>NW_027510154.1:3744982-4359964 GCF_048772815.1 Callospermophilus lateralis
TATTACCTCTGTGTGAACACGACTATAAAAACCTGCTTTACCTGAGCTTGATCCATCAGTGAACACCGATAAAGCTTCATCTATAGGATGTGCACGTACAATTTTTGGAAAAATAAGTGATGTTAATGATGCAAATTGTACAATTTTATCATGAGGATAATGACTATCTTATCTGTCCAGGAAAATCAGCAAAGGCTATCTGCCATGAGCTAGAAGTTTGAAAAAGCCAATTAGTCTGTTGAACAGAAAATGGAATAATTATGATATCAGGCTCAGATCCAATTAATTGTAATATCCTAGTTCTACCTTTAAGTTCTAATTGAGCTATAGAATCATGAAAAGGAATTAATGTTTTTTGAGGGGAGTGGGATAATTAAATCCACTCAATAACTCCTAATCTTTGTCATATGGCTCCTGTTGGGGTATGTTCAGTTGGAAATATTAATAAATACACTATTTCTTTAGGATCAACGCTAGTAAGTGTGTATTTTTAATTTTAATTTCAACCCTTTTTAAAGCCTCTAAGGTTAGCTGACATGGAGAGGTTGGAGAAGGATTTCCTTGTAATATCTGAAATAAAGGACTTAACTCATAAGTAGTTAGTTTTAAGGATGGCTTCAGCCAATTAATATCTCTTAAAAGCCTTGAAAATCATTAGGAGTTTGTACGTTTGTGTGTTTATTTCGATCTCTGCTAGCTAACTTTTATGCCAAGAACCTCATTAATGAAACCCTTGCGCTGGCCGCATGGTGGAATTGGTGCCCAACGTGGGTGGGCTCAAACCCACGACCCTGAGATGAAGAGTAGTTTGTGTTTGAACTTGCTAAAACATGCTGTGGATTGTTAAATGTGAAATATGCGCAGGGATAATGTCTCCAGCTCGTCTCAGTAGATGTTGCTTGGAAATCCTGTCTATGAGGTAAAGCATTTGAAAAACCTCCATGAATATTGGGGTGGTATATAAAGGTATATTAATCATATGCTAGATGAATGTTGGTTAGCATGATGAATGTTGGTTAGCATGGAAGAATATGTTGGGAATGTGTCCTGAAATCATAGTATTAACATGACAGCTCATTCTGGACTTTTTTATGTAGTCAAACTATTTGCTGGATTCTGGGGCATTGTTTTCAACAAGAATTTATCTTGGTTTCTTTTTTGCTTCTTCTTTATTGATTTTAGTGCATGCATGGCTCTCATTGTGTCTTATATCTACCTTCATCAAATGAATTACTGAGTTCTTTGATTCACATAATGGGCCACATGGGGGAAATTGCTAAAGATGATTTAGGCCTAAGAGACCAAACTGTGAGTTCAGCCCTGAATGCTATTTGTAGTAGTTATCACAATGGGGACATTGGCCTATTAGGAATTAGAAAACTCTCATGTTTCTTTTAAAATCCATCACATTTCTATTCTGAAATATTAGTCACAGCCTTTCAGAAAACTTCTTGCCATGCTAATTTGCCTTTTGTTTACATTTCTTAGCTTTTATAGAAATATATTCTAAGAGTTGCATTTGGCAGACTTGTTAAAAATTCTTAACATTTGTATAATTTATTTTTTAGAGGGAGAGGATTGTCTCTTAGCATAGGGATATCCGTATGTAAAGCCCTATTTTATAGTCCATTGAAAAGCACTTGTTTTGGAAAAGGCAGTTTAGAAATAAAACTGCTTAAAATAAGCTGCCAGTTCCATAACAAGTATTTTCCAATGAACTAAAAAATGAAATTTTGCATATCAAGATATACCAAACTGCTCTTGCCTCTGTTTTATCTGTCTATGCTTTGTTAAGTAATTCTTGTAAAGTGCCATACACTTTTTAAGTAAAGGAGCAGCATGGTAGAGTGAGTTATCTGGTGTTATTAAAATGTTAAGCTGAAGTTTTAAATTACTATGCCTTACAGTGGAACTGCTCTGAGTGTGTATTTCTTTAGAGTGCTGAAAGTGGGGACAGGATTTTCTGTAATTCAAATATTTATTGTTCTTGGTATATTTTCTCATTAGACCTAGAATAAAATATTTTGCTAGGTGACCTCCCTTTTTTTTAAGTTTCTAATTTAATAATAAAGTGCAGTACATAAGGAAGCAAGTGTCTTTGGGATCTCCATGTTTTTCTGGAGAACTCATAGCACAATAGGATACTGAGTTCCACCTGCCCAAGAGTTAGCACAGCACCATAACCCTTCTTTCTGTGATTCCTGGTTTTGTTCCCTTTTATGGCACCATACGATCTCCTTATTATACAGGTTTGAAACAACATCATAGCTGTTTGAAGTGAAGGCTGTTGACTTTGAGTCAGAATGAGGGAATGAGTAATTTCAAAAATTAACTCCAACGAAGGAACATGTGTTACTATGTTATATAAGCAATAAGGCTCTTTCAGGTTTCTCTGATTTTGTGTGTGTGTGTTTCACTGATTTTTTTCTTTTTGGCTAGGTTTTTAAAGTTTGGGTTTTGATTTTATTTATGGCAAAGTTGGATGATAATCTGAGCCAAACAAATTTATAGTAATTTAGTTTTTCTAAAGAGAGAAGAAAAACATTTTTATCATGACTATGCTTTTTTTTTAAATATATATATATATATATATATATATATATATATATATATCTTTTTAGTTGTAGTTGGACATTTTTTTATTTATTTTTATGTGGTACTGAGGATTGAACCCAGTGCCTTGCACATGCTAGACTAGTGCTTTACAGCTAAGCTACAACCCCGGCCCCCGTGACTATGCTCTTAATTCAACTTCCTTGTTGCTGCTGAGTAAATTGAAATTTAACAAACTCTAGAGTTTTCAAGCAGACTTTATAAACTTTATATATCCAGGGAGTAGAGAAAATAAAGCTAAAGTCTACCATAAAGTAGGCTTTTGAACTTTTGGGAGTCATGGATGCCTTTGAAAATCTGATGAAAAACTGTTGACCCTTTCCTAATTAAATGGCATGTAAGCCTGTGTACACCAAGCTTTGCATATTTTCAGATTATTCGTGTACCTTTGTTGCTCCTTTCTCATTGTTAGAATACCTGGCTTTGGCCTGGAGTGATGGTGCATACCTGTAATCCCAGTGTTTTGGGAGACTGAGGCAGGAGGATCACAAGTTCAAGGCAACTTGGTCAACTTAGTGAGACCCTGTCTAAAAAAAGGCTGGGGATGCAGTTCAGTGGTTTGTACCCCTGGGTACCACAAACAAAAATAAAAACAGACAGTACCATGATCCATCAATCCCAGTACCACGAATGAATGAACAAACACAAACCAGAAGCAAAAACTTGCCTTTAGATATAAAAAATATATAAATGTGTGTATGTGTATATATGAATATGTATTAAACAGAATTTTCAAATGTATATATCTTCAACTATTTGCTTGGCATTATGTGTGTGCATGTGTATCTCAATTGATGTTTTTTATGCCATGTAAGTTAGGTATTAACCCAATTTTAAATAGAAGAAATAGGCCTAGAAAGGTTAAGTATTTTTTCAACATCATAGCAGCTATGAAGTTGTTAACTAATTGATATTTCTTACAAATTTAAGAGATTTTGTGAATTGGAAGTATAAATACGTTTGTAATGGAAAAAAATTTGTTCATTATTCAAAAGTTATTTGAACATTTTTGGAATATCTTTAGATCTTGAATTTTTAAAGCATTTATTTTATTGCTAAATTTGTAGTTTTGTTACATACATTTTGACATCTTAGCTTTTGCATCGTTGTTTTGGCTTGCTAAAAATAGGCAAGAGTTTTTCACTTGATGTAAGTGTGAAAAACAAAGAAGGATTTTAATAAACAGTGCCAATATAAGAAGTGCTCTGATTTTCAAGTTAATATTGTAAATGTTTGTCAAAAAGTACTGTCACTGTTAATACTTTTTCATTTCAGAAGAATTTAAGAAATATCAGATGATGTTGAATGAATGGATTTGAACAGTTCATGAAACTTCTGTGTTGCACAAGTAAGAATTATTTGAGACAGAAGTATCTCATATTTTTAGAAATGGAACAGAATTCAGATGAGCGTTTTATCATTATTGGTAACACATGCATTGAATTTTTAACAAAATTTCAGTACAGAAGAAAATTCAGCATAGGGTATCTCATTTTATTGGTGTAAAACAGGTTGTTTTTGAAGTGCTAGAAGTGGTGTTGTATAGTGTTTTATCCATGTGGTGTTCCTAAAAGGAGTATATTGCATAGAGGGTCTTACCTGGTACCAGGCCCACTGGCATAATAAAAAAAATTTTAATTAAGCTGATTTAATCAATAAAAGACTATTAAGTGGAAAATCATTGAAAAATAATATGTGCATATCCTAGATATTTTTTAACCTAAGACATATAAATGTACAACTGTATATCAATCTTATTCTAAAACTAAGCACGATCAAGTGATTGGAGACATACATGTTCTTTCTTGCACAATCCAAAGCATAATTTTGCATGAACTATAATTTTCCAGTTTTTGAAAAAATATAGCAAAAACTGAGACACTTGAAAAGAAACCTCAGTGCATTGTCATCTTTGAATTACATACTTTCTTTATCATTCCTCCTACACCTACTTTGATACACAAATTATTTTTGTGCAGTCACAAGTCACTCTAAAGCAATCAGCTTAGTTTTCATAGAAACAACTCTTTTTCCACTCACATTTTATTGGATTACGTATATTCACTTAAATTATGTAATTTTAATAACAAGTACAGTTGTCATAAATAGATGTGGGAGCAAATCCAGCATATGTGTGGGTGTATGTATGTGTGTGTATGTGTGTGTGTTGGTAAAATACAGCTCACCTGGCAGAGCAAATATGTGCAAGTATATTACAGGGTACACTTTTCTGAGGTCATGGGAAGAGTTGGTTAATTAGGGAAATGGATTAAGGGGAGGTTGGCAAAGGGTGCTTTTGCTGTGTGTATTTCTGTATTACATAGGTAAACACTGAAATGAAATTCCCATTAGATTTTTCCAAACCAGTCATTTAAGATAACCTATCAGTTAAACAAATGTTGGTGAAGTATCTGCTAAGTATCAAGTCTTGGTGCTACAAAAAATGAATAGGGAACAGAGCATAATAAATATATACTTGATTGAGTTTGGATCTTAGCTGTGGCATTTCAGTGACATGTAACCTTGCCCAAATTGGTTAACCTCCTTGACCATTTTTTCTTGTGTATAAAAGAATGATAATGCTATTATTCCTTACATAAGAACTTGTGGAACATAATTATGAGATAACTGGTTTATGTAAAAGTGAGACATAGACCTCACCAAAAACCTGGTTGAGATTAGAATTTGAGCCAGAAATGAGTGGGACTAAGAATAGGAACACTGACCTAAGGGAACAAGCACTTAATAACCATTTTTAAAATTGAGGGTAATATACAGTCCAAATTAAAATGTTCAAGAGTGAGTGACAAATTTAGTTCTCGGGGCATGGCAGTGGGAGTGTGATGGTGTTGGTGGCGGTGGTACCTACTGTTAGACTGCTTACAGTGTCTTTGATCCAGAAGGAGCTGTCCTTGGTGCATACTGATTCAAGCCTATAGCTCCTATTTTCTAGCTTATCTGCAAAGAGACTTGGTAGGGACTAGATTATTATCATTATAGATAGAGTCAACTAAAGTTAGGAGAGTCTTCCTATAAGCAATTGGACAGCAAGCCTAGAATCTGGGACTTGTCATTTGGGGCTCATGTCAAGGCTTGGTAAGCATGAATGTGCTTAGGATAGCTTACCATGTTTAGGACAGTAAGATTAATGCCAGACTATAAACACTGATTAGGTGCCAAGTAAACTTGACAGTCTTGGTTAGGATTGTTTTAGGACCAAATTGGACTAAACTTCTTCAAGTTTTGTAAGATTTGTAAGGTTTGTAAGATCTGTACCTAGACTAAGCTAGATCAGGTTAGAATTGATAGCCATTTTACTGTTTTTTTTTTTACATGACTTGCCTTTTTCCTTCCCTGCTTCTAAGCTGTTGAGTTTGCATGTTTTCTTCCACTGCCAGTATTGATCCTGATGAATTCCAGTTTTTAATCAATAGTTTATTAAACATTTATGGGTCATCTTTTATATGCTAGGCAGTGTTTTAGCCACTGACAAATGCAGAGTCAAGCAGGGTTGACAAGAAGATTACTGTCTTGAAAGCCAGTGGAAGAGAAGTCAGGGCAAGACAAATAATAAATCCACAGATAGATTTACATGGCCATTCTCTGGGGAGAAGTCATTTGAGCAGAGCTGAATGAAATAAAGTAGGGAGTGAGGCAAAGATCAAGGCAGAGAACATTCCACCCAGAAGTACAAAAGACCTGAGAATGAGTTTGGCATATAAGAGTCAGGAGGAAAAGAAGCATTATTATTTAAGGAGAGTAGATTATGGAGAGAGTAGAAAAATATGAAACTGAAAATCAGATCAGAAAAAGTAGGAATTGTAAACTATGGTAATGAGGTTGGATTTGTTCTGTTTGTTGGGCTTTAGAAGGGGTTTATGCTTTATACAGATTGCTTCTGTGTTCAACTGCTGTGTGGAGGAAGGACTTTAGGAGGTAATAATAAAATTTGGGAGTTCATTTAAATATCTGTTGGAGTTGCTGAAGTTAGAGAATGTGTGGGTTGGGTATAAGTTTTGGGTATGAGATTGTGAACAGTGGTCAGATTTGGGATATATTTGGAGGTAAAGCCAATGAAATTTACTCATGGATTCCCCCCTCCCCTCAGTACTAAGGATTGAACCCAGGGGTGTTCTACTACTGAGCTATACACCCAGCCCTTTTAATTTTTTATTTTGAGACAGGAGCTTTCTAAAGAGTTTCCCAGGATAGTCTAGAACTTTTGGTCTTTATTTACTCAGAAATATTCGAGTGGGGATGGTGAATTATAGGGTTTTACTCGTCTTCAATGACCTTGAAAAAAAAAAAACCTATTTAGATGTGATGGTGAAAATGAAAGCTGGATTGGAGTGTGCTGAGAAGTAGACTTAAGAGAGCACAGAGAACCCCTTCAAAACACTGCGATGAAGGTGGATAGCAGTGTGCTGGCTGAAAGGGTCAGTGGGTTTGGGGGAGGGATTTTTTTAATATGGCAATATGTTAAAACACATTTATATATTAGCTAGAATGACCCATTAGAAAAGCAAATGATGATGAGAGAAAAGGTGTAATTGGGAAGTCCTTTAAAAAGTGAGAAAGGTTGAGATCTAAAATAAATAGAGGGTTTTGTCTTGGGTAGGAGCTAGAAGATGTGCCACATCATTAACCAGAGGAGAGACAGACTGCTTACAGGTGCAGTCAGGTTAGTGGCTTGACTAGTGGAAAGGTTAGGTACCTCCAGTTTGCATCTCTTTATAAAGACTGTGACAAGTCATCAGCCAGAAGGAAGATGAAGAAAAGGGAGACTAAAGATATTTAATCATAGTCTTGGAAGGGATGCAGGTCAATGAAGGTGGGTTCTTCTATGAGTGAAGTGTAGGAGAATTATCAAGCCATATTGGGAGCTCACCTGAGATTTGTTAGTCATAAAGATCAGCAAGAGTGGTTATGTGATGTTCTTAAGCCATATTTAGGCACTTATATACAGTGTTACAGAGGTTATGAATGTATTAGTTAGCTGTTGTCATAAAAATGCTGTGAAACAAACTGTGCCAAGCTCCATGGCTTAATAAAAAAAATCTATTGATTCTTAGGAATTTACACATTGGTTGAAGATTGGCTAAGACTAAGTAAGCTTGGATGGATGATTAGCTATAATCCACATTTTCTTCCTCTTACTCTTTCTGGTATAACAAAGTCTAGAACAAAACTGCCTGAGTGGTATTTGAGGAAGAGGAAGAGATGGTTGGAATTAAAAAACTGAGGTGGTCTCTCTGGTTGGATGTTTGTTATCAAAAATTGTTAAATTGTGGTAGAGAAGAGAACAGTGATTTAGGTTTGAAAAAGTGATCAGTAAATGAATGGGACCTGACTGAGATATTGCAAGATAATTCCAGTAACGAGGGTGAGGACTTCAGAGAAGGTGGGTTTTTGGAAAAAAGAAGCATCAATGGGGAACAACATTTCTGGCATTGAAGAAGCATTTTTTTTCCTTAGGTGTGGTTGGTGATCAGTGGTCCAAGAAATAAATTTAGTAGATTATTAAAAACACTTCAAAAGATTACGAATAAGAAGTTCTACTCAGATTCCAGAATCTAGGTACATAAGTGATAGAATTTCTAATCAGAGCATCATTTTGGTGAGCACAGAATCACAGGGAGGGCATTTTAGTTCAAAGGGATAAGAAAGGGCCCTTCTGAACTATTGTCCCATCATAGAACCTGTGTTTTATTTGATGTGTACCATGAAATCCAGTATCTCGCCATCTTCCATAACAATTGCTCTTCAGATAATTCACTTCTGAATTTTTTGCAATATAGTAGTTGAATTGAGGATGTAATAAACTCTACCAGCCATAGTTGCTCAACAGTAGTGATTCCCAGCTAGAGAGCAGAGTCCCTAGTATTTTGGATTTTTATGCATCTCCTTTTGGAGATTGAATAATGCAGACCATTTTAAACCTTATATTAAAAATAATTTCTTCTGATAGAAACTGTAACCATACACTTGATTGTGTTTTAAGTTTAGTTACAGTCACATTCCAGATCTGCTCCACATTGCCCTTCAGTCATCTTGATTGGATGATCATTCTTCATTCCCAGCCACTCATTTAGAAGTTGCCCAAATACTAAAGGAGTTAACGAATTTCAGTACAAGGCTCATCTTCAAGGAGAACAAAAACATCTACTGAGCAGTTTCGAAAGTATTTTCAGTGGCCTCCTGGGATAAAATTATTTAAATTAATGTATAAAGCTGCATGTTTAGGTTAAATTGAACAACTCAGAAAATAATAATAAGCCCTTGGAATGATTCTATGCTGGAAAGCTTCATGGGCCAGTGGACTCTAGCTAATTATCATATTAGAATTCAGAGCTCAACTCTTAAACTTACCATTGACTACAAGAATGGCCTTGAGTAAGACATTAACCTTTCTGCCTATTTCCCAGCAATTAAATGAGACTAATAATGCTTTGCTGCGTCATAGAAATGCTATAAAATGTACCAGTTAAAACTTGCAAAAATTTTTAAATTCCCAGTGAATATTAAGTAAAAATAAGAAATGTGCAGCAATAAAAGACTTGAGGCCATGAAGGAGAAGAAGAAGTCATTAAGATTGTTTGAGACCACTGGGTAGAAAATGGCTCATCTGACCTTTCCCTTACTCTTTTATGTTCTGAATCAGTACATATAAAAATGTTCTCAATTTCATAAGGTTCTCTTTACTCACTTAGTCTTGTGTGTGTGTGAGTTAGTGTGGAGACAACACTGTGGGGTGATTGTAGTACCATGTGCTATCTTTGAGTTACTACACCCCATTCCATTGGTTTGATGGATAGTGCCTGAGAAGGAAAGTGATTTTTTCCCCAGCAGTCTATGGAGGGCTTATTGCTTTTCCATTTGTGTTCTGTTTCCCTTCTGAGATAGAGTAAGTCCTTTGTGAGCAAAAGGGTTTGGCAGATGGTGCGCTTGCAAAGTAAAGGTTAAAACAAAAATATACATAAAAATTGTTTGAGTCAAACTTTCAGGATTAGTGTGATTTATGGTATATCAATGGAAAATCCTATCACTGGAGTGCATTATCTACTACTCTAATACCCAGAAATCTTTTAACCTGGTATTTATCACTTCATCAGGATACTAATAAGTCTCTTATTATCCAGAGGCATAAAATTTTTAATTATTTACAATTAAGTTGGGATGTTGTGTCATGTTTTAAGTCTGAATTTGGTAATCATGATTTTGATCAAAATATTTGACCATCTAGAACATCTGTTTTCCAAATATTCCAATTCAGTTATGTTTTACTCCATAAGTTAAGAGTATAAAACAAATGAAAAACTTATAATTTAGTATGAAAAGGCACTGGAGTCAGCTAGTTTGAGAAAACCTTAGAAACCTTATTATTAGGACATTTCATAAAACTAGATGAGTATTTAAAGTTCTTGTTTGGACAAAGGTAGGTACTTCAGAAGCATTAGTAAGTAAGTTACTTTTTATGGCTTTATATCTGTGTTCTGTTTCCCTTCTGAGATAGAGTAAGTCCTTTGTGAGCAAAAGGGTTTGGCATATAAGATATATAATCTTTGAAGATGTCCACAGTATTGAATCATTTTGAAATTTATGTTTCAAGTAACTTTGTGTGGTATGTGAAAAGCATTTATCTTGATGAATCAAAAATGACTTCATCCTGATTATGACTTAGAATGTTATAATAGCATTGTAGTAATTTGAGCAGTAATGAGAAAATACAAGTAAATGTTCTTATTAGGTGGACATTTTTTTCTTTTTTTAGTTGTTGACAGACCTTTATTTGCTTATATGTGGTGCTGAGAATCAAACCCCAGTGCCTCACACATGCTAGGCAAGCACTCTACCACTGAGCCACAACCCCAGCCCCCGGATTTCTTTCCCTTGATCTTTGATACTTGCTTTATGTTGTTTAGGTGTGGAGCTAGCACATTTGGATCAGGCTGGTTGCCACTGTTCAGGCAGGGTATGTCTCCAATTCAGTCTAGGTGATAAAGAGTCTAGAGTTAAATTACCTATGGTTCTGGCATGTTTGGCCTGAGGTTAGCCAAAAGCTTAAACTCTAGGAATTTTGACATACAATTTTTGAAAATATGATTACCTTTTGAACTTGGATATCCTAATTTCATTGTTAGGTTAGTAAATTTACTGTGCTTTTGATAATCTGGTTTAAGTGTACTCGTGCCTTTTCTTAGAATATACAATTTACTAATACTTTATTTCTTGTGAAAATAGCATGTATCTATGTCACTAACATGTATTCACAAAGTTAGCAAACTCTGTTTTAAGTTAAGTTTATGAATACTAGTGTAGAAATTGGGTCAAGAAGTTAATTTCATTTTATTTTTGTTTACTTATTATTTTTGGTTATTATTTTCCATTGTAAAACTCTATTTATGAGTGCCAACCTTTGATGGTTCATATCTTAGTGGGGTGTGTGTGTGTGTGTGTGTGTGTGTGTGTGTGTGTTGCTAGGTTTTGATCCAAGGGCCTCCTTTCTGCTAGGCAAGGGCTATACCGTTGAGCTGCAACCACAACCCCTTAGCATGGGTTTTGAGTACTTTAGGTATAATTCACATATCATAAATCAAAACTGACATTTTTTTTAGATAAAGGCATATACTCAGAGTGATGCAAATCAGTTTTGAAAGATTATGGAAAAGGTGCAATCATAGAGGAAAAGGCAAGAAGGAGAGAGAAAAAGAGGAAAGAACAGGAAAAAAAAAAAAGAGGAAGTAGTAGTATGTGATGTAGTAATATGGTGCCCCGGGGAGATGTTTGGATTACTTCCCCTAGCCTAGGGCATGCCTGCCACAAAAAGAAAGAAATGAAGACAAATTATTTTGACAATTGTATTTGGCATGTAATTTGTCAGTTACCATCCACAGTTGTTATAAAGATACCCATGCACCACCTTTGAAAAGCAAGAGATATCTTCTTGTATTAAGAGTCTCATGTCTTAACCTCTGTTTTTTGAGTTAACTGATAATTTTGGTCTCTTAAACTTGCTTTCTTTTATTTTATTTTTATTTATTTATTTTTGGTGCAGGATTTGAACCCACTGAGCCACATCCCCAACCTTTTTTTTAATTTTGAGAAAGGAACTCACTAAATTGCTTAAGTTCTCAATAAGTTGCTGAGGCTGGCTTTGACCTCGCAATCTTCCTGCCTCAGCCTCTCAAGCTGCTGGGGTTATAGGCATGCACTACCATGCCTGGCTATATTTTAATTTTTAAAAAAATTTTGAGGCCTACTGAAGGTACTTTTTGGTCCTTATTTTTTTCTTTTTTCTTTTGATGCCTCAGCTTACCACCAAAATTTAAATCGTTTAAATTCTGTTTTTGGAAGGTAGGTGTGAACTCATGTTAGTCTGTTCTTTAGTTATTCAAGGAATTCTGAGGGGAAGGAAGGAATTCTGAAGGATCCATTGGAGATACAGAAGGAGATTTTGATCATTAGGAGTAAAACAACATTTGTTGAGAGACTTGAAGTCATTTTTTAGAAATTTGTAGTGGGGCTGGGGATGTGGCTCAAGCAGTATCGCGCTCACCTGGCATATGTGCAGCCCGGGTTCAATCCTCAGCACCACATACAAAGATGTTGTGTCCGCTGAGAACTAAAATAAACAATTTTTAAAAATTTTCTCTCTCTCTCTCTTTAAAAACAGAAATTTGTAGTGATTTTAAAGAGAAGGGGCCAAAGGAGAGGAGATTGAAGTATTGGATTCTTATAAACGATAATAGAAATAGTACATATTATTCACTTGGGAAGAAGGGCCTGCATGCCTTGTGTTTCAGTCACTTTGCCAAGCACTGACCTCATTTAGTTTTTATAACATCCTGGAAAAGAAGTGTTTCTACAGATGAGAAGATTATAGCTCAGAGGGGCTGAGTGATTTTCTAGAATCACACAGCTAGGGTGAAACTATCCAGATCCAAGCCTAGACTTCCTTATTAAAACCTATGGTGTGGTTTTCATTCTGCATTCTTTTCATATTAACTATTCTGCCCCAAGATTTTATAGGAACTCAGTGACATATTGGGATTAATGTCTACAGCTCCTACCTCTCCCAGCGTCATTTCCTCTGTGCCTGTGGAATACAGACATTGGGATACAAAGACCACTTTGAAGGGCAGGAATGTTGGAATGAGGGAAACTGTATATACCTCAATAAATGGAAGCACTCACTTGTTAGAATTTGAGCTCTTAGATGGCTGGTATATTTTTATGTTTTGTTCACTGCCATATCTCTGGAACCTAGACTAGAAATTTGTACATGTTAGGTGCCTGGTGAATAAATAGTGAGTGGATCAGTGCTCATTAGGATAGACAGAGCCTGTGATGAGTGAAAGCTGAACTACATAAAGGTCCTGGCTGGAATGAGACAAAAGGAGAGTCTGAGAGCAAGTTCACCATATGTCCTGAACAAGGAACAAGGGACAGGAGTTTGGGGTCTGAGAGAACTGGTCAGTGCACAGCAAGGTAGAGCGGGGAACTGACGCCTAATAGGACAAGGTCCCTAGTTAGAGGTAAGGAAAGGCAGGTGGGCGGGAACTGGGACTGGGGAGCAATGTATTCTAGCACCCAAAGTCACATAAGCACTGGCATAAAGTCAGCTGTGTTGAGCTGCTTAAGTAGACCTGGATATTGTCTCTGACTAGAGGCAATTGAATCCAAATCTAGTACTACCAGCTATAGAACGGAAGAACTTCAGGGCAGGAACCATGATCAATGAGACCAGTAGGTCACTTTCTTTACTTATGTCCACTGTGTGTTAGAAAAAATTGTGTTTGTTCTTCGTGTGACTTGATTTTCATTAAGTTTTCCTAATATGGTTATATGTTAAAGTTGTATCTCATTTAATTCTATAATATGGTTGTATGTTATAGCAAACATTTTATAAATGTTATTTTTGCAGTTAGTCTTATAGTTTTCATTATTACTGATCATAACATTTCATTATGTGTATTTGCTGCAATTTACTCACTTGTTGCCATGTTGTTGGATCATTAATTGTTTCTATTTAAAGTTCATTGGTAGATAAGCATGTTCTGTTTTTGGAATTATTTTCTCTGGGTGAATTTATAGAAGTGTATTTTCAAGACCAATACTTTAAGCATTTACGGTTTTTGGATACCTCTTAATGAATGGCTTATTTGATTTCTAGGAGAGTTGACTAGTTTATAGTGATAGTAAACATGTGCTAGGGGCCAAGGCCTACCCTCCCTTGACTTGAAAAGGTATATTATATCTTTTTTTTTTGGAATTTTAACATAGCAATTTCATCAACAGATCTTTGAAGACTACTTTTTTGTTTTTTTTTTTCTTTTATAAGAGGGTTAGAACAATGATTATGTTTGCAAAGTTCTGAGAAGTACATCTACTGTCCAAACTTTGGATTGAAGTCCTTATTTTTTTTCCTTTACTTACAGACAGGTATATACAGTGCTGTTGTAATAATGAAACAAATGTGAAATCTACTGTAAAGTTGCACAATACAGAAAACTGTTGCTCCATCTTCTACTACATAAATGTGACTCCACAGGTTAGAAATGTTGCTGTCATATTTTTGTTAAGTTGGAATTATCCCATCATGTATAAGACCTCTCTTTAACTCCAGATCCTCCAATTTTTTCCATAATTCTTCACGCTCTTTTTCTTTCTTTTTCTCACGCTGACGATCTGACTTGTATGTGGCTGTCAGCTCATCAAACATGGTGCTGTTCATTTCCATAAATGCCTTCAACACATTGTACACTAACGCCACAATAGCCGTATTCCAATGTTCTTTTGAAATCCTATAAAGACTGGAAAACATGATGGGAAGGATGACATTAGAGTTTTCTTCTATCAAACTCATGATGTATTCATTATTCCAATAATAGAGTGCCCTTTCTGCCACCTGAAAATGGGGACTAGATACACACTTGGCAATTTGTTTAAACAAAGGTTCTTGAATTTTAACAAATTGTGAAGGTTCAATCACATCCAAAATTTCTTCCAGCTCCCCAAGGAACATGACCTCTTTTTGACTGCATGTTTTAGGCCAAAATTTCATTAATCCCCTAATAACTGGTTCTGTGAGTGAAGGATCTTTCTCCAGAAACTGGACTATACAATATGCCAAGTGGGCGTGGAAGAGTGATAAGCTCCTGACAGTGTGTAAAGGGATCAACACTTTCACCAGAAACTGTTTGTGTTCTGCCTTAAGAGGTAAAGCAAAGCCATTGATAATACTTCCTAATATTTTCAGAAGTTAAGCTACACCATTGAAGTGTTCTGTTTCATAAACAAACCTTAGAAAAATATTGTTAATCTGTTTTCGGATAAATGCTCTAAGACCAAGAAACTTGCCATAAATTCTGTGTAGAACTGTTTTTAAGTAGTCTCGTTCCCGAGGGTCTTCACTGTCAAATAGCTCCAAAAGCTGTAATACAAATTTCTGATCTATGTATTTTTTGGCAATGCTGGGTTGAAATTCTTGGCTTTCCAAAAATTGTATGAAAAATTCATGTACAAGCTGTAAATGTGGCCACGATGCCTCAAGGGTAGGTCCATCTTCTTCTAGATCAAATTCATTGCTGTCACTAGGAGGGAGAGTTCTGAATATATTGCAAGATACCATTCTAACTACTTCAGGGTAAGTCTGCTCTGTCAAACAGCCTCTGCTTATTGTAATGTAGTCCACCAGTTCATTAAGAGTGGAGCGCTTGTATTCTTTCATTTTAAGATCAGATAGCGTGTCCATGAAGTAAAAAATGACACAGCACTGCTGAAGTTTCTTTAGGAACAGTTCGGGCTGCTCTGAGGTTGGAATGTCTTTTAGCAGCGGCAGAGGTGTTAATTCAATAGGCTTGCCTTGAGACCTAAACTGTGAGGAACTTTGTGACCTCTTCTGTCTGGCTTTTCTGACGGACTTCCGAGAAAATCCGTCTACTTTATCTACTGATGGAGGAGTAGTTGGTGCTGAGGACATATCCCTACTTGAAGCTTCTGCGGAAGAATCCAAAGATGATCTGTGGTTTCGAGGGGCGGGAGAAGGGCGAAGGGGCCGCGGAGGGGGCGAGCCGTGGAACCGGGAGGTGCAGGGGGGAGGGAGGTCCCGGAAGCTGCGGGGAGCCCGGGGTGAAGGCTGTCCTGTGCGGCGTCCCTCCGGTTCCGCGGTGGCGGCACTTCTAGGCCTCAGGGCCGGACCGAACCTCAGCGCTCCGGCGGCAGCGGCAGCGGCGACGGCCTCACGATCCTCCCCCGCGGGCCCTTCCCATCAAATCGGCACCGACCCTGTTGCGGCTCCGCCGGTGGCTCCTCGCTCACATTCCCGGCGGGCGGCGCCTCAGCTCTTAGACCCGGACCCAGCAGCGGCGGCGGCGGCGACATGGGAAGGGGGGGAAGGGAGGGAGGAAGGTTTATTATATCTTGACTTGAAAAGATGTATTATTACTGATAAAAAAAATTTTAAATTGTATTAAAAGTCATCTCTCCTGCATTATTCATTTCACAACTGTTCCTTCCATCATTTTTAACCCAAGGTTTCTTTTAAAACTTCAACTTCCTTGACATTGGCTCAAATGGATTATGAAGACAGCACACCTACTTTGAAGAGTTGTGGAAAACCTTAAAAGTTGCTCAGCCATTTACAAGAGCATTCATTATGTGACCCTATAGCATACTACCTTTATCTAAGTCAGGACTTTTTCCCCTTAGACTTGACAGAGCACTCACAATGGAATACTGAGATTTAACTCCCTCCCTCACAAGATGATGTTCAATCCCAGATCATTCACAACACAGTGTCTTTCTGTTTTGATCAAATATTCCTATCATAAAAGATAAAATTATGGGCTGGGGTTGTAGCACTGTGGCAGAGTGTTCTAGTCTCTTCCTTAATCAGTGGTGGCTTTCTTTGTTTATTACCAAAGCATTTTTGAAAAAAATATTTATTTTTTTAGTTGTAGTTGACATAGTACCTTTATTTTATTTATTTATTTTCACGTGGTGTGAGGATCCAACCCAGGGCCTCACACATGCTAGGCAAGTGCTCTACTGCTGAGCCACAACCCCACCCACCAAAAGCATTTTCTGAGTATAAAATATGTAGCCTTTCATTTGTCTTCATGTCTTGAAAATCAACATATCTAAATGAAAATTTTTCCCGTATTTTACCCAATCAGTCATAAACTGCTCTCATTGTTTTTATTTATATTAATTTTCTTACTTTTACATAGTCAGTTACTTCGGCACATTTTGTAAAATTATGATTTTATCTTTTAAAAAAGTTTTTTTTTCTTTAGTTGTTGATGGACCTTTATTTTATTTATTTTTATGGGTGCTGAGGATCAAACCCAGTACCTCACACATGTTAAGCAAACACTCCACCACTGAGCTACAACCCCAGCCCATGATTTTATCTTTTATGTTTGGGAATATTTGATCAAAACAGAAAGCCACTATGTTGTGAATGATCTGGGGTTGAACATCATCTTGTGACAGAGGGAGTTAAATCTCAGTATTCCATTGTGAGTGCTCTATCAAGTCCAAGGGGGAAAAGTCCTGAATTAGAGGTAGTGTGTTATAGGGTTACATAATGGATGCTCTGGTAAATGGTTGAGCAATTTATATTTAAGTTTTTCCACAATTCTGCAAGGTAGGTGTGCTGTCTTCATTATCCTTTTGAGCCAATGTCAAGAAAGTTGAAGTTTTAAGAGAAACCTTGGGTTAAAAATGATAGAAGTAGCAGCTGTAAAATGGATGAATTAGGAGAGATGTCTTTCAGACTGCCTGCAGGTTATATTACCTCCAAATTTCTTCTTTCTGTAATCTCTTTGCCTTTGTACTTCATTGATTATACTGTTGGAAATTCTCTCCGTTGCAGATAAATTCTGCTTCAGAGTCAGCCTCTCTTAAAACTTTGAATACCTCTGGAAGGGATTTGTTTTGGAAGGCCATGCATTATTAACTATAATGTGAGCTAATAAGAGTTTTGGTTTTTTTTCTTTGTTTTGTTTTGTTTTTTTAAATTCTGCTGGCAGCAGCTATCCCAAGAGATGGAGCTCAGTTAAGTGTGTTGGGAGGAGAAATACTTAGCATTCACAAAAGGAAGACAGATCAGATCTGGATGGAGAATCATAGTTGGGTGCAGAGAGCAGAGGGGCTGGTTCCTGGTAGCTGAGGCGTAGTCTTGAGAGGCAGAAGTGTGGATAAGGAGATGGTAAGATGTCAGGGACTGATACTTTCTATTTCAAAACTAGGCCAGCCCTGTATTCCAGAAAGAGGAAGGAACCTCTTCCTCCTTCTTTTGTGTATTGCCACTCCCCCAGGTGAGAGCAGTCAGGTAATACTATTAAACTTTTGATTTTGTGGCTTATAACCATTTATTATACTATTTCTGAGCTATGGTGGCATAAATTGGGTACTGAGTATAGATTAAGGAGGTATATACTAGTCAAAGTTACTGGTATCTTCCCTCTGCTAATGACCTTTGGACAATTGTTTCCTTGTTTGTTTTTAGGTCATTTCTGGCACATTAAGTAAACAGGTGCTTTGATATAGATTTAAAGTGACTGGCAAATTAATAAAAATCACCTTTTAGCAGTGTACTTACAGCAAAGTTAAACAGAGACTGAGCTATGAGTTTCATGTTTGCATGTGTTCTTAGACATCTGCAAGCCTTATATATGGAGCAGTCAGCCACTTGGTAGTCTTTTCTTAATAAATAGATGGCTCATGGCTCAGGATTTAAGTCTTACTACATAAATTATTTCCCTCTATGGAGTCAATGCCCAAGCTGAAAATAAACTACAGATACTAATAGCCAAGCAGAAGGAATGTACTTGTCTAAGCGAAATATCTTATGTGTAATTTGGCTTGTCAAACAATGTGAAAGAGGATGAAAGCATCTTACTTTAAAATGTGCAGCTGGTTTGTGTACGAGTGTCACATGGATGCTCATTGTATGGCTTGGGCGTCGTTCTTGTCTAGTGTTCTAGTCATCTTCCTTAATCATGGTGGCTTTTTTACCCACTTTCTTTGTTCAGTGCTGAAAGCATTTTCTGAGAATGAAATATGTAGCCTTTAATTTGTCTTCATGTGGTGGAAATCAACGTATCTAAATGAAAAAATTTTTCCCTATTTTACCCAATGATAGCACTTTGTTAGTTTTATTTAATTAGTTATGATGTTCTTCTACTTCATATTTCTTTAGATATTTTAAGGTAACTGCTCTCACAAGAATGCAAATAATATATGGAGAGCCTATTCAATGACCTACAAAACATTGTAGGACAACTTGATGATGAAAGGCCTGCAAGACTCCTGGTACACTGGATGGGCCAGTGTGAGGCAACTTCTGGTGACTGGAGAGCTGCATCTCATTAACAGCTCTCCTTACCCACTGTTACCTTGGCTAGAATTCTACAGATGTAGAAAGTCATTCCTTGCTTCTTCCTGACTTTCTTTTGAATGATGTGATCACTTAAATGGCACACATTCATTATAGAACACTGAAAAAATTTTGCAAATAAATAAAAAATAAGTAAATAGAAAACCTCCGTTCTATCACTAACCAGAGATCATACTTACAAACAATGGCAGTATATCCCTTGGCATTATCCTTGTGTTTATGTATTGTGTGTTTTACCAAAATATAAATAAAAAAGAATCAAACTAAATATTCTTTTTAAAAACTAGCTTTTTATGCTGATTAGTGCCATTCATTGCTTAACATTGGGGGTATAATCTTGAGAAATTTGTCATTAAATGATTTCATCAGTGTGAAAAGATAGAATGTACTTATACAAACCTGAATGAAATACCTACTACATACCTGGCTATATGGTACAGGTAGCATCTTATAAGCAGCTTATTGTTGACTGAAATGTTATGTGATGTTTAACTGTATGTTAGGAACATTTTCCAAGTTATTAAATGTTTGCCTACAAAATCTTTTTTTTTCATAGCTTCTACACGAAGCCCTTATTTTTATGTGGTGCTAAGGATTGAACCACGGTCCTGCCTGTGCTAGGCGAGCATTCTACTGCTGAGCCACAATCCCAGCCCCCTACCAAATCTTTTAAAACTTTTTTTGTGGTGTTAGGGATTACCTACTGAGCTACATCCTTAACTCTATTTTGAGACTGGGTCTTGCAAAGTTGTTGAGGCTCGCCTTGAGCTTGTAGTCCTTTGCTTCAGCTTCCTGAGTAGCTGGGATTCTATATGTGCACCACTGTGCCTGGCCCCCATTTTTTTAATATCATGATTTTTTTTCAAATGTTTTTTAATAGCTGCAAAGTATTCAGTTTCATTGACATTATAGAATTTGCTTCATTATCTGCCATTATTGGACATTTAAATTCTTTTTAATTTTTGATATTGTAAATAACATCATAGTTAACATTCTTATAGTTAAAATATCCACATTCACAGTTTAATTTATTGCTCAGTACAATAATTGGGGGTTCCTTTGAAAGCAAGTCTTATGTACTTAGTTTATTTGGGCACTTCCAGGGAGCCAGGAATGAGTGAGTTGGGGTTTGAACTGGAAAGGAGGGAATCCAGTTCAGAGGTATGGTATTGATCTAGCCACAGCTAAGTGTGATGTGTTTACTCTCCCTTTTGAGGAGCTGTATTAAATGTGTCTCTGAACTATCTGCTTAGGGATTAAAGGGAAAAGTCTTTATTTTTCCTTTGGACCATTCTTTTTTGTTGTTGTTGTTGTTGTTCTAATTAGCTATACATGATAGCAGAATGCATTTCAATTCTTTATATACAAAGGGAGCACAACTTTTCATTTTTATGGTTGTATCACATGTACAGTCTTACATGTACCTATGGTGGACCATTCTTTACTGGTGGAGGTTGTTGTTTGACTTCATAATGGCTGCCATTCTTACTGGGGTGAGGTGGTATCTTAGGGTGGTTTTCATTTGCATTTCTCTGACTGCTAGAGATGGTGAGCATTTTTTCATGTACTTGTTGAATGATTGTATGTCCTCCTCTGAGAAGTGTCTGTTCAGGTCCTTGGCCCATTTGTTTATTGGGTTATTTGTTTTCTTATTGTTTAATTTTTTGAGTTCTTTGTATATTCTGCATATTAGGGCTCTATCTGAAGTGTGAGGAGTAAAAATTTGTTCCCAGGATGTAGGCTCCCTATTTACCTCTCTTATTGTTTCTCTTGCTGAGAAAAAACTTTTTAGTTTGAGTAAGTCCCATTTGTTGATTCTTGTTTTTAACTCTTGCGCTATGGGTGTCCTATTAAGGAATTTGGAGTCTGACCCCACAATATGTAGATTAGAGCCAACTTTTTCTTCTATCAGACACAGGGTCTCTGTTTTGATATCAAGCTCCTTGATCCATTTTGAGTTAACTTTTGTGCATGGCGAGAGAAAGGGATTCAGATTCATTTTGTTGCATATGGATTTCCATTTTTCTCAGCACCATTTGTTGAAGATGCTATCCTTTCTCCATTGCATGCTTTTAGCACCTTTGTCAAATATAAGATAGTCGTAATTTTGTGGATTGGTCTCTGTGTCCTCTGTTCTGTACCATTGGTCCACCCGCCTGTTTTGGTACCAGTACCATGATGTTTTTGTTACTATTGCTCTGTAGTATAGTTTGAAGTCTGGAATCACTATACCGCCTGATTCACACTTCCTGCTTAGATTTGCTATTCTGGGTCTTTTATTTTTCCAGATGAATTTCATGATTGCTTTATCTTTTTCTACAAGAAATGAGTTTAGGCATATTTTAATAGTTCTAGCAGAAGAGTCTTATAAGGAAGTTAGTTTTTTTTTTTTTTTTTTTTTTTTTTTTGGTGCTGGGGATTGAGCCCAGGGCCTTGTGCGTGTGAGGCAAACACTCTAACAGATTTTAATATATTAGATTTAAATTATAAATTACTAGATGAATTTTATTTAGCCTTTCTTGTTGATAACCAAGGGTTGGAAGTAGTTGGATTTCAAGAATGTCAAAATAAGTTAGGGGAAAAATAGTTCTTTCTTAGTCATCTTATACATCATCACTCCCTGTACTGAAATCAGAGAAGCTCCTAGTTCCAGTTTTAACTACCTTCAGGAAAATTCACATTATCATTTTTGGGCTAGTACTCTAGCTGAAATTCTGAGTTGGTGAGCACTACATTTCTCTTCAACAGGACTGCCTGGGGAGAAGCACTCTTTTCCAGGCACTTTCTGTTGTTTCCTGCTCCTGTCTTGCTGTTCTCTGTTCTCTGTTAATACTTCCCTGCCCCTGTAATAGTACCTTATCTTTATCCAGCACCTACACTTCTCTTCTCATGAAGATCTAGATCAGTCAAATTATCCAACTTTTTTAGATGCCTGTTTATTTTTACATGCATTCCTTTTCCCTTTCTCTTAATTGGAACTTTGGTCCCCTTATCCCAGCTTTGTATTGGAGGGGAATGCCTTTAAGGCCATACCCTCAACTCACTGGGAACACAAGTAGAAGGGTACTACTTCCAGACTGTTGTTCTCTTGCTGTCATGTCTTGGTTCTGCACAGATAGGTGTGGTCCACAGCATTCTCTTGTAGCCCATTTTCTCTCTTGGCTTCTAGGCATACTTTTAAAAAAATAATAATTTTAGTTGTAAATGTAGTACCTTCATTTTATTTATTTTTATGTGATGCTAAGGATCGAACCCTGTGCCTTACATTTGCTAGGCAAGCACTCTACCACTGAGCCACAACCTCAGCCATATACTTTAACATCTAGGTTACTTTTGCATTTTATACTTCATTTCTCTTGCTACCAGCTACTTCAAAATCTTTACTGTTGGCTCACTTGAGACCTCTCTTCTTATTTCCTTGTGGCCCTCATCTTTCTTCCATGAATCTACTTGTTATCTCAGACCATAATTCCAGAAGATATTGAACTGTCATATTTGGAACTCCATGGTTTCAGCCTTTGTGACAATATTTCGACCTTCTTATTCTCTTATATTTCTTCATAATTCTGTACTCCCTGAGTTCATTTCTTTCAGACAGTTCTTGGCTGTTCGGCTTAGATCCAGTGGTCATTCTGTTCAAAGCTACTTTCTTTTTCTTTTTCTTTTCTTTTTTTTGGAGAATGACTTTTATTTAAAAAGCAGTGCAGTGATACATTTTTTATAGTAAAACTTTCTTTTTTTAATTTTTATTGTTGGTTGTTCAAAAAATTACATAGTTCTTGACATCTCATATTTCACACTTTGATTCAAGTGGGTTATGAACTCCCATTTTTACCCCGTATACAGATTGCAGAATCACATCGGTTACACATCCACTGATTTACATATTGCCATACTAGTGTCTGTTGTATTCTGCTGCCTTTCCTATCCTCTACTATCCCCTATCCCCCCACTCCCCTCCTCTCTTCTCTCTCTACTCCCTCTACTGTAATTAATTTCTCCCCCTTGTTTTTTTTTTTCCTTTCCCCTCACTTCCTCTTGTATGTAATTTTGTATAACCCTGAGGGTCTCCTTTCATTTCCATGCAATTTCCCTTCTCCCTCCCTTTCCCTCCGACCTCTCAACCCTGTTTAATGTTAATCTTCTTCTCATGCTCTTCCTCTCTACTCTGTTCTTAGTTGCTCTCCTTATATCAAAGAAGACATTTGGCATTTGTTTTTAGGGATTGGCTAGCTTCACTTAGCATTATATGCTCTAATGCCATCCATTTCCCTGCAAATTCCATGATTTTGTCATTTTTTTAATGCAGAGTAATACTCCATTGTGTATAAATGCCACATTTTTTTTATCCATTCATCTACTGAAGGGCATCTAGCTTGGTTCCACAGTCTAGCTATTGTGAATTGTGCTGCTATGAACATCAATGTAGCAGTGTCCCTGTACTATGCTCTTTTTAGGTCTCTAGGGAATAGACCGAGAAGGGGAATAGCTGGGTCAAATGGTGATTTCATTCCCAGCTTTCCACGAAATCTCCATTCTGCTTTCCAAATTGGCCACACCAGTTTTTCTAGCATCACCCAAACTGCTATGGGTGATAGATAATAGGCACAATAACAGGCTTTAGTCTTTTTTTGTAATAGTTTATATTCCAGTTTTAGTAAACCCACACCCAAATTCACTCTGTTTGGATTATGACTTATTCTCTATAAAAGCAGTTCTTAAACATTTTCTTGTGTAGAATTTTTTTTAATTCTAATATTTGTCTACCCCTCTACAGTTTAGGCTAGCAGTCACTACTTGGGGTAAATATCTGTCAGAATAAGCCCATGATTTGAATGCTGCCCTGTTGAAAGAAACTTGTGCTGAGTGAGTGATTTTAATAATATTATTAGCCTTGACTATGTGATATGTATATTAAAGAATACATGCTGATTGTTTTGAGTCTATTTCAATGTTAATTTACTGATACAGAAGATTCTTTCTTTGGAGAACTGTGAAAGCGCTGGATGTATGATGCTTCTTAAATAAATTCATGCTGACTTAAATGACTTGTCTTTAAAAAGTAATCATTTTTATATTGTACTCATTGTGGACCTTATTTATGCCCTAGTAAACTAAGTGCAATCTTTGCTCTGCTTTTTTGTTAGTGTTCTACTGAAATGAATTGTTTTTTGGTTTCATCAAAACTGCCTTGAGTTAATGAAACTGTTGGAGATACATACGTGAATTATTTTCCCTGAGATATTAATAATGATGAGAGTCAAAGAACACAGAGTGTTGGCACTTGTCAGAACCTTAGTAGTTGTCAAACATTACACTTTCATTTATTAATTAGAAAAATGAAGATCAGGTATATTTTTATAAAAACACTTTGTCAAGAATGAGAACTTTATGGATTGAGATACTATAATATAGTCATGCGCTTTCCATCAATTTTCAGATGGGATTCTGCCTCAAGGTGGAATGTAGAGGAATTACAGAGACCTCTCTTGGCATTTAGTTGTGAAGAAAAAGGTCCTTGGTCTTTAGAAATCAAATACAAATGGTACTTTACACATTATTACAGGATACAAAATGGAATAGGGATATTTTTTTACCTATATTGCAGATTTCACTGTACTTAATTTGGTGTGAGAGCCCTAAACCTGATGAGCTCTATTGGCCTGGTGTGACAAATCCTAGGGATTGTCCGTTATTTATTGATAAACTTAATCTATTTGCTGGAGAGAAGCAAACAGGAAAGTTAAACTGCTTTAGACAGTGAGAGACTCCTGCATACATGCTCGCCATGGAAAAAAGCATATGTATGTTGTACGTGTACAACACATGTGTTTAATGTCTATGCATATTGATGCATAGTCTTTATGCCATCTTGCATATTTTTTCAGGGAAAAGAAACTGATTTTTAAATACCAGTAGAATGGGGTTGACTTTTATTGAGTGGCCAGCAGTAAACTACTGAAGACAAATGAATGTCACAGTGAATCTGCGTGTTATAAGCAGGATGATTTGACAATATTGGGTGAAAGAATTAGAAGCAATAGTCAAGGTGGGTAACTAGGTGAGAAGTAGGGTAAAGAAAATAGAGAGGAGTTGAATGAAACAAGATTATAAATATAGCAAGTAACCATAGCTGAGAGGAGACAGACTGTACTCTTGAGATGACATGCTCTTTGGCTTCACATTTTAGGTAAATGCTTTGCTATGTATGTTTTTATTAGTTCCTTTTATATATTTTTAATGTACAGTGTATTGTCTCTCTTCCTCTTGTATAACAAATAGCTATCATGCTGTATTTACTGGTCTATGTTTTGTTTTTACTTAGTTGGCAGTATTTTCTAAAGCTTTTTCTGTATCATGAGCTTCCTTGTTTTTTTTTTTAATATTTTTTAGTTGTAGATGGACACAGTACCTTTGTTTTATTTATTTATTTTTATGTGGTGCTGAAGATTGAACCCAGTGCCTCACACTTGCAAGGCAAGCTCTCTACTACTGAGCCACAACAGAATAAAATATATTATTTTTTAACCGATTCCTACTGATTTGCTCTCTTATATAATTATAAAAACAGTACTCATATCATACACAAGGCTCTGGGTTTGATTTCCAGCACTGCAAAAACAGAAAAACAGTGTAGGAGAGAATAACATAATGACATAAGTGTCATTTTATAAGTGGCCAAGTATATTTGCAGGATGAGATTTCAAAAACATTTTTTGTAGACTTGTGCTAATTTATTCTCCTACCAGTAGTATGAAGTAGCACAATGTTTCATAGTAGGATATTTTGTTTTTCAGTTTTTTTAAATCTTTTGCCTTATGGTTTTATGGCTTGAGACTAAGCAAGAAATGTTCAGTCATATCATTTTTATTCTTAGTAGTAGTAATATAAAAGCATTTAATGTCATGATAGATGATGGATAAAGAGCATTAAATAACAGATGGGCAGCAATACCTTCTTGCCTTCTTCCCACAGAGTTCTTGTGACCCAGTTTCTATCCTAACATGTTTTCAGTTGCTTTTTGATACTCAAAATTTAAATATGTATTTCTTTAAAAAAAATTTTTGGAAACCATACTCAATGCCTCACTAACTGGCTTTGGTAGGCACCTTTGATTTTTTTGTTACTTAGTTGGTCATATGTATTTGGGAAGTGACCTACATTATGTATGTATCTCACATAAATGGGCTAAATTTGTGGTCTTATTCAAAGTTTTTTTTTTTTTCTGAGATAACCAAGAGATTCCCTTTAGAGATGTATTTTGGATTTTACATGTTTCCATACAGTTTTGTGTAGCATCTTTTGCCCCCAAAATTTTGACATCAGCTGCTTTTTTTCCAGCAAATATACCCCCATTCTCACAAATGACAAGATTGTTTTTTATTTTAGTTGAAGAGAATTAGATATTCTAGATATTCTAATTAGTTTTATTCTAAACCAGACTCAAAAAAGAAGGATATTTTGATGGCAAAAATGGAAAAGTCACTTTTAGCATAAAGTTTGTGAATCACCATTGTGGAGGTGGTGAAGTACATCCAGGTCTCAAAGAGAGGTTGTTAGTATATTATTTAGATATGCTTTAATTAGTGTGTGATTCAAATATATATTCTCTTGATCACTCATTAGAAATAGTTCATTAACTGAGTAATAATCAATTTAATATTTTATTCCCAGTTTTCAGTAGTGCTTATCAGAAGCTTAAGTCTTTTTATTTCATGAAATCTCAATTTTGTTATGCTACAAGGGTTATAAGAAAGAAAGGAAAAATGATAGATGCTTTTAAAAATACTGTAGTTAGTTTGGATGTTATTTTTAATGTTTTCAGTTTGATGCTAAGTGAATTGGTAAGTTTTAGGATTGATAGGATCATGCAGGGCAATCATGGGTTACTGAGAAGCAAGAAGCAAGGGAAACTGCAATCTAGGCATCAGAAATGTGTTTGGCAATGTCTGAGCATGCAGCCATTGTGAAGACAGAGGGTTGGGCCAGTGATAGCAATCATAGAATATTCTTGAGATATGCTGATTTGTGGATAGACTCATGCTATATAAATTGTGTGAATTGTTGTAGGTAAGTGTGTAGAATCTTATTTTAGTAGGAAATATTAATAAATACTCCAATTAGATTATTTGAAGGACACTTGAATAGCCAGAGTTTAAAATATCAAATGCCTTAGAGTGATTCAGCTGGTCATCTGGGGCTTCCTGATTTCCTTGGGTCCTGGGTCTTGGGTCCTGGGGAAGTATGTTAAAGGCAGCAATCCTGTTAAATTGCCTACCAGTTAATGCAGCAGAACATTTGAAGAAATATGTAGTTAATCTAAATAGAGGAAAAGAAGACCCTAAAGTAAACTAATTTCCAACAGATATTTCAAAACAATGCCCTCCATATTTAGGAATGTCCCACATATTTACCACACTCTTTCCAAAGAAAACTTAATGCAGGAGTGTAAACATCAAATAACAATACAGAAATATTTTCTAAGAAGGAGTGATGGTTTCAGTAGAAAGTTGACAGAAGTTGAAAATAATTTTAAAATATGTGTATGTCTACAATCAGAGTTACTTTGAACTTGACATTTCTTATTTCTTCATTTTTTCCTTTTGAGTAATTTGTGTAGTTGGTGAAGAACAGTGTTCATTTGTTTGAGTATTAGCTGTTCTAATTTTGTCAGTGCAGTAAGAGTTGATTATTGACCATGCCCTCTTGACCTCCTTTGATCTACTAGTAAGGAGTACATAATGAATTTAGATCCCAGACTTGATTTTAGATAGGGTGTACTCATGTCCTAACTTGATGATTTTAAAACAAATTATACCCACTTTGAAAACTTCATCTTAATTTTCTGAACCATGTGCTTTGAGAAAGACATTTGTCAATGACAAATTACGGTATTCATAGTGAGGCTTCCATCATGCTTCTAAGTAAATACTATTTTTAAATAATTCCACACAAAAAAAACCACCATTTTTTTCATATTAGATTCAAACAATTTATGTAAATTTATGTAAATTTATATATAATTTGTATAGATTATTCTGTTAATTCAATTTTATTTTTATTCTTTCCACATTTTCAAATTGGTACATTATACTTGTACATAATGATGGGATTTGTTGTTACATAATCATGTATGCACACAATATAACAATATCATTTGGCTAGTATCACTCCCGAAGTTTGTTTTTTTTTAACAAATTCATTTTTTTCTGATCCGTGAAGCAGAGGCTAACTAAGATAACATATATAGTTACAGTGTAGAAAAGTTGTGTTTTCTCTTTTCTTCACCGCCCCTGGAGAATTTGTTCCCACATGAAAATTATAAGGAGGCCAACAATCCCCTTACTTCCATTCGGATTTATAATTTATAGGAGAAACTTAGTACACAACAATTATAGACATATATTTGGAGGTGAAATATTGTTACAACTAGGGAGAAAGAGATTTATGTTAGTATCTCTTTTATTCAATATCTACTGTGTGTTTTCTATCTGAATTTCTAAATTGTTATACATAAATATTTAAAAGTTATATGCTATTTTTCCTTAAAATTGATTTATTTCTCAGTATTTTAGAACGTTTAGTCTAAAGAATCTTGGTATGATTTTATTATATTCATTTTTCAGTTAATAGATTCAACTATTGAAGACTTTTTTGTTTTTGTTAGTGTACCAAAAAAACTTTTGAAGTGATTTTTTGCATGAACTTCTAGTAAGGTCAGAAAATAGTAGGAGTTTTTAGATGTAGAAGAACATGTACCATTAATTGTGATAACATTTTGAAATCTGTAACCCTGTTAAAATTCTTTCATATTAAGTTTTGAAGTAGTATTATACTGTAAAGACTAGATCTCTTAAAAGTAGGTATTTAGGTTTTATCCTTAGTTTGTATTATTGACTTTCTTTGTAATTTTAGTTTTGACCATGTTCATGTTTAATCACAAATTTATCACAATGTTGTTCCTTATTCGTGCATTATTTGTAAACATAATTTGTAAATAATATACTATATTTTTACAGTAGGTTTAGATTTATGGAAAATTTAAGAAGTAAATGCTGTTTTCATATATTCCCTGAGTCCGCCATTCCACCAGTTTTTCCCGTTATTAACATCTTGCATACTGTAGTACATTTGTTAACAGTTGATGAGTCAATATCAATGTCTTGTTATTAACTATAGTTTATAGTAGGATATTCTTTGTGTGGTATATTCTGTAAGTTTTGATAAATGTTTAATGATATATATCCATTATAGAATAGTTTTTACTGCCCTACAAATCCCCTATTCATCTCTCTTCTTTCCTTTGATATATGCTGGCAACCACTGATCTTTCTATCATCTCTGTAGTTTTGCCTTTTTCATAATGTCTTATGATTGCAATTCAGGATACACACACACACACACACACACACACACACACACACACACCAGGTACGCTCTGGCATGTCTTCAAAACAAAGGGAAATATTGAATTGGGGGGGGATGTTATATACATTTTTTTTTGAAAGAGAGTTCCTTGGTGCTGTAGTGTCCTGATTGGCATGTGACCATAATTGCTAGGTAAGACTTGTAATGTTGGAGTTAGGCCCTCAGGGTTGTGGCTTGGGCTTGCAAGACAGTTTTGAAACAGGCATACATATGCTTCTCTTGGCTCCATTTCAGTTGGATGTGACACAACTGACCCTATTTTGTATACTTAACATTTATAGATGCTATAAACATCATGTATAGGTTTTTGTTTAATCATAGATTTTCAACTCATTCCAGTAAATGACAAGGGGTGAAGTTGCTGGATTGTATAGTAAGGGTATATTCAGTTTGGGAAGAAACTGCCAAATTGTCTTTTTACCAGCAATGAATGAGAGTTTCTGTTGCACCACATCTTTACCAGTAGTTGTTTTGAATTTTAGTTGTTTTAGTAAATGTATAAATATTATTAATGTTTTAACATGTAACTCTATGAGAATATAAAATGCTGAACATCTTTTAATAGGCTTATTTACCATCTTTACATCTTCTTTGGTAAAGTGTCTGTTCAGATCTGTTTGGTGCTCATTTTAAAATTAGGTTACTCATTTTCTTTGAGTTTTAAGTGTTCTTAATATATTTTGGATAATAGTCCTTTATTAGATATATGTTTTGCAGATATTTTCCCCCAGACTGTGGCTTATCGTTTTATATCTTTAGTATCAGGGAGAAGAAGTTTATAATTTTAATGAAGTTCAATTTATCAAATATTTTTTCATGAATCATGCTTTCAGTATTGAATCTAAAAAGTCATCACCAGACAGACCCAAGATCTGTTAGGTTTTCTCTTCTGTTAAGTTCTAGGATTTTTAAAGTTTGTGTTTTATGTTTAATTCTATGGATCATTTTGAGTTAATATTTGTGAAAAATATAAGGTCTTTACCTGGATTCATTTTTTTTCACGTAGATGATCGGCTGTTCAGATATTGTTAAAAAGACTACCCTTTCTGTGTTGAATTATTTTTGTTTGTCAAAGATCAGTTTGTGTAGTGCTACTTCTGGGCTCTCCATTCTGTTCTATTGATATGTTGTTTTCACGATTTTTCATTTTGTCTCAATTTTGTATTTATTTCAGTGTGATACCTTGTTTAACCAAGACTGAGTTTAGAAAAAAGTTGTATCTCTTGGATTTTTGTAGAGCCAATCTTTCGTAATCACTCCAGAGCTGCTTATTATATTTAACATCATCTTGTGATGAACCTTTTATAAGGTGAATAGTTATTCATGAAGTTTTTGAAAGTAGATTTTTCCAAATGTTATAAAGCGGAAGCCAACTAGTCAGTTCTTCTTATGGTATTTTATGATGTTTATATTCATTTTTTATTTGAAGCAAATCTTTTAAAAAAAATCTTTTTATGTAGTATTAGGATGTAGTTAATTGTGAGGACCTAGAAGATAATCTGAATTTTTAAAGCAAGTTTTTACTTTAGAACTTAGGGATAACAATACTAAAAAGCACTATTTTTAGTTGGATATGGATACAATACCTTTATTTTATTTACTTTGATCTGGTGCTGAGGATCAAACCCAGTGCCTCACATGTGCTAAGCAAGCATTCTACCACTGTGCCACTACCCCAGCCCCCAGCCCTAAATTATTGAAACCTTATTTTTTATCAGATACAACTCTGATATCAAAAAGTTTTACAAATGCAAATACTAATTGGGTCATCACCATGAAAAGGATTACATGCTTAACTCCAAAGTACACTGTATAGAACAGAATTGAAACAGCTAAATGTCCATTAAGGCAGCCTTCCACACGTGCTGTTGCTTTGCTGTATCATGAACTGAGTTTGTGAAGTTGGTTAGTTCTTGCTTGGAGGAAGTGCAGTTGGTTTTCTTATTGTAGGTTAGACAAAGTTAAGAAACTGTCATAATTGGATATTGGTATAAATGCATTAATTTTTATTTTAATTCCCAAACAGAGCAACATTTTGCAGATGTGATACTTAGTGAAGAATTTCTCAACCTGGGCATTGAACAAGTGTGCAGCTTAATCTCAAGTGACAAACTTACCATTTCCTCAGAAGAGAAGGTAGGTATTTTTTTTCCCAGTGCATGTTGACAGAGTATGTTTTTTTTTCCTTTCTTTCAATTTGTTTTATAAATTTATGATCTTATGTTTATAGTGACAGCCTGTCATATTTTGTCTAGACGTTAAGAAAGTGGTAAGTATAAATTAATTCATATATCCACACATATTTTTGAAAAGGTGCTTGTGTTGGGAGCTTTTCAGCAGCACTGTTGGTCCTTCTACAGTGGCTGTATTCAGGACTAATTCTAAGCGAGTAAGAATGAAGCAACGGTTAATTTCTTATGCATCTATATTTCATAGTCATGATACATTTTATCATCATACAGATGAGTCAAAGGGAACAAGATGTGGTGGTAGTGCTGAGGAAATTATTGTAAGGTTTGGATAATTTTTCTACCACAACAATGACTTAATCCTTTTTATATTAGGTTCTCATTTTATGAACTCATACCTATTGCATGTGTGAGTCTTTTTATATGTTACACATTAGTTTTGCATTCTCAATAAATAGTATTAGATTGTGTAAGGCATCTTTGGATTTGAACCTCATAATGAAAAAACAGTATTTTGTAGTGTCCTTCGTTAGTTCTTTTTTTTTTTCTTTAGAATCTATACATTTTACAAATACTGTCTTATTTTTAGGTGCATATTTTTACCCAGTATGTCTATTGAAATTTCCAATAAAAAATTATAAAACTTGTTTTTTCAGCAAACATTTAAAATAAATATTTAATAGGTAGAGAAAACAAAAAGAACAAAATTTAATTGACTCACCTTTCAGGATGATTACTTGAATCTTCTTAATTCCATAGCGCTTACCCTTCTCAACCATTACATTTAACTTTTTTCTATGTAAGATTTTTTCTGTTTTAATGTTATTTTATAGCAATTAACTAAAAGGAAGCTATAAATTAAATGCTTCATTGAATGTTAACAAATTACATGCCATGACAATTGAATAGTAATGGTTTCAAATAAGAAATAATTGATAAGCTTATTCTAAACAAATTTAGAAGGCAAATAATTCCAAGAGTAATTCTAAAGAAATTTTTAATTTCAATTGAGATTTAGCTTCCAGCTAAATTTAGGCAGAGATGAAATTATTTTTTATTACTGATTTTGCTCAGCCTTCTCAGAGCTCTCACATCCCCTAGGACCTAGACACTTTTAAGTAGAGCACAATAAAAGAATAGAAGCAGAAAAGAGTGAAGGAAACAGAATGATACTTGCAATCAGAAAACCTGGCTCTCAGACACAGATCTGTGCCTTTCTGACTGGATGATTTTAGCTGAGTCATTTTTTTTTTAAGTTTGAGTTATTCTATCTGCAAAATGGAGCTGGTGATCCTTAACCCAGACCATTTTTGAGAGAAGTAATTGAGATTACACTTGTGAAATGCCTAATGTGAAGTCTGGCAATGGGATGACATTTAGAGCATGCTCATTTTTCATTCTTTCACTTATTCATTCATTATTCATGATATACTTCTGATTTTTAATCCGAAGAACTAATTCTCAGTTCCAGGATCCTTGTTCATCCCCCACCCCACCTTTTTTTTTATTCCTCTCCAGCATCACATCAATATTCTGGCTTGCATATCTATTTTGCTCCTATTGGCTGTTCTATAGAAAGGAGCACACTTTCTATATACTATATGTATTTTTTTTCTTTTTGTAAAACATACATAAAATACTAAGAGATACTGACAAATGACAGCAATTGATATTCCACGTTTTTCCCAACAGTGAATCTTCCTAGGTTTTCCTTTACACCTGTTCCTAGATGGTTTTGTAGGGGAAGAAAATACTCTAATTCTTTTCATGATGTCCATCAATTCATTCCAATCTTATGTCAGCAATCAGTCGCACTAATGAGAATGACATAATTCTTCAACTTAGGAAGTTTCTTCATGAAAGTTATGTCAAGACTTACAGGGAGGCTTCGTCTCCAAACGGTGCTCCTAAGATTTCATTTCATCAATTCATTCCAATCTTATGTCAGCAATCAGTTTCACTAATGAGAATGACATTCTTCTTCAACTTGGGAAGTTTCTTCATGAAAGTTATGTCAAGACTTATAGGGAGCCTTCATCTCCAAACGGTGCTTCTAAGATTTCTATCAGAATCTTTTCTTTTATTCCTACTCAGTCTTTAACATCCCAACCAATTTTTTTTTCTCTCGTTTATGTACTGGATGGATATCTACCTAGTAGATATCTTGAAACAGTTGGAAGCTGCCCTTTCCTGGTCTCTTATTTAAGAATGAAGACTCTTTACTAACTCTTCACATTTCTTCTGACCTCCCCAAAAGCTTCATGGCTCAAGTTCTTGGAAGCTCTGCCAGATCTTCTGACATGTTTTCCTATTTATGCACTTCTTTGGGATTCTAATTAGTGTCAAAGTAATAGTTTGGGCTGTACTGCCCATGGCGCTGTGTGACTATTGTGTGAACTAGTCTTCCTTATTGTCTACAGGCTCTGATGACTGACCTATTTGCTTTCTATTACAGACTGGTTTTCTCCTAAAAGAGCATATTTACAAAACTTCTTAAGTTCAAGCTTATAATCCTCCAAAGAATCCATTCTTTCTTTAACAAATAGTTTTTGGGTTCCTTAATTCAAATTCTAGGTTAGGTGCTTATGGCTTAAGATGAAAACAAAACAAGACAAAATATACTCCTGAGTCACAAGAAGTCTTCAACCCAATAGATAACTTATTAATAGTTAATTTGAATTCCACATGATAAATAGTGTGCTAGAAGAAATCACAGAATGCTATATCTGGAGGGAGCAATTCAGCCATAAATTTTCATGAGATACATAAATGGAGTAGATTTGGGTTGGTAAAGAAGTGTGTGGGGGTTTACGTTTAGGAACACCATGTGCAAATATGGTACATGGCAGTGTGACAGACACACTTCTTTAAAGGATTTGCAAATCATTGTATAATCTGAACAAAAAAGTTTATTTGAGACATGTTAGGAAACAGAATGAGATGTTTATGAGGTATGAAGATAGAGAATTGCAGGCAATAATGTTCACTGAGGGAATTTAACTTAAAAAATGACTGCACAATTTGTGCTTTTGTTTTTATTCTACTCAATTCATCTTTGTTCAAACTCTTTGCCTTCTTCCCCTTTCACAACCAGATAATCTAAACTACATTGCAGTGTTATTCACTTGTAAAGGTTAATGTGTTATCTCTCAAGTACCAATTACTGCATAGCTATGTTTCCTTTAAAAGCCAATGGTTAACATGCAATGTATGTGTAAGGGTGAAATCCTAGTGACTAAGGCAAGTCTGCATGAAAGAAATTGTTTCAAGCATCATGTTTTCTGTAATATCAGAGATGATTTTTTGCTTCCTATTTCTGTGAATGCCATGCCTATAAATATGATATATTTGAGGGTTGGATCCAATTTATAAGATCAATTTTTGCTATATGTATAGACTTTGCCTTTAACAACTGTGAAGCTTTAAAAAGTTCCATAATACATTTGAGTTGTATAAAGTATTATGATTTTAGTTAAATGTCTCTAAATTTGGTAATTTTTGTCTTCTAAGAATTTGGCCTTTTTAATCTAAGTTGTCAAATTTATAGTCAGAGTTATTTGTAGAGTTCATTATGTTTTTAATGTCTATGAATTAATTTAGTAGTCATGCATTTCTTTCATGTTTGATATTAGTGATTTTTATCTTCTCTTTTTCTTGATTAACAGTGTTATTGATGTTTTCAAAGATCCCATTTTTTGATTTTTGTATTATTTTCTTTTTCATGTAGTGGCATATGATGGTCTTTGACTCCCCAAAAACTAACATGCCAGATTTTGAGTAAACCAAATTTCCTGTTACAAAGTAAAGTATAAAATGAAGATTATGTATGTGGACACAAGCGCACATTAGACTGGATGAAAGGAGAGCTTCTTACACATACATGTTACATTTGTAGACTACATTACTCTGTAATTCACACTGAATTTTAAATTCATTTGTTCATTCATTCTGAAATTATTTAAAAATATGACTATAATCCTGGAACTCTTAATATTTGGGAATGAACAGTAAACAAACAATTAATTCATAAACTCCTGGAGTTTATGCTCTAGTATGGCATACAAAAACTACTAATAAAGAAGTAAATGTCAGGCAGTGACAAGTGGTATAAGAAAATTAAGTATATGACTAGTTAACAGAAGGGGAGGGCTATTACTTATAAGGTATTATTGGAAAGTTTCCTTAATACTATTTGAACTGAAGAATAAAAACTGAACCATATGAATTAATGGGTAAGAACAGTTTAACAGGAGTGGAAAGAGAAGGTTTGTGAGGTATAGAATGTCTGGTATGTTCAAGGAACAAGAACAAATTGGTGGCTCCAAAAATGTTCTAACATTCACTAAGAAGACACAGAAATAGTTATTAAGGCATAGTAGTAGAGTAAGTTCCTTAAGAAAGCCCAAACTGCACCAACTAAATAAAAAAGAAATAAATAGAAGGAAGACCAGTAGAGTACAGGAAGGGGATCAGAAGAGGGAGGAGGGAAAGGAAAGGGCAAGTACTGGAGATTGAAACAGAACAAACTATGTTGTCTGTTAGAAATGTGTTAAAATGAATCCCACTCTTTTGAATAACTATATCACATTAATAAAAACATAAAAAAGAAAGCCCATTGTCTTAGAAATCTGGACTCATACCCCATTTATGTTAGAAATGTGAGCATTTTTTTAAAGCTTTGATACGTGCAAGCTGAATACAGGTTAGGTATTAAACCTTAAACCAGTAGGAGTCTTATTCAATCCTTACAAAGTCCCCCTCCATTATCCATTATGAATTTAATAGCTACCTTAAAGGTGAGATGGTTTGAAAGTCCTGGTACCTGCTAAAAGTTTTTCACTATGTTTTATCTTTTACCTGCTTCTAGAATGTTTATGTGCAAACATTACAATGCACAATTGTACACACTAAGTTAAGTCTAAAGGCATTATGTGAGCACAGTAAAAAAAAAGTAGTTTTTAATTATCCATCATTAATTGGATTGTAGTCAGTCTTTAGAGTCTTATTTATACTTAAATTGCAATTAACAATAATTAAAACTAACACTGTCATCAACTGATAAAGGAACCCACTTTCTCTTAGATAGCATATAAAGTTTTGCTTATGAAAAGTTTAAAATATGTATTTGAATTAGATAACAAAGGCATAATCTCATAAGAATTTTCATGTCAATAATATGAAGATATTTTAATAGAATGTCTTGGGCTGGGGTTGTGACTCAATAATGGAGGGCTCACCAAGCACGTGTGAGGCCCTGGGTTCGATCCTCAGCACCACATAAAAATAAATAAATAAAATAAAGGTATTATGTCCAACTACAACTAAAAAATAAAATATATATAAAAAAGGATGTCTATTAAATAATAGTTATACATTAATAATAAAATAATATAAAGTCAGTGGGTTTTAATGTAGTTCATAACAATTACAAATTTAATAATTAGACATAAACTTTTCTTTTTATTAAGTGTTATTTAATTTAATGATGAAAAAATATAATTAGGAGATTCTACTAATAAAATGATGTGGTATTATTAATATAATGATGTGGTATTATTAATAAAGTGATGTGGTACTCTTCTATCTCTGTCTTTTTGGGCAACAGCAAATACCTGATTAACTTCAAAGAGCAGTTTATATCCATCAGCAAGCACAGATATTGTCCCTAGTATTTGTTAGAATGGGCTACTTGGCAGCATGAAATATAACGCACCCATCTAACCTATACTCCTGATCCCCGTATTCAGAGATATTCTGTCTTCAATGGCAAAGCTTGGTTTCTTTCAGTGTGTATTTCTTTCTGGTGTACACTTACTGAGAGCTCATCATATGTATTGGAACTGAGAATATCTCTAACTTCCAAGATCTAGTGGTTAGTGCATAACAATAGGAAAGCAAGTGGCCACAAAGTGATACTTGTGCAGGTGAATATAGTAATTTGGACCAGTGAAATCATCCTGAATTATTTTTGGAGATTTTAAGTAACTACTGGTGGTTTTGATTATTATATTTTAATCTATTGATTCACAGAAATGACTATGATTGTGTAATAATATCTCTATGGCTCGTCACATATCTACTGTCCCTACTAGATAGTTATGAATCTTTGATTTGGAGATACACCTCATGTATTTTGTTCTCTCACATCTGAAACACTGCTGCATATGTAAGTAGATATTCAAGAATGATTGACAAACTAGCTTAATCACCCTCTCACTCTTCATCATATTTTTAAAATTGATAATTGCTTGTGTTCAGATAAGGATGACACAACCAATGACCATTTCTATGTTAAAATGAAACACTTAATTATGTAATTCACCTCAAGTCACGTATCTTCTATTTTTCTTGCTAACATTTATTGTTTAATGACTTTTTTAGAACTGACTGTACTATGTAATGAATGCAATAAATGCACAAGTGAAATGAATACCAATTATCCTCTATTTATCATCTATACAGCTACTGAAACTGACAATTCTCTCACTAAAAATTATTAAAATATTTAAGATTTATTTTTATTGCTCAAAAAGTACCCTGTAGTTAATTCAAAATCAAAGTAAAGTCATATCCTCAAATTGAACAGTTGGTTAAGGCTTCAGGTGACTAATAAAATGACATCTTTGTACATACAGATACAATATAGTATTTTCCAATGATTTATACATGATGTGTATTGTTTGCCTGATAATTTCATTTTCCCCATAAATGAGACTTCTAATCTTACATTAATCATTGAGAAATACTGACTTAACTTTTGACCAAATTCTTGTTAACCTCCAAATACACTTTGCCAGCATTTATTAGTGGTTGCTTACGATAGAGGATTTTAAAAAACATATATTTGAGAACTTCAATTAGTAAAAAAGGAAAGAATAATTTCAAACTTTAATTATTTAATAATATAAACTTGATAATATTATTTGATAATATAAAAAGAAAATGTGCCTACAGACAAATGCAAGAAAATACAGTATTTATAATATATGATACACTTAATGCATGTACATGGGTTTATTTCTAAATTGGCATTTGTGTCATAATCTCAGTCATTAGTCATGAGCTCACAGCTCTTCACCAATCATTTGGAGAATTAGCTAAAAAATTAGATGCTAAGAAACAAGAATGAAATTTTTCTCAAATATTTGATTCATTTGTTAATTTTTGTTGTTATTTTTTTGCTTCTAATAAACAAAGTTCAAATTTCACTAAAAAAACATAAAAATGAAACCAGAGCATGTTTATTTCTTACTTCTTTCAGTGTTTCTAATATAGGGTGCTGTTGGAACTTAATATTATATCAAGAGTATTAATTCTAAAAAACTTTAAAATTTAGCATTAAACAAGACAAATTTGCCTGAAATATCATTTTCTCATTTATACAAGTGAAAATTTCTTCCATGTCTAATTGTCCTTTGCATTGAATTAAAATTCGATTCTCCAAATTAAGCCTAGATTTGCACATTTCATAGTAGAAATGCTTTGGGAACAGTTATTACATAAGCATAATTTTAAAGCATTAAATATATAAATGAAAATTTACTTGCAATTATTTTCTAATTGTATAACAGCTTTATATCTATATCTATCTATGTAACTATCCATATATATATATATATATATATATATATATATATATATATATATTGCATCTGTCCACATGAGAATACATATGAGAATATATGTAGATATATATATATATATATATATATATATATATATATATATATATATAATTATAAATGAGTAATTTTTTGTTAAGAACATAAAGAAATATGCTCTGTTAGGAAGTCTTTTCAAAATAACACTATGAAAGCCGAGAACTTTCTATACTAAAACTGGTTAAGAATTAGTCATTTAATTTGGATTGTACCACATATGTGTTTTGTCCTCCTTTTTTGCCTCCTGATTCTTATAGTTATTTTCTTCTTTTCTTATAATCATTCTTTAGACTTTCAAGAACATATTATTCATTCATAAAGTAAATCTGATTAACATACTATTCCAGTTAGGTTACATACACTTAAATCTTCATTATTTCTGTGCTTGGATGTCCTATAAATTTGTGGTGATATCTTTCACAAGAAAAAAAAATACCAAGATATAACCAAGAATGTAATTTTTAATAAGTAATCTTTTTAAATGATTTACTCATAAATATTACAAACAAGGCACACTGATGAGCAGTTATAAAATATTTCTTTGTCAATGATCAAATCTGAAAAATAGATGAACAGTTATTTTCCTACATGCAGCTTACAATTTTTTTTAACTCCATTTTGTGTGTTTTTGCAGCCTTAACCTAGGGACCTTGTAAATCCCACTTGCTCAGTGTTGGATTGCTTCTCACAGGTGGATTTGGAATGTCATTTGGTTCCAGTCTAACTTTTACTAGGTCTTCAAATTTAGACTTTCACCTTTCTTTCCAAATGATGGTATGCATATAATCTTGGTATTTGTAGGGGTGTGTGTCTCTGAGGAGTTAGATTATTTATGAATATTTACAGCACATCATAAGTTTAACTGTTTTCTATGTCTTCGTGTTTTTGTATGTTTAAATCCTTAAGAAGAAGTGGCATAGGCTGCTCTATCTAGCCCAGATTATCCTTGTATAACCTGAATTACATAGGGTAATGCAAAAGAGATATGGGGCTTAAATTTTTCCTTCTCTCAAGAATTTTCACATCTTACTAATGTCAGAAAACAAGAAAAATAAGAGAGAATTTCTCACAGATCATTGATTCAGGAAAAGAGCACATAAAGATGTTAGATAGAAATTCACCAGCATGTTATCTAAAAGGCAATTGTGATATCACCATTATTTTCTAAATCTATTTATTAATAGTTGTTATAAATATTAGTTGTTAAAAATATATTTTATGATAATGTTTTAATTCTTATTTAAATATTATTATTGTTTACTGTTAGAATGTTTTAGGTTTTATGCTTCCAAATAATTGATATGTTATTCATTTATCAATTAAAAATAACTATTAATTGATTATTTTATTTTAAACTATTTCTATTTCAAAACTTAAGAATGGCTGAACCTGTGTATTGAATCTCATTTTGAACCAATAAATATCTACTAGTAACTCATTTTTTAATAACAAAACATTTTACTGGAGGAAAAAGTATAATTTTTATAGATTAGAATAATTTAGACTTTATCAGCATGTATGCATTAGCATTTTTAAATGCACCTGGTCCCGGAAAGAGTTCAATTTTCTTTCATAGTGTCTTACATTTCTTCATATAAATTAATAATAATTAACTTTCTGTGACACTGTTCAAATTCAAAATGATTTACAGCTATTAATAAATCTTAACCACTTTATGATGTAAGTAAATATTAACGAGTGTGGTTAAGAAGGCTCATAAACTACCTAATGTCTGGAAGTCTACCAGAATTTATTGTTACATAAAGATGATAGCCTTATAGCAATGAAAAGGAGACATTGCATCATGGAATAGCTAATGGATATTACAAAAAAAGCAAAGATACTTAACAGGTTTCTTTTTAACTTTTTTTAGTTGTTGATAGGTCTTTATTTTATTTATTTATTTTTATGTGGTTCTGAGGATGGAACCCAGTGCCTCACACACGCTGGGCAAGCACTCTACCACTGAGCCACAACCCCAGCCCTCAATCAGTTTGTATTTTTTCATTACCATTAGTAAAAGCAAAGGGAATATAATATTAAGAAATCTAATATTTTTGTGAGCAAAGTATATTTCATGCTTGTACATTCTGAAGATGTGAATTGATTCTGAGAACAGAATTCTGATCATGGAAACTGAATTAATGAATAGCTAGCATGTCTCGTAGTATAATTCTCTGGAATATCAATCAAATCTGTAGTACACTGTGCAGAACCTGGAAAAAGACAATAAAATATTAACACTCCTGAAAGTATCTAAAAGGCAAGAATACTGGGTGGGTAATTGGAAACACAGTGCATTACTTAGGTAAAATCAATCAGAGGGCAGTGTTGATTTTTTTTTAATCTATCTGGTTGGGGTTATCAAAATTTAAAACCCTGAGATGTTTTAGCCCTGATGGAATATTATCCAACTTCTATACTTATGAAGACTATAAAAAGGCAGAGTTATTTTTTTTTCCTTCTGAAAAAAATCTGTTTTGCACACACAGAAGTAATAGGAGGGATTTTTCTTGGAAGAGAGTGAGGACTGAAGATGCCTTTATTTGAATATAACACTGACAAGCCTGCAGAAAATTAATTCACATTAAGCGCATTACACTTTTATATCCTTGCAGCATGAGTTTGCAAAGTGGAACTAGACATTTTCTAAATAGACTAGCATGGCGTTTAGTTTTCTCAAAGTATCTCGGTAAATAAGACCACGTGCTGATGATGACATGATTATTTTAAGTAAGCTACTTTACATTTTGTGGGGTTTTTTTTGTCAGCTTTAGGCAGGGATAAATAAATCTAGGCTTGGGGAGGTTCATTTCAGGAATCTCAGTGAGAAGCCTCACTAGACCAGCTCCTCCTCAGAACAGTCATCATTGATGATAATTATGAAAACAGGAACACATTTAAAGTATGTGAAAGATATCCTAAAGGCACACACTAGTTAAGCAAATTATTTAACCAAAACACTCTATAGAATCTTACCGTAACTCTACCAGAAGAGCATGTAGCCACTCTGTCGTGGTGGTCCTCCCTCCCTTCCCTATTCCTGTACTCAGTGTGAAAGAAGCTCTACTGTGAGTGTGTGTTGATCAGTTTTTTGTCACTCTAATACATTTCTGAAATAATCAACTTAGAAATGATTTGTTTTGTCTCACATTTTGTCCTCACGTTTTGATTTGTTGGCTTATTTTCTTATGAGCTGGAGGCTAAGTGGCATAACATGGTAGAGGAAGCATGGTAGATGGAGCAAAACCACTCCCCTGATGTCCAGGAAGAGGGACAGGAAGATAAAAGGGCGAGGGTTCCACTATTCCCTTTACAGGTGGTTAAGGGCATACCTGTAAAGGGAATAGTTTACTATCCCACATGCAAATCATTCCTAGACACACCCTTATGGACATACCCAGAAGCATTTTAATCTTCAGCATCTCTTAATTCAATCAAGTCAGTAATGCAAATTAACCATTATAACTGTTTTCCTGATTTTTTTTTCCTCAGCAGACTTGTTATTGATGTCTTCAACTAGATTTTAATATTTCTGATAACTTCTAGTAGTGCTAACCTGGGAATCAAGTCTTAACACACAAACCTCTGGTTAAAATTTAAATCTTAAATTTAATATTTAAACTATAGCAGAGCATATGACTCAGAATATGGGGCTTGCTGTCCCCAAGCTCCTAAAGACTATATCATTTGTAGGGCTGTTGTAATTTATAATCACAAAATTGATACCTTCAAATAACAGAAGTTTATTGTCTCACAGTTTTGAATGCAAGAATCCAAAGCCTTTATGTTGGCAGAGTATACTTCCTCTGAAGAGTCTAGAAAGAGACTTATTCCTCATCTCTTACAACTTTTGATGGTTCTAGGTATTCCTTGGCTTGTGGCAATTTCTTTCCCATTTCTATCTCTGTGGTCATATTGCTTCATCCTCTACCTCTCCTCTATACAAAACTTATAAGTATGCTTATCATTGGTTTTAAAGGTCACCTAGATAATCCAGAGTAATCTCCTTGTGTCAATATTCTTGAGTTAATTGCAGCTATAGGGGGAAATAAACTCTAAATGTTCCTTTTCCAACTAAGGGACTACAGAAAAGGCATCTTTTGGGGGCCACCACTTAGTTCACTGTACTATACTCAAAATTTACATTTTCCCTATACACAAAACATATTCACTCCATTCCAAAATCCTCCAAAGTTTCAACCTATTAAATGTCCAACTCTATGTCCAAAATTTTATCTAAATATAGTCAGTTCAAATGCTCTAATCATCTAAATCAGATACTGATGACACTTTGAATATAATAAATCTTGGGGCAAAATTCCTTTCTGTCGTTGGACCTGTGAAATTAGAAGATAAAATGTTGTAACAGGGATGTGACAAGTCACAAACATTCTCATTCCAAAAGGGATAAAATGGAAGAATAGAGTGGTTATTAATTCTAGGCAACATCAGAACCCAGCAGATAAAATTCATTTTGATTTCAAGGCCTGGGGATAACCATTGGCTTGGTGGTCTCCTTTCTGGGCCCATGTATTTGCTTGCTGGGCCTCTGCAATCGAGAGAGCTCTATGGACTCTGTCCAAGAAGCAGTTCTGTAAGCCTTTGCATCCATATTTGGTGGCTTGGCAGGTCTCTGCTTTTAAGCTCTTGCCTTCAGGTTCTGCCTGTAGTGTTAGAGTTCTCTGTGATCTCTGTATGGGTGTCTCATTTCCCTGTGTCATTGCTTCTTTTTCTTGAAGCAAGGGATGTTTGCAGTCACATAACAATATTACCCTTTTACTTCTTATGGAAATTTGGAAGTCTAAGAACCTTTTCTTTTGACTTTTGTTATTTTTCTCCCTGTCAGTTGAATTGCAAAACTTCTATTGATATAATATTTTGAAAAACCTGTAACTTCCCTGTGTATGTCAAGGGGTTTATACAATAAGACAGGAGAGTCATTTATAGATTGTTCTTAGATGATTTCCTCTCTCTTCCTAACTTCTACTGAGATGGTTGTGGGATCTATGAGCTATATACCTAATCTCTTCAGTCAATGCTTGCCTACCTCACATTCAGTCTCTCGCCAGAGTATGCTTTCCTGACAATGAATTTATTTTTTGTGTCTCTGGAAGTATGACTAGGCTGAGAATTTTTCAAATTCTGGTTCTTTTTTGCTTAACATTTCTCCATTTATCTCCTTTCTTGCATTTTACTATATACAGAAAGAAGAAACCCAGCCACATCTTTCAAAACTTTGCTTGTATTTCTTCTTAACTAAATAATCAAATTCACCACATTATGGTTTTGCTGTTAGGTGTTTCTCCAAAGGTCATATGTGAGACAATGAAAGGAAGGTTAAAAGTGAAATGCTCAGGTTATGTGAGCCTTAACCTAATCAGTGCATTAATTTTTCTGATTGGTAGTAGCACTAGGCAGGTAGGTAGTGGCTGAAGGGGGTGGGTAATTAGGGGCATACCTTTTAGTTAGCCTGTGGTGAAAGGAATCTGTCTCTCTGCTTCATGGTTTTGCCATGTTCCTAGCTGCTTTCTTCTACTACACACTCCCACCATGCTGCTCTGCCTCATCTGAGACCCCAAGAAATGGATTCAGCCATCTATGAACTGAGACCTCTGAAACTGTGATCCCCAAATAACTTTCCCTCCTCTATGTTGTTCTTGCTGTGTCTTTTGGTTACAACAGTGAAAATCTGATTAAAACAAACACTTAATAATTTCGCCCTCTGTCCAACTGTAGGACATAGTCAAGCCCCGTCCTCTCTATGTGACAAGAATCAGCTTTCCTTCAGTTTCCAGTGGCATTTTCCTCATTTGTTTCTGTTCCCTTACCAGCAGAAGCTTTAGCACAGCTTTTGTTGTAATTATCTTTTATATACTAAAACTACCAATTATTTAGTTTCATTTACTTGCTGGATAGCTGAGGTCAGAAAAGGCAATGAGCTGCCCTCAATTTTGTCTTGCAGACAGTGTAGAAATCTTGTTAGAAATTATTGTTTGGAATTAAAGAAATGCAAATAAAAACTATACAAAGATTCCATCTCACTCCAGTCAGAGGAGCAATTATCAAGAATATAAGCAAGAATAAATATTGGTGAGGATGAGGAAAAAATTGTGCACTCATACATTGCAGGTGGGACTAAAAATTGGTGCAACCACTATGAAAAGCAGTAGGGAGATTCCTCAGAAAACTTGGAATGGAATCACCATTTGACCCTGTTATCCCACTCATCAGTGTAGACTCAAAGTATATAAAATCAGCATACTACAGTGATATAGCCATGTCAATGTTTATAGCAGCTCAATTCAAAATAGCTAAACCATGGAACCAAACTAGGTGCCCCTCAACACATGAATGAATAAAAAAGCTATGGTATATATACACAATAGAATATTACTCAGCTTTAAAGAAGAATTAAATTATGGCATTTTCCAGTAAATGGATGGAACTGGAGTAAATCATGTTAAGTGAAAGAAGCCAGTCCCATTTATTAGTTCTAGAAGTTTTCTAGTGGAATTTTTGGATATTTTAAGTATAGAATTGTGTTTTTAGCAAATAGTAATAATTGAAGTTCTTTTCTTTTTTGTATCCTTTTAATTTCTTTCATCTGTTTAATTGCTCTGGCTAGAATTTCAAGGACTATGTTGAATAGAAGTGGTTAAAGAGAGCATCTCTGCCTTCTTCCAGTTTTTAGAGAAAATGTTTTCAATTTTTTCCATTTAGAATGATATTGGCCTTGGGCTTAGCATAGACAGCTTTCACAATGTTGAGGTATATTCCTACCGTTCCTATTTTTTCTACCGAAGGAGTGCTATGTTGTTTCAAGTGTTTTTTTTCTGCATCTATTGTGATGATTATATAATTCTAAAGAACCAAAGGCAATTTTTTCTCAGATATATAGATCCTAATTCTCAATAGCAGGGGAAGGGGATGGGGAGGGCTAGATAAGAATAGAGGTGCTTTGGATTAGACAGAGTTAAGTGAAGGGAGGGGAAGGAATATGGGGTAGGAAGAATAGTAGAATGAATTGGACATTGTTACTCTATGTGCATATATGATTACATGACCAGTGTAACTCTACATCATGTACAATCAGAAGAATGAGAAGTTATACTCCATTTATGTATGATGTGTCAAAATGTATTTTACCATCATGTATAACTAATTATAACCCTCTCAAAAATGACATTATTTCTGGGATATCATTTCTTATTGTAGTGGATTTGTGGCAATAGAAATTTGCTTGAAGGGAAATGTTAAGGTTTATTGGTTTGGGCAAGAGTCCCCCAAATGTTCTTTTCTTAAAAGTTTACTCCCATGGATAACACTATCAGCTGGTGAAATCCTTAGAGGGTGAAATTTTGTGGGAGATCCTTAGGTCACTGGGGGTATGCCTTGAAGACATTGTGTGTCCCCAGTATCTTCCTCTCTTCTGTCTCTCTTTGCTCATCTTAGCAGTTCATTTTCTCATGTGCTGCCTTCAGTTCGTTTTCTCATGTGCTGCCTTCATTGGCAGCCCAAAGAAAATGGGGCTGCCTGACTATTGGCTAGAACTTCCAAAACTGTGAATCAAGATAAAACTTTGCTCTTTATAAATTAATTGTCTGAAACTTTGCTCTTTATAAATTAGTTGTCTGAAGTATGTCATTATAGTAACACAAAACTGACTTATGAACTTACTGTGCTGAATTATAACAAATCAATCCTGGTAATTTGGGTACAGTAAAATTTACTTGATGGAATGCTACTTAATTCCCAAGGATCTCTTTCATAATGATCATACCACATGATTATATGGAATTCCCATGAATTCCCTTATGCTTCTGAGCCATGAAAAAATAGTTGTTGCTTTGAGGGAAATCAATGAATTAATGTTTACTTATATCTATATAAGACTAGCAGGAATGGTTGAAATATGAACAAGGATGTAATTTATTTTCCAAACAATCATTATTTGTATAAGGAGATATAAAAGTCATTTTTCAAAAATTTTGGTATATATCCATGCAGAAATGTAACTAGTGGTGTATGTATGTATATGAACAATATATAATATGATTTATAGTCTAAATTTATCAGACATCATATCAGGTTACATATATGATATTTTATATTATATATTACATTTAATCAACTCTCAGTGATCCAAAATGAATAATCTAAGAACTAGTGGAATTAAAATTAATTATTGGAATTACACCTTAAATTACTTGGAATAGGGGGATAAAATGCTGATTGTTTGAAGTAGAATGTTTTATGTGTTCTTCTAAGATGAATCTCTAAGTTCTGATAAGTCTTACTGGTTTTAAGTCTTATTCTATGGATGTGATTTTGCTTGGGAAAAAAACTTAATTTTTTTCTCATTTATTCTTGTTTAAAACAAATATATACAAGAACTATTTATTAAAAATCAGAAACAAGAATGATCTTTATAAAAGGAAAATGAACCCTTTTCGATACTGCTGAGAGATAATAACTGAAAACACTGTATAATTTTCTATACTTTAACATGTATATTCACTTGGCACTTTGCTCACAATGTTGTTGGGGATTGTCATTTAGTAATACAAAACTGACTGATGCACTTACTGTGCTGAATTATAACAAATTAATCCTGGTAATTTGAGTACAGTAAAATTTACTTGATGGAATGCTACTTAATTCCCAAGGATATCTTTCAGAATGAATGCCATTACCAGGTGATTATATGATATTCTAAGATGAATCTTAGAACAAAACTTTGCTCTTTATAAATTAGTTGTGTGTGTGTTGTTGGGGATTGAACCCAGAGCTTTGTGCATGGTAGGCAAGTGCTCTACTGCTGAGCTATATCCTCAGCCCAATGATGTCATACTTAACCTGATTTTTAAATATATTTAAATTTAAAATATATATATATATATATATATATATATATATATATATATATATATATATTTAAAATTTTTTTAAAAGTATATATCATTGTGAACAAAAGTGCCAAGTGAATATACATGTGTAAGTATGAAAAATTATACAGTGCTTTCAGTTACTATATCTAAACAGTATCCAATAGGGTTCATTTTCCTTTTATAAAGATCATTTTTGTTTCTGATTTTTAATAAGTAGTTATTATATGTATTATTTTAAAGAAGAATAAATTTAAAAATTTACTTAAGTTTTTCTTAGGCAAAATCAGGTTAACATGAATTTTTGTTCATCTACACAATTTTAATGTCAGCAGAGTATGTTATTTTTTTTTAAATGAACAGAAGATAATATTTGAACTATTTGTCCAGGATTCTTATTTTCTTTTCTTTTCTTTTTCTTTTCTTTTCTTTTCTTTCTTTTCTTTTCTTTTTTTTTTTTTTTTTGGTAGTTGTAGATGGACAGAATGCCTTTATTTTATTTGTTTATTTTTGTGTGGTGCTAAAGATCGAACCCAGTGCCTCATGCATGCTAGGCAAGCGTTCTGGCACTGAGCTTCAGCCCCAGCCCAAGATTCTTATTGTCTTATTATTTCTTCTTATGTCTGCACCAGTTTGCACTTCAGATCAGAGTGCCTGGATAGAACATTAGAAATGAACAGTATGAAGGGAAAGTTGGGGCTGGATCTCTGAGCCTGGCCAGTGAAAGGATCAAGAGTAAGTTTGGAAGCAGAATGAGGAACTCAATTTCATTGTAAATACTGGTGTACAGGGGATGGAATGATAAGGTGAAAAAATAAATCAGAGTACTTTAGAGTCTTGGAACCTCTCTTTCTGATTCTTACCACACATAGGTCAGGGAGGTGGGACATGTGAGTGAGAAGAGGTGGTGAGATATGTGGAGAGCTCTACTTCATAGCAAACCAGTAAAACCCAAGAATCTTACAAAGATGAAAGAAACACACTTAACTTTCCTCTCTCACTTATCAAAGTACATATTGTATTCCATCACATAAAGGAATGACAAAGACAAGCTCACAGTCACTTAGTCTACCCTTAAATTCCTTCTTTTGTATATTTACAGAGATACAAAGAAAATTGCAAGTTTATAGCTTTGGCTTTGGTTTCTGCTGGGTCAGTCTATGCAAACAGAGAGGGTGATTATACACTTAGAGAACTTTATTCAATATAGAAGGTGACTATGCTATTAGAATATGATATAAAGTTAACTAATACTCATCTTCAGGAAATAGAAGCCTAGGTATGTATAAAAAGACAACTTGTAAAGACAAAAACTGATGCCCAGACTATAGTGAATGTTGATACTCGTTTTTTTTTTTTTTTTGTTATTGTTGTTTGTTTGTTTGTTTTTTTGGTATATGGGGTGTGTACTGAGGTTTGAACTCAGGGGCACTCAATCACTGAGCCACATCACCATCCCTATTTTTGTATTTTATTTAGAGACAGGGTCTCACTGAGTTGCTTAGCACCTTGACATTGCTGAGGCTGCCTTTGAATTTGTGATCTTCCTGCCTCAGCCTCCTGAGCTACTGGGATTACAGGCATGTGCCAACATACCTGGCCCTATCTCTTGGACTACTGTTCATTTATTAGATACTATAGATTATGGAGAAATTGTTTGAGGAATCATACTTTCCAAATGATATTAATTCACCTGACAGTAATCTATGGACATCTACATGAGGTAAGAAACTGCATAATTTTTTTTGGTGTAGTTTTTCATAGTTTTCAGTCTTTTTCAAAGGCTGGAAGTGTCTGCAAATTGGATCTTAATCCATTCTCATGAATTCTTAAACAAATTGTGTCCAAAATGTCAGTGGGGATTATGTAACCTTATGCTAAATCATGCAGTAATAAACATAGGCACAGACACAAAAATTTTTGAGTTTAATGCTGAAAGTCTATGGGCCCCTTTCTCTACCTGTGGGCATTTAGGATAAGAATATGTGATATAAAAGGCTTTGTTTTTCTGCTCTGCTACATGAAGTACCAGGATTCAGGTAAAGACGTTTTTCCGTCTAACTATTCATGTTTTATTTCATACAGAATATCTAAAGGATAGATAAAAAAATTAGATAAATTGAATCAAACCCATGAATAAAACCCATGCACAATGGGCTGGAGATATAGCTCAGTTGGTAGAGTGCTTGACTTACATGCACAAGACCCTGGATTCATCCCCAGCACCACACAGATACACACAAAAAAATTATCCACAATTTAATAAACATTTACATTAGTCAAAAATATTGGCTACATATGTGTGTTTACACTTAAAAGTGAAAAATAGGACTTTCATTTTTTTATAAGGACCATTTTTTTAGAAGGACCACCAAGATTTTGCTCTTTAAACTTTTGCATGTGTATGTTTACATTATATATTAATCCATCTGATATTAAGAAAGCTCAGATGGAGTAAACTATACAAATTCTCCTTTATCTCTGTCTGTAATGAGAAAATTTAATGTTGAAAAGTTTGTGAGATTTTTACAAGTATTCAGTGGTCACCTGAGAAAACAAACAAGTTTTCTTAATCTTCGAACACTATTGTAATGTCAGCTACTCTTCTTTTTCTCTTTGTGTTTCTTCTTATCTGTGCCATTATAAATGGAATATTTCACCAAATGAAAAGGCAAATTTACTTTCTGAAAAAAATTTACATTCTGAAAATATGGCTGAACTAGAAGAGCAAGTACATTTAAATCTAACAGTGAGGGAAAAATTGAAGTGATTTTAAAATTCATTAGGACTTAGGCATTTGCCTTTATTTATTTCTTTATTTCTTTATTAATTATTTTTATAATAATGGAGTCTTTTCGTTGTTCAGGAAATCCTGTGTAATTAGTAAAAGTGAAAATGATATTTTGTGACTTTAAAAATGTTTCTATGATTATTTTATGTTTCTTTTTTTATTAAATTATTTATTTAGTCTAACTTGTTATACATGATGGCAGAATTCAATTCATTTTATATTACACATATAGAGCACAATTTTTCAAGTCACTGATTGTACACAAAGTATTTTAACACCATTTGTGTCTTCATACATGTACTCTTAGGGTAATGATGTCTAACTCATTCCACCATCATTCCTACCTCGATGCCCCCTCCTTTCCACTTCCTCCCTTTTGCTCTATCTAAAGTTCCTCACTCTTCCCATGCTCCCCACTTATCACCATTATGAGTCAGCATCCTCATATCAAAGAAAACATTTTACCATTGTTTATTTGGGATTGGCTTGCTTCTCCAATTTCATCCATTTACCTGAAAATGTCATGGTTTTATTCTCTTTTAATCCTGAGTAATGTTCCATTATGTATATTTACCAAAGTTTCCCTGTACATTCATCTACTGTAGGGCATCTAGGTTGGTTCCATAATTTAGCTATTGTAAATTGTGCTGCTATAAACATTGAAATGGCTGTGTCCCTGTAGTATGTTTTTAAGTCCTATAAACTGAGGAGTGGGATAGCTTGGTCAAATGGTGGTTCCATTCCAAGTTTTCCAAGGAATCTCCATACTGCTTTCCAGATTGGCTGCACCAATTTGTAGTCCCACCAACAGTGTATGAGTGTGCTTTTTTAAATCAATAGATGTAATTCATCACATCAATAGAATCAAAGATAAAAATCATATGATCATCTCAATAGATGTTGAGAAAGCATTTGATAAAATACAGCATCCCGTCATGTGCAAAATGCTAGAAAAACTAGGGATAACAAGAACATCTCTCAACATTTTAAAGGCTATCTATGCTAAGCCTCAGGCCAACATCATTCTAAGTGAGAAAATTGAAAGCATTCCCTCTAAAAACTGGAACAAGACAGGAATGACCTCTGCAACCACTTCTATTTTACATAGTTCTTGAAACTCTAGCCAGAGCAATCAAACAGATGAAAGAAATTAAAGGGATAAAGATAGGAAATGAAGAATTCAAATTATTATATATTTCTGCTGACAGAATATTTCAAATTGCTGTATTTGATGAATTTTGTTATAATATTTCTTTAAATTTGCATTAAACTTTGTGCTGTAACATTTGAAGTATGGGATTATATGTTTCTTATCTGATTTGCTTTGCAGAGTGATAGCAATAATTGGCCTATAGATTAATAAAAAGACAAAATACAGCTCAACAGAAAATCAAATTTCAATTCAATGAATAGAACTCTTTCTGTCATTTGGCTAAATTTAAATTTGAACAAGAAATTTCACTCACCTCATTAATATGCAACCACTTGAATCTTGTCTGTAACTTTAAGTTTTTCCAATATATGGCTTCTTAAAAATGAATCATGATCTTTAAAAGGCTAGTGGGGGATGGGTCAGGGATTAAAAAAAATGAAAGGTAAAAGAAAACATTGGTTCATGGAAGATAATATATACATGAAATGCTAAGATAAATTATTTTCTGATGGATTGGTCAAAGTGGAATATAATCGAGAACTACATGAAGACCCAAAAGCTTTTTTTTCTTCAATCAGTAAGTAGGATGACATCAATTAAAAAGCTTAGGCATAGCAAATAATAATAATAATAATAATAATAATAATAATAATAGTAATAGAAGAAGAAGAAGAAGAAGTATGAAGGGAGAGCCTACACAGTTGGAGAAAAATCTTTGTTAACTACACTTCTGATGGGATTAATATCTAGAAATAAATAACCCTATAAATAAATGGGCAAGAATTAAACAGACTTTCTCAAATGAAGAAACTCTAATGGCCAAAAAGTGCATGAAAAAATGTTCAACAGTTCTAGCAATCAGGGAAATGCAAATGAAAACTGCACTAGATTTCATCTCACTCTATTCAGAAATGACAGTTTTCAAGAACACAAACATACTAAATGCTGACAAGAATGTGGGGAAAAGTTACTCATACATTATTGGTAAGGCTGCAAATTAGTACAACTCCTCTAAAAATCAGGGTGGAAATTCCCCCCAAAACTGGACATGGAACAACCATTTCCCACCAGCTATTCCACTCATTGATGTTTATTCAAAAGAACTAAAAACAACATACTATACTGATACAGTTACATTAATATTTATAGCAGTGCGACTCATAATAGTCAAGATAGGGAACTAACTTAAATGTATGACGATAGACAAATGGATTAAGAGAATGTGGTGTATACACACATTTGTTGTTGTTGTTGTTGTTTTTGTGGTGCTGAGGATGCAACCCAGGGCCCTGTGCATGTGAGGCAAGCTCTTTACCAACTGAGCTATCTCCCCAGCCCACATGGAGTTTTACTCAGGCATAAATAACGAAATTTTGACTTTGGATGAAAATTGAGAAAATTATGCTAAGTGAAATAAGAGAGACTCAGAAAATCAAAGGTTGAATGTTCAGTCTCATGTGTGAAAGCTAGAGAAAAGTATTGGGGATACTTTTTGATTGATAGGGGAAGGAGTCACGTAAAGACAGAGAAGATCAGAGGAGTAGAAGGAGATTGAGGGGGTGAGAGAAGAGAGGAAATGCAGAATGAATTTGACAAAGTTACTCTGTGTGCATGTATAAATATACCACCGTGAAGTCCAAATTTATGTATACCTATAAAGCACCAATTAAAAATATATAAATGAGTTCAAAGTAGACTAGAAGAGGATAATAGAGGGAGAGATGAGGAAGGGAAAACAAGGGTACTGGGGACCAAAATGGAGTAAATTAAATTCCATACATGTATTTGAAAATGAACAAAACTGTTAGGGAAAGTATAAAGCATCAATTAATGAAAAAAATAAAATAGTCTTTTGCATGTGTATGTGTGTGTTTGGACCTGTTTGCGTGTGTGTGTGTGTGTGTGTGTGTGTGTGTGTGTGTGTGTGTGTATGAGTGTCCTAGTTTATACTATGGCCAACAATACCAACATATTTGACATTTCTACTGCTTAGCTATTCCTAAATTAGTTTCCCTCTGATACAATTTTTCTTTTGCTTGCATAATTTATTTTCATATTATCTGTATTGCAAATCTGCTGGTGGTAAACTTTCTCAGCTTTCTTTCTCTGAAAATGTCTTTGGTTTTACTCTTGAAAGATATTTTCCCTGGATACAAAATTAGGGCTTGAGGGTTTTAATTTATGCTCTTACGGTTGTTATTTTTTTCTCTCTCTCATCGTTTCTAAGAGGTTTTCTTATGTCTTCAGTTTTCATAACTTAGATGTAAAATCAGCATATATTCATGTAATTATACCACAATACTTCATTTTTTTCCAATTGCTTTATATATTTTCTTCCTGTTATCCTTACCAGTTTAACTATGTGCTTCAGAAGCATTTTTCTTTGGATACATCTTTATTTGGTTTGTTAAGTGTCTTCAATTTGTAAAATTTTCAACAAACTTGCTGACAACTATTTCAAATAATTTTTGCTTTATTTTCTTTATTTTCTCCATTTGGGATTACAATCAACATTATGACAGGCCCCTTGATATTGTTCCACAGTCCCTAAGAATTTGTTAATTCTTTCATATTTTGGGGGGATCATTACTATTTGTTGATTGTCTGATTTTACTTTAATCTTCCGCAATCTGCTTTTAAGCCCTTTGATTAATTTTTATATTTTGTAATTATAATTTTTAATTTCAGAATTTCCATTTTGATCTTTTCTATAGTTTCTATTTGTCTTCCAAGATTTCCCATTTGTTCATATATGACAATAAATTTCCTTTCCTTCTTGTGTATAGTTAAATATTTACTTTAAAGTCTTTGCCATTACAACATCTGAAACATTTTAGATTTGGTCTCTTTTTACTGTCTTTCACTTGAATATAAGCCACACTGTCATGTTTCTTTGTATGTCTAGTCGTTTTGAATTGCATCCTGGTCATTAAGAAATGGATGTTATAAATAGATTGCTATTCTTTTATAAAAATTATTCTTATACTTTGTTTATTTCTGTTTTTAACCAGCGGTTGGCTAAGTACAATCTCTAAAACCTGTATCCATATGGCTAGCAGCATTTAAATATTTGTTTGGTAAATTTAGCCTTAACTTGGCCACCTATAGACTGGACTAGTTTGAAGAGTCAGTGAGATGTATAGGTAGAGTTTATGCCCAGAACATGGAGCTTTCCCTCTATTCTCTTCTGGGTTCTTTCTTTGCTTTCTATTTGCTCTTGTAATCCTAAATTTTACCTTCTGTTTATTCCAGTACCACTGTGCACTTCTTGTAGGAGTTCCTTCTACTCCACATAGCACTGTCAGTCAAAGAGCCATACTTGATACTGTTCCATTTTTTCAAATGTCAATTGCAATCGAGTTAACAGATTGATCTGGTTCCTCTTCATTCCTTTAAGTAGTTGTTTCAGTAGTTTTTCCAGTGTTTATATTTGATATCTCTAGATCTGTATAATACAGCTCCATCATGAGTATGGATAGTGGAATCTAAATTCAAATACTTTAGCACTGTATTTAACATTGAATGCAATCCACCAGCCAAATGTTCTTTTCTCTATTTACCAATAATTTATAAGAAAATATTTTGATTTCACAAAATTTTAATACAATTCTCTTGTTGGTTGTTGTTATCTGATGGAAGATGCAAGGAACAGGAGGAAATTAAGCATTTATATGGATAACAAAAGAAGATGTGAGATGTGAATATTGGTCAGGATTAAACAGTTTTCTTAGATTAATACGATTTAGGTAAGGAGAAAACATATGTACACATACACATTAGTTTTTTTTTTTTCTATAGGGAATTGGTTATGAGATAAATACAAAATCAAGGTTACAAGCATGTTTCAATTGGTGGGAAATACTAGTACTAGAATTTCATGAGAATTTTTTTAATTAAATGCAATTTTAATACATAGGAACAGCATTTCTAGACAACAACATGAATTGAATGAATCTAGAGAACAACAGAATTTCTAGAGAACAACAATCATCAAATGCTGATTTTTTTCCCTCAATACATTCTCTCAGCAGTTATATAGATCAACATTTTATTCTATTTCATTGTAACTTTATAAGTCAAAAATATTTTCACATATACACCCTAGGAAAAATAATTTGTCATTACTTTTTAACTTATTAACAATAACTATACATCTCAGGTATCCTATTTTATTGAAGGTCAGTTTCATGCAATGAGAATGTGTCCATTTATTGCTTTTGCCTCAGAGATCTTCATTCATTTGAACTAATGTAACTTTAACAGTGTGAATATAAAGATCACTTACTAAGAAGAGCCCATTTATTATTAAAGAAATGGATTTTATTCTGTCATTTATTCAATGTATTTGAAAATAGCTTATTAAATATTTTCTATTTTATATACAGTTACCACTCATAATTGAAGACAAATTGATGCAGCATGGAGATTAACCAGACTTTGTTTGAGGTTAATTTATACAAGATCAATGGATGCGCCAAGTGGAGAAATGCTAAAAAGACCCTGAGTCTATTCTGAAGGGATGGGTAGCTCCCTCAATTTCTCTGCCCAAAAAGGAGAGTTGCTATATACAAATATTATCCCCTCATAAAGATCCACAATTTATTCTAGTATAATGACATAGTAAAGGCTCTGAGATCAATGGGTAAAGAAACCTATTTAATGGTGATTAATCCAGGGTTTCCTAAACATAGCTGACTGCCACTCTCATTTTCACACATGAAGGGACAATCTAGTTAAGTTCTCAAGGCAAAGCCTAATGAAACAAAGAGGAAAATCTGGTTCCTCAATATGTTAATGGGACCTGACACCTTGGGTGATTGGGCATATCAAAGGAAAAGAAAGAGCCTACTTTATAAATACAGGATAGTCTAACTTTGAGAAAAGGGGCTCTGTTAATGTGGAAGTTTTTTGACTTATGAAAACTCCATTTGGGTGTCCCAAAGAAAATGAAGATTTCCAATGGAATTATCCTAGATTTGATGATGTTAATTAGGGAATCAATGCTCTAAATATGGGGTCTCTCTTCTTATCTTCTCTGTGGGTGCATGTAAAAAGTATGTGATTTGTCTACAAAAGAGGAATCATTGTTAAAGACAATCTGTGATCTAATTTGCAACAAATTAACATGGGAATTAGTTGATGGATGTGAAAGCCCAATGTTAACCAAATGAATAAGCTTCTAGAAGTTTTGGTCTTTATAATAGACTGACAGATTATTTTAGAAAAACTCTCTCAGAGACTACCTTCTTCATTCCTGGTTTCTATAAATCTGGTTTAGCCCACTTAGGTGTTCCTACTTCTGCAAATAAAAAGATGGTTCTGAATATCAGAGAAGATGAGGAGGTCAAACTCAGCTTATTATCTGAATAATTCCAAAGACAACTTACCCTAATCATTCTCTTAATAATATTTGCTCCCTCATCATAATGTTGTTACACACACCATGACTGTTATCCAGAATTCTTTTGCCTCCCAGTTTATCCTCCCAAATATCCAAGAGGGCTCAGCTTTGATACCAGCTCTTACATAGAACACTCATCAGCACCCTGGCAACTGAGTGTGGTCCTTTGGTCTTCTTCTTTAGCTTATTCTTTTAAATGTCCAAGTTGTGTTCCTGCTGTTTCTTCTTATATTGTCCTATCCTCCTTGGTTAGAGTTTTGACACATCATTTCAATTTAGTTTATGTTTCTATCTAGACAGTGTCCAACACACAGCTGTCCTCAATAAACGTTGGGTTATTGGTGAGAAATAAACCTGGGAGGTTGTATATGTGTTTGTTGTTTTTGTTATCTCTCTCCAGTTCAGGCCCAGGTGGTAAAACTTTCAGCTCCCTTTTTCAAGATATATTTCAATTATTCCCCAAGAGGACATTAACAATATTGGCCTCCTGTTTAACAAAAGAGTGTATGGGAAGAAGTAAAAAAAAATGAGTTATAAGAGAATTCATAGAACTGATATGAGAAGTCATAGAATGAGGCTGTTATAGTCAAAACAACAGATTGAGTGGCTTCAACAATAGAAACTTATTTTCTGTCAGTTATGGAATCTGGGATCAAGGGGCTAACAGAATCAGTTTCTGTTGAGAGCTCTCTTTTGGGCTTATCTATTCACAATTTCCTTGGGCTCTTACATGAGCTTGCTGATGTTTTTTTCTTAAAAGGAAATTAGTCTTATCAGAACAGGGTTAGGGTTAGGGTTAGGATTAGAGTTAGAATTTGGGTTAAGGGTTAGGGTTAGGGTTAGGTTAGGGTTAAATTACTGCCCAATTTAACCTTTATAACTTCTTTAGATAACCCATTTCTAAATAAAACCATATCAGGGATTTGTACTTCAACAATTTTGTGGGAATAAAACAAGAATTTTGTGGGAATAAAACATTCAGTCTATAACAAATGGGTAGTAATTTTGGATGTTTCCTATTTAGCAGGCACCATTTATTTTTTATTTAATATGATTACTCAGAACAAAATAATGACTGTGACTAATAGTCCTATTAGTATATCAAAAATCATGACATTATTTCTTTCTCTGAAAATTTTTTTTGTTGTTATAACTTTAAGCACATTTCAGACTTATGAAATACTTATGGTAGTAGCTTTTTGTTTTTTAAGTTCCCTCTAGAATAGGATGACATATTTTCTTAAGAAGATAAATTCATTGGGTATTATTCTCAAATCAATTCCAGGAAAACTGCTCCCTGGTACAGAGCAGTTAGGAGCAGCCAGCTGTCACTTCACAAGCAATTCTGCATAACTACCAAGATCTCCACCTGTGGAAATTGGCATTTAGATGTTAGAACAATTAAAATGAATGAGAGACATCAATGGTCATCACTCAATATACACAGGTCATCTCTCTCTCCCTTCCTCTCTTACATAATCATTTAAAGCAATGTTGTAAAAGTCCTTTGACTAAAATTTATAAAGTAGATGGCCTAAATAACTAAGCAACAAATGCTGTTTACTTTTCTTATCCATATTATAAAGGAAATAGATACATGATGGAATATAAATAGGAACAAAAACTTCAACCAGTTAATTATAAATCAGTTATTTCAAGTAAGTTTTCTTATCCATATAGCAAGCAGGGATTCCAAGTCTTTTCAATATTTACCAGATCAGTAGAACTGAGTAAATACCACACTGGGTGTTCACTGTCAAATCCCTATGAACTGACCCTTTCCCTGGAACTTACCTCTGTTGATCTAGGTCAAAGAAATCGAAAGTTTTGTCTTGAAATTACCAGAATGAAAAAGAAAATTGGCATTAAGTTAGATAACAGGGTTCAGTGTCTTGGTAAGAAATCAATATTCTAAAGAAATTCTGAAATTTGACCCATATCATCTCTGAATCTGGGTATGCTTCTTGGTTTGGAGGTTTGTGTCAATTTAAATCTGTTTAATTAATTAAGAGGAAAAGTAATGAGATTATGATCTTTAGCAAGTATGGTATTTGATATTTTTTCCAAAAAATTAAATATATTAGCCAACAATTAATTATTATTTAAAAGCATTTTAATGATGTGTTTTACAAACTGCACACCAGTTATTCTAAAGTAATTAATTAAAAAAATTATGGGGTTGGGGGAACTTGGATTTATTTCAGAAGAAACAGATTAAACAGATTAAACAGATATTATGAGGAATATACATTGCAGACTGAGAACACCTAACCTTCCTTATGTTACTGATAGGACTCAAACTACTCTCTCTACCTATAAAATTCAGATGACAATTTAAACTATACAGAATGCTTAGACTCGAAGGAAAAGAACTGGATTCTAGGCTCAAATTGTTTCAGTGGCTGGAATTGTTAGTTTTCTCTCATTTTAAAACAAGGGTGATAATGCCTATTCTATTTACCACATATGACTCTTTAAGAGGATACCACATAAAGGTCAGGAATACTTAAAAAAAAACCCACAAGTAAAGCAATATAACTTTTTAATTAAAGGAAGAGTACAAGGGCATCTTGTACTCAGAATCTTTTTTTAAACAATATTTACCTGGACTTTTTTGACTTTTTTTTTAACATTTCAGAATTCTTAGTTTTTTTTTTTTAAAAAGATTAAAATATATCTTATTTTGTTAAAATTTTTTAGTTTTTTTTCCTCTTTATGGTATATTTTATGTAACAGATTTATCTATGAAATGTTTCTTTTGTTTTAAGCAATTACCTGACTTTTTAAAACATATATTCTCATCAAAAACACATTAATATATTGGATATAATTAAGAGCATTTGCTAGCTCTTAGTATAGTACTGCATTAAATAACTCGTTGAATCTATTTTGGAATTAGAATTAACACAGACCATCAGGTTTTCATGTCATATAGAATCTGTAGTGATAGAATAATTAGAATGTAGTTAGATGATATAAGGTATGTTGAAGTGAAGTTCCCAAAACTCCTTATGGATATTTTATCGTGCCTGTGAAAACATTTTAATTCATTTAACCATGAGGCTATTTTTTTCTGATAAGAAAATTTATTTTTAAGAGTTTTTAAAAGTGGCAAAAATAGATTTCCAGATACTAATACTAAAATCATAATAGCCCACATCCAAAGATAGAAAAGTTTCTTCCTAAATTTTATTGCCAATTAGAAAATAAGAGAATTTACCAAACCTAAAATCTTCAAAATCCAAAGAAATATAATGAATTATGTCACAGTAATTTTTAAGAAAAAAGGAAATAGCATATGGTGTTTTTCATTGTTAAAATATTTTCCAAACAAAACATTTTTTTCTGTTGAGTTTGTGTTTCTAAAAGTCAACTTCAATTTCCATTACTCAGGCCAGTCTCTCTAATAACAATGGAGTCTGTGTAGATAACTAATTATAGTCCACAATTCGTAAATCTTTGTGGAAGGTATGTAAGTCTGTTAAGGAAGTAAATTTCTGCATGAATGTAGTATTAAAGACTTTCATTTGTTAATGATTTTCATATTTCTATTAGTGATATCAGAGGGACTTCTAGCTCTGTTCTCATGTGGTGGAAGGCAGAAGGATGAGCCTGGATGAATGCTGTGTCCTCACATAGCAGAAGAGTAAGAGAGAAAGGGTTCACTTACCACAAGGGGCATTAATCCATTCCACCCTCATGACCTAAGCATTTCTTTTCAGTTCTATCAGTTTGTTTCACATATTTTGTAGCTCTGATTGATGTTCATTACATAAATATTTATACTTGTAAATCTTCTTGTAGAATTGCCCTATCTTCTTTGTCTCTTGCAATTTTCTTTGTAATGAAGTCATTGTGTTTGATATTAATATTCACACTCATGCTTTCTTTCATGAGAGTTTTCTTTTCTTTCTTTCCCTCCCTCCCTCCCTCTCTCTTTCTCTCTCTCTCTCTCTCTCTCTCTCTCTCTCTCTCTCTCTCTCTCTCTCTCTCTTCTCTTTCTTTCTTTCTTCTTTCTTCTTTTTTATACTAGGGTTTGGAATTGAACCCAGGGGCACTTAACCACCGAGTCACATCCTCAGTCCTTTTTACCTTTTTTTTTTAATTTTGAGATTAGCTTAAGTTCCTTACTAACTCCATAGGTTGCTGAGACTGGCTCTCTGGGATTACAGGTGTGAGCCATAACACCCTCCTATGAGTGCTTTTATTAAAAAAGTTATTTATTTGTTCTGCTATACATGACAGCAGAATGCATTTCAATTCATAGTATGCAAATGGAGCACAATTTTCATTTCTCTGGTTGTACACAAAGTAGTCACACCATTTGTGTCTTTATACATGTACCTAAGGTTATGATGTCCATCTCATTCCATCATCTTTCCTACCCCCATACCTCTTTCTTTCCCTTTCCTCCCCTTTGCCTTATCCAAAGTTCCTCCATTTCTCCCATGCCCCCACCCCACCCCCAACTATGGATCAGCATCCACTTATCCAAGAGAATATTTGACCTTTGGATTTTTGGATTGGCTTACTTCACTTAGCAAGTTATTCTCCAACTCCACCCATTTACCTGCAAATGCCATAATTTTATTCTCTTTTATTGCTGAGTAATATTCCATTGTGTATATATACCATAGCTTTTTTTTTATCCATTTGTCTATTGAAAGGCATCTATGTTGGGTCCACAATTTAGCTGCTGTGAAATCTGCTGCTATAAACATTGATATACTATTTTTCTGTTCTTTTGTTTTCAAGAGGCTAATAGTGTTATATTCAAAATGAGTTTTCTATAAACAGTATATAATTGGGTCATATATTTAAAATCATCTATAAATATCCATTTTTTCAGTTAGTATATTTAAACAATTATTTTATAATTACCACACTTTTAGTATTTAAATCTACCATTTTATCTACTTTTTGCTTTCCATTTGTTCTATTTTTTCCTGAATTCTTGTGGATTACTTGAATACTTTTTAGTATTCCATTCATTTTTATTGAATTCTTCAAGCACTTCTTTAAGAACTTCTATATAAATTGTGTAAATATAATCAGGTATTTACATATTCAGCTTTGGAAGTGGTTCTGTAAATTTTTTCTCCTTTAATTCAATGCCATGAAGAATGGTCCCTAGAAGTAAATATTACTATTAATTTTACTTATTTTAATTTTATCAATTGTTGCTTATCCACAGCTTAATTTAGTTATATGATCTCCTGGTGGTTAATATTTAGGGAGTTCCAAATGTTTATTAGTAGAAGCAATACTGCAAAGAATACTCTTGTGTTAGTTTAGTGCTTTCTACCAATGCTTGCAAAAAATATTCATTTTTAAATTATTTTAGTTATGTATCATTGTGACTAACTGCTTTTTATCTGATCATTGGCTATTTATATTTCATTATTTTTTGAAATACCTGTTTATTTCATGTGCCATTTTCTTATTTGTATATTGTTAAAAGCTCCTTTTGTATTAAAATTACTGAACCTTTTTGGTTATATTCTTTTATGTGTTGTATTAAGTTAAAAAATTGTAAAAAAAATTCAAAGTTACAAAGCATTCAGAGTAAAACTGAAAGTTCCATTTAATTCTCTTCACTCCTTCCAAAATGCTCTTCATTTCAAAGTCAGCTACTATTAATTTGGTATGTATTTTTAGATAGTTTTCAGTGCCTAGAGGCATTCAGATGGGAGAAAATCAAATATAATTCAGAAATTTGCTAAATATGACTTCATGTATTGAAATACTTTTAAAATTACATAAATTCAAAAGGTATGACACTTGCACAATAAATAAAAATTGATAAACAAAAAGAAAAAAATTTTAAATATAGACCTGTATATATGCTGTTGAGGTTATTGATATCTACTGTATTTACATGTTGGAAATACAATATAGTGGTGTACTGCTGAGCCTTGTTTCTAAATTCCATGTTTGTAATGCATCTAGGTTTGAAATCAGCCCATGCTATAAATTGGGACAAGATCCAATATTTTGTTGTTTGCTGAGACTTAAGAAAATAATAGAGAGGAATTAATAGTGCAGGTTAAAGTATATCATGTGTGGGCATGGGGATGTGGCTCAGTGGTAGAGCGCTCGCCTACTATGCATGAGGCACTGGGTTTGATCCTCAGCACCACATAAAAATAAAAAAAAATAAAGGTATTGTGTCCACCTAAAACTAAAAAATAAATATTTTCTTAAAAAGTGTATCATGTCTGGTGCTGAAGCTGAAAGACATTTCATTTTAATTGATATAATTTGTATAGGGTAAGAAATAATTTCCCAGCAGATCACAGATTATGTGCATTGAAATTCGGAAAAGGACTAGGTGATTAGGCTATAACTCAATTTGTTGAATTATGTTTTAGTTATAACCATATGTTGTGTATTTGATACAAGAGTTTAGGAACAATCTGTGGAAGTGCTGTGTAAAAATTAATAGGTTAGACAGAATTTACAATAAAGAACCTTCGTGTTTTATTATTGTTTGTATAACACTGAAATTTATATAAAAAAATATATATATTTCAACACAAACATTTTTCCCAATTGGTGTTAAATATTTACTAATATGGTTTACATGTTATGAGTGATTTTAATTTATCTCTTTTTTTTGCTTTAAATGTCTGATTTGAAATACCTTTTACATTTATAATAAAAAGTCAGTACCCCGCTTTAGCTGGTGGCATTAACGTTTCCAATTGCGGTAGAAAAAGCACAGGAGTGTCACAATGTTAGAGAAGTTGCTTTGTGAGCCTTTAAGTTCAGAAAGTGAAAATGTTATATGAGCCATGGATAAAATTTACAAATACAGGTTTGTTTTGTACATAATCCTCTTCAATACCCATCACAAACTAACAAGGTAGGCATTTTTGAAAATTTAAAGATAGGTGGACAGTGAGGTCAGAGCTTTGCTGGAAAAGTCCAAATTTCAGGAAACTGAGTGACATGCTCTTTACCTGATCTTTTACCTGATGTTAGATAGAAATGACTAGAAGGGCTATTCCACCAGTATACGAAATGGAATGATTCGAGGAGATTCAACCATAAGATAGTGAACTACATAAATCAGGTTTCAGGCATATTAGAGATGAAAAATTCCTTGCCAGTAGGAACAGCGTTCACAAAGTCCTGACCAGCATGACCTCACTCCACAGGGAGCAACTTCGGTCTGGAAGGAGAGCAAGTATGGTGAGCCACATGATCCAATGCTTAATAGTTTTTCTCAAACATCCTAATACATCTTTACCTAGACCAGGGATACAGCTGCCATAGGACAGGATATTAACTTATGTGAATGGGTTTTTCAAGGCTTTGGTATTGCTGCTTCTTCCATGGCTCCTATTGGAACTATGCTGTGATTGATTTTTCCTTCCCTAGTTATATTTATAATTTCAATCTTGCTACCTTGGGCAGAGATATAGTGTTGATTTGTAATTTTTCTCTCAAAAAAAGCAACCTGAACACACTATTTATTTCACAGGCTTATTTTTCTTTCTCCCTCTTTTATTGTGGGAAAAAGCAAGGTGAAGATATAAATTCTTCTATTTACCCATATCCTCATTTGAGGCTCAGAGAGAGGGGCCAGGGAGAGGGCATCCATGATGCAAGGTGCTTGTGCTTGTGTTTGCGGTGACTGGGGTGGGCATCGTGAGGTGAAGACACCTGGAGGGAATGGACAGGCGCTTACTATACAGGCTGCTTGTAAATCAAGTGTTGGAGTCTCAGACACTCCCTTTGTAATTCTGACATTCTTTTTTCACCTTTGTTTCACTTTTTCTTCCTTAACCTACTCTTCTTGAATAAAGAAAATTAATAACTTGACTCATTCTCCTATTCTTTTAGAGTATTTCTGTAGATTTGGGTTTAGCTTTCAGCCACTCATATCAAAGTGAATGCGTTGCTTCTAGAAATTTCAAAAAAAAGTATCCATTTATTTGCAGGCTGTGAATGTGAAAACCAGGAGTCCCAGAGAAATGCAATGAATGTCTTCATATGTTTTTGTCACATTTTAAACTACTTCCATGGCTTTATAATGTGATCTATTACATTTTACATACACATAAATATTAGTATTAATGGCAATTTAAAAACAATACAAGAATGTCTTTCTAGGAATTAGTCTTCTAGAAAAGAAAGGGTAATGGAATATTCATAAATATAAACATGAATATTTATCAATGAATTATGCATACCCTACATATAATGTTATCCAGTCAAATCAAGTTATGTGTCCTAATTGTTGATATGAAGAAAATATGATTTCAGTTAGTTAGAACAGTGACTATGAGTAAGAAATGACCTCTACAAAACTCATGTAAAGCCCACGCCATTCCTACCAAACTTAATGATTTATTTGTATTTCATAACCATCACACTGTAGAGTGGTTAATCCTAGCATACTCAATAGACAAATGCCTCTATAATAGCACTGGAAAATCTCACCCAGTGAGGAATTGAGCTGTAAATTTACCAGAACAGGGCCAATAGGGATCCATGCCAAGGACTGCTATTAGTAGAAGAGTGGATGTGGAAAAAGTTGGAATTGCTAAACCTGATTGAGATTTTAAAATACTTGCTGTTTTCCTGAATCAACTTGAAGCCAATGGTCCTTGGAGGATGATAACCAGAAGATTAAATGCTTAGGCAAAGAGATAAGTCATAAGAGGCATGTGTACTTTTTCTTTCAATGAGACCTCCTTTATTGCATGATAGATAGCAGACTGGTAATGAGTAATATCTAGTAGAGGAGGTATCTCAGATTTCTGGCAGGGATCTGGTTAATTAAAAAATTATATTTGAAAATCAATTTTGGAAAATTGGGTAAATGATTTGGTTGATGAATAAATTGTGTAAATTCATGGTTTTCTTTTTTTTTAACTCCTGGAATGTCCCTCATTCTCCATGGCACACCCAAGCATTTGCGATATTCTTTAATACTATAATCTTGCTTTTTTCTTGTTGTGGAAATCAAACTCTGCAAGTCCCTACACTGTTATCATCTCTGCCTTAGAATCTCCAGGTTACTAAAGATTACCTATTGAAGAAGCTGGGGAGAAATCCAAAACAAAGAGCAAGGTCAAATATTAGTATTTATTCATGCCTGATTTTCTACCTTATTGTAAATGCAGAAATTTTCCTCATGCCTGCAGACAGCTCACAAATAGCTTTAACTGGTAGAAAAAGCATACCATTTATTTGTAATCAAAATATAAACTCCTAGCTGGGCACGTGGCACACGCCTGTAATCCCTGAGGTTTGGGAGGCTGAGACAGGAGGATTGCAAGTTCAAAGCCAGCCTCAACAATGACAAGGTGCTAAGCAACTCAATGAGACCCTGTCTCTAAATAAAATACAAAATAGGGTTGGGGTGTGGCTCAGTGATAGAGTGTCCCTGTACCGTCCACCCGCCAAAAAAATGCATAATCCTTAGCATAACATTTTAAGATATAACATTGATGACATTGAGAAAATATTCAAACAAATATATTTTAAATCTTATGCATTTATTTCTTAGAGTTTAATGCTGTGACTGCTGAGACAACTTAAGGAATTTGACTTGAGTTTTTTCTGAGGTCTTCTTCTATCTCTGCCTACCAGTGATCCAATTGCAGATTACCCTGAAAGTAAAACTTCCTCCAAACTCTCTGCCTGTTTGGCTTTCCAGAATTACTAATAGAGTTAAATATAGCAGGCAACCACTTTTTAGGCTGTTTATGTCATTCTCATTTCATCATTATGTAGTATTTTTTTAATGTACTATGGTTCTCATATTTTAATTTGAGCTATTTCTCTTACTCACATGTATTTTTAATCACTGCATGCTAATGTTGTTAAATGTCTTCATGTTCCTCAAACATCAATTTTTTTAAAACCTTAAATAAATTTACAAGTGATGGGGCTGGAAAAGAAATGAACAGAGACACTTTGACCAGGTTATATTCCTCATATGTTTTCCAGGCAAAGGAAAAATATCTCAACCATAAGATTAATAAAGATATATATCTGTATGCTGAATCCTACTTTTCTAGTTGAAAAAATCAAATTTGTTTTCTATGTATTAGCTTACCTAGATGTACCCTAAAAAAATAATGTGTTTTTATATAAATTTTCTTCCTTGTAGCTTCAATAACTTTAGCATAGTTATAGAATCCTAATAAAAATAGAGTTAATGTTGCCTTAAAATTTTGTAGACCAGGAATCTTTCTCCATGAGAAGTTTTTAAGTGATTGTCTCCTAAGAAATTGGTGCTTCAAAAACATTGGTAACAAGTTCTGATTTCTGTCTTACAGGAATATGTGCCTAATTGGGATGAGTGGGAATATATGCCTAATTGGGATGAGTGGAGTGCATACAAAGAGGCCTTGACAATCCACAGCAATAAATACCACAGGGGTTTAAAGAACAGCAGAAAGAGCACATGGAAAGGGAACTAACCAGGCTGATCACACAGTTTTCCTAAAAACAGTTATTTCTAAGTTTAGAACAAAGCACAATGATACATATAAAATCTGCTGCATGTAAAGTTGATGACATATTTTCCTACTCAGGAAAACATGGCCCAAACCACATAGCTAGAAAAAGACTGGTGGAAACTGAAGAGTTGATGAAGAGAGGAGGGCATGTTTAAGATTTTTAAGATTGAAGAAATGAGTGAGAGGAAGAAGTCTAGGATTTTAGTAGGCTGTTAGTTGGCGTAAGGTGAGCTATTTGGAGATGAACAGGAGAAGGAGTTTGGGGACAGAGGAGATGAAAAGAAAAGGTGGACATTTTAAGGGTGAATGGTACTGGAAGTGAAGAGTCTGTAAGTACCCAAGTGGAGATGCCCAGTGACGGTCACTCAGATCTGTGGGTTTGGAACTTAGTTACAGAGCTGGAATGGAGATAGAGATCAAAATCCTCAGCAGAAGTGCAGTTAGAGTATTGAAAGCCAAAGAAGTGAAGACAATCTTTCTGAAGGAATATGAGGAAAAGAAAGACAGGGTTAGAGGTTATGGATTAAAAGAATGACATGAGAAAAGGAATCTGCAAAGGACATTTTGAAGGTGATCAGAAGAATAAAAAAAATATTAAAATTTATTTCTTGCTGGGCTTCTAACAAGCTGTGTAATTTTGACCTATTACCTTAACTGCTTGGTTTCAGTTTTCATTGTTTTAAAATAACAGATTCCCACATGCTAAATTTTTTAATTTGTAGCATATTTTAAAAAGTAATGCAGGTTATAGGCTGAGATGTGTACTCCACAAACTTTTATTTTGATGGTCTAATATTTAGTGCCTTGGAATATAAGTGCATTGGGAAATATCTTTAAAGAAGTAATTAACTTAAAATGAAGTCTTTAGTTTGATCTCTAATCAAATATGACCATTATCCTAAGGGGGAGTGGACATTTGAACGCACCAGGAGAGTTACTACAAGCATGCACACAATTGAGAGGTGACGTGAAATGGCAGAGGTAGAAGACAACTATCTACAAGATAAAGAGAGAGGTCTCAGAATGAAACCATTATGCTCACATCTGAATCTCGGGCTTCTAGTTTTTCCAACTGTCATGAGGAAATTGTTTAAAACACATCCTGTGGTATTTGTTTTGGTAGATCTTAGAAACTAATTACAGTTTTTGGCACCAAGTGAGGAGTGATTCTGTAATAGATACCTAAAAATGTGGAATTGGCTTTGGAACTATATACAGATAAAAGAGGGAAGAGTGTTCATCTTGCATGTTTGAAAAATATCTCAATTGCCTTGAAGTGATCTGCTTTGTTTTGTGAATTATCCAATTATCTCTTTATTCAATAGACTATTCCTTGAGGATGAGTTTATTTCTATTTATGTGAAAAAAATCTTTTCTAGGATCTTTGCAGGTGATTTAAAAAGCTACAAATGTGAGTCAAGTAAAAAATGTTTGGGCTGATTTTTCCCTATGAGTGTCAATGAAAAAATTGGACTTTTTAAATAAAGAAAAGCAAAAAGTTACTGACACTATAGATTTTAAAATGTACAATATGTTTAGTGTTGAAATGTTTAATTAGGGGATAAGGTTGTGGCTCAGTGGTAGAGTGCTTGCCTAGCACATGTGAGGCATTGGGTTCGATCCTCAACACCACATAAAAAAAAATAAAGGTATTGTGTTCACCTACAACTAAAAATTATATATTTAAATTTTTTTAAAAAATGTTTAATTACCTTGTATATATAGCTACAAAATAAATTAACAGTGGATTATTTGTTATTTGTTTGTTATTTATTTTTTTATTCATTTTTGAAAATATATATTTGAAAATATATATTTTCAAAAATTATCGATTATTTTCCTATGTAAAAATACAGCAATAGAATGCACTATAAAATTACGATGTTTTGACAATCAGATTTGATTTGATTTTCAATGGTTATTAATTTAATGGAACAGATATTTAATAAGAAGCAAAAATAATTTCATCCAGTAACAGAGGAAGGAATTGTGGATAAATGTATGTTAATATTTGAAGACAGGGTATATACAGATTTGATGGAAAGAGAATACCATGCAGGAGTGAGGTTAGGAAAGTCAGCTCTGAGATATCAAAAGAGAAATAGACAAGTTTCCTGGATATAGAGCAAATATTTCACTGAGAAGGGGATGGTCAAAAATGTTCTGGGAAAGCAATGATTTTGATTGACCACATTTTACTCTGGAGAAGTCTTATATATCAGAATCTTCTAACCCTCTGCATTATCTCCTTCACTAATGTAGGAGAAATTCTGAAGAAAATACATATGGAAAAATCATAGCATTTTATTTATATAAATTCTCATTCACATATTCTTTGAATTTGGATGCTTCATCCTTTTTTTTTATCTTGAAAAGTCTGGTGAATAATAGCACTAACCTCTTTATAGAAAGAAAAATCGTAAAGATCAGGTTACCCTGTCTTCATAGGGTTTAAATGTCCTAAGAGAAGAAATGAAAAAAGAAAACACATAAAAAATACATTTTAAAAATTCCTTTGAATAAATACCAAGGAGCGATGGAGCAGTATCATATGTAGGTATATTTTTAGCTTTTTGAGGAATCTCCATACTGATTTTCATAGAAGATGTACCAATTTACCTTCCCACCAAAAGGTGTAACAGTTTCTACCCTCATTAGCTTTTGTTGTTTTTATTCTTCATTCTTTCCATTCTAACTGGAGTAAGATGAAGTTCAGGGTAGTTTTGATTTGCAATGTCCTAACGACTAAAGATGTTGACTCACACAGCATCAACAAAGGATTCTCAAGAATGTGTTACTGGAGATGGAGAAAAACACAGAGACATTATCATGTAAAGCTGGGGCATTGTAAATTGTTTGAGATGTGAGTTGTCAGAGGCTTCTTTGGACACTAAAATGTTAACAGAGCTAGAAACATTTTTTTTTTCTTTTTTGCAGCTACCCTACTGTAGCAGTGCTGGGAACATTTTGCTACACCCAGAAAACCTATTGTACTGGGACATCTGATAACTGTTAGCATCAGAGCTGAGAGTCAACGCTGATAACATCCTCACCTTTGGCAAGGAATATTTCACAGGCTTGGCTTTTGCTAATGCTGCAGGATCAGCCCTTGATTGGTGGCTCATCTGCTCTCCACAGTTTTACAATTTCCACAGATTTACAATTCCATGGGGGTTAAAGATGTTGAACATTTTACATAATTGTAGGCCATTTGTGCTGCTTCTTTTTAGAAGCATCAAACCTAAAGAACAAAATTATGTTATTTGCAGAAAAATGGATAGAATTGGAAACCATGATTTTAAGTAAAATAAGACTCAGAAAAGTATCCGATGTTTTTTCTTATTTGTGGAAACTAGAAAATGAAAACATAAATAAATTACAACAACAACAACAAAAGGGATATCCATAAAGTTAGAAGATAGACCAGGAGGGTAGAGGAAGAAGGTCATGGGGAAAGAGTGGAAGGTATTGGGGAGTGAAATGAATCATATTATGTTTTTATGTGTGTGTAAATATGCCACAATGAACTCCACCATTCTGTTTAATTAATGTGCACCAATTAGGGGAAAAAAAAAAAGGATTTGACCTTGCATTTTCTTCCAAATAAGGCAGAAATGAAGTTTTACTTTTAACATGGAAATCCAGCAGCACAATGAAGAGGGTTGAATTGGAGCCATATAGCTTGGTTTTAATTTACATCTATAGCTACTGGTCAAGTTGCTTAATATTTCAATACTTCAGTTTAATCAATGCACCCATTTCACAGGTATCCTCCTCCTCTTACCATTCTAGTAAATATTAAATGCATAAATAAACAGAAAATGCTGAGAATAACTCTCAGCCCACAGTGATAATTCCATTTGTGTTAACAATTATTTCTCTTGTCATCATTACCTTTCTATGCTTTCCTTGTCCTTGGTAGGTTAAGTGTAGCATTTCTCCATCTGCTTTCTGAAGAAAATAACTAAGTCCTTCCAGCCCATTCAAAAGGGGAAAGTCTTCAATTGATCTGAATTCTGAGAATAATGGACTCTTTGATATGAAAAGATGATTACAGACTAAGTTGAATAGGCAAGATATAAAATTAAAAATGATATTGGGGAGAAGAGGAAAGGCTAAAAGAAAACATATTTAGTCTAGGGTCAATAACCATACCAGTTTGTTGAGTTCTGTAATGTGATGTCTGTTTTAGTCAAATTGGGACTTTTGTTACCTTGATTTCAGTTTATAATGATTATCATAATCAAAAGCATCGACATGTTTGCTTTGGTGGTGGTGAATGGTATTTTTTTCTGACTAGGTGCCCTCTGAGCAGGAAATTTTCAAAATGAAAGTTCAGGCCCTCAAGAGCTAGCAAATATGCCTTTCCTATGAGATATTTTCTAATCTAAACTCCTAGGCAGAATTATATTATTCCTCCTATGAACACTTCCGCAGCACTAAGTCTGTACCTCCTACGTGGAACGCACACATCCTACACATATACTCCCACCCCCACCCTACCTTGAATTAGATATTTGTATGAATCCCAGGGAGATTTCACTGCAATTAAAACCAGATATTATGTATCATGCTACTATTTCACCTGCAACATTCTGTACTCTGCTTGTTGCTTAAACAATGCATTCTTATTTGTGTGATTAATGAATGAATAGAAACAGGCATGTCAAAAATCCCTGCAATGGAAGAAAGACTTCTAATTGAAGAAACAAAAGCGCTTATATTTTTGGAAATCATGCCTTCTTCTCAATGACTTCAGTCATTATCCTCCAACAGTGCAAACTAAAATCCAAGTGACACCAGAGAGAAATGAAAAGACACTTTTTAGGAGACAATGAAAATAATGAATATTTTGTACAAGTGGACTTCAGCAACTTTCTCCTGTGTGGGAGTGAAGATACATTTGTCTCTCTGCTTTTTGTAAAGAATAAAACTTTTATATCTATAAAAATGTGTACTTACATGTTTTATATATAATATTTCATTATTAATTAAATATCATAATGAGTTAGGAAGAAATGAACAAAATAAACCAAATTCAATGCTGTTTTCAGTTCCAGAATTTTCATCCAGGAGGCTCAAATATAAACCTACATGCAATCTTTTAAAAACTGTTACATCTATGTGTGAGGCTGATGAGAAAATAACTTTGAACAAGAGACCCAGACCTGTGAATTTCAGAATGTTTAACAATTTGCTCACACAAGGACTTATTTTAACAAACACCCCTCCAAAATAACTGAACTTGTATCATTAGTAGGTGTTTGAATCTAGGTGTTGTTTTCATTGATACATTAAAACAATTAGGCTGCATTAATACTGATCACTGTTACTAAATATTCACCAATTATTCCTCGAACACCTTGTTTGTCTTCTTTCCCAAAAGAAACAATAATTAGAGATGACATTTACTATTTAAATACTTCTAGTAGGATTACAGCATGCCAATGGCATATTTTTCAGACAAGTTTTTTCTTTTTTTTCTAACAGTAGTGTAGGAATTTTTACAGAACTCTTATTTAGTATTATAGTATTTTAAAGTCTATCTTATTCCTTGGCTAGAAATGAATTCTGAAAATATATAAATTGTTTGCTTGTATTTCAGGCAAGAGTTAGAGTATGCTAATGTTGCTTTTATCCATTATACTACACATCCCTGCAATATGATGAATTGTGCTTAGTGAGTCTCTGACCTTTGTTCATTACTATACTGAAATGTAAAGATTAAAGATATCATGCACTGTGATCACTTGAGTTATTAAGATAGGCCAATAATCAAAACTTTATTTCTTAATTTAATAAAAGCTATTTTTTATTCTTAATGTTAATGACTTTACAATTAAATAATTCATAGCATGAAGAAGTGAAATGACTCACAGATGACAATATAATTTATCATCAAACCCAACTTATAAGTGACCTATCCAAGAAGATTTAGTACAGAAATGCCTTTTAACAGCAGAATTTTTTTTTATAAAAATCTTTTGTAAAAAAGTGTATACTTTCTTCCGGCATAGTGAGTAAATCTACAAGTGAAAAGGTAGTTTATTTTGTATTTACTTTGCTGCCAGTAAATGAACAAAGAGGAAAATTCTTTCTCATCCCAAGAGAACAGCCAGTCATTTTGATTAAAGAACTTGGAAAATAAAGAAAAACCATTGACATATTCCCAAAGGAAAATTTCCACTGGACTTTCACATTAAAAGCAATAGATCCAGGTTGTGAGAATTCAGAGACTGTTCACACTTGTTTTAAAGAAATATCGGGCTAGGGATGTGGCTCAAGTGGTAGCACGCTTGCCTGGCATGCGTGCGGCCAGGGTTCGATCCTCAGCACCACATACAAACAAAGATGTTGTGTCCACTGAAAACTAACTAAAAAATAAATATTAAAAAATTCTCTCTCTCTCTCTCTCTCTCTCTCTCTCTCTCTCTCTCTCTCTCTTAAAAAAAGAAAGAAATATGGAGGGCAAGTTTTTGGCATTGATGAAATTGTCTACCCATGATAATGTACATGCACAATAGTTTCAGATGGCTGTCTCTCTCATTTTATGGCAGGGAATGGAGGTAAGGGTGGACATATAGGGGACAGAATGCAGGCCAGAACACTAAAAGCACCTCTGTGTTCAAAGGTGGTATGGGAGTCATGGAAATACTTCAAGAAGTCAAGTGGGCTTGGACAATTGGTGTTCAACATAAACTGAAGACTAAGTATTCCAGGCTGCCTAATTCTCAGTAGAAGAGGAGACCCCATAAAATTTTGGCTGAAATTACCAACAGGCAAATGAGCAATGGCATGGACTAGGTAAGATTTAAAGAAGAAATATGGAATGTCAGGAAAGAATTCCATGCCTGCTATATACTTCTTTCAAAGGTAATAGGAGATTCTTGTAAAGCATTTTCTTTATTTTGATTATCCACATTTGTTAAATTGATATGTGCCTACTTTATCAGTTTGAGACTTTCTATTTTAGTAGTAACTTCAGTTTCAATATCTAAGTATCACAAACCAATGTTGATGCTCACCATAAGTGAATGATAAGATCCTAAACTATCACTTTTTCTTATCTTTAGAGGACAATCTACTGACATTGGTTTAAATGGTTTGGCCTTGGAAGACATTATGGTACCCTAGGATTTGGAATCTTGAGAGCACAACTAGCATATTACAAGCAAAATCGCAGCTGTTTAGATTGCCTCTGATGCCAGAGGTTACTTATTTCCAAGTATCAGGGGACAAATAGAACAGATGGTCCAATATATCTCCAACTAAAACTTTCAGAAGCAACTGCTAAATTTTGCTTACAGGCATCAGAAATAAGGTACCTGAGTTGAAGGTGAAAAGAAATTTTTTTGGTCTTCAGCACTTAAATAGAAAGTAGATTGTTCCAGGCAAACAACAACAACAATAACAACAACAACAACAAAAAACCCCAGAAAACTTCAAAACATTCAATCCCTGTTTATGTAATCTAACAACTAGAAAGTCTAGTTGGTCTTGTATGAGAATATTATGAAATTACTTTATTGACCAAAACAGTGAAAAAAATTAAAACCATGCCATTTTCTGCATCTAAAATGCAGAGACCCCCAAATTTCATGCTTTACACTTTTGTTGCTGAGATTTTGTGACTGTGATTCTGAGTGTCCCTCAGGACTATGTTTTGCCTGGAATCTGTGGAATATATCACTATGATGCAATAAAATTCTCAAAAGCTTAAAACTTCAAGTTCTTTGAAATAAAAACTGTAAATACAAATACCCAAGACAGTTACCAAAAATAAAAAGGAGGACTTCCAGTTAGAATGAGAAGGTATCTACTCATTTATTGATGCAACAAATCTTTTTAATCCCCATTGTATGTCAGTCACTGAGAGATAAACTTCACTTTGTGTGTGTGTATGTGTGTGTGTGTGTGTGTGTGTGTGTGTGTGTGTGTGTGTCTCCTGCATGGGGAGGGAGTGGTTATTGTTGGAGGTATGGGCTGAGAAATAAAAGCTATGAAAGTAGTATTGCAAAATAAACACAGAGGAGGAGAGATGGGTAGATAGACCTAATAGGTCTGATCCTAACAAAGAGAGAAAAAAAAAGTGCTTGCATTATTTATAGCAGTACAGACCAAAGGGGATCAGTAAGGAGCTCCTTCAGGAAAAACAGGATAAGCGATGGGGAAAACACAGATTATTTGGTGCTTGGCATGTTACAACCATGGCAGGATGGCTGTGTTTGAACCTAGGAATGTGAGCTGAGGCAGAGAGCCAGCATGATCTAGACTTTCTTGAACGAGGAATTTCAACCAGGAATTCCCAAAAAAGCAGCTTTCCTGACTTATGTTGGCTCAAACAAAATCTATAGTTCATAGCTCCCAAGAGGAGGGCTTCCAATTAGAATGAGAACATATTTACCCATTTATTGATACAACAAATTATTTTAACCCCATTGTATGTCAGTCACTGAGAGATAAACTGCACTGTGTGTGTGTGGTGGTTATATTTTATGCCAATGCAAGAATCAATAATTAACCATTCACTTTCGGCAGTTTATGGATATATTTCTGCCTTTTTCCCATAGTATTTCTGGTAATATCTATTGTGTCTGTAATTCTTCCTTATTTAATTACATCATATTATCTTAGAATAAGAACCAAATGAAGATAATATTTGACAGTTAATATTTCCTGAATTGTTTTGAATGACTAGAATCTTAATACTAAGTATATAAATTTTATTTTTATAATTCAATAGCAGATATTTATTTTTATTTAACTTTTCAGTTGTACAAAGTAAAGATAATTTTTTAAACTTTGATGAGAATGACAAAGAATAACACTTCTTTGAAGTTTTTTTTTTCTGTAAATGTTTGTAATAATACATGAATAAAAAAGTTGAAATTGAAGCCTGAAGTCAGAATAACAGGTTGAATTTTATTACTTGTTTCAGAGAAATAACCTAAAGCAATCTGCTATTTAATCCTAACAAAATAGAATACAATGCCTGTCATCCAGAGACTTTCAAATATTATTTTTATAGGAATCGTGGGTGTGGATTTCAACAAACCGAGCCAGTTTCTTTCTTGAGTTTTGCCTCTCTCATCTCCTGACATTGTACACATTTAAAAAGGGCAAAAAAAAAAAAAAAAAAAACTAGGTGTGGTGGTGCATGCCCGTATTCCCAGTGGTTCAGGGACTGAAGCAGGAGAATCACAAGTTCAAATGCAGACTTAGCAACTTAGCGAGGCTCCAAGAAACTTAGCAAGACCCTGTCTCAAAAAAATAAAAAGGGCTGGGATGTGACTCAATGGTTAAGCAACACTGAGTTCAATCCCCGGTAACAAAACCAAAACAAAATAAAGCAAAACAAAATGTAAAGGAATGTAAAAATAAACAGATGTTAAAAGATCAATGGTATATGAAACAACAGAAGCAGTTGTGTTAGAATAAATGCCTTTTATTTTGTATATGATGAGGAGTTATTTCTTTCTCTTGGTTCATTGCTCTGTGTTTTTAAAGAAGGTATAGTAAAGGACAAAATGACACATCAAAGTGAGAGGGCAATCTCAGTGTATCAAATGCTGAGGGCAAGACTATCTGCAAGTCAAGAACTTTGGAAAGCTTGAAACAGATGAAATGGATGAGAATTGCTATGCCAGGAAGGAGACACTGCTCTGTACCTATTCCAGGGATACATCAAAGAAGTGTAAAAATATACATTGGAATGGGTCAGGCACTCTTAGATCAGAAGGAGTGAGATAAAGAAATGATCAGAGGACAGACTATAGGGATGAAGTGGTTTGAATGTAGAAAGAGACATGACATAACATGTATCATTGACAAAATGATTCCGAGACTGTTGATGATTAGGTTGGAGGTGAAAGAGTCTTACAAATAAGTGATCACTTCATGATTGAACAAAATGATCAAAATAATGTCTTATTTCACTACTCAGGACGCAGGCTGCCAGTCTTCCTGCATTTCTGTTTTGAGTGTGTGTGCGTGTGTGTGTGTGTGTGTGTGTGTTTTGTATGTGTGCATGTGTGTACACATGAATGCATGGTGACATGATTCCATCCCCTTTAAATTGTTGATCAATCAAGTCTGGGTACATAACACCAACTCATACAATTCACAGCCAGGCCTTCCGGTTTACAGCTTGTCTAACAGTGACAGTAGGAATAAAACAAAACACTTAAAGATATTTGACAAAAGGTATTTGAATGGAATGTGTACAAATGGACTCAGAGCTTGGTAATGCAGACATAAGTTAAAATTCCCATAGGAAGAAGACAGATAATAAAAGCCATGATTAAGCAAAAGAGTGTTAAAAAGGAGAAGGCACAAGGCAGAAAGATAGAGAAATTCTGTTATGGGAGTGTGGTAGCACAGAGATCCAGACAGCCAGGGAGGCTGTCTAGACTGCGGGAGCACCCTTCTAGCATTCCTGTCAAGTCTTAATGCATCCATCAGGCTATGGGAGAATTGCAAGTTTGGAGCAATATTCATCTCTGTGAGGTCTGGCGCCACTGTTCCCAATTCCCTGCCTCTCTCTTGCATCTTTGTAATAATCGCCATTATGTGAGGCAACCTGTGGAGCCTGACATAGTCTAACAAGCTGGGAAAATGTGGTGGCATTCTTCAATATAGGCAACGGTAGGAGAAAAAATGAGCATGCTTATGATACATTGATAATAAAAGAAAGAGCATATTTTAAATAACCAATGGCTAAGTAAGGAGAATGACAATATGTTTGAAATAGTTGAGGGTTTTCTATTTCTTTCCTGGGGAGTAGTCTGGTAACTATAATTGAAATGAAAATAAAGATATTTTATATATTGACTAATTACAACTTCCAAAAATGTGCTGAGTGCTTTTTAAGTATTGTCTTTAAATCTCCTCAAATTCCAAGATGTAAAATCTATTTTGTTTTCTAAATATGACTCATAGTTTGGTGGCATATTCAAGTTCAGAAAACAAGATGCGTTTGTGAGAACTCATATTAAATCTATCATACAACAATACCTGGTTTATATTTTACTTGATTTTCATGTGAACATATCTTTCTAGTTAGGTTGATCCTGATAGGTTAAAAATTGAGATAAATCCATAATGACATCCTGATTGTGATAAAATTAAAGTATGGCTCTCCATGACTTTCCACTGATAATCACTGTATTTTTGTTTCAAGAATGATTGGAGTAGAATATATTAAGATAAATAACAAAATAGTTTACTTTTTTTCCCTTAAAATGTTATAATTCTCATGTTCATTTATCAATTGTCCAGTTTTTAGTTTGTAAAGCCTGAAAAATAAAAAAGAGCATGAAATATATATAACCTTAAATAATCTATGTCCAAATAAGTTAATTTTAATTAATGTCTTTTATCAAATTTATTTGGTGTATTTGAACATAGAAGGCATAAATTATTGCATAAAATAGCCCATAATCTACATATTTATCATTAACATTTAGTGAGTAACCCCCAATTTAATGTGTTACATGTGATAGATAAAATAAAAAATTCATAAGTATTATGACACTAGTATAGATTCAAAATATGTAAGAACTTTTTAAAGTCTTGCTGAGGGAGTATTGTAAGAGTTACATACTTCTGGTTCTGGTAATATATTAGACTAGACACACTAGACAAACCTCTTGATGGGAATGTTAGAATGATCAGACAAATACAAAAAGGAATATATGCATATTGTATGCCTGATTGAAATAGCAGAAGTATAAAGAATTCATAGGAACCAAACAAAAACTTGGAAACCACCTCTGGAGAGAAAAGCAAGTCAATTTTATTTTAATGAAAAGTATGATAACATGAAATTATTTTTAAAAAGTATATTAGACCATATCAAGAAAAAGTGCTAAACATAGAAATAAACCTAACAAAAGTTACACAATCCGTAGAGAAACTTAAAGATTCAATGAGAAAGTATTTAGAAAATTCTCAATAAATAGAAAAAAAAATTATTAGCAAGGGAATCATATATATTTTAACAATGGCAATTTTTCTTAAATAATGCATAGGTTCAATGTAATTATTATAAAAAATTTGCAGGGGTTCTCATTAATGTCTAGAAGGAGTTTCTAAAATATATATAAGTAGCAAAACTTTAATCATAGCCAACAATGCTTAAAAGAGAAAAATAAGATGAAAACACATTCTATTAGACAAATAGATATATTTGAATTAAGAAAATTGCATGACAGAGTCCACGTTGACCTTGTTTTAACAGAAAAAGATATTACTTGATGTACTTTTCTATTTCCCAGTTCCCTAGGGGAGATAATGAGTGCTACCTGTGTTTGAGAAGGTTCAACTAGTCTAGTCCTCCAGGGATTCCTTCTCATCAAACATCAGCTAAGTTATGTAGCATAACATTGCTTCTAGAGTACCATGTTAACCTTTATCTCTCCATTTTTTCATATTTTTATTTATAGACTCATATTCTATTTCTTGACATTATTCTCTTTCTAGATGAAACTTCTTAATCTATTTTTCCCTCATAGCATATTCCTGTCACTTGGAATTAGCAATGCTTCATGACCAAGCATTCGGGATTGTTCAGGGAGATGTTGTTTGGTGTGTATAGTCTTGTTATATTACCAAAAACCTCATTGTGATACTTCAAATTCCTTCTAATCTATTGATTAAATGTGTGATAGAGGTTAATCGTTCATTGAATGTCACATGAATAACAACCCAGATTGTCAGGAGCCAACATGCTGAATAAGAACATCTAATATGGTCACAGCAAGAGGCAAACTTGCATATAACTTTCAGGAACATATGATTAGGATTAGATTACCCTTCACTTTAGCTGTCACTGTGAGGACTTTGATAACCTGAACAGAAGAGTTAGGTAACATAGGAGTAGGCACATGGGCAAAACATGAAAAATGAACAAGGGAAGATTCTGAATCCTGTAGAAATGTAGAAAATTCACTGGGGTTGGCACAACTCAAAATTGGTAATAGTGATAGCTGGAGAAAGGAACAAATGGGAACTCTAAGAAACTACACAGTTTATTTTATTATTATTATTATTATTATTATTATTATTATTATTATTTGTTCTTTTTAGATATGCATGGCAGTAGAATGTATTTTGATGTATTATACAGACAGGGAGTATAGCTTATTCTAATTAGGATCACATTCTTGCCATTGAACACGAAGAGTTTCACTTGTCATGTATTCTATGCACATAGGAAAGTTATAGCTGATTCATTCCACTGTCTTTCCTATGACCATCCCCCTTCCCTTTCTTTCTTCCCCTTTGTCTACCACAATGAACTTCTATTCTCCTCTGCCCCTTATTGTCTGTCAGCATCCACATATCAGAGAAAACATCCAGTCTTTGGTTTTGTGGGATTGGCTTATTTCACTTAGCATGATAGTCTTCAGCGCATCCATTTACTGGCAAATGCCATAAGTTCGTTCTTCTTTAAGCCTAAGTATTATTCCATTGTGTATATACACCATATTTTCTTAATTCCATTCATCTGGTGAAGGGCACCTAGGTTCATTTCATAGTTTATCTATTGTGAATTTGGCTACTATAAACATTGATGTGGCTGTGTCACTGTAGTATGCTGATTTTAAGACCTTAAGGTATAAACTAAGGAATGGAATAACTGGATCAAATGGTGGTTTCATTCCAAGTTTCCTGAAGAATCTCCATACTGCTTTCCATAGTGGTTGCACTAATTTGCAGTCCCACCAACAATGTATGAGTGCCGCAGTCCGGCTGCGGCAAAATAGCCCGGGGGGGGGGGGATGGGGGGGGTGACGAACAACTTGTGTATGTTGATACAGTAGGAATGGGAGCCATTTATTGTAGGACAACAGAGGTATTTATACATTCCACACAGCTTATCTTAATAAACATAAACTAGATACATCAGTCAACCAATAAGGAATCTCCACACTTAATGGCTCGCTTTTGTTACGTCACAAACCACTCCCTCTGGCATTTTGCCAGGCGCCATCCAGACTTGTTTACAGACTCTAACATTTCTCTGGCAAAATGCCAGGCACCGTCCTGACTTGTTTACAGACTCCAAAATATGAGTATCCTTTTCCCCATATCTCTGACAATATTTTTATATACTTATATTGATAATTGTCATTCTGACTAGAATGAAAATACCTTTAATTTGCATTCCTGTAATTGCTAGAGATGTTAAACCTTTTTTCATATATTTGTTGGCTATTTGTATTTCTTCTTCAATAAAGTTCCTATTTATTTCTTTTGCCCATTTATTGATTGAGTTATTTGTGTTTTGGGAATGTGTGTTTATTAAGTTTTTTGAGTTCTTTGTATAGCCTAGAGACTAATGCTCTGATGTGTAGATGGTAAAGATTTTCTACCATTCTGTAGACTCTCTCTTTATGTTCTAGATTGTTTCCTTTGCTGTGAGGAAGTTCTTTAGTTTGATGTCACCCCATTTGTTGATTCTTGATTTTACTTCTTGTACTTTAGGAGTCTTGTTGAGGAATTCATTTTGTAAGCCATCATGATGGAGATTTGGGATTACTTTTTTCTTTTAGTAGGTGCAGAGTCTCTGGTCTAATGCCTTGATTCACTTTGAGTTTGCAGGATGACAGATAGGGGTCTAATTTCATTTTATTACATATGCATTTCTAGTTTTTCCACCAACATTTGTTGAAGAGGTTATCTTTCCTCAATATATGTTAATGACAACTTTGTCTAGATTGAAACAACTATTTACAAGGGTTTGTCTCTTACATAGTTTGTTGATATCCATTATAATAAAAGTGTAAAGTTTTTAACAACAAAGTCAACAACTTACAAGGTATCTAAATAGCAAGTTTAAAGTTATAGAGATTTATTTTCTTAATTCAAAACACTTATAAATTATCAAAACCAAAGTTTTTCTTCTAATCTCTTCCTAGTCATGATAAAAGAGTTTTAAAACTCAGAATTGGTATCAAAAAACCATACTGAGAAAATTCAGGAAGATTATGCAATATTTAGAAATATAAACCAGAAAGGGAAAAAAATTCAAAATTTCTGAACATAATGTCAAAACATGTTTGTTTATGTTTTAAAAAATATTTTTAGTTGTAGATGAACACTATTTATTTATTTGTTTGTTTATTTATTTATTTGGTGCTATTGTAGGGACAAATGAGGCAATGCGCCGAACAAAGCAGGAAAAAGTTTTATTTGACTGCAGCCAGTCTCAGAGGGCAAACTTTTTCTGTAATCAATTAATTTCCTGAACCTCGAGTTCAGGTAGTTTCTGAACTTTATACCCAGCATGTACGGGAGAGCCTCAGAAGTTCACAGTCTGTAGAATTTCACATAAAAGCCGCTTTTTCTTTCACTGTTCTTGGCAAGTTAACCCTTCAAGGGCAACACCTGAGAAGGGGAGAGCTTCTTCTCCCCTTTCTTTCCTCCCCCTGCCCGCTGTTACCATGGAGCCTAATTGATAACTTCTCTTATCTTAAAAAAGTAGATATCTCTGTTAAGCTCCAGCTCAAGGCCAGAGGCCTTGTTAAAGGATTTGTCTTTTACTATCACATTTTGCATTTGCAAACACACTTTCACAAACTACTATACTGAAAAAATGTTTTTGAAAAACTAGTAAAGGAGCATTCAGCACTTGGAGTGCCTATTTCCTCCAGGCCAGTGGCTAAGTAATAGAGCAACAGGAAAATAGGAAGTTTACCTACATTGAACTCTTTTGTAGAGACTATTTTGTTGATAGTCCTAAAATCAATTATGGTGAAGATTTCTGGAGAAGCTTAGTTAAGATTTTCTGGGGAGAAGTAGGTACCACTACAGTGTTGACAATTGGACCCAGTGCCTCACAGTGCAAGGCAAGTGCTCTACCACTGAGCCCCAGCCCCAGCCCCAAACATGTTTGCTATTGAAAAACTTTGACTGAGTTAAATGATATCACCCTATACATAGCCTTCAATAGTGGAGAGCAAGTTATCCAAGCACCTTAGTGATATTTTTATATTAGGGTAGAGATGTGGTATTTACCAAAAAATCTCAATTATATCAGAATATTTACTGTGTGCAGTTCTGTTTGTTTTGTTTTTTTAAAAAAACCAACACTTTATCCTATCCATTTGTTAATTAGTTCTGTTAAAATATTTTCTGTTCTCTCAATATTTGCAAAAAGTATTTTTTAGCTAAGCACTTATGTGACAGTATATATAATTTTTAAGTATTCCAGGTTTTAAAATTATCTAGAAGAATTTCATGTTAGTTTATAAATTTTATATATTCATTCTGAAGTTTACCTTAGTTCCACAAAATGGGCTTTCTTCTTGAGATATATATTTGGTATTTATTATAGTAAATGAATAATGGTGATTTTGTTTAAGCCAGATATTGCAGAAAGATATTTGAAATTAATTCACCCAAGAGCTCTACCAAAATCTGTATATGCCTCAAGGTTCTGATCATTTCTATTTCAATGTGGCTTCCTTTTAGTAGAATCTAAAACTTGTGAAAAATACCCAGATCAGTACTTTAACCGTGATTAAGGAAAGCAAGATGATATTAATTTCTCCCTTAGGACATATTTTAATCTTTAAATTTGAACAAAGTTCTCATCATATAATGTTTTGAACATTCTCTCTGGTTTCTCTCAGTTAAGACTCTTCTTGCTTTCTAAATTTAAGAAGATGGAAACAATTGAAATCTAATTATTAGTATGATTTATTATTTTCTAATTGCTACTTGACTCATTTAGGAAATAAACATTTTTTAATTAACTTTTCCACATTTTTATTTGTACATTATCATCGTTCATAATGGTGGTAATAATTGTTACATATTTATACATGCTCACAATATAACAATATAAGTTTTTTCAATGTAATTCTCTAGTACTTCCTATTTCCCTTCCATTCTCTTGAATTATTTTAAGATTGTGAGTTATATTAACTTTTTACCATTTTGTTGACATTCATGTTATTTCATACTAACCATTTTTCCAGTTTTGAGAAGTACAGATTCAAAACTGTTTCTGGCGTCAGTGACTGAGGCCATTGCACAGTTATTGCAGTAGGAGAATCGTTTGTTTCTAAAAGAGGCTTGCAAACATTTTCCTATGGCACCTTTGGAAATAGAACACACTGGCTTCTTTCTATGAAGACTTTAATAAATATTTTCACCTTTACCAGGCAGTTTTTAATTATTTAAACTTGTCTCTTTTTTTGAGAAATAGAAAGGAGTCTCTATTCAGTAATGTTACTCAAATTTCCCAAATACACATATTCACAATCATAGTTCATAGCCCAAGTTACCTTTTTAATTAATCTATGGAGTTTTTCTAATTACTTAATTTTTATTTTTATTAAAAAGTTTTCTTAGGGTTGGGGTTGTGGCTCAGCAGTAGAGCGCTCGTCTAGCAAATAAGAGGTCCTGGGTTCGATCCTTGGCACCACCTAAAAATAAAATAAAGATATTGTGTCCATCTACAACTAAAAAATAAAATTTTAAAAAAAGAACCTTAAAAATGTTTTCTTAGATTCCAAACAGTATTGTCATATTTATACAGTTAATTAAAAGAGTTTATATATAACTTGTTTGTTTACATTTTCAAGAGGATCTTGAAAAATATAATTTAAATATTTACCCAATATATAATACCAACAGTTATGATCTAGAATTTATTTCCTACCTTAATACCCTTCTACTATGTCCACAAAATCCCATCATCCTTGCTTAAATCCATTCATGTGCATAGTATTGGGATATATTGTTTAAAGGGGATGTTACAATCTTTGTGGTTGTTCCTGGTCACATCATGCTCCTACTCTCTCATAATTCTCCTGAACTTCAGCCTTTCCCTCAATATCCCAATTATGTGCATTCTCATCTCAGCTGAACAGCACTTTGCTCTTAATGGAATCTACAGTGGTAGCCAGGGGAAACTCTCTCAGTATTCTATGTCTCTGAGATGAACTGTGATTCCTCCTATCTCAAAAGAGCAGTGATATCTTCCTGTTCTGGGACAACATTTCCTTCAGCTCTCTCAATATCAATCTTCTTGACACAGCTTTCTCACTAAAACCCTTCAACTTCTCCTCTCCAAGCTTTTTCCTCTCAACACATAAACTTTAGATAAGTGGTTCTCTACTTGAGGATTCTTGAGGGATACTTTACAGTTATACATTCCCTCTTGTAACTTCTGTAACTGAAGACAAATAATTTCATGATTACTCTAAATATTTTTCTTAGTGAAAAAAAGAAAAAAGAAAAAAAAACCCTTCTTGAGATTTGGAACCTCAGTGCAGCTTGATACACAAGGTAAATGATGCCCAACTTTATTTATGCCCAACACATTTTTTGTTTTGAATCCTAGCTTCACTGTCATCTACTAGTTTAGAACCTATGTCTTAAACCCTGTACATTTATATACACATTAAGCTTGGGAAGTACTAATTTAGGACCATGCCACTTAATATTGACCATACATTAGAATGCCCCAATGTCTCTGTGAAGTTAATACTCCCTCCTAGACTCCTTTCTAAACTACTTAAATCAGGGTCCTGGTTAGTGATAGTTCTCACATATTGTTCTCTTCCATCCTTCTTTTCTTTTTATGCTTTCTTCCTTCTCTCCCTCTTGTCTACTTCCCTTCTTCCTTTCTTTCTTACTTCCATGGGGAATTCAGCATAGAGAATAGTTAGATTCTTGATGATGAATATATAAATGCAGGGTTTTCTCTGTACTGTTTATTACTATACCATCTGCACAAGTTAATCTGAATGATTTTGACCAGCTCATCTGTTAAACTGAAATAATACTGTCTACCTCAAGAAATTGTGACAAAAACACACTGTTTAAAATGGTGTCTCAGAGAAAATGACATGCATGAAGTAGTAACTAATTATTGAAATGACATCATACTTATGTGGACTAGGTATACTTAAATAAGCACATGGCTTCTGCTTTCTCAAACTTCAGGCTTTGTATTAATTTATTTTTTTTTTTCAAAACTCCAATTCCTAAACTGTAATTCTCCTGACTTTAAAGACCAATCTTTCAGCTTTCTACATAGAGATAGTATGTTATTTATTTATCTTTCTTTCTTTTCCCAGAGAGTATCATTAACATGTTCTCTGGAAATCTCAGGGAAAAAAAACACATTCTCTTATGTTTTAAAAGCTTTGCAGCAACTCCTGCTCAAGTGTTTTTGAATTTTAGAACTTTGCCTATTTCCTTTCCATTTGGGTGAGATAACTAGAGTTGAATTTTTTTTTTAATCTTTGCCAGAGTCAGAGAAAAAAATAAATATTCTGCTTATTTTAAGGTTGGGACCAATGTTACCACCATGAGGTAGGTTTTCTTTCAATAAGAATAAGACAAGTGCACTGTAAATGTATCAAGAAAATTTAGCTAAACTTAGTAAACCTCTCTAAGCAGAAACTTTGAAAGTAAAATATAGTTGACATATATAATATGTGTCTCTATATATCCTTTTGCCTTGGAATAAGAGAAGAAAAATACAAAGTAAAATAAACTCATATAGCAGAAAGGTAGAAAAGATGATTAGTGAATTATGTAGGATTGCAGAAAAATTATGGAAAAGAGAATGCTGAGGGTCATGTTGAAGCATTCCAAAACATACAAAGAACTTGCAATGGAAGTCACCTCCTCTCCCCACTGAGATCCCCAACAGCTCTGAGCTCAGACTTTTGAGCAAGAGGGAAGTTGCAAGAGGGGGATTCTCCTGAGGTCCATGAAAAGCTCTACTTTGTCATTCCCCACCATTGCAAACTCACAGCATGCCTACAGTTTGGCAATTAGCATTGAGCATAAGGGGTCAAGTGGAACCAAATGAGCTTTTAGCTAGAGGGCTAGTTCCCACCCTCTTACCTTTTCTGTGCCTCAATGCAGAGACATAGCAGTAAAATTCCTCCTCAAAGAGAGAATTGATGTGAGGAAAAAGAAATGAACATGACAGGAAAAGAGATCCTCAACTGCCACCATCGGAAGAGGGGAGGCATAAAAGATTTGTATAGGGCATATAAAATGTTCCCTATAAAGAAAATAGGGAAAAGCTACTCCTGCTGAGGAACTGTGAAAATAATGGCCAACAAAACATCTTACCATGCTTAAGGGCTAAAATTTAGGTTATGTTGTGGCTCTATTCTCTAAATGAATGTCCTCTAAATACATTTGGTCCAAGGTTGATACTATATACTTTATGTTCACCCATATTTGAAATCATTTTCTCCAAATATGTTCGTGATTTAAATCATGTTTTATGATGGAGATGTAAGTATTCATTTGGCCAAAATAAAAAGTGAAGTACTAGGCATCAAAAAAAAAAAAAAATCACTTGATCAATAGCACAAAAGACTAGTCACTCCAAACAAGCTGATCACAAAGAAGATCCAAAATTTAGTGATATGAATGATGATTATCCTTAAAGAGTTGTAGTACCTACACAGGAGAACTATGGCAACCAGAAAAAAAAAAAGAAAATAAATAGGAAAAACAAAAGAATTCAGGCTTAAAATTAAAGCTATTGATATTTAAAATAAAAATCAAAGTGCTCAAAACTGAGTTAAGTACCCATCCTAGAATATAGGTGAACAACAAATAGAAGCTGTCAGATGAATTTTTATTAAATGGAACAAGTTTCATGTCCAGGGAGTGTACTGGTCAATGAGTAGAAATTTAAAAAGATAACCAAGGTCATAGAGGGTAGGAAGTTATCAAGAGATTATATGAAATTACTTCCTATATATGAAGACATTGTGAATCTTCATACTAAAAGAACCTGCTGTACACTCAGCTCAACAAATAAAATTCATCTATCTACACTTGAGCACATTATCTTGAAATTTCGGAATATCAAGGACAAAGGAAAGAATTGAAAAACTTCCACAGAAGAAAAAAGAAAATGGTACTTTCAAAAGAATACGAATCAAAATGCCCTTAAGCATCTCTTTATTAAGACCAGATTCTAGATGATGGAACAATAAATTTCATATTTCTGACGAAAACTAAATAAGAACTTAGAATTTTTAACCAAGCAAACCTAATGAAGGGTAAAAGTGGAATGAAAATGATTTTAGACACGTAGGGATTTAGCAAGTCAATCTTCTGCATACCCTTTTTATGAATATTTTGAATAATGTAGTTATTGGGATGCAGAAAACAATAACTCAAAGAAGACCAGAAAGGGCAGATGCTGCTGACTGCTGTGCAGAGCACCAGTGATGTCCCATCAAGATCAGTCCAGCAGGTCACTAACAGCTGGAGGGTACATGAAATTGTAAAATGGCTTCCAATGTAGAGTCATGATAAAGCCACATAATGCAAGAAAAAGAAAGAAGATCAGAATTCTAAGGAGGAAAAAAGTTCTTATAAGTAGGCTATAGATTCAAATATAAAACTCAAGGAAACACAGCATGATAAGAAGCAACTGAAAGTAAACACTGCCTGCAATCCCAGTGATTTAGGAGGCTGAGGCAGGAGATTGCAAGTTTAAAGCCAGCTTCAGTAATTTAGCAAGGCCCTAAGCAACTTAGTGAAATTTTGAAAATTAAAAAAAGGGCTGTGGATGTGGCTCAGCAGTTAAATACACCTTGTTTCAATCCCTGATTAATAATAATAATAATCATAATATAAAAGAAAGCAAAAATTACCCAACTTCAATGTCAGAAATACTCAGTATCAGGTGACACCAGATCATGTGTGACATTAGGCTTATGGACAAGAAAACATGTAATTCTAGACTAAAACTGGATTAGATGGTGGATATTTACATATTTATAGCAGTGTATTCATAGGTTACTTACTGGTTTTCAACTTACAGACTTAAGTTGTTGTCACAGTATAGATAAGAAATAGAATTCAGAAGCTGTAGAAGTTGTAGAAGTTGAAATAACAAAGAAAAATGAAGGAAAAGAGGTGATTCTGTCCTGACATTATAACACGAGGAGTTGGATGTAAGAGACTTTAAGTATTTTTAAATAATTAATAAAAATCTAAAATAACTATCAAGTCTTCATAGTAGGGAGAGGTCTAATACAAAGGAAGAAAGACTTCTTCATAGAAAGACTAAAGTCATGGCTTTACAATTCAACAAAGCAGAATAACATGTTTATTATTTTAAGTTTTATATATAACTACCCCAAACATTACAAATGGCTAAAATAATGTGTCTTTAAAAAAGAACAGGGTTAATGAGGAGTAGGGGATCTATTGTTCTATATCCTGACTTTCTCTGTATTACGGATTAGTAATTATGTGCAAAATTAACTTGATAATAAAATTTCAAAAATATTAATTTGAAGATTTTTAGCAAAGATTTCCAAATTATATAAATGACTTATTTGATCAACTTTTTACTTTTCATGGTCATTCTCACCCCATTTTTTTTTTGTGTGTGTGTGTTTTCACTTTCTTATCATGTAACATTCATTAACATTCTGCCCCTTATTGTTAGTTATTTATTCAAATATCCTTTCACTTTATTCTCTGCATATCCTTACAAGTCACAAACAGTATATTTATAATCTTCTGCACAATATAAAATGAATACTCAGTTAAATGAGTATTTGATTATAAAGTAAATCATATTCTAAAGCTTTGTGAAAATTTTGAACAGTATGCTTATCGCGTATTATTTGAAATTCATATGGTTTCAACAGAGATGAGTAAGATTTTAATATGGGAAAATTGCATTTTTAGAAAACCTCTATGTGTCACCTTTTAAACTACATCCATAAAAGCCATGTGAAATAGTAAGTTCATGGCAAAAAAGTAGCGACATTTCAATTGTCTGATTTACTCTCTTTTATCAAAATCAACTGAAGAAAATTGATAATTTAACTTATCATTTTAGTGATCACCGTTGCCATTAATTCAAATTCTTTGCCTTAGACTATGTTATTAGTCCACTATATTTTTATATTGATTTTATAAGTGGTATAATGCAGGCATCAATGTAGAAAGATTTTCTTAGAAAAACTTTTAACAATACAGGTAAGGCTACAATTTGAATCCTGAAGATGCGAAGTAGGAGAATATTAATTCTAGAGTGAAGCAGTTGATATTTCACTCATGAGCTGCATGTTTATCCTTTTAAGTTAATATTTCTGCCAGTGGGAAGGCCAAGTGGGCTCTTGTGCTTAGTAACAGAATTTCTCTGTGACTCTTCTTTCTTTCCAGCTTTGCAGTTATGACAGCAGCTCTATGGAGTCATTCTGCTGAGTAACCTAAGGCCTGGCAGTCTACTGATGTTTAGGGTGAAATGTCTCAGGTTAAGGAAATTCGGGGAAGGACAGATAACCCCGTTGGAGTCAGATTTTTCTACCTGAAGTCTCCACTGTCACTGGTAGGCATTTTATGACAGCAGTAAACTGACTAGAGCATGCAGCTGTATTCATTAATTTCAGAAAGGGTTTGATTGATGAAGAAAACTCAAGAAGCCTGGGCTTAGTAGTGAGACCCCTAATGCTGAACATTTAAGGAGATACTCACTCTATATTTGTATAGTTCAGCCTTGACCCACAAGATCCAACTAACGATGCTTGCAGAGTGTCTATATTTAATGACAGAAGCAGGACATCACATAATGGAGCAATAATAGTATTAATGGGAAAATACACAGTTCAACCAAAGATCTTCTTACAGCAAGCAAGTGAGAGATGCCAGATCCAAATTCTAATTCTCTTTTTAAAGACCACACCCAGAGGCTTCTGTTTTAGATCAGGAGCCACCTAAATCATGTATGGAACCTTTCAGATATCCAAAGTATATCTGAAGTAGGATACCCAAAATGGAGTTTTATTCAAGTTTCTTATATTCTGCAGATGATCTGAACATAGCTTTGTTGCATAAGCAGCCTCTGGGAGTCTCTGAGCACATCAAAACCAGGCACAGATCTTCAGTCTCATTATGTATAAAAAATGCCATCAGGCTGGTTCCCACTACCTAAAATTCTTCAGACCCATGGTAATAAAACTCCACTATTTCATACATTGACCAGATTTCAGTCCCATGAAATTCTTATTTCAATAAAATCAGTTAGACCAACTCCAAGCTTGTTGGAATGTCACACTGACTCTAGAGAAACAGATGGTGTTGCAAACATGCTAACCAACCCTCTGTGGAACTATTTCTCCTTCTGGTTTTCTTGTTAAAAAGATACTAGATTTCTTACGGGGTAAACTAGTTTATTTGCATTTTTCCTTTTTTGCAGTGGAAAGCATTCAGACTTATAAAAAGAAACACATCCTTCATCCTTTATCTGCAGCTATTTAGGAAAAAAAAAAAAAAGCTAAACATGGCATAGTGAAGTACTAACCAAGAGAAAAGTGATATCTAGAAAACACCTGGCTCACATGTCCAAAGATTTTCTTTACCATTATTTTATCTGGGATAGAAACTTCTTTTTCAGAGGCAGTTAGATACATTTCTGAAACAATTCTACCACATGTAAAAATTACAAATTATTTAGTTCCATGATATCCTTTGATTTTAGCATTTCACCAATCAAATAAATGAAAATAATTAAATATTTTCCCCTATTTTTCTATGACTACATCTTTCATATTTGCGACTTTTTATGTGTTATGTGTATTGTGCTGGAGATTGAACCCAGGAGCATTGTACTTCTGAGGTTCATTCACAGCCTGAACTTGCAATCTTCCTGACTCAGTTTCCAAGTAGTCGGGATTATAGGTATGTGTTACCGTGCCCAGCATCACATTTCTGACTTCTAAAGTAAAATATTAAATATTATTATAAGTAAGAACCTTGAAAAATAATCCACCTACTAAAACTCTGGAACCAATATTTCGTAAGAAGACAATTTGGTGATGTTTGCCTGCTAGAACTGGGTTACAGGTTAAGGGGATCTGTACATTGGGAAGCAGAAAGTTTGCAATGACACCATTCAGGGAATTTTAATTCTCCTTTATGATGTTGGTTTTGGCAGGATTAAAAAGGGCTCTGTCAAAATCCTTTTAATGGATCTAGAACATTAGATAATATACAGAGGTGAGGGAAAAGATGCAAATTTCACAGCTTCATGAATTTTGCACTTGCATTACTTGTTTGAAAATTTTGGCCTCAAATAAATGTCACAAATTAAGTTTTATTGGGACTGTTGGCCACCAAGTTTATCTGATGTTATAAGCCGACCAAATGTTAGTTTTAAAAAGTCCAATGTACATGACATGAATAGAGATATTTGAAGAAAATAATCTAGAGATGATTGTGTTGATGTATAAAGACAGTAAGAAAGGTGATATATTATTCAAGTTTTAAAATTATAATGACAGCCCAACTTCAAAAGGAGTCTATATTATTCTGTATATTCACTATTCTAATTTAAATATTAAAAATAGAATTCTATTATCTATATTAGTAATATTCATATATAACATCAAAAAACTCAGTATCTTTTTTTTTTATTCTAAAAAGTGATGACACACAATAAGAGATTCTTTATTTTTTTTTTTTATTTTTCCCTCATATTCTTATTGGTGCATTATAGTTGTACATACTGATAGGATTTCCTGTTCCATATTCATTCATGCACACAGTTTGGTGAATATCACCCTAACACAACCCGCCTAACCCACCTCCCTCCCCATCTCCCACCTTTTGTACCCTTTCCTCTACTGAGCTCTCTTTTATTTTTACAAGATCTGCCCTCATATTTCTTTTCATAAGGGATTCTTTTAAAGTAGGAAATAAAATGCATAAAGACTCCCAAGTCATGCAGAAAATAAAATGGGTAAAAAATTACCTGGAAAGCATCCAGGTATCATAAAATATAGGACGAAATTAAACCTCAAAAATCTGGCTTTTACCCTGGTTTTTCTAGTGATCATTTGACCTGGGGCAAATTAAATTACTTCCCTAGAATTCAAGTTCTTTATATTTCTAAAGAATGGATTGGATGGTATATTTATTATCTCTTATGACTTTCTTTTATTAAGTCTTGGCTTTTATTATTTATTTTGGTTATGTATATATATATAACCAAAATAAATAATAAACTATGCTTATGAATCTTATCAATTTTTAAGTAACAATTTCTTAGTTATCATTTCAGATGCATACCAAACCCTGTAGAATTCGTCCTGACCATCTGAGCCTAACATCTTTATCTATCCTCTAGCTGCCCCTGCTGTTCCTGTTAAGGCTATCCCAATACTGATGTTTGTTCCTGCAATTATCTGATTCTAGCTTAATATCCTTCTCTCATAAAGTTAATTTCAAATTTTATTTCCAGTTGTCATCTGTGGAGGAAGTGTATTCTGGTAATGCTACTCCTAACAAGGCTAATGAACAGTGGTGACAGAATAATTCTCCATAAAGGGTTCCATAGAACTCTTGGAAAGGGGATCAAATACTGAGTGCCAAACTTCAATGATCAGTGTTCCCTCAAGAGTTTATTCTGCTAAATTTAAAATGCTGTAATTTTAATATAAATTTTTAAGTTTTGTGAGGATTAAATCTGAAAATGGATTTGCATATTATACTTATGTTGTGTAATAAATGCATGACCTAGAATTCTACAGCTAACATGCAATTCCACCCTATTGCAGCAGTTTTCCAGGGCAACAAAAAAAAGCACAAAAAGGAAAGTACAAAAATCTATGGGAGCACAGAAGACAAACTGAAGACCAATATTTAATTAACATCAGAATAGTTGTCCCAGAGTAAATTACACTAGCATGTGATTATAATGAATTTTAGCACTTCCACAATTAGGCAAGGGTCAGGTAAATTATTTACAGGTGGTGAGGATAGCATGCATTGAAGTTGGGGAATTTGACATTACTAGTGGTCCTCAAAAAAAGGGAAATCCAGAGAGTGCAGAAACTATAAAAGAGAGAATGGACAAGAGAAGTTGTTTGGGAGATGAAAACATAGGCTTTTTGATGCCATGTTAATGAATCCACACTTCGTCTTTAAAGCCCATGTTCATAATGTTCCATGTGGAAGGTTATGGAGCATTTTTAGATAAGAAAAAAAACATGATAGAGCATGTGCACACACAAGCCTTTCACAGAGAGAATGAAGGTCATAACATACCTTATTACAAAAGTGTTAACCAAAAAATTAATGGATGTACAATCAACCTACTCATCAGAATTTGGCTCATTTAGTTATATTGTTATTCTCATTATTTTCTCTAGTAATGGTTGATAAAGTTGCTGTGAACATGCAATTAGTGAATACTGCACTTCTAGGGAAAAAACAGGGTAAGTTTTCTGTGAGCCTCTGGTCACAATATTTTTGATAACAAATCAATTAATAATCATGTTTTTTTTTTCTGTGTTTCTGTTTTAGGAGGCACATGATTGACTCATTAGCATTGAAATCAGGCACTGTGTATAATTTGTGCCTGAACAAAGCTTATCCAACACTTTCAATTTTTTGTGCTTGGAGGCTATTTTAAGTAGTGAAGTTTCTCTCTCTCACACACTCCCCCCTACATACACACACACACACTCCCCCCCCGCCCCCCCACACACATTCAGTACAGAAATGTGTAAAGTGTTGCACCAAATACACAGAAAAGACCCTTGTTTACAGTGTGAGAGCTGTAGAAAGAAAGCAGAGCCTTGCCTCCTGTGACCTTAGCCAGGGATATGTATATTGCTTTTCTGCACATTTCCCTAAATGGATGCCAAATTCCCCAAAATATTGAATTTGGGATTACAAATAAATGTTAGAATCTCAGTGAATTTCAACAATATTCAATCTGTGAATAATGTGGAGTGATTTATATTTATAATTATTAGTTTTAAGTAGTTTCTAGTAGAATTTTTTCTAATTCAACAGGCAGACTATTGAAGAACCATCACAAAACACAAAGTAAATTTGTGTTAAACTGACTATTCATTTTCCAAAGCCTACAGTTAAAAAATAAGAGTTTGCATAGCATTCATTTATATAAAAGATGTTTCTGACATAAATAATATGTTGAAAAAATAAAGCATGAATTTTCATTCTGAAACATTGAATTTAATCAGTTTTCATGAGATACTTTACATATTCAGAATTCATCTTCAAACAACAGATTTTTTCCTAGATAAAAATCTCCCAAAATTATCGCTATGAATGATGTTTCGGACAGGAAAATTATTGCTGAGTATGCTTTTTTATAATTCTAAAACTTACCAATAAAGACCAAAATCACTGAATAAATTAAAGTTTTAAATAAAAGATTATATATTAATCAATGATTAATCAAAGCTAATTCTCAGAAGGAAGTTAAATGAAAAGTGAGCAATAATTCTCATTACTTTTTCTCCAATTTCTTTTATTCTTCCTAATTTTAGTCTGTGAAACAATGGCTTAACTGAAATATATTTCTTCCCCTCTTCTGCATAATAGCATGCATTTTACTATTGCTACAGTAAGAACACTAATGATACAAATTATATAGATATTAGTACCAATTAAGTAGTGTTCTTAAGTAGGATACATTTCCCTAAAATACTGCAAAATAGCAATCATTCTGCTTAGCTGTCAAAATATTTACATTTTTGAAGTAAATATTTTGTATGAGTCCATTTTTGCAAAATGCATTGTAAATTTTGGAATGCACTCAATATCCATAAATGACAAGGATGTAACAATTTCTTATTGACAATTTACTAGGTTCATTGACATGTCACTTGTAACATTCTTTTATCCAATAATGATGTAAGTCCTCTTACAAAAATAATTATAAGTACTGGAAAATAAAGAATTGAAAAAATATGAAGAATGCATGTTTATAATTTAAGATTATTGCTTCAATTGGGATTTTTATTTAGCTTTTAATTTTAAATCAGAAAAGAGAAATTCAAAAGCTCTTATCACTGTAGAGGAGTAGATATCCTGCTATTTTAGTGGGTATAAATATGTTCTTGGAAGTAAATCCATTAAGGAATTTTTTAAATGGGTTTTCATATAGAAGTCAACAAGTATTCTCTGCAAATCATTTCTCTCTTTATATTAGAGATTTAAAAATAAATTCAACACTTTTGTCTTCAAAATATTTAATATGTAATTCAATATACTTAAGCTGAGAAAAACAGAATAGAAAACACAAATATGAAGATTTTCTTCACTATTTCACAGTGAAACTATAATTTCATCCATCTTTCTGCCTCTTCCATGTAAACCATTTTTCAGAGAAAAATAGATAAAAAATTATAAATCACTAGTGCAAAATAGCTTGAGTTCTTTGAAGGGCTCTGGAAGTGGCTTATGCAAGGGAGGGGGCCTAACTTTGAAGTTTCATCAGCTTTCCTTCATCCTCTATATATCTTATTTCCTGCCCAAATTAGAATTGGAATTCCTTACTCAGACACATTCCTGTGGAATCTGACTCTCCATCTCCTCAAGCTCCACTAACAGACAATTAAGCCAACATGCCGAACATTATATAACCTTAAAAACTGCCAAATTAGTGATTTATGATCAATAATCTTGTTTGAGTTTGTAATTCTGACTGTGAATTTCACGCATTTCTTTAGTTAGCTCTTTCCTAGTCTTCATGGAGATCATTTCAAGCATTTCTGAAAATCCTTAAACCTGTAACCTTCTCCGTTTTCCTCTTTAGTCTTAGATGGAAATCTTGCCTCTTACCTTAGTGGGGGGGGGGGACTTCAAGAAATTAAGCAATCTATTTCTTTTGCCCAGACTACTTACATAGTTGGTTGTATATGTAGCAATTCGTTTTCTCTCTTATTACAGTAGTGGGCCTGATCCTCTTGCTGTGCTTTAGATCACTCTCTTTGTTATTAGGGATCCCAGTCTCTCTTTCACTTCTTCCCTTCCTTGTATTTTCAGCTTCTCTTTCCCCTTTGGTTCTTTCCCATTCTGTACAGGTATATTAAGGCCATTATTTTCTCCTTTTGAAAGGATTATTTGTCTTGACAACTACAAAACTCCTTCCATGTTACCTGAGTGCAGTTTAGCAGTAATTTTTGTTACTACATGCCAGGGACATTTTGATTTGCATCTTATTTACCTTTCTAGAGCTCTTTAAAAGTTTTACACACTATCTCTTTGTTTTACCTGGCTTCTGTCCTCTTATCACTTTGTCAACTCCAATGAAATATCTCTTGAAGAATCAACATATACAAGAGGAAAAAATATATATGATGTAAGTGTGTGTGTGTGTGTGTGTGTGTGTGTGTGATGGTGTAAATGAGATGTTTCACAAAACCTCATATGAGAGTCAACATAATCACAGGATTAATCCCCTGATCAGGATTAACTGGACAGTAACTGTAGGCAGGCATAGTGTGGCTGGAGGAGGTGGGTCCTAGGGGCATGCCTTTGGGGTTAAATATTGTTTTCTTGAGTGGAGCTCTCTCTGCTTTCTGGTGTCATGTTCCCAGTTACTTTCCTCTGCCATAATCTTCTGCCATGACATCCTACATCAACTTGGGCCCCAAGGAATGGAGTCAGCCATCTACAAACTGAGACCTCTGAAATCATGAACTCTAGGATAATTTTTTCCTCCTCAAATTGTTCTTGTGGAATCTTATGGTCACAGCTGTGAAAAACCTGGCTAAAACTATCTCTGTATGTGTGTGTGCGTGTGCGTGTGTGTGTGTGTGTGTGTGTGTGTGTGTCCTAAAAAGATTTATGAGAGTGAAAGATTCTTCATAACATATGTTCTTTATAGAAAAAAAAAAGTAAAAACCATACATTCACTTGGTTGAAGAGGCTATACAGATGTTGTTTTTTTAAAAAAAGAAGATAAAAAGATAAATTATTGCAGAAGTAATCGTGTAAATATTCATGCCAAACTTGACAGAAGTAAAACAGGTAGCTTAGAGGCAGTTGATGCCAGGAAGATGGCAGCATTGGAGATCCCAGCATACATATTCTCCCAAAAACCCAAGCAGGGTTATACACACACCAATCCCTGGCCTGTGAATTCTCTTCATAAGGAAAAACAGAGCAGGGTGAACAATTAGTCTTCCTAACTTTTAGGACACAATCCAAAGGATTGTTTTAGGATTCTAGTGACCCATATTGCTGAAGAGACTGCTATGATTTAAATATGGTTCATCCTCTCAAAAAACTCATGTTAAAATCCAAAGTCCATGGTGAAGTATTAAGAAGGTGGAAACAATCTAATTATGATGTTGAGAGGTGGGGTCTCTGGGAGATGATTACAGTTAGATGAGGTAATAAAAGTGAAGCTCCTGTTATTGGGCACTGGGGCTTTGTAAGAAGAGGGAGAGTCCAACACTTATAAGCGTTTCTTGCAATCTGATCTCTGGGCTACTTTGGGATTTTGTCATCAAGAAACCCATCAGCAGATGCAAGCCTTCAATCTTGGACTAGAACCATGAGCCCAAATAGACCTCTTTTCTTTATAACTTTACTCAGTCTAAGGTACTATGTTATTAGCAACAGAAATCGGGCTAAGACACAAGCACAGCTGAAATATCTGGAGATGACTAAAGAGAAAGAACAGAGATTATCATTATTAACCACACACATAGGCACTACTGTGATCTGCAGTAGTCTGCTCTGCAAAATACCCCAGCAACTTCTATTACTGATAACTTTAGCAGTCCTGCACCAGCTGCAAGCCTGCAGCTTTTACCCTGTGAAACCCTGTTATTTTTTTTTTACCATAGAAGACCACAGTTTTGTGGGATTTTTTTTTGCCTTTTCTGACTCCATGTACCTAAGATTTAACCTTCTCTCTCCCTCTTCCCTGGAATTGCCTCAACCAGTGCTGCTAGCTAGTCCCATGACCTAGCATGGCTCACCATATGCACACCCACATATGTTCCAGGCTTTCAATGAATATGTGTCTGTGGTTAATCCCTCAGTTGTGCAGTACATGCAACACTAACTTAAAAACTCAACTTGAGCCTACACTTGTCCCTAGGTTCTACCACTGGTTTTGGCCCCTGCCACTGCACTTGTGCCCACAGCTGACCCCTGATACCACACACATGCGCTCAGTTGACCTTGAATCTGAGTATGCTCACACCATCAGCAAAAACCTCCTCTGCTGCCACCTCAGTATCTCACTACTGAACATGGAGGTGCCTCTGAGAATTCCAGCGGCCCTTGAACCCAGCACAAGTCGTCCTAGTTCTGACTTTCAAGGCCCACACAGTGGCCTTGAAATAGATCTCAGATGGCTGAGATGGCAAGAAATTCCCGAGGCACAAATCTTTAGCTACACATCCCTGCACTTTGCACTCCATGCTGCAGCATGCTCCAATGGGGCCTTGCTTCCTCTCCCAAGAGATGAAGGTTGTATTTTTCCAAACCAGTCCATAAAGTATGAAAGATGTGTCTGTTTCTTCTAATGTAAAGAAATATATTCAAAGCTATAAGAATCACAAAGAATAAGGGCAAACTTGTACCACTAATGGAACACAAGTTTCTAGTAACCAACCCCAGTGAAATAAAGATCCATAGATTACAAGATAAAGAATTTGATATAATTGCTCTCAATAAACTCAGTGAGCTATAAGAAAATACAAAAATAGTTTAAATTAGAAAACTAAGATGAAAAGTTCAAAAAAGAAAAAAGTATTAAAAAGAATGAAATAAAAACTTTGGAGCTTTCTCAACAAAGCCCTACTGGCCAGGAGAAAATGGGATGATATATTCAAAACTTTGAAAGGAAATAAATCACAAATCATAAATACCTTACCCAGCAAATTGTCTTTCAGAAATGAGGAGATGAAGACTTTACCAGAGAAACAAAAACTGAGGGAGTTTATCACCACTACACTTAACTTACAATAAGTGCTACAGAGAGTTCTTCAAGTTGACATGAAATGATGATAATTAGTAACTTAGAAACAAATTAAAGAAAAGTCACACTGGTCAAGGAAAATATATAGTTAAGTTACAGCTTCTTTACTAGTGCACTGGAAGTGTGTAAATCATAACATTGACTTAAAGGTTAAAAGAAAGACTAGTTAAAAATAACTAGAGCTACAATAATTTATTCTTGGATATATAATATGAAAATGCAAATTGTGGCAACTAAAACATACAATGTTGGGGGTAGTAAAACTACAGAGCTTTTACATACAATCACATTTACGTTGCCATTAGCATAAAATACACTGTTATAACTATGTTTTTTTTATGAGCCTCATAATAACCACAAAGCAGAAACTTATAGTAGATACACAAAAGATAAAAAGAAAGTTATCAAGCACATAACTACAGAAAGACACCAAATCACAAGGAAAGACAGCAAGAAAAAAAATTAATGGGGAAAAATAGCTACAAAACAACTAGAAAAAAATTAACAAAATGACAATAATAAGTTCTTACCTATATTTACTTAAATGTAAATAGAGTAATTTCACCAATTATTAGGCAAAAAATAAACAAGTTAAAAAAAGTTCTCCAATTCTATACTGCCCCAAAGAGATACATTCAAAATTTTAATGACACAGTGGCTGAAAGCAAAGGGATATAAAAATATTTCATGCCAATGTTAACCAAGAGAGCAGAGACAGCTATACATATGTTAGACAGTGTAACAGAATGCAAAGAATTCATTATATAATCATAAATGAGTCAACTCATAAAGAGGATATAACAATTATTAATGTATGTAACACCAGAGTATTTGAATATTTAAAGCAAATATTCACAGATATGAAGGGGGAAATATACAACCATATACTAACGTTAATGGACTTCAGTACTGTACCATCAGCAATGGATAAATCATTTAATCAGTAAGAAAAACATGGACCTGAACTACATATGATACCAAGTGGACCTAACAAATACATACACGGTAGTCCACCAACAGGAAGAAAATACACATTCTTTTTTAAGTGCACAGGAAACAGTCACCCAGGGAAGGTCACATGTGAGTCCACAAGACCAGTCTTAAAAATGTATGAAGATTGCTATCATATCACTTTATAACATAGTAAAATAGAAAAAGAAATCAATATAGAAAGGAAACTTAAAAATTCAAAAAATATGTGGAAATTAGATACCACACTCCTAAATAAACAATAGGTCAAAGAAGAATAAAAATAAAAATAAAAAATGATCTTCTAAAACGTAAAAATTGAAATACAACATGGCAAAACTTACAGGATGTGGCAAACGCAATTTTAAAGGGAAATTTATAGCAAAAACTTACATTAAGAAAAATGAAAAGAGCTCAAATAAGTATTACTTTACATTTCTAAGGAACTTTTTCTTCCTTGAGAAAAGGAAGCACAAAGTAAACCCCAAAAAAGTAAACCCCAAAGTAACAAAAGAAAGGAAATAGCAAAGACCAGAGAAGAGGTAAATGAAACAGAGACTAGAAAAACAATAGAAAGCATCAATAAAACTAACAGATAAACAAATTTGATAAGGTTTAAGTAGGTTAACTAAGAAAAAACCCAGAAAATTATTAATAATTTTAAAATTATTTATTTAATAATTAAATTTAATAATTAAATAATTTATTTAATAATTAAAATTATTAATAATTTCAAATGATATCTCAGAAATACAAAGGATTATGAGATTGCTGCTTGAATGTCCCAAACTGGGTAACCTAGTAGAAATGCATACATGTCTACAAACATAAAACTTATTAACACTAAAGCATCAAGAAATTTTAAAAGTCACAAATAAATGGAAAAATATTCTGTGTTCCTGAAGTGTTAGAATGGCTATGTTACCCAAAGCAATCTACAGACTCAATGCATTTTCTTTTAAAGTTCTAATGTTCCCACATATAGGTGGGAAAAAAGAATCCTAATATTCACATGGAGCCAAGAAAGACCCCATATAGCTAAAAGAATGTCAAGCAAGAACTGATCTAGAGATTTCATTCTTTGTTTAAAGAAATCTATATCTGTAGATCATGAAAAAAATGATTGTCAGATTAAACAACAACAACAACAAAATCAACAATGTAAGAATATAATTTTATATTATGTGACTTTACATTTTTAACAAAATTATCATATATTCAAAAGCTCTAAGACCAGCATTTCAGTCTCTAAAGGTTATAAAGTTGGTTTGCTGTCATTTTAATTATTATAAGTCTGTAAAAATAACTTTCTAGTAAACAGTATTAAAGACACTAATGCAACGTCATGTCTGAAGTTTCTCAAATGGAGAATAGGGTTTTCTGAACTTTATCTGACTTTTGTTTAAAACTCACAGCAAATTTTCTTCAAAGAAATTCTTAAATTACTGTCACTTAGAATTAAACAATAGGGTGAATACATAACACAAAGAGAGTTATGCTTGGCACATAATTTAGTGTAGTTTGGGGATGTGATTGACATGACCTTCTTTTCTACACATTTACATAAATTCATCTGTGAAGAAGCTACTGTGATTTATGACATATAGCATGAAGATTTTATGGTAATGTTGAATAAAAATTAGGATTTGAAATCGCTCTCTGTCTTGATTCTTTCAAAGACTTAATTGTCATAAACATTTTGTGAGGCTATGATCAGGAGTGAGGATTCTGGCTTCCTACTTCAAGGGCAGGATTTTCTAAAAATTTTCTACTTGAAAATGCAAGTGAATGAAAGTGATGGAAAACTTTGACCTCTGGGGTAATTTCAAAATTATTATAACTAATTACATAGATTTTTAAATTTTTTTTATTTTTAATAATATTTGTTTAGTTATATATGGGTACAATATCTTTATTTTGTTTATTTATTTTTATGTGGTGCTGAGGATAGAACCCAGGATCTAACATGTGCCAGGCAAGCCCAGCCCGACATAGATTCTTTATTCTTAATACCACATATAGAATGAAAAAAAATACTTATTCATTTCAAACCAACCTAGTAAAATGCTTAATTTTAGTCCATGTGATCTCCAAATAGTTAGAATATGATGTGTTTCTATTTTTTTCTTAACCTATTCTTTTAATGACACATGAAATTGAGGTCCAAATTATTATTCCTAAATCTTCAAATATTGATCATAATACTAAATATAACTTTAAACTCTAATGCCATTTCAAACTTGTGTATTTCAAACTTGTGAGACTTTCTTTTAATTTAATTTACAGAACAAATTTCACCCCAGGAGAGAGTTGGACAGTCTAGCATATACAAAATCTGTACCTTAATCTTTTTTTCTCCCAGGTGGCATTCAAGCGTTTGGAGCATAGTATATTTTTGAACATGACCTGCCTGCTTTATCATTGTCATGATGCCATCACCTTTCAGTAAGTTTCCCACTGTCAATTGTACTCAGAGACACCTTTTTTTTTTTTCTTATACTAGGCATATTGATATGCAATGGAGTAGGCCCTTTCCATCCTTCTTTTTTTTTTTTTAACAGACCAAGTTGAATAGCTCTTTTTATTTTTATTTTTTTTAATTTATTTATTTACTTTTTCATCTTCCATACATTTGATTCAAATGAGTTATGCATTTCCATTTTTACCCCAAATACAGATTGCAGAATCACATCAGTTACACATTCACAATGTTTACATAATACCATATTAGTGACTGTTGTATTCTGCTGACTTTCCTATCCCCTACTATCCCCCCTCCCCTCCCCTCTCATCTTCCCTCTCTATCTCATCTGTTGTTGTTCCATTCTCTCCCTTCCCCCCCTTTCCCCTCACAACTTTGTATATGTGATTTCGTATAAAAATGAGGGTGTCCTTCCGTTTCCATGCACTTTCCCTTCTCTCTCCCTTTCCCTCCTATCACTCGTCTCAGTTTAATGTTAATATTTTCCTCATGCTCTTTCCCTCTGTTCAGATCTTAGTTGCTCTCCTTAAATCAAAGAAGACATTTGGCATTTGTTTTTTAAGGATTGGCTAGCTTCACTTAGCATAATCTGCTCTAAGCCAACCACTTCCCTGAAAATTCAATGATTTTGTCATTTTTTAGTGCTGCATAATACTCCATTGTGTATAGATGCCACATTTTTTTTTTATCCATTCATATATTGAAGGGCATCTAGGTTGGTTCCACAGTCTGGCTATTGTGAATTGTGCTGCTATGAACATGGATGTGGCAGTATCCCTATAGCATGCTCTTTTAAGGTCCTCAGGGAATAGTCCGAGGAGGGCGATAGCTGGGTCAAATGGTGGTTCCATTCCCAGCTTTCCCAGGAATCTCCATACTGCTTTCCATATTGGCTGCACCATTTTGCAGTCCCACCAGCAATGTACAAGTGTACCCTTTTCCCCACATCCTCGCCAGCACTTATTGTTGTTTGACTTCCTAATGGCTGCCAATCTTACTGGAGTGAGATGGTATCTTAGGGTGGTTTTGATTTGCATTTCTCTGACTGCTAGAGAAGGTGAGCATTTTTTCATGTACTTATTAATTGACTGTATGTCTTCTTCTGAGAAGTGTCTGTTCAGGTCCTTGGCCCATTTGTTGATTGGGTTATTTGTTATCTTATTGTTTAATTTTTTGAGTTCTTTGTATATTCTGGAAATTAGGGCTCTATCTGAAGTGTGAGGAGTAAAGATTTGTTCCCAGGATGTAGGCTCCCTATTTACTTCTTTTATTGTTTCTCTTGCTGAGAAAAAACTTTTTAGTTTAAGTAAGTCCCATTTGTTTATTCTTGTTATTAACTCTTGGGCTATGGGCGTCCTATTAAGGAATTTGGAGCCTGACCCCACAATATGTAGATCGGATCCAACTTTTTCTTCTATCAGGTGCAGGGTCTCTGCTTTGATATCAAGCTCCTTGATCCATTTTGAGTTAACTTTTGTGCATGGCGAGAGAAAGGGATTCAGTTTCATTTTGTTGCATATGGATTTCCAATTTTCCCAGCACCATTTGTTGAAGATGCTATCCTTCCTCCATTGCATGTTTTTAGCCCCTTTATCAAATATAAGAAATTTGTAATTTTGTGGATTGCTTTACCCAATTGGGTCTTCTGTCGGAACTTAAAAGGGGAAACTATTCCTGTCCCCAGGTCATCAACTAAGAGTGCTGGCACCCACTGTCATATCCTTTGTGGCCAGAAGCCTTCAAACTCTTCATCTCCATGGGAAAAGGGGGCTGGAAGGTATTGCAGGGGCCAGGTTCTCTTTTACCATATTACCATATTACCATAATTCTAAAGCCCACGCAGGTTTTCTGGGACACCCTCCCCCCTAGTTTAGGGTTAGTGCCCTTGGCCCCCAGTAAAGATGATCTACTGCTGCCAGGAGCCAGGGTGAGAAACAGTGCTGGGAGTGCCAACTTAATTCTTGACTTTTCCTACTTCTTGTAATGCAACTACATACATGCCTGTGCATACAGAATCTCTTTTATATACTTTGCCCCTGACAGGCCAACTTTAACTTCAAGGTTATATAATAATCCTGAAAAAAAAACATTCAAAGTTCAGATTGTGTCACAGTAAACTGTCTTTGTTTTAGACAGGCTTACACCTATAGGTGGCCCATTCAGCCAAGATCTCTGTGCTCAAGAGACTACTAGAAAGATTGATGCAGCATGGCCCATGTCTTAAAGGGCCAGTAACAGGTCCAAAGAACCCAGACAGATAAGAAAGGATCACCAAAACCAGGGCTGACAGATAGGAAATTTTAAAACAGACACATCAGCATGTACAGATTTCTTCCATTTATATTACCTTTGACAGACCAACTCCAACTGCAAGATTGTATAATAATCCAGAAAGCTATTCAAAAGCCAGAGCATTACAGTAAAACATTATATTAGACAGGCTTATAGGCAGGTTTATACCTTTAGTTGGCCCTTTCTTTAATTTACTTTACCTCTGACAGACCAACTCCAAGACTATACAAAAAGAAACAGAGAGAGAGATAACCAGAGAGGATCCAGGAACCATGGCCAACCGATGGGAAGCTTTAAATTTGGCAGCCAAAATCTTTCCCAAGAGAGTACCTATAGGGTCAATGCATTATTGGCCATGTCTTAAAAGGAGCAGTAATAGTTACAAACAAAACAAATGAAGGGAATTCCCTAGCCCAAGGACAACAAAATATGAGAACCTAGAACAGACCAGAATGGAATAAATATCCCTAGGTTCTCCAGTAATGATTAAACCTAGTTCCCATTTAATCATGACTCCTAAAAACCCAGTGGTGCCACAGATGTACCCACAAAGAGGGGCCAGATGTTCCTATGAAGAGGAACCAAATGTGTTGAATCAAAGGTTTAAGTAATCCATACCCAGGAATTTATCAGATGGCCAAGGGTGTCACGATTTTACTGAGTTCATTTTCCTTTTTCTAAAATTGGACCATGATGGAGAAAACTATTCCATTCAGCAAGAGAAATTGGAGGTTCCTTCAAACAAAATGAGGTTTGGCAGTTGCTAAGGTGATCCATCAGTTTTCCCCTTGACACACAGGAATAGCTCCTGCACTTCAACCTAAGTTTCACCCACCTCCTAATTCTCCAGCAGTTGGCTCTCAACAAGTTCTCCAACAAGTAATAAAAAATGGAAGAAATTTGTACAACCTCAGCATGAAAGTGGGGCTGCTTAGAGAGCCAGAGCTGCTCAAGAAAACTGGAAGGGGTCTGCTCTGGGGTCCCACCTGGGGAACCAAATTTGTTACCAAAATCTTGGTCCTTTTCCATGATGCCAACCAATAACGAGAACACAGTTTTGAGAAAAAGGAAAAAGAGGATTTTTTGCTTTGCTAACAAAGGAGAATCACAGGGGACTCCTGTCTCAGAGGTTGTGATTCTCTCCTTTGCCAATTTATTGATTGGGTTATTTGTTGATTTATTGGTGTTAAGCTTTTTGAGTTCTTTGTGTATCCTGAAAATTAATGCCTTATCTGAGGTGTGGGTGGCACCGATTTTCTCTCATTCTGTGGGCTTTCCGTGGTCTTGATTGTTTTCTTTGCTGTGAAGCTGCTTTTTAGTTTGATACCATATCCCATTTATTCATTTTTTTTAATTTTACTTTTTACACTTTAGGAGTGTTGTTGAAGAAATTGTTTCCTAAGCTGACATGTTGGAGTGTTGGGCCTATATTTTATTCTAGTAGGTATAGGTTCTGGACTAATTCCTAGGTTTTGATCCACTTTGAGTTGTTTTTTTTGTGCAGGGTGAGAGATAAGGGTTAAATTTCATTCTACTTCATATGGATTTCCAGTTTCCACATCACCATTTGCTGAAGAGGCTATCTTTTCTCCCATACATGTTTTTGATGGGGATTGCAGTTCTTTATCATTTTTTGTTGTGCGCTGTCTCCCTGAGCCTACTGACAAAATGCTGGATTACCACTAATGGTAAGCAAAGGAAGAAGCACTGAGACTTTGCAGTGTACCATGATGAAAGTTAAAGTTTAGTCTCCCTTCTGTTCCTCTTTCTTCAATAATAATAAATATGTACAGGGGAGAAGGGAGGAAGACAGCAGACCCCAGATCTCCTTGTTTTTACCTCATAGACTAAAGTCAATTGTTTAGTATTCCCTGAATAGTAGAAGACTTTTTGGTTGAATGAAATTGCACTGCAAAAACAAATAGAACTAATAGTTAACTGAATAGACACAGTTGTTTTTTTTCCCCTTACAGAATGTAAAGTTTTGGACTCAGGCCAGAATTATTAAAAGAATCGAAGGACAGTTCCTCCCCACACTAGCCCAAGAAAAATGGTTCAACAGATCATATTTAGCCATAATTATTGTAAAACTAAAACATTCATGTTTCTATTTAAATGGTTCTCTTTGACTTTTAATACTTTCTCTCCAGTGTCAGCAAAAATGTGATGGACTCTTGATGGACTTCTGTACAGGGAGAGGGGAAAGAAAATGAAAACTCTTCATAAGTTTTAGTTTTAGTGAGAAAAGGAGTTCTTTATGTTTCTATGTAGTCCAGTATATAATAAGGTATGAGAGCAAAAGTCCTAGGAAAAGGATGTTTCTGGAATATTTTGTTTGCCCTCTTCCCAGGGACTTCAGCTTGAAGTCGTGTAATATAGGTAGGAAACCAGTGGGAATCCTAAGAATGCAAATTGTAAGATGTTATTTTAGGTACTAATGTCCTGGATCTAAATTATACCTGTGTAAATTACTTTGCCTTTCTATAATTAGAAGAAGAGCACTTAGGTAAATTGTTTTAATACTGTGAAATTACCTTAAAGTTGCATTTTTTTATCTTGTTCATATTAGGCATAAATTCCTTCTGTGTGATAGTCTAGTTGTTTGTCTCTTCAAACTAACTATTTGTTTCTTCAGCTTGTGTGTGAATTGAATTGATCTTCTCTGAACCAAATAAAAGACCAGTTTCAAAGCAAGTTGAATTGCTGATTACTGTGACACAGCATTGAGCCATTACTTGGAATTGGAAACAGAAGGCAATAGTGTCTGCTTTCAATAATTTAACTGTGGAGTCCAAAGCAATGAAAATAGCCTATGCAGATTAAGTTTTTCTCCCGGGTGTTAAGGGGTTATTTGTCATAACCACGTCAGCTAACAAGAGAAAGACAGGAGTATCATACAAATCATAATGATCAATTTTTAATTTCACAGATTTTAATTATCTGGAGTCCCTAACATAAAGTGAGAATACATATGTTCCTCTCATTACTGTGGTTTAATCACAAGTGACAATGTGGCTAAGTTGAAGAAATGAGTCACCTGTATTGCAATAGAACCAATTTCCATTTGCTAATGTGTTGTCAGGAAAGTCCACTGGCTAGCCTGACTGCTGTCATACTTAGAGCCAGGTGTCAGGCTAAATTAGTGGGGCCATTTTTCTCCACTTGTAGGAACTGTTTATAGCTTATAAAGAAGGAGAACAGCATTTAGATGCATCATGATTTAATGGAAAGGAGAAAGGTAGGGAGCCAGCAGATCTGAATGTACCAGTGTTTTCTTTTGCCCTTTTAACACTGAAACATTAAAATGATGTGAATTATAAAAACACATATATTATAATAAAATAAATAAACACATACAATAAAATAACACATACATAAACACACACACACACACACACACACACACACACACACACACAGAGAGAGAGAGAGAGAGAGAGAGAGAGAGAGAGAGAGAGTAAAAAACGAAAACATTTATTCCCATATTCCCATCATTTCTTGATGGGCCCAATCTCCTTCCTAGAAATGATCATTGTTATCTGTTCTGGTTTTACTTTTTTTTTTCCTTTTCTTTCTTTCTATTTTTTTTTGGGGGGGGGAGTCAATGTTTCACTTTGACATGTTTTGATTGATATTTTAAGACAGTTTTCTAAAATTTTAATCACTGCATAACCTATTGTTCTACTAATACCACATCAAAATTTAACAATAGTCCTCTGGATATTTAAGGAACAGGGAACATATTGATCTAAAATTAGAAAATTTTGCTATTCCTCAGATATGTGATTTTGGGTGTTACTTTAGCTCTTTGAAAACTCAATTTCCTTGTTTTCAAGTATAAAGAAAATAATGCTCACCAGTATTGCATCAAGAACTAAATGAGATTATGTGAACACACTGCCTCAGTCTAATTTTAGTATGAAAACTATGAAGAACAAGAACACAGACACAAAATCTTTAGTACTATGGTCATAGTTTTGATTTTCCAAAAATAATAAAACCACACAGTTTAAAAAGAATTAAAACTGACATAATACTATCAATTTTAGGGAAGAGAGAAAAATGAACATAAATCATTAAATGAACTGATAATTTTTGACCAGTCATTTGAAAATGAAATCTTCATGTGAGTATTAACACATCCAAGCTAGGAGTGGTGGATAAATGATATTCATGCATTTCTGATAAAAACCTTTAATCATATTAATGTTCTTTCAAAATGTATGAAGAAAAAAGTTTGAAGAGAGAGGACACAAAAATTTCCAAAATTAAGCTTAATCAGAAATATATATCCTGCACAGGGTCTGCTCTCAGATAGGGTGCACATATTTATCAGAATATTTTTATAAGGTATATTTTGCTCATTTTGAAAACAGAAATGCTTTTGTAACTAGACAGTTATAAAATACATTATGTATAATACATTTAAATATATGTAGTTGGATAATATGTGGCATAATGATAAATAACTGCATTGAAGCCTGGCTGAGTAGCAAATTCACATCAAAATATCAGTTGTAGGTATAACTCCAATATCTTTCCAAAATGTAATTTATTTTTTTCTCTAGAACAACCAAAATCTCAGTTAAAGAAATAGGGTGGCTAAATATTGATCTTGTTTTTATGTCTGGGCTATGTGTATCTATGTTCAGTAATTATCATACGTACGCCACAAAAACATTTGTATTTGAAGTGCAATTACATTTTAAGGGTGAGTCCTTGTTTGAAATATTAAGGTATAAGAACTATTTGCATGGATGGAAAATTGTTATTATGCTGAAAATTCTTTATTGCTTTCCATAATACAATGACCAAAATGCCTGCTTAAGGAGCTAGACTCCAAATTCCAGGTCTTTTATGGACGAGGAAAGACATAGCGCATGTAGTATACCTCACAGATTCATGGCATTTATTTTGCCTCCTTTCCTGATGTCAGTAGGGTTTTGCTTGTTTCTCTCCTGCTGACTATCTTGCCCCTCCTCCTTGGAATCTCTTTCAGGCCTTCCTTTCCTTCCTCACATCATTTTCACAAGAGACTTTTTGCTGCCTCCCCTCGCAGTGAGCTAAGCCTATTGTGATTTCGACCATGAATTGGTTTGGAAATGTAAGCACATTTGAGGCTGAAGCCTAAGAAGGAAGCAGGTGCATCTTTAGAAATGGCTTCTCAATCCTGTATTTCAAAAGTCCAAATATGTGCGTTGGGGCCACTTAAGAAGCTTAGATTTCCTTAGTATATTGCCTAGGGTGAAGATAATTTTAGCATCCAAATGTGGCTACATTTAGAGTAAAAGGAAACATTAAATACACAGGATATTAGGGGAAGTGGGCACAATCCAGGACTGTCTAAGGAAACTGGAACATGGGTTTGACCTAATTTTAACCTTAAAATTGCTTTTCAAAAATTATTAAATTAAAATACATAAACAGTAACCTTAAAACTCATAGGGAATATCATTATTGTTGGCAAGGCAAATCTGTGGCAGCATCAATCTGCCTTCCTGAAAAATAGAGCATCATAATTATTCAATTTCATGTTAAAGAAAAGAATGCATTTCAGTATTAAAATCAGCAATGCAAAAGACAGCTTAGTAAATTTGGTGCTTAGGAAAATAATAAAGAATGTTGAAGCATTGAGGAAAATTATCATATATTTCTAAATTTTGATTTAAATAAAAGTTGGTAAAGGGTACTTTCTTATGGTACATTTTATGAAAGTCAATCTTTAGCCAAGCTACTAAGGAATTTATGTGTTACCTCTTGAAATTGTATTGTAAATTCCATATTTTGACATTTTAGCACATTTAACGTGATGTACTCACAGTGAGACTTATTCAACTGAAGAAAAAATAGGAAATATTAATAAATGGAGTGCAAACCTTGCATTTGCAATTGAAATATGGAGTCAATGTGATTATTTCTAGAATTAATCTTTAAAAATTAGATGCATTTTATGATTGCCAATTGAGTTTATATTGATTGATTTTACAGATTTGTTCCTTTTTAAAATTTTGCTTTTTAAATGTTTAATGACTAGTGCAGAATAAAATTTATATAATTTTAGGACCCAATAGTGCATAGGTAAAGTAATGCTAATTCATCCTTGAGAAATTCATCTCTGAGACTAGGACTCTGTGTATCCCTAGCTGTGTGTACATGCATCTGGGAACTATGCAGACACACTTAGTGAGAACCCTAACTTTGCCAAGAATTCTTTCTGAGACCCTTTGGACCACCTCTTATCCATCAGTAATGTCTTATCCATCATACTTTGTGTGCTAGAATACCTCTCACTCTTCAACCTCTACCAAACCCTTCCATGATACCCAGAATCATTGACTTCTTTAACTTACACATCTTTAGTCTCTTAATTTACATGTAATTCAGAATCTGGAAATGTGGTTGATCTCTTTTAGTGAAGACAGTTGTTATTCCTACTTTGAGAAAAACTCCCTAGCTCTTTCATTATTCTTCCTACTCATTAATTACTGACCTCTCTCTCAATCAGTCTCATGGCTGTGTAATGATGGCGTATTTAGTATTTTTAAAGCATCTTTCTTTAAGCCTAGAGATGAGTGGTTTTATATGCATATTAGCCATCTGCAAGCATTCTTTTGTGAAGTGTTTGTTGATATCATCTATCTTTTTTAGTAAAGTGTTTCTCTTTTAATCATTGATTGTAAGACTCTAGATCCTTTGCACTTACACATACATTTCGTAAACAGCTTCTCAAATTTCACTAAGAAAAGCTGCTGGGGCTTTAGAATGGCATTCAATCTACAGACTATAGATAACTTTACCCTTATATGGTGCTGAGGATCAAACCCAATGCCTCATACATGCCAGGTGCACGCTCTACCTCTGAGCCACAACCCCAGCCCCTATTGTCAGGATTTGATATGAGTTTTACTGTCTTTATAAAATGATTTTGGAAGAGATCTCTTTCATCAGTTTTATGGGAAAAGTTTGCATAAAATTAGCATCATTTACTTACACACTTCAGAGAATTCAACAATAAAATAGTCCATCCTAGAGTATTCTTCATGTAAATGTTTTTAATAATAAAAAATAGATATAAGGTCATACATACTGCTCTGTAAACATGTTAAGTCAAGGCGATTTGTGGTGTTTTTCACATTGTCCTTACTTTCTTTGACTTTTTGGTGTATCTGTGCCATCAATTGCTGAATTATTTAGCACCTCAATCAATGATTGAAAAATTGTCTTTTTCTTCTTATAATATTGTTCTACATATATTTTGAACTGTTTTAAGCATATTTGTAATATTTTTGTTCTTTTGTGTATCAATTTCATTATTATTAAATATTCTTCTGTATGCTTTATAATGGTTTGTGTCCAAAAGTTATTATATCTGTCATTAATGTGGTCATTTTGTTCACTGAAGGACTGGCATGATATTCTGTAGAATAGCAAAATGATCACGTCCTCTATGCACTATATGTGACAAAGCAGGGGATTTTGTTTCTCTTGGGCACTATTCAGGTATCCTTTTGATTTTTTAATGCAAAAGTATGCTGCTTTTGATTTTTTAAATTGATGTGATTATGATAAATATACTTACACTTCATAATAAACACTCTATACAAAGTTTCAGGACTGTGTTCATCTTTTAGTAGATGTTAAAACTGACTTGGAAAGTGAGCTTGAGACTAACACAAAATCAAATTCTAGAAAGACATTCTTATTCACCCATCATTTGTTGCTACAGGTGCCAACAGAAATAAAAACATTATGTAACTAATACCTGTAACCCCTGCACAAATTTATCCCATTCCATGTGGGATTCCATATTGCTTTATATTAATTGTGTTGGTCTCTAGGAGACGTGGGGTGTTTTAGGAACTTTTGGTTTGGCCTTTTCTGCTTTCATGGCTTTGACTTTATAAATCAGAGAACCAAAATGAAAGAAGCTTCTGCCAGTTGCTATGATATATGGATTCAAAGATAAGCAGAAAGATAACTGAGTAAATTTGAGGACTCTCTGTATTTAGTGTGAGATGATATTGGGTCAGGACATCATGTATCAACTGGCTGCCTTTTCCCTTATTCAACCAGGTTTCCAAGACAGCATTCAAGTTTTCCTGTTATTTAGTCACTTAGATACTGTATCCAACATCCCTCAAAATGTCAAAAAGTAACCCTTTTCTAGGTAAATGGTAAATGCTCAGACATGCTTTTGGTGAAAGGATACAGAGTTTATCTAATGCAGTAATACTGGTATTTTTATCTCCTTTCTCAAGGGGACACAGATTTCCTTTAAATGAATGGATATCAAATCTGTGCTGTGAATTGTAGCTAGAACCTGGATAAAAAACTGATTTTCCATCTCTGTGTCTGACATCAGTCTTTCACTTGCCAGAACACTTTCTTTTTTCCCCTTATTATGGAGGTTGCATAACGCCCTATCAGCTGAGCTTGGAACATCAAGCTCTTTCAATCATCCTCACAGATCCTTGAGGGTCAGGGCACCCTGATTGCTACTCTACTCTTGCTGGCCATTATAGTAATTATAATTACCTTGCCACTGATGGTTAAGTGCTGCCACCTGGCCTCTGACATGCCAATTCAATAGAAGGATGCCTAGCTCTATCTGCACACACCAGACTGCATAGGAATCCTCAACTCAGCTTCACAGAACCCTGTGCACCCCCTCCCACCTCCCCAATGCCATCCCTCCCCCAACAATATATTCCTTCCTGACGTAAAACAGAGCATTCTGTGGATTTTCCTAAAGCTGTGGGAGATGGGCACTAAGGTAAGGTCATGAGTTCTCTGGTTTTACATAATAAATCCATCTTTACATTTTTTTCCCTTTCTGAAACTTTTGACTTCTTTCTTATTATCCTACCATGGCAGTTCTCAAACCTTTGCCTCATTTACTGTTGGCTATTATTTTGTACAGACTTCAAAGGGATTATCCCAGCATGGTATTATGATTTGTTCCAGGTGTCCCTTCCAGGTCACTGAACCTTGTATCAAGGGTGAATGTTCTCAGGTTATTAAATTCTTCCTTTTTAGTCTTATATTCTTTATTCTAAAATATATTTCCTCTAGCTTTTGCCAGCACACATGTGATTTATCCTACAGCTTCTTTAGGGTGTTTGCTATTTCCATCTGGACAAGGATCCATATCTTTCTGCTGATGTTGATTTATTTCATGGCATATGAGCAATAAATCATGTGGACAGGCAGGTACTGATGAAGACACTGTATGGTGTATCTGCTTGCCTGCAGTGGCTTTAAATAGGGGACACTATTCTGCCCTGATGGGGTAGAGATCTGCATTCACAGTACAAAGAGTGAAGGCTTCAGAGAAATGTGCAGTTGTGAGCTTAAGTACCCGTATCAGACATAAAGGATTTAATCTTTTCCTTTAAGGCATTGACTTTAAAATTGGAAACCTGCCAGGTGCCCTAGTGCATGCTTATAATCTCAGCAGCTGGGGAAGCTGAGGCAGGAGGATCTCAAGTTCAAAGCTAGAAGGATCAAAGTTCAGCAACTTAGCAAGACCCTGTTCCAAAATAAAAATAAACAAAATGGACTGGAAATGTGGCTAAGCACTCCTGGGTTCAATCCCAATACCAAAGGGAAAGAAAATTGGAAACCTGTTAAAGAAATGTAATGTCCCTTGCCTTGCTCTCTCTTATTCTCAGATCCTCTAATTTTCCTAATTTTTTAAGGGTCTCCTTAAACACCTTCATTACTGTATAAACTTTAGCTTTTATTGTTTTCCTCAAGTTGATAGTGGTTCATCTGTACCTGTCATTTATTTTTTCAAAATTTTAATGCAGTTAAAAATTTTAAATATTTCATGGTACCCACCCTGTTTATACATGAAAGGTGACTAACTACATACTTCATATTCTATGGCACTTCACCCTGCCATAAATTATAGCACCAGTAATTTTAATGCAACTGCATGACAAGGTTACTGTCATTCTTCTTCATACCCAAAAAATGACCTTCACTTCCTACTGACCTGAGAATGATCTAACACCCAAATCCCATCCTGGGATCCAATTTTTAGTGCTGCTCCAACAAGTGTAATCCATTAATTTAGAGAAAATCTCTCTGAAAATACTGCCTGAAACAAAATGAGGATAAAAGATGCAGAGAGAAGAACAACAGAAAAAGAAGACTTGTTCTTTTTCAAATTTCACCATGGATGTGAGTCTCCTTTTCAGTAGACTCGAAAGGTTGGTTTATTAATTTATCTTCTTTTTAAAATAGGTAGATGCATTTTAGTCAATATAACTCTCAGTCCAGTTAGTTGGAATTTTCATGTAAATCCTAGAATTAGGTAGACTATTTGCAGATTCATTCGTATTCCTTTGGCAAGTAATTTGTATAAATTAGGCAAGGAATGCCTGCCTGGCAAGCTTCCATTTCATCTTCTTTTCAAAGCAGACACTGATAAAAGATCATGGTGTCTAACTGTATGCTCACATTATTTCTCACTATCCTGCTTTGGAAAGTCTTAGTTGGAACATGGGATGAAATATGATTGCTAGGTATAGAAACATTTAAAAAAAAAACTCCCATCTTCGCTTTTCAATGATTTCTAAGTCTATATCCTACATTTTTAGTAGCCAAAATTTATGTACTACATACCTCCCATTTCTAAAATATAGAATGATTAAGTCATTCATCAATTGAATAAGTAATGACTATTCAGAAAAATATTGTTTGTGAAGTATTACAAAAGCATGGACTAAAGGAAAATAAACAGTTATTCATGTTTGGTTACAATTTCAATAAATTATGAGAATACTTTTGACAAATCTCACTGAAGCACTAAATGACATTTCAGTTATTATTTAAGAGGAAATAAATGTTTTCAGGAGTGGAGTTTTGTTTAAGTTGGAAACAAGTTTTGATGTAAGTCCTATATTAGTTTTACAGCAGAGGTTATGAGAGATTTTTGAAGTCTATAATGTATTCAGCAAACTTTTCAATATAGATAGACATACCGATTTGTTAAGTAGGAGGTTGTATTAGAAGAAATTGTGGAACCCTATGGAATCTAGACCAGCAATGATGGGGCCATATAAGTCCCAAATTCAAAATTCATAAATCATTGTATTGAAGTATGGACCCTCTCATGAACTTTGGCACATCTTCTTAAATTTTAGAAACTTTAACAATGTTTGGAATGTTTTTAGATTTTTCTCAATCACAATTCAACATGAGTAAGAAACAGGTAAAATTATTTTTAAAAAATGTTTTTACTTATAGTTAAGCAACAATTTTTCTTTTCTCTTTTTTCCTTAATAGATGTTATGGTTAGAATACAAGGTGTCCTCCCAAAGCTCCTGTTAATGTAGGAAAATTCAGAGGTAAAAATCACCAGATTTCAGGAGCTGTAACCTAATCAGTCCCTCCTAGTTTGAATGAACAGAATGGCTGATAACTATAGGAAGGTGAGGTGTGACTGGAGGAAGTGGGTCACTGGGGCCATGCCCTTGAAGGGTGCATCTTCCCTGAGGCACTTTCCCCATACCTTCTGCTTCCTGACCCCAGTATGAGTTGAGCAGCTTTCCTCCACTGGACCTCTCGCCCATGATGTGCTGTATCACCTTGGAATGAAAGAAATGGAGTTCAACATCTCTGGACTGAGACCTCTGAAACCAAGAGTCTCAAAACTTTTCCTCTTCATTTTGCCTGTCCGGTATTTTGGTTATATCAACACAAAACAATAGATGTTTCAGTCTGATTTGTGCTGCTAGCACAAAATACTTGAGCATGAGTAATTTGTAATGAACAGCTTCCAGTTTGGGAGTTTGGAGAATCCAAAAACTGCCAGCAGATGGTTCAAGGGAGAGTGCCCTCTTGCTGTGTCCTCATATGACAGAAGGTGGGATAGCAAGACAGTGACAGAGGGGTGAATTCATCCTTTTACAATGGCATTAAATCCACCCATAAGAGTGGAGTACTCATAGACCTTTCAAAGGTCTTACCTCTTAATATTGTTAGATTTCAACCTGTGTTTTAAAGGCAACAAATATTAAAGCCATAGACATAGTTATTGATAAAATTATGAAACAATGTGGACTAGAATTACTCTGAAAAACTTATAAATTATAAGTATTACTTTATATCTATTGTCTGCCCACAGTATTCTAGGTGCGATTTCTAGGATTGTTCAGGTTGAAGAGAAATCCACAATTTCATCTTTAATGATTAAAAAAAAATTAAGCAGTATATTTCACAAGACTGCAATAGACACCGATTTGGCTCCTTTTTAAAAATGAGGAAAGTAACAAATTAAAATATACATTTTAAAGCAAAGTTGGTGATTTAACCTGTTATTCCAATCTTTAAAATTTAGAATAATCTTTAGATATGAGTATGAATATATGTTGAATTTAAATTGATTTATTTCTATGCAATATGCTGTTATCCACATGTACTTCTAATGCTTATCTGTTAGAATATGGAACATATACACAATGGAGTTTTGTTCCCTCATAAATAAGTACAAAATTATGTCATTTTCAGGAAAATAGATGAAACTAGAGAGATTCATGTTAAGCAGAATAAGCCAGACTTATAAAGTAAAGGTTCAACTGTTTCTTATCATGTGTGGAAGCTAAAAAGAAAAAAGGAAGAAGAAAGGATCTTTTGAAAATGGAGGGAAGGCCAGTAGGGTGGAAGAAAGAACAGTGAGAGGGAGGAGGAAAAGGGAAAGGGAGAAACTGGGGAATACAGTTGATTAAAGTATCTTATGTGCATCTACAAATATGCCACAGTAAAACCTCCCATTATGTATAATTATTATGCATCAAAACCCAGTAATACAATAAAATTATTTAAAACTAAATGACAAATAATTTGATTTGTATTCACCCAATCTATATTTTTATGTAAATTATAAAATAAAAATCAATAGACCAGTAAAGGATTATAATGAATTGTATTTTAAATGTATTATTATTATTATTATTATTATTATTATTATTATTATTATTATTATTTTGGTTCAGAGACATAGTTCATAACCTACTAGGAATAATCTTGTGTAAATTAAAAAAAAATTCAATTTGACACAATGGCTAGGTTTTGAAATTTCTTAGCTGGTTTCCTTTCTCTTTTATCATAAATTTATTTTTTCACCTTGTTCACAAATTATTCAAGCTGATTTTGAAAATTTATTATTGGGTCAATGAATGAATTCAGAGAAAGGAACTTTTTAAATGTCTACCCTGAAATTCCTTACATCAGCGAGATTCAGGGCTTATTTCTTGGAGTTAACCCTCCTGTTGTTAAGTATGAGTGCAGTGACCCCTTCTCCAGCCACCACTGTGAGAACTAATTGGTTTGTGTGCTCCCACTGCCTATGAGAAGTAACTCAGGAACAAATTGAGGAGGAGCAGCCCCTGAACAATCTGAAGGTAAGCTTAATTCCTGGGACATGGAAAGGGTACTGCTACCCAAAGGTTTTTTCTTTAAAAATAAAACAAAAGGTTTGTTCAAATGCAAGACAATTTAGTACCATATTTCAGAAACTCAAAAATCCAGTAAATTACTTAGTAGAGAACATTCTAAATAACTTTGTAAGAACAAAATTGCTAAATTAGAAATAATTAATTCCCTGATTATAAGGCTAGCCAATTACAGAATTTGGTGGCCTATTTACTCACATAAACACTATTCTTAGTTTGTTTTCTTGTTTTCTTTCTAGGATGCGCAGTAAGAACAAGCCTTAGCAAAACCTAATGCTTTTCCTAGTGCCTCCAAGTTTGCCTGCTCTATATTTTAACATGTTGTCAGTATATTCTGTTATACTGTCTGTTATCAAGACAGTACATACTAGTGCAACAACTGTGGCCCAATTTCCTTTTTTTAGGTAAAGTGTTTTATCTGAAAGAAATTAGCTTTAAAATATCAAAAGAATTTAGACATAAATACTTTTTATTGGTAAATGTTTTTCAACCATAAAATACCATTTCTTAAATTCATATATTGCTTGAAATTTGTTACCAAAGACTTCCTCATTTGTAATTTGTCCTGAGCAAAAAATATTCAGTGATGACCAAGAGTGAAAACTGAGTTTGGATGACCTACACAATTGACCTAAATTGTGGCCCATATACCAGATCTGGGAATAGAAGCTATGTATATTGGATTTTGATGGTCTGATGGAAGTACATCATTTAATTCCATTAATATCTCATTTAATTCTGAGTCTCTGTATCTTCCTTCTAGGAATCACATGTCTCCTCTTTCAAAGCCAAAAAGCCTCAATTATCCCAACCAGCTGCTGTTTCAGTCAGTGCTGCATCCAGACTGCCTCTCAGCTGTGACTTAGTAAATTTCCTGCTGCCATAACCTTCTGGAGGTTCCCACAGATTCCTCTCATTCTCCTCACCAGTTCTTCATACTTACTGTGAGATCTGTTCCCATCGCCTTTCTATCTCTTTCATTGAAATTTTCACTTGAAGATAACAGAATTTATTTCTATCTTCTGCATTGAAGAACTGAGCTCCAAATGAGAGAAGTTATAAAAAGAATGATAATGAAGTAGATTGATAGGGAAAGTGGATGATATAATTCCCAAGAGTGTACTGTGGGTCCAAGGTCAATGACTAACCATGCCTAGAGAATTGGCCGTGGAATTTTTATATGCAAATCAAAGAGTAGGTGAGCAAACTCAGTAGCACTGTTCTTCAGGGATTACCTCCTAACTGCATAAACTCTATTCCTATAATTAAAAAAAAAGTTACCTTTTGGCTAGTGATTATGAAGGTGTTGGGGAAAGGGTCAAGAAAAAAGAGCATAACATTTTTAGATAGAATTTTATTCTCACTATAAAATGTTACCTAAGCTTTCTTAAGATTGATATCTATGAGAGAAATGTTATGACTGAGAAACCTATGCTTTGAGTTAAGAATCTGAACAATAGTCTATATTAATTTTAAGCATAAAATTATCACATAATACATATAATATTACCCCAAAAGTAGAGGCAAGAAAACTATTTTTCTGCTATTTTTAAAAAATTTAACCCTTAAAAAGCATACAATTTGGAGCAAAAAGTAATTAATCAATCATGTGGTAAAACCCCTCATTTTATTGATGAGGAAATTGGGGAACATCTCTGTGTTTTGGACTGCATATTAAGGACATTTTAAAGATCTCAGCTTTCTATGCAATTGCTGAATTATGTCTATGAGAAGAGAATTGCTCTTTTTGCATGTTGTTGATAGTGTTTCTTTTTTTGGCCAAAATTATTTCTATGTGCTAAGAAGTATAGTGTATTTATATAAAATAACTTGTTTATAATATCCTAAAGGCTCTTAAAGTTTAGGCCCTTGAGTTTGGTTCACTTACTAATATCCATAATTGATTGTCATAATGCAGATAGATAACTTAATACAAATTTTAATAGAAGGAATCACAACAGTTTTCAACAAAATATTGCTTCCTGATAGAAATTACTGTCTTTAATATTCTCCTTTACTTTTGACAAAGTCAATTTAAATATCATGTTGGTTAAAAATAGTATAATTTCAACATCACAGATTTACATCAAAATAAAAAGTCATTTCACTTCTTTCTCACTGGCCAGGGTAGGTTCAATATTATTCTTCATTGATTGAGAATTTATATAGTTTATTTTTAATGCAAAGAGATTTTACTGTGTAGCAAAATAATATTTACTCCTGACATAATGCTAATTTCCTAAATAACTAAGAGCAATATAATACTATCTTGCCTTTCCTGATATATAGAAATCACAGTTTTTAAAAAAATCTGATTATAATCAGTTTTTGTTGATTTGGAAATAATGAGTATTCGGTTTTAATCTCATTGCAGATTAAAAATTGGATGCCAGTTATTTATTGACAAGATTGGTGCTTCAGGGTGGACAGGCTCACTAGTGTTTCCATTACATCACTTCTCTGTGTTGTGTATCACAGTTGGAGGTCTCTATAGAAGGCAGGTTGCCTGGAAAAATATTATGAGAACATTTTATGGCTCAGTTGAAATTCAGTCAAATTCTCTGCCACTTTGTAAAGAAGTTGTCAACACACAAAAATTACCCTCTTTAGTGTGAGAAAAAATTGGCTGGCAGTGGTTTAAATATGTGTTCTTTAAATTAAATCACTCTTCAATTTATATTTTAAAATAAAGAGAATCCAAAAGATATAATTACATGATTTATTTGACTGTTTTAAGATTATCCCATTATCAAAATATTCCAAGATTTTTGGGTTCCTAATGGTGATCCCTTAAGTTTTAAAGTATGAGAATATTCCCAGATTACACTATAAGACTATACTATGAGAATATTCCCAGAGTATACTATTACTAATGGTTTACTAATGGTAATAGAATGCTTTTGGGATGAATGTATTTGAATCAATCAAAATAAAATAAATTGAATTTAATATAGGAGTCTCTCATTTTATGGTTTACCACAGTTTGGTGGAAAGTTGCAGCAAAGGGAAACTTTCTTAGTGGATTAAAAACAAACAAAAATATTTACAATTCAGACAGCTTGTCAATCTTTCAAATGTATAGATGACAATGAATATATGAAGTGGGAGTCCAGGTAAAGTTTAAAATTTGTTCCCCAGTCAAGTTCAGATCTATCCAGCATTATATGGACTGACTCAGTGTACCTCAGACAGATCAGAAGGGAGCAGTGGTCTTGCACAACACATGGTTACTGGGATTGGCTCCTTTACCCACCTTCCATGTCCTTTATAGATTCTCCCACTGATGAAAGGTATAGAACAAAGGATATAGAACATCTCAGTTGGACATTTGATACAACCAACTATAGAGCTGTTTATGAATAAATGAATAGGACTTACACATAAGTCTTTCTAGATCCGAAAAATGTTGTAACTAATTTATAAACCATTGTGTAAAAGTCTCACCCAGATTTTTGAAAGTTTTTTTTTTTTAAGGAGAGTTCTTAGAGAGAAAATAAGAACAGCACAGGTTTCCCCTTGAAGTATTTTCTCAAGTAACAAGGTAAGTAATGTTTATTCCAACCCTTAATGAGAATGTATTACAAAGTCAGGTGTACAAACATTTCTTTCAGTAGAGAAAGCAAAGAAAATGTGATTTTTTAATACCTATTAAACATTTAGACATGCTCATAAATAAATACTATCCCAAAATATATAATTTGTAAAGAAAAGTACCTAAATAATATATGAGAATGTATTACAAGGTCACACCACTGATAAAGGTTTGAGTCAAACTCAAGCTCAGGCAGACAGGCTCAGAAGCCTGTACTCAATTGCTTGTCTAACTCTCTATGGACTATTTTAAACAAATCAGGTAATAATTTTATTGACTCACCTTTGTATCACCTGCAATATCTGGCATTTTACTTTATGCATAGGTTCTCAGTAAATACGTATTAAGATAAATTATATCATAGGACAAGCATGTAAGAAAAATCAAATTTACTTAGACAAAGAATAATCAGTGTTCAGTCCTTTGTGACCTAAGACAGCATTCAGAATGTTGTTTCTCACTGTTTCTTTAATCAGTGCTTCATATCAGTCAGATCTGCCATCTCTAGTTGTTTGGCTTCTGCAAATATTCTAAATTATCATACTATTCAATGATAAAAAATGAGAATTTTATCCAAATATTTTTTTAAAATATAATACTAATTTTTCAAACTATACATCCATTCTTCATCCTATCCCATACCACTGTCAGAGGAACATTTACTTCTCCTCACAAATCTCTTCATATATAAATGTATCTAATTTTATGAATGCTCTATAAATCTTTACAAGCATATTAAATTATCTGTTGAAAATATTAATATTCAAAACATCTCAATGCCTAATATTCATTTTGTAAAAAAATTGTGAATGTAATAAAATAAAATCTATCACATAGTTGAAATTTATCAAAGAGCTAAGCAAAAAACAGATCTTCATTTAAAAAGATAATTCTCCTAATACAAAACTAGGAAAAGATAATGGCAATAACCATCACCACCAAATTGCACTGTAGCAGAAATAAAATGAAATGCTTCCAATTACAAGGCAATCTTTGAAAATCATTCTCTATAGGAACAAAATATTAATTTGCCTATTTAAAACTCTTCATGGGATTTAGAAAAACTCAAATAGAAATGGAAAAGGATGGTAAAAGAATAGATTAGGATAAAAAAATCACTTGATGATATCAAGAGGAAAACAGGTAAGATTAAAAGATAATTTTAGCAAAACTGAAAACACAGGAGCAATATTAAAATGTTAATCTGAAGCAATGAAGAGTGAAATAAATATATAGCAATAAATTCTGATAAAATAATATCATACGCAGCTAAATTGAAATAAATAAAAAAAATATAAAATAAAGAAATACATGGAAAAATATTAAATTCCTAAAACTGCCAAAGAAAACAGAAATTTGACTAAGCTAAATTTCATTAAGAAAATTGCGATAAAAATAAAGATATTCAGGCGAAGATGATTTTGTAAGTGTAAGTTACATATTGTCAAGGAAGAAGAAATAATCCCTATTTCATGAATTGCCATAGTAAACAGAATAAGTATAAAAATATTAGTTAACCTATTCCTTCAGGGATAGAAAAGAAGGCATACAAAGTAAGACCTATCTCAGCAATAGAAGGACAGTTAAAAGCTGGCAACTCTATTTTTGAAATAAATCATTTTAATGAATTGAGAAAGGAAATTCTACAAAACACTATTAATATAAATTTCAAACCTTAGTTAAGAGTTTTATAACTGCCCAAGACTATAAAAAGAATTTTCTCTAGGTCATTCTACCAAAACTTGCAGCAAATATTATGTTTAATTGAGATAAGTTAACCTGTTACCTTTAAGATAATGATGAGAACTATGACTACTCTTTTATTAATAACAATGAAGAAAGGGAAAAAATATCCAGTTTAACAACCAGTGTTAGGATTAAGACCCAATTATTTTGGATTTGGCCATGATTGTAAAATAGCACATGCTGCTGGTTACATCTCTGAGCTCAGAAGAAACTCCTGGGGAAAGAGAAGAGACTAGAAATTTCTGAATTGACAGGTCTCCTCAGCACTGTAATTTGTGGGACATGAGTAGTAGTTAGTTTTGCTGGGTACAATTCCAGATGTCATTTGAAAGCTGTCCCTTAACTTCATGTAACCCAGAAACCTTGAAGAGGTGGCTGCAGCTCAGAACAGAAGGTAGATGGAAAAGTCCCAAGACTATGAATCAAAAGAAGAGGCTTGGCTCTTTTCTCTTCTCTACCCTACACTATTGTCTATGCCAATTTTTCTTGCCATATGTTAGCAGCTACATATAATAAAGGTTCATATCTCTTGTGAATGTGTTTAACGACATAACATCAAGACAGTATTAAAAGGCGCCAGGGAGAAAAGCAGAAGAAAGTCAATGTCCTTCTTGGGCAATTACCTTTTTGCCATTTTACCTCTGAACAGTTAAGATTGGTGAAAGGAGACTTTCCCATCAATGTTCTTTCTCCATGGTGATCAAAAATATGCTTAATAATATGCTAAACTAGCCTGGGAAAATATTAGTAAAAAATAAATCATAAAACCCTGTAAGCCAGTAGACATGGAAATTAAATATCAAGTATGAGTCATTTAATATGAGTACAAATTATTCTCCTTTGCAGATTTTATGATTGTCTATCCAGAAAATGAAAGAGAATCAAAGAATCAATGAAACAAATATGAGCATTCAGCAAGATTGTTGATAGGTACAAGATTTGCTTAAAAAATTAATGAGTTAGCAGTTATAGTATTTAATAGGAACTGGAAACTAACCTAACCAGAAATGCACATCCTTTATGATAAATATGTTCAGATTATTAAAGATAACCTAAATAAATGAAAAGATACATGATGTTCATGGATGGCAAAACATAACATAATAAGATGTCAATCAAATTACAATTCAATTAAATTGCAATGAAAGCTCTAGCAAGATTCGTGGCATTACATTGAAAAACTGATTCTAAAATTCTTAGGGAAGAGTACAGTTTCATCCATAGCTAAGGAACTTTAAAATTAAAGAAAGATAATTTTTCTCGCTGGATGTTAATATATTTTTAAAAGTTTAAATATCACAAAATAAAAGAGAATTATTAATAGAAAACAAAGATCAATATATCACTGAAAGAAGAAGAATTAATAGGCTTTACATAAATTATTAAAGAAACATAAGAACTACTTAGTAGATGTTTTTTGGGAAACTGGGTCACAATTTTTTAAAAAGCCAAGGAGATCTATACATTATAAAATACAAAGAATTGATGAATTAAGGATTTCTATATAAAATACAACTAGAAGAAAATATCTTTTTTGGTCAAGAGGGGAAAAATATTTGTGTTTCAGTCATCTTTTGTGTCACTGTGACCAAAACAACTCAGAGGAGGAAAAGTTCATTTGGAGCTTTCAATTTCAGAAGTCTCAACTGACTCTATTACTCTGGATCCAAAGTGAGGCAGCATACCAGGTCTGTAGGACCTAGTGGGGGAAAGCTTCTCAGCTCACGGCAGAGTCAGAAAGCAGAGAGAAAGAGGGAGTTTTGTCAAATAGAAAATACTCGTTTCCAAAGCAGCATGCCCCCAGTCACCAAAGGCAGTCATCTCCTCCCTTGCCCCATCTGCACAAAGTTATCACCACCCCATCAGTCCAGTCGAACTAGGATGGACTAATTAGGTTACAGCTTTCGCATTCCAAATATTTCATCTCTGAATGTTCCTGTAATAATCAGGAGTTTTGAGGAGACACTTACTATCCAAACCATAATAATTTCTTAGTCAAAATTCAAAAATCATAGCCAGCCATGATGGTGCAAACCTGTAATTACAGGGGCTCCTGAGGCTGAGGCAGGAGGATTATTTAGAGTTCAGAGCTAGCAAAAGGAGGCACTAAGTAACCCAGTGAGACCCTGTCTCTAAATAAAGTACAAAATAGGGCTGATGATGTGGCTCAGTGGTCAAGTGAGTGTACTGAATTCAATCCCCAATACTTCCAAAAAAGAACTCAAAAATCACAAACCAATGGGATTAGATTTATTAATTTAGCCTTCTCAAAATGATAAAAAAAAACCCTGCTGTTTAAAAAACTATGCTCTTAGATAAACATAAAGAATAATAAAAAAACAAAAAAAATTTAATGTCTAGAGCTTACAGGAATTAGTATCTAAATATCCAAGAAACTCTTCCAGATCAGAGAAACACACACACACACACACACACACACACACACACACACACACACGAAATCCAATGCAAAATGAATGATCAAATGATCAAAGTATATAAATAAGGAAATCCAATAGAATAATTATCTTATGAATAAAGAAGTTAATTTTTTTTCTAGTCAACAAAGAAGGATGAGAAATGAAGAAAACCACTAAGATCACACTATTTTTCTATCAGTTTCAAGGAAACAAAAGTGAATATCACAACTCAAAAGAAAAGTTGGAGTTCTAGAACCCACTTCCAATCTCACTCATGTGGTTGATGACAACATCATCCTCCATAAAATGTTACCTCAGAACATGGCAGCTGGTTTCCCCTTGGGTGAGTGATTCAAGATAAACAGAGAATAGGAACACTGAAGATGAAGGCCAGTCTTTTGAAAATCTAATATTGAAGGTGACATCCTATTGGGTATGACATATTTTGTTAGAAGTAAATCAATGAATTCAACCATACCAAAGGGGAGGAATTTATAGCAGGGCATGAATACTAGGATTCTCTAAGAGATTCTCTAAGAGATTCTCTAAGAGATTCTATGGGGAAAAAATGGAACTCCAGTGATTTATGCCTTACATATGAATGAATTTTATGTTATGTGCCTTAGTGAAAATGGAGCACCCTTAAGTAAGAGAGATGTTACACACTATAAAGATGGTAGTAATTTTTAGTTTAGTTTAGTTTTGTTTTGTTTTCCAGAAAGAATGGTCTTCCCAGTGGGCTTTTTTTCCCCTCAAATCTTGTCTTCCCTGTCAAAATAGATGAGTTTCTGTTGGGGATAAAAAGACCTCCAAAGGTTCATACATGAGACATAATCAAAACCAGAAAGTTCTGAAATGGCATAGCCTACAGGTCACAAGCCAATAGTATCAAAAGGAAATGAGTGATAAAAGAATCAGCAGGAAAGAAAATAGTGATGGTAAAAAAAAGCATGGTTTGAAAGAAAAATAAATGTAAAATCATAAAAATCCAAAACAAGAAACAAAAGATGATTGTCCATTTACAAAATGTATTGACTACCTAACCATGTAAGAAATCATAATATTAAATCATATTATGATATCATTATAGGAATAATGCAATGTCATAGGGAATAATAATAATCAATCAGATAATGTACTGACTTGTGGCTAGTATTTTGCTAAGTACCCTTATGTTGGTAATTTTATTTTTTATTACAATCTTTGAAAATATTTACAAAGTCATCTCCTTTTGAAGGATTAGAAAATGCACTGTCAAATTCAAATGGTCAAGTTCTTGATTTGGGACACAATAAATTATACAAAGTTTGGAGTCATTTAAGTATAATTTCAACCCAAGTTCTAGTACTTAGGGCAGTGAGAGATGAATCTAGTTTTTTAACATAACTGAACATGTTTATTCAATAGCAAAATATGCATAATAATATATGTTTTAAAGGTGTTTCAAAATTAAATGATTTGCATGATCCAAGAAACAAAATATTAGTGAGGTGACTTAATTAAATTTTAAAAAACATCTCGTCTGTGAAGACACTGTTAAGGGAATGAAAAGAAAGGTCACCACATGGAAAATGGTATTTGTGAAACAAATATGATGAAGATCTTGTAGGAAAACAAATTCTTTAAACTCAACAAAGAAAACAAACAGTCCAACTAGCACATTATATGATAGACACCTCACCAAAGAATATATAAATATGAAAAATATTCACATGGCAATGTTTTTAACATCCTTTGTCATTATAGAATTAAAGCAATAAAGAGATATCAATGCATATGTGTTATGATAACTAAAATTCAAGAAAATCTGACAATATAAAATTCTAGACAATATAAAGAGTAAGAGAAACTTTGGAAGACAATTTAGAAGTCTTCTATAAGACTAAAATACCATATAATACAGCAATAAAACTCAGGCAATTACCAATTTGAGAACATGTCTACACAAAAATCTAGACACAAATGTATGTATTCATGATCATCAACAACTTGAAGCAACCAAGAATGGATAAACAAAATATGGTATACATCAATACAATGAATATTATTTAGAGTTAACTGCAAGTTCAAGTAAGAGCAATTAGGCTACAGAAAGAAGTAAAGAGCATTCAAGTTGGAAAGGATGAATTTAAATTAATTATCCATGTTTTCAGATGGCATGAATCCTATACATGAAAAAACCTAGATACTCCATCAAAAAAAATTGTTGAAACTTACAAAGTCGCCAGATTTAAAAATAAAAATAGTAGCATTTTTATATACTTATGATGAATTTACTGGAAAGGAAACTATGAAACAATCCTATTCACAATGCCTACAAAAAAATAGGAATAAATTTGCCAAGGACATGGAAGATATCTGCAATGAGAGCTACAAAATAATGATGAAGGAAAATCTGGAAAACACACACACACAAAAAAAATGGAAACATATCCTCTGTTCATAGATTGAAAAAGTCAATATTACTGAAATGATAATAATACCCAAAGTGATCTTTCAATTGAATGTAAGTCTCATCCAGATACCAAAGTCTCTGTTCAGGGAAAGAAAAAAATCCTAAAATTCAAATGGAACCACAAAAAAACTAAAACATCCAAAGTGATCCTGAGTAAATTTGTAAAAACGATGGAAAATGGAGGCATTACAATAGTTTACTTGAAAATATGCCACAAAGTTATGGTAACTAAAACATCATGGTATTGGCATATCACAGACATATAAATGAACAGAACAGACTAGAGATAAACAGAAATTAATCCACATTCATACAGCCAACTGATTTTGATATAAATACCAAAAACATGCAGTGGAGAAAAAAATAGTCTCTTCAATTAATAATGGTAGCAAAGTTGGATATCACTATGTGGGAGAATGGAATAGATCTCTTCTTCTCACCATACACAAAAACATTTGAAAATGGACCCAAGACCTAAGTCTTAAATATTAAACTACTACAAGAAAACAAGGACACTGACATTGGTATAGCCAACTATTTTTAAGATAGGAACCTAAAGCACAGGCAACAACAGACAAATGAGATTACATCAAACAAAGAACTTTCTGTACAGCAAAGGAAATAATTGACAGAATTGAGACAATCTAAATAACATTTGCAAATGGTACATCCAACCAGGGACTGACATCTGGATTACAGAAGAAATTAAAAAAATGAAGAACAGAAAAGCAAACAATCCAATTATAAAGTGGATAAGAATTAAACAGACACTTCTAAAGAAAGATATACAATAAAAATCCAATAAATATATGAAAAATGTTTAATTTCACTAATCATCAGAGAAATGTAAATCAAAACCACAATGATATATCATCTCACCCCAGTTAGAATGACTACATCAGAGAGACAATAACACATGGTGGTGAAGATGTAAAGAAAAGGAACTCATACATTAGTGGGAAGGTGAATTAGTATAGCCATTATGGAAATTTCTCAAAAAACTAAAAATATAATTATCATATTACCTGGCCATCTCACTACTGAGATGTCTTTATAAATCCTTATACCGAAAAGATACTTGCATCACACATTTATTGCAGGACTATTCACAATAGTCAACCCAGATGGCCTTCACTGGATGAATGAAGAGTGATTTTTCTCCAAAGAGTATAGAATGAAAAGAGGATATGGACATTAGAAGGAAGAGTAAGTTTACAACAGAGAAATATGATGAACACTATGTTAACTAGGTAATTAGGATTCACAAGACATACTGATAGCTTCCAAAAATCAAATTTCAATGGGGAGGCATCCTGCAATATCCTAAACAGTATTCTTCAAAGCTGTCAAGGTCATCAAATACAAGAAAAGTAATGAAAATGTCATATCCAAGAGGAGTCAAAGGAGACATGACTACTAAATGTAGCAGAGCATCCTGGATGATATTACAGAGGAGAAAAAAAATGCAATAGATTAAGAAAATGAAATAAAGCTTTGACTTTAGTTAATAATAATGCATCACCCTGGATTCATTAAGTATAAAAAAGCATCATATTAAGTAAGATGCTGGTGATAGAGAAAAATGTGTGGGGAAGTATTAGGACTCTGAATTAACTGCTAATTTTTTTCTGTAAATCTAAAATAATCATAAAGTTTATTAATAAAGATTTTTAAAATAATAAAATTGTTAAGTACTTACTATTCTCTTTAAACAATTTGTCACACAGCAACAGCTCAGAAAAGAACAACAGAAATGAGTAATAATGTAGCTTCCACGGCTAGCAAATGATTATCAACTCAAATTTAAATATCATTATACCCATAGATTGTATTATCAAGGAAGGAGAGTGGTGTTAGGTTTGTAAGTATTAATGTAATTTTATCCAAATCACTATTAGATCATTCTCAAAGAAAAGTGTTGTTGTTGTTATTGATGTTGTTGAGTAATTCATCCTTTCATTTTTTTTTTTTTTGCTAAAATAACCTTTTCATGTAAAATAATTTAAGATATTATTTTCAGGGATCTAATGCCCTAAAATGAACCATGCTGTCGCCTAGAGACAGTGTCACATTACATCACGGGTGGAGAAGCATCTATGTGAGGAAAGTAAAAACCAGGAAGGGAAGGGTCCTGGAAAATAGACTGAATTTCAAATGAAAGAACAAAATAGGAAAAATTACTACCCTTAGTTAGTAAAAGATCATAAACCATTGTTCTTTCCATATGAAGAGCTCCTGGTATGCTAGTGATGACAAATTTATTTTTATCATCAAAGAGGCCACTTGATTAAAATACTAATAATTTCCTCTTTTCTCCAAGAAATCTTTAAATGGAATCAAAAGAAAAGTTATGGATTAAATCATACACATGGTTCTGCTCATCAAGCAATTTATTCTCCATTTTTCAAGTCTTTTGATGGGATTCCTATCTAATATCTGATATTTATAATTATTGGTGGGAGATTTAACTTTTAGTCAAGAAGATCTAGAATATTACTACTTGTGAAAACAAATGCATTTCAGCAGTGATATATTATAATTAATTTGTATAATCAGAGAAGTTCAGTTATGAGAATGTTTTATATGAGAAATATGACTTAGATATGGCAGGAGAATGGGAAGAAAGAATAAAATTTTAAAGTACTTTCCATTGAAAGTTAATTTCCTTTTTAAATTATTTAAGAATATGAAAAGTGTTTGAAGTAGCAATTCTTAGAAAATGTGTCAGCTTACCTAAAGATATGAAAATAAGATAAAATTGACTAGTGCTGTATTTTAATATCTAGTATTAGTTATCTAACTTAAAAAGTATAGTTGCTAATTTATATACTAATGAATAAGCAGGCATTTTTCACAAAATTAAGAGAGAATTAGTATGTGATAGATGTGATAGACTCTGAATTTCTTTTATATTTAAGTGGAATTGTCTAAGATCTGTAGCCATTTTATAGTACAAATAACAGGAACCAATTCTGGAATATTATCTTAGGATCATATATTTCTTTAATGGTCACTATAAACTGTATTATTCATATCCAAGTCATAAATGTTGGCTGTTTCTAAATTTGTCTGCTTCACTGGGCAAAAAATGGGAAGAACAAAGAAATTAAGCAAGGCTTCTATTCTTCAGAGAATAAAAAGAGGTGCTTTATTCTTTCTCCAGTTAAACCAAGAACACTTTTTCTTTCTCTCTTTCTTTTTTTTTAAATTTATTTTGTTATTTTAGTGCACTTAATAGAAATCATTTGGCCTTTTATTTTTTATTTCAAAACTAAAATTTATGAAGCCACAGTGCTTATCAAGTGATAATTATATATATGTGTGTGTGTGTGTGTGTGTGTGTGTGTGTGTGCGTGTGCGTGTGTGTATTTTTAACAAAGAAGAGACATGGACAACGAGAGACAGAGACAGAAACAAAGAGATCAGGCTCTTTCTTTATTGTTGTCTTGACAAACTCTGCTTATTTGTGAATGCATTGCTATGGCTTGTTGGAATTTTAGGTTTGAATAGCACCCTACAACTTGCCCCCACATTGCACTAAAACGTCAAATTAATTAATTATTAACCAACATTGGCTGTCTAGGGTCTTCCTGCCCATTACATGTGATACATGAGATATGGTGCCTGTGTTAATCAGTTTTCCGTTACTTTGACAAAATCAACTTAAAGGAGGAAAGATTTACTTTGGCACATGTTGTAATACTTTACAGGCCATGGCTGTTTGGCCTCGTTTGTTGTTGTTTGTTTGTTCTTAATTTTGCTTTGGATCTGTGGTAAGGCAGTATATCATGCCAGATGCATGTCAGGGAGGAACCTCTCACCTCATGATCAACAGCAAGCAAAGAGACACAAGAAGAGACCAATGTCCTAAAATGCCCTTAAAGGACAGGCCCTGAATAACCTAACTTCTCTCCACTTCTGTCTACTTTAGTCCTTACCTCCTGAAGGTTGCACTTCCTCCCAGTAGACCCACAAGCTGGCAAACAAGGCTTTAACAAATGAGCTCTTGGTTTTCTAGATTTAAGATCTGACCCATACCAATGGACTCAGACAGGTGGGGTCTATAATACCAAAGATGCAAAGTTACATGCAAATGCCATAACAAATATTATATTTTAATATCATGAGAGTTAAATGAACCTTCTCTTTTTCATTGGCTCCTCTTTTCCATTGTCTTTTGTAGGGTGTCATGGATCTTCTTATTTCTCACTCCCTATCTCTCTTTCCCTTTATGTGTAATTCAATTCTATTAGTGCAATAAAGTTTTTAAAATTAAAAATTAAGAAGTTAATTAAAAAGAAAATTACATCAGTAATTTCAAATGACATTGAATTGGAAGGCACAGGATTCTGCTCTTCAGTTTAGGCTGTATGTACCCACATACGAATAGGGACCCTACCCTTACCAAGTATAACTGTGCATCTCTCCTAGATGCAATTTGGTAGAAGGGACTACCTGCCTCTGAAGCAGCAGTTTCAGCAACATTATGGCCTTGTAGTTTTCAGAAGGCCACAGACCTACTTTAACTCATTCATTGAGATAGGCACAGGAGAAACTGATCCATAAGCATGAATAAGCTTCCATTCCACACAAAAGCCAAGAGTAGGCAGTCATCTGAAATATGGACTGAATGGGGAAAACAGATCCTCAAACAACAAAATGTTGCTAGGTTCCTTTGAAATAAATATTTAGTGATTAAAATAATCCATTCTCACGTGATTCACTAATCACCATAAGAGTCTCTTCAGAGCTCTCTCTCCCCTCCTCCCTGTCACCCTAAGCCATCTTCCTTCACTGTGCCCTATACACATCAGTCTTCTAGGTCCCCAGATCTCTACTCTTGCAGCGAATGAAAGACTTCGGAAAATTCGTTTTCTTCTAATTGAAATGATCCCCCTGCCCTCTGCCACCTGCTCCAAGATCGTATGATTCTTTACCTTGTTTTCTTTCTAGAAAACTCTTTCTCATTCTTTTTCTGTCAGATTAAAATACAGTTACTCAGAATCTGTCCCATTTTCTTTTCATTAGTCTTACATTTTATTCTTTCACAGCACTGAGACTTTCCTATAACGTCCTCACTACTATATTAATATAGACATTATAATTTATGGCTATCAGTGGGATTATATTTAATGACTTTTGCCCTTGCATAAACTTCATGAAGACAAGATTTCTCTTGTTCATCACTGTATTTTGAATGTATAGATAAATGTGTGCTATATATAAAGTGTGTTGAATGTGTAGATGCATGAGAACAAATTAAAGCCTGGTGATGCCAATATTAATGAGAAAGTTAATATAAGTTGTCTTGTGAGCTATATAATAACCCTTTAGATATGCATCATAGCATCATTTTGCTATTATCACCTTGATTATTATCAGCTTGGTAACAATATAACTAATTCCAGAGCAAATTGACAAATATACAGTGCAGTTCAAAGAACTGTTCTAAAACATTGCTATTAAGACTTTTGTAACAGGTCAGTGTTTTATTTGTTGTTTTGTTTTAGTACTGGAGATTGAACCCAGGGGTGTTTAATGACTGAGCCACATCCCCAGCCCTTTTTATATTGTATTTAGAGACAAGCTCTCATTGAGTTGCATAGAACCTCACTAAGTTGATGAGGCTGTCTTTGAACTTAAAATCCTCCTGCATCGGCCTTCCAAGCCACTGGGATTATAGGCATGGACCACCATGCCCAGCTAACACATGTTTTTTGCTGTGAGAAAATTTGTGAGTGGGAAAACCCCAAACCTCAGGCTTTTCTCTTATTTATTTGTTGCTGCTCTTTTAAATATTTCAGGTAAAAGCAGGTTGAAGAAGAATGCTAGGAAATAATTAATAGAGTAACACAGATGCAGAGTAGAAGAACCAGTCTCTAAATCAATGTAGCATGCTTTCAGTGATAGGGGACTCTTATTAGTATGCCAGGCTCCTGATAAGCAACTTCGAACTAATCTGCAATAGTGATATGATGTATTCTGCGTAGTATTTGCTTGCAGAATCCCATTTTCTTTCTTCTGCAATTTGTTTTCTCATTCTCCAACTTCAAAATGTCATTCCACAGCCATGGCCCTCCTACCTCCAGGTAAACCTACTTAGGTTTACATTAATTAACACCTCTGGAGTATCCCAATACTCCTCCTTCTGTCATGGGCTGGATCCTGTACTGCTTTTCTGTACTTAAACTTCATCACAAAGTTGCTCATTTTGCTCTTGCTCTGTCCAGTGTAACCTCTTATACACTCAAATTGTTGGAGACTATATAACATTTACATTGTAAATATACAAAACACTGTAGAGTTTGGACTACACTAAAATTATTTATATATCCATGCCCTCATCTTGGGATATCACTACTTGGCTATTTGAATTTTTTTATTTTAGTGTTTCATTCATAATGTATTTTAAAGCTATATTTTAAATTTTGAATATTTGTTAGTATGAAATTGACATTTTTTATTGTTATGTTTCAATGCATGATTTTTTTGTGTGTGTGACACACAAAGAAAGCATTGTAATATACTAGACATTGTAGTGGAACCAGGAGAGCTGGATTCTCAGGCACTCTTACAACCACCCACAGGACAGAGGAGGAGACATTTAACTCTTATGTATCTCTACCAGGAACTCAGGTTAAGTGATTATGAAATGTTTCCTACTCAAATGCTTGATAATGCCATGTGTGCAGTGTTTTCCATATGGAGATGGTCTATATGGAACAGAAAGCTGCCAGAAACTGCCAGACTAACTTAATTTGACACTTGGATATTAAAACCTCTGCCTTAGCATAGAAGACTGAGTTCTGTCTTCATAGAAATGTGGCTATCTGGACTCTGCTTTTCCTCAACTGTGATATAAGCAGAGCTAATAACATGAGATCACTTAGGCACTTGAACATTTTTTTGAAATTTTAATTGTTTTTATCATACAATGAAGATGAGCACACATGCATATAAAATTATCCCATCAAACTTCTGATTTTATTTTATTTTTTTAAGAGAGAGTGAGAGAGAGAGAGTATTTTTTTAATATTTATTTTTTTAGTTTTCAGCAGGCACAACATCTTTGTTTGTATGTGGTGCTGAGGATCGAACCCAAGCTGCACGCATGCCAGGCGTGCGTGCTACCACTTGAGCCACATCCCCAGCCCAAACTTCTGATTTTATACACATTTATAATTAATGGGAAATTTATTTGAGGTTAAAAGGTGAATAAAACCAATTATTAAATAAATAAATTTTATTTCTTTAAGCTACATGATAATTTATGGCAAAAACTACAAAAAGTATCTGCAAAAATCTGAAGACTGAAAACACTGGTTATGTGCATCCTAAAGGGCTTAAATGGGATCCTGACCTGTTGTCTTTTGTAACTTTTTTCTTTCTCCTGCATTCCTCTGATGCTGCTTTCCACAGTTTCAGAGAACATACTCTTTCATGTAGTCCAGTGTTTTGCAGAGAGACAAAGAAGAGTTTGTTGATGATGTTTGTTTTGACTATTTGTACATTTGACTTTATCATTATTACAATTCCTGCTAGCTCTGCTCCATTGGAGAATATAACACACACAGGCTCTTCAACATTAATGGGTTTTCTACACTACTGAATTTTACTGTGACTTTGCCCTATCTCTAAAAATTGATCTGACAGCATAGGCAACACCACCACACAGGAGCTGACAGTCAGTGACAGTCACTGGGAGGAAGAAGAGCTACGGAAAATAGCATTAACTAGAAACCTTATTCAGCAGGGCATCTGCAAGCCTACAAAAGGTCTTATTATTTTAGGGAACATAGCTTCATTAATAAACTAGGGGTTCAAAGCTGAATTCATCACTATTTTGCTAATTTCAAGACCTGTTATTTCAAGTTCTCTTTGTGAAATTATTTGTATCCAAGTTTTAAAGAATTTGTTCAAGGTCCATTTCACTTTCGAAGGTAGGGTAACTGAAATTCATTATCTTTTCAGCCCTATTCCCAGACTAACTTTAATCAAAGAGAGTTTTATACTGAAGACATACAATTTCTATTTAATTAGATAGGCTAAAGCATACAGATGAGCTAATATTTCTAGTGCGATCTTTAAGGCTTTTCACAAGTGCCATTGTGTTTTACAGTGTCACAGGAAAAAAAAGGGAAGTTAAATCATGATTCTTATGAGGGCTTTAGGGATTAAAAAAAAGCAATTGCCTTGCATTGTAAACATTCAAACTCCTTCTCCCTTAAGTAAAAAGTATAAGAGTGGTGTTTAATAAGATTAATACATTAAGGTTCATTCAGTATTTTCTTGATTATTAGAAGATGACAATCAAGTTAATTGGGAAGGTAAGTTTAAGTGTAATATCTAGATGCTCAAGAAATATTATGAAGCCAAGGATCAACCTGATTCCAGGCGCTGAGGACATTCAAGTTCTGTCATCTGACATCCTCGGTTTTTCAGTGTGGGTATTACCTATTTACTGTTATCTATTGAAGGCAACCTTAATATTGAAAGATACAAATGCTATTGATTCAATATTGAATGAATTCTGATAAATGATGCTCTCTGATTTTACTCTAGTCTTTACAGTATCTCTCAAATAGTTTCTTAAAATGTCCTACAGTTCCTGTAACATGAGGGATGCTCACAGCCAGTAACATACATTAGTCTTTTATGTGGATGATATTCAGTCTGCATCCTATCTTGAGGTTTTAATCAAACTACTATGCTAATCATAAAACATTTTGGAATTTTCTGACTTGAAATTTGTAACAATAAATCCAATAATATTTTAGAGGCCAACTGAAGTCTTTGCTTTAAAGTTTCATTTAAATTTGCCCAAATGCATCTTATTCTCAACTATTTATCTTTTTTTATATGTCTGGTCTACTGATGTAATTTTGTTTCTATTTTTAGAAAAGCAAGTGCAATATGTTTGAGAGGTATAGTGGTCTTTACTGTATTATCAACTTTGTTTAAACTTTACTACAGAAAAATTATTTTCTCTTTTAGTTCAATAGTTTATTGTTATTTTAATATAAATAGTGAGGTTTCTACTAAGAAAAAAATAGCTTTTTACTTAATACTAACATAAAATATAAAAGAAAATTCAATGAGCTAAATAGCCAATAAATCAATTAGAATTTATTGAGCACTTAATATGTGCTAATAGTAATGTTACAGAAGTACATGCAATACTTACAGATGTGAAACTGCTTATTGGTTTGTTCTATCAGTAAAATATGAGACAAGTGGAGAATATTCTGAAATGATTTATTACTGAGAATTAAATTACATGCAAAGAAAGTATTACTTCCTTTTAAATTAGAAGTAAGATAAGGACAGGGACAGGACACATGCAAGAAAACTGAGGAAGATGGTAAAAGGAACAGAGATTGCTCCCATGATGAGAAAAGTACATCTGGTTTAGGTACATTTCAAATTCTGAACTAAGTAACTAAAATGAAATGCAAACTCTGTAGCCTCATGTCAGAAGAACTATAGAACTACACTGAGGTAGCTATCACTGGAATTTGAGTTTGCTTCCACTTGATGGTGTTATTTTGTTATCCAAGATTCAATATCTAAGATCAATTGATTATATTTTTTTAGAAATAAGCAGTCACTGGTTAATTCTATTATTTTCCAAATAAAATAAATTTCAATTCTAATGGATTGACAAAATCACTAGAATACTTAAAATTATGAAAATAAAGCAACAAAAAGAAAACAATTTAAGGACAACTATAAGAGAGAAAAATGCAGACCTAATAAAATCAATTCGCTGCATCTATATTCAATTGTTTTTAATATAAACTTATGACATATTCTATATTTCATTTTTCCCCTTAAATCCAGAAGCATCCAGTATCCCTTATAGAAAATCATGGCTTTACCAAAAGCTATGAATGCTAGCAGCTTTGGCTACCAAATTTATTCAACTTTTTATCTTAAATGGAAGATAATGTTTATTTTCTTCCTGTTTGTATTTTTACAAGTACTAGAAGTACACATGTTCTTACATGAAATCTTGAAAATGCAAGGTAGTAAAAAAGAGCAGAGAAATCATAATCCATCTTTATTGATTTGTTTTCCAAATATTTACCTAACACTCAACCCAGCCAGCACTGGCAATTCAACTCTGAGTCAGATACCATAGCTCACTCAAGGCTGCCAAAGTTTAGCAAAGAAGACAAACACATAGGTTGACATTTTGGAGCTGAATAGGTTGAAGACCACAGGAGCACAGAGGTCTATATGTAAGCTAGGCAGAGGATGAGCAATAGAAGAACTGAATCTGTAGTACTTTTCTCTTTTCCTTCTTTCCTTTGGTTTATAGGAAGGAAGGAATCACATATATGTTTTGACTGAAATCCAGATGTGAAGAAAGAATTTTAAAATAGAATAGTAGAGCCCAGAATTCAGATGCAGAAAGAAACACAAGTGAAAAGTTAGTTTAGAACAGCAGTGGTACAGACCCCCATTCTCTAAGACCAATAATTATTCTTTTTGATGTGATAGAGGTGGGTTGAAGAGGGAGACGACTCAGATACTTTCTGAGATGAATGATGAAAATTTGAAGTAGTCATTGAAAGGAAATGGGGAATGAGTTGATCAAGGATCAATACAAAAGACTAGCCTGAGAAGTTGAGGGTCTGAGTTTTTTTGGGGGGTTGGGCTACCAGGGATTAAATTCATGGACCCTCAACCACTAAGCCACATCTCCAGTTCCATTTTGTATTTTGTTTAGAGACAGGGTTTCACTGAGATGCTTGGCACCTTGTTTTTTTTGCTGAGGCTGACTTTGAACTTGCGATCTTCCTGCCTCAGCCAAGCGGCTGGAATTACAGGCATGAGCCACCATACTCAGCAAGCATCTGAGAATTTTAACATTGGACTTGCAATGATAAAAAAAAAGTACATAGTCGGTATTAAAAACGTATTAGCAATTACTGTTATTATATCAGTATTACTCTATTATTCTTTTTTATTAAATTAGCACTAAAGTATGGAGAAGAAAGAGAGTGGGAAACTGCTGTCAAGCTCATTTTTCTCAAATATAAATTAAAGTGAGAATAAGTTAACTATCCACCTTATTTTTAAGTTGCTAGAATTTTATAAACTGATGAACTCTTTTAGGGAATATTCTTTGTGTGTGTATGTGTGTATGGGTGTGTGTGTGGGTGTGTGTGCGCACAGGCATGCATGTGCACACGCACCAGGGAAAGAACCTGGGGTGCTGAAACACTGAGCAACATTCCCAGGCCATACATATATATAATATACAAAATACATATAGTATATTATATGTATAATATATTATATAAATATTATTTAGAGACAGGGTCTTGCTGAGTTGCTTAAGGACCCTGCTAAGTTGCTGAGGCTGTCTTTGAACTCATGTTCTTCCTGCCTCAGCCTCCAATCCCCCAGGGTTATAGGTATGCATACTGGCTAGGGAATATACCTCCTAATGCATATTCTTCATAGCACATATCTTCAGAGTGTTTCTAATAAGAATGCCTTTGTTCTCAACTCTTCATGTTCAAAACTTACCCATCATTTGAAGCTGAAATAAAGTCAGCCTGCTATATAAAGTCACTTTTATTTCTTCACTTATTCCTTGAACTCCCATTTCAGGCAAAAATAACCCTTTCTAATGTAAACATCCAATATTTTATCATAGAGATCAGTTTCAAGACAGAGGATGATATTGAAGTTAGTAGTGATCAGACATAACTTGGTCTATTTCCTGCAAGCACATAGGACCCAGTGCTAGTCCCTATAGCTTGGGACAGCCCAATATTTGCTTTGCACAGTGCTAGGGCTCCTAAATCAAAGAATTACATTAAAAAAAGGAAAATGACCACCTTGAATAAACAGTTATTTTCATTCCTAAAAATACTGGGGCTGAAGGCAAGGGGGGAATATAAAATGGATGTCAACAGGAGGAGGTCAAAGTGCAGAGAAAGGTGTTATGGAATGCTGTATCTACTTTTAACCTGAGAGGCAAGAAAAGTTACAGTTGTCAATTTAGTGTGTAGTTTTGTAAATATTTTGTCATTTTTCGAGTATTTAGAAGAATTGATCATAATCTTGTGTAGAGGAAGTATGTTTTAAAAAAGAATTTATTAATTCACTACATTTTAAAATGCACAAAAATCTCTGCCCTCAGAGGACAAGTTAAAAATCTATCCTAAGTATGCCGTAAGCTTTCTCATGGCACTGAATCATTTTACATAATATCAAAATGAGTAGTTCTTGTTTACAACTCTAGGTAATAATTTAATATGAAATTTCATACAAAACCTGGTGAGTCAGTTCTGATATATCCATTTCCAATTGATTGACATTGTCCTTGATATGTACATTGTAAGGAGGGCTTTACTTTATTTGAAATTTGAACATTTGGTCCAACAAATACATTTTTATTTCCCAAATTAGATAGGGCTATAAGAAAATTTCAGGGAATTTTATCAGAGAAAAGGCAATTTAAAAGAGGATTTTAACCATAACATGTCAAAACAACAATGACCACGAATGTAAATACTAATTTTCATATATACTATTAGAAAATAAATTCTTTGCATTTTATCTTTTCAGTACTACCTCTGGGCTCTAATTTCTCCCCCACTACCAAAGAATTGCAGTCTTTGTGTTTCTGCCTGATTTTTATAACTGGAGCAGATACTTCCCACACTGTCAGTCACATATGCTAGATTGGAAATAAGCAAACTGTTGAAAACAACAGGGATATTTCAAATAATCACCATGGCATATTGGGAGATTTGTTTGGGTAAATTGGCACAGCATTCACTACTTCTGTTTATATTATTTGCCTGCTGATTTTGTTACTGTATTTCTTATTGTTTAATATAAGCAACAAGCTCAGGCACCTGCAGAGATGCCCCAAATCAAGCAGTCTCCAACTACAGAACAGCATTTTCTTAATTCAAATAAAAATTTATTTTCTCCAGTTTTTCAAAGATTTTGGCACAGCATGCCCAATTTCTACAAAATTTCATCCAAATAATATTGTGGTAGTAATGTTGATTTTCCAAGCAAGATTGCTCTGAGGAGGAAAAATAATAAACAGGCTTTCTTTTTATTGGGACGCACACTACAAACACAAGCATCTTCTCCCAGACCACACCAGGTGGGCCTGCTTCGCTTTCCAGAGGAGCAGCAGCATAACCTAGTGGAAAGACCCCAGACCAGGGCAATAGGTTCAAGTTCTCAAGACTAACCTTGAGACTGCTAATCACTCACCAAAGCTGTGCCTCTAGCACAGGGTTAATAAAAATCTGGCCAGCGTAATCAGCTCACAGAGAGAAAAGAAAAGAAACTGAAGATTTAGCATTAGGTAGATTCTAACATCTAACAGAGCCTTTTAAAAATCATAATCAAGAGAAATCATATGTGTAATCACATTTCAACTATTTACTGTTCATAGTGTCCACATCTACACATTAAACTTAAAACTCTGGATGAGTGCATACATATTGGAATGAATTTATTTGTCTCAATAGTTAGTGCTCTATACATGATTTTGATATTTTAATTTTAAAATATTTTAAAATGATATACATGTATATGTGCATTTGTGGGCAATATATACATAATGTGTAAATAATAAACCTATATGATATAAAATCATAGATCTTTTTTTAAGTCACACAGCACATTTTCTTGAATTTAAACCTATCTTTATTTTGGTGTGACTTAGGGAACATATTTTAAATTTGTCCTTGCAAGGATTATGGTTTTTAGCAAATGATTTAATTTTATGTAATGTAGTGATTTTTTCATATAAATCATTTCAAAGATTTATCCAGAAAGTATTTAGGACCAGTAAGGAAAAAAAAAGTATACTTTAAATTTCCTTTTTCCATCAGGAAATGAATTAGAGTGTTTATCTTCACTTGAATACAACTAAAATTATTCACAAATATGTGATTAAAACATAAAGGCACTGACGAATCTCAAATCTTATCCATATATTAAGAAATAAAATCTAGCTGCATTGACAATCATAAATATTCTGTATTTAATCCAATTGAGATATATTGCATATCTCATTTATGGATATGGAAATTAGGAGAAAAATATACTAGAGTATCAGTGTATGACTATAGGAGGAATAGAAAAGGTAGCTTTAAAATTATAGCAATCACCTTTGCCATTTCTATTCCTTTTCTGGATAGATCTTTAGTCAGTGGTACATAATTTCACTGGGATTAATTTGCCAGCATTCTGAAGACACTTAACTTATTTTCTGGAATTCAGAAAGGGATCAGCCTGCACACAATCTATTTTACTTATCTTTCAGAACAGCAGTACATGATGAAAGGAGATTCATGTTGAATGAATATATTTGTCATTGTCCATGGTGCCTAGATTATATGAATATGACCCGGATGATTTTTTTTTCTGAACACAATGGGACATACTTATGCATAAATAAATTCTATGCAATTTAATAATTCTCAGTCTTATTAGTTCCCATTTTTTTCATAATTTATATCCTTACCCTTGTCCATAAGTTATTTGCCTGTAAGAAGAATATTTTCTTCAATATAAAGAAGAAGTGGAAGCTTCCTTTAAGCATTAGTACAATAAACAATTATGTGGTTTATTTCGACTTAATTATGTTTGGACCAATTTTAATTACAAACCACCTTGTTAAAATAGCATCTATGTCAATGTCAAAAGATACATGAGTGCTATTTTTTAGCTGTATAGAACACGCACACGCACACACACACACACACACACACACACATAAATATATAGTAGAAAACTCCACCTATGAGAAGAATTTCTAAATATTCTGTTCTTCCTTTTACTCAAGTGAACGTGGTTTCTGTGGATTTTACAGATGAAAAGGAAGAGAGAAAATAAGGGACAAGCAGACTCAATAAAACATAAATCAAAGTGCTAAACTTGTGAGATCTTGATAGATGCAACTTCTCTAGTAGTGACAATATACGGGACACATTTCACTTTTAAACTTTTTTTCATTAGTTTTTTGACAGGAGTACACTAGTTCAGCTTTAATGAGATTCTAGTGTAAAAACTTCAGGGCTAAATAAAAGAAACAAACCAAAAGGACCGAATGATTGCCATTTAATGTGAAAGAATGAAAGTGCAAACAATCATTGTATGACATCTAGCTGGACTAGTCACTGCAGAATGACAGGTAGAACAATTCAAAGTTACTGATCTAAAGACGGAATAACAGCTTATATGTTTGAAGTGCTCAGAAGATGAAGAAATAAAACAGACTCCAAGATAAGACATGGTTAAACCTTTTAAATTTCATGCCCTATTGTCAAATCATTTGAATGTTTTGTACACATTTTTTTCTGAAATCATGTGATAGAGGGACTTAATTTTTGAGCTTTGCTTATGTTTATAACACTTAAGTCTTCAGAGATTTTAAAGTTTAAATAAGAATATCACATATAATATCCTTGCATAATCAAAAATGTGTTCTACTGGATGCCATTCGACATTATAAGAAGTCATATTTAGGGCTATATTGGTAGATAAACTTACACCCACCCAGATTCTACATTGATTTGAAAGATTATTTTCATACTCAGAAATAGTTTTAACTTTATATTTTCCTTTTACTAGTTTATTTTTGAAAATAAAGAAAATCATCAATTCTTTCATACCATGAGCCTTTTTAACAGTGAAATAACCTATTCTAGTTACCACTGGAAACAATAATCTGTAATTGCTGCTTTCAGTCCTAATTTGTCCTATCCCTACTTTTTCATCTCAATCTAATCTAAACTTATTTGAGCAAATAAAATGATATTTACCTCATCCTCTGTTACAAGCTTTCAAGATTACAGGCTTTAGGAAAAATCAATGCAAAATACCAGCTTAGCAGCAGGTTTGTGCTCAGTAAGAATGCTAACTTTTCTTCCCAGTATTTCTGACTCTCAGCTATCCTAGAGTGAAAGCAGAACTCAGACCATTAAAAAGGAATAGGGGAAAAAACCCACTTCAGTGATGGGCTTGGTGCTGGATTAGTAGCCACTTTCAGTTTACAAGCCAAAGTGGAGTGTGTGGTCAAGCTCTCAACCTTTAACTCTTGTTTCTGCATGACACATCTCATGGAGTTCACAAAAAGGAGGTTCTTGAACTCACAGATGATTTTTTTTTCAGACTCAAATACCATCTTCATTTATTATTTATTTGCTTCAAGCATTTGGGACTTGAGGTATCATCATACCCGACTGGTTGATTTAAGGAAGTGGCCACCTCTCTGTGGGAGAATATCATGAGAATAAAATCCTATTACTTTCCAAAAAGATTACTTCATTTACTTCCCAGAATAAGCTTTTGATGAAAACATTAGAATGTTGAGTTTGTAAACAACCAAGAATTCTCAGAAGTATTGCCCTTTTTTTGAAGTTTCAAATGGAAGCTTATTTTACTTTTTTTTATTTGTGTGTGTGTGTGTGTGTGTGTGTGTGTGTGTGTGTGTGGTGTCCTTTTTAAACTTAGGATTTTGTACAAACTAGTAGGTTGGTGAGCAGAGTTCTTGCTAGAATATAGAATTATAACATAATGATGTTTTTAAATAATCTTAGAGGCAGAACTGATTTTTCCTTTACAGACTTCTCATACAATTTTTCTCTTCCTCTTCTCATCCCCATCTATCAGCTTTCTTTCACTTTGAATAGATTTGTTTTGAAAGTTTTCTGTATATAAATTACTTTGTCTCTCCAGCGTGTTGAGATGCATAATTTGAATATTTCATTGTTTATAAAATCATGTTGTTGATCAAATTTCTGGAAAGATTATACCATCTTTTCTTCCTATGCTTTCCTTTGTTAAAAGAAAAAAATTAATGAAAAGTATCTGGTAATTTTTTGAGTACCATAACAGAGCAGTAAACTCTAAAGAATTCTTAATATTTGAATAAGAAAAATGTGGGGTTTTTTTTCTATTCTTAATTGGTATTACTTTTAAGAATATCCTATTGTATGAATCAAATAAACTACAACATAAGGAAAGCTAATACTAAGAATATTCATTTTTATAATACAGATAAATTTCAATATAAAACTAACCATTGTATGGCCATTCCTATAAATCTGATATTAAAAAAATACACCTTTCAAGGTCTTATTTCTTTAAAGGCTTTTACTCTTATCATATAATTTTAAACCTTTCAAATAATGTCATTATATAGTGCCATTAGATGATAATTTATATTTCTCCTTCAACTAATACTTATTAGGTTTCAAAAAAATGCCATCATTTTCTGGTGACATATCCTTTTATATTAAGGAAAGCACATGTGTTTAGTAGCAGTAATCACAAGGAATTTCCAGCCATAATTTGTTACATTCAAAATTTCAGAAGCCGTACAAAAAGTAATAATAATACAGTAAAGCAAAGTAATTTTTAAAAATATTTTATTAGTTGTTGATGTATTTTTATTTATTTATATGTGGTGCTGAGGATCAAACCCAGTGCCTCACACATATGCTAGGCAAGTGCTCTACCACTGAGCCATAACCGCAGCCCAAATCAAAATGATTTTGATAATCCTTTGGTTCTTTTCATAGTGCAATTTTACATCTTAATATATGACCTAAATTACTGGACAAATAGAAACATTTCCAAAATTCTCCAACATTAATTCCTATATTATCACCTAATAAGCAAATCACCAAATGCATATAATATAAAATTATAACCAATATCTATATATGTATATAACATATTTGTTTTGAAAAATTTGAAATTGAAGCATGGACAATTTGAAGTTTATATTAGTGAGAAAATGCAGAGCTTTTAACTTATTGTCTGCAATTATAGCCACAGAATTATAATATTTGGCAGTATAGCATATCAACTGAACACTCTGAAGCAGTATTAAGCAGAACTAAAAATATGTGCTCATTTACCTCTAACTAAATTCACTAAAATGTCTTAAGTCTTATGTTAAAAACTCTAAACACAGAATAGTAATTTTTCTGGAATCTGATCTTATATATCAAATTTCATCTTCATGTCATCTTTACGTTAGTCAAAGATGATCAAATAAATGGATTTTTTGTTGTTGCTTTTTAGGAAACCACATACAAGATATACAAAGGCATTTTTCTTAATATATTCTATAGTCTAATGTAAAAATCACTAATTCAAGCATCATTTGAAGGCTATCATTTCTGAAATTAGTTAAATCAAGCTAATTAACATTCTTAGCATTAAACATTGTATACATATACATCATAGAATCATTTTGTAACCCATAAATATACACAATTATCAATCCTTAGTATTAAAATTTAAAAATTTGTGTAATTGATAAACAAAGTAAGTTGATCATCAAATCCCTGAGTATTAAGTGGCTCTAAGAAAACAATTATGCCCTTTTGTATTTTTGCTCTTCTGTAATTAAACATTTTTTGTTACAGACTTATTTGAAAAATCTGAAAATATATCATTGCTAGAGTTTATTTCCTAATCTAGGTATTATAAAAATAGTGTCCTGTGATAGATAATGATCTATTATTAATGTCAAGATTATTCTATGACTTTTGATTTTGTGAAATAATTTGATTTATAAAGATTGAAATTAAACTTATTAGAGCTTTTGCTTTTTAAAGGATAAAAAATTCAAGAACTCATCAAAATAAATTCCAAATGATTAGTGAAAACATACCATCTGAGAATAAGAAGTACTTCTAAAGGTTTCAAAAGTCCTTACAGATTTTCTCATCAATTTTCATATACCACTATCAAGTAAGCAATAAACACAAGCAAATTCATTGTCCTAACTACGAATTCAAACAAGGAAGAAATTAAGTAACTTGCCCATTGGCCATATAGTCAATATGACTATGATCTGTTCAAAAACAGACTAGATATTTTTCTAGCTCAGCAAGACCCTTGAGCAAAATGGATGGAGGTGACTACTCAATTGATGACATGCAGCCAACAGTACAGTGGTGACCTGGTAAGCGTATGGGAAGCTAAGAGAAAAGTAGAATGTTGTCATAGTTTTAGTGACTTGGAGATTAAAATATTTACAAAAATACATAGTTTTTGTAAATATGCATCCTAATTTTTTCATGACACTATAAAAGGAAAAGCTAAGACCTGAATACTCTTTGTCAGAATTAATAGCATTCTATAAGCATTTTTAACCTCCCTACATGATTCTTTGTGATTTGATTAATTTCATCCAATATAAATTTATAAGTTTTTGTAGTTATGGGATACCCCAATTCTAAAAGACAAAATGTGAGAGTTTACTAATTATACTAAAAAACTGAGACTAAAAAGTAGAAGGGAAAAATAAACAATGTAGAAAGAGTTCTATCAACATGAATTTAATATAATCTAATTTTTTAATTACCTCTTGTATAAAACACTATTGGAAAGCAAAAGAATAATATTTAATGTATACCAACACAAATACACATATGGAAACATACATATTACACATCATCAAAACTCAGTGGAATATATTCTATGTTTGGCCATTTCAGTGTGTGAATTCTTGAGTATTTGGTGCTTAAGTGAATAGCACACATACCATTTAATGGAATTGACATTGTTTTAGTCAGCATTTTTATTACTGTGACTAAAAGAATAATTAAAAGAGGAAAAATTTATTTGGTTCATGGTTTCAGTGATCTCAAATCTAGAGATGGCTGATTACACTCTTCTGGGCCCAAGATGAGGCAGAACATCATGGTGGAAGGGTGTGGAGGAGGAAAGCAGAGCTCAGGACATGACAATCAGGAATCAAAGAGAGTTCATTGCACCAGAAACAAAATATAAACCCTAAATGCACACCTCCAGTGACACAACTCTTCCAGCCACTCTCCACCTGCCTACAGTTACTGCTCAGTTATTCTGTAGCAGTGGATTAAGTACAAGCTCTCATGACCAATCATTTCACCCTTGAAAATTTTTGCATTTTTTCACACATGACCTTGTGGGAGATACCTTATATCTAGACCATAACATAGACTGTTATGTATGTATTTACTGTTCATATAATGTTATAGCTGTTTGGAACAATGTTTGTTTAAGCTTAAAATTCTTTTATTTGGAATATTAAACTCTGGACAACTATTTGATTTTAATTTTCACCCAAACAAAATTCTTAAGAACTGAATGCATTTCTTTTTATTTTATTTTATTTTATTTTTAGTTGTAGATGGATAATGATACCTTTATTTGTTTATATTTTTATGTGGTGCCAGGGATCGAACCCAGTGCCTCACGCATGCTAGGCAAGCGCTCTACCACTGAGCCACAACCCCCACCCCTGAATGCATTTCTTGATATTTATTTCCTAAGTAGGAGAAAATATTATTTATTTTTTAAGTTTTCTTTTACAAAACATTTAACCTTATTAACAGCTTAAGAACTGCTTTTTTTTTACTCTCATTATCATGGTTTTACCATACCTAACTAAATTAACAATAATTTGCTAATATCCATTCCAAATTCACAATCTCTTGTGTCTCAAACACCTTTTCTTAGAGTTGGTTCAAATATGTACTCAATGCTCAAGTACAATATTTAGATGGTTTATTTTAAAAGTCTCTTTTATCCTATAAGACTTTCTGTATTCTTTCTGTTTTTTTCCTCTTTATTTTAAATAAAAACTGAGTCATTCAACTTGTAGAATGTCCAACCATATGTGACATCATTTACCTTGACCTTTCATGGTTAATATTTGAATGGGGTAGATTAAGGTTCAATCATTTTAAGGAACAATGATTCATTGGTTGTTTTATTTTCTTCCTGTCACATCGCATCATGTGACAAACAGTATCATTTCATCTCATTTTGATATCAATAAGTTATTAATACAATAATGCTATCCATCACTAGAAAGCCACAGAATCTCAGAAATATGCAACAATAAGTTTTTATTCTCAGAGATCTGTGTGTCAGTTGTTTTCCAGTCAATCTATAAATCAGGATGGTGGTTGTTTTTCAGGCTCCAATAGCTGGGGGAACTCTGCTTCAAATGTCTCTCATCTACCTTGGAGCAATAGATTTATTTGCAAGAGCAGTGGAAAAGGCACAGGTGGATAAGTGGACACCCATACAGCTTCTTAATGTTCATTCTTGGAACTGGCATAGTATTTCCATAATATGCGCCATCAACCAAATCAAGTTACGTGAGCTGGCCACATCAAACTTGGCCATACAAGAGGGCTGAACCTGCTTCACACTCTTAGTGATGCTAAAATGAATCATCAGGTTTATATTGTGTTAACCTGATTCTCTAATAATAAAAGTGTGCCCACAAGACCATTTCCTCAAAGTGAAATCAAGGATAGTAATACACACCTCTAATCCCAGTTACCTGGGAAGCCAAAGCAGGATGATCACAAATTCCAAGGCAGCTTTGAACAACTTAGTAAAACATGTCTCAAAATGCAAAATTAAAACCGCTGAGGATATGGCTCAGTGGTAGAGCATCCAGTTTGAGTCATCAGAACTGCAAATGTGCATGCACGTGCACACACACATACACACCAAGAATATTACCTCATGTGTTACCAGAGTCCTTGTGGGCAAAGACTCTGGCCCTGTGGTTCCAAAAGACAATCCAGTCACCTGCCCACATATGCCAATCAAAGAAATGAGCAGTACTGAAGAGCAAGAAAGGAGCTTTAATCAGCAGGCCACACCAGGAAGAACAGCCAGGGGGCAAGGTGACCAAAGATTTGTCTCCAAGGAGTTGACAGAAACTTTGAAGTTTTATAGAAAAGGGAAATAAAGACAGGGGCTTTTGGATGGTATGGTCATGATGTTTTTTCATAGTAGGCAGAATAAGTCATCCTGATCGGAGCATGCACTAGTTGATCATCTTAGAACTGGTTCTGTGCTGTTTTGGGAAGGCAGTTTATCATTGTGTGAGGAGATGATTTGGTTCCTACTGGGATCTGATTACCCCTGTTTAGGTGGTAGCCTTGCTTCTGTCATGGAGTGATTATTACCACTTAGAAGGGCAATCTCCTTATCAGGTGATGTGTTCTACAAAGCTCACAGTTGCTTGGAGGCAGTTTTGGACCCATGTTAGCAAGATGCTTATTAACCTGGCCTGTTGATCTTGGAATCCAATATAACTACAAAAGAAAGTGATGCAGAGAAAAGAGTTAAAAAGCAAATGTAATCAGAGAAGGACAAAATGGTATTGGTTAGGTCAGTGACTGAGCTGTCCTTCACATGGTTTTAGTAACCATGAATGATTATCATCCAGGAACACATTTTTAATTTTTCAGAAAATTACAATATGATTGACATCAATTTTATGGTTCTTCATGTGGTTGACAATCAGAATTTTTTATAAAAGAACTTTCTCTCATTGTTCAAAACTGAATGCCTCCCCACCACACTAAAATTCATATGCAGAAGCCTTAACCATTAATGTGATATTTGGAGCTGAGCTTTTGGGAGGTAATAGAAATTTGATTAGTTAATGAGGGTGGTGCCTTCATGACCACATTAGAGACAGCACAGAACTCTCTCTCTATCTCTTCTCCTCCCTCCCCACACATATGTGCAGCAGTCTCTGGCTGGGCACAAATCACGAGTCTCCACACAGCTTGTAGATTCAAACAGCAATTCTTTATTCCCAATCTCACACCGGCAGTCTACAAACACCTTCTGGGGGAATCCACGTTCTCTGCCCAAATCCACACTCTGCCCGAATCCACTACTCTACCCAAATCCACTCCACATGGGCTTCTGTCTCCCAAAAATACTGTCTGACCCTAAGAACTCAAGAGGAACTCAGCAGCAGGATACGCCCTATTCTAAAGGGGGAACACCCTAATCTCCTATTATGCTAAACTGCCCTATTCTAAAGGGGGAACACCCTAATCTCCTATTATGCTAAACCGCCCTGGTCCTTGAGCAAGGTCACCTTTCAGAAGTCCTTCCACTAGACAGCATGGGAGTAAGCTGGCAAGGAGATTGTCATACCTACTTGGCTGATGGCTCCCAGCACATATGCACACCAGAAAAATGTTGAGAGGATACATGGGAAAGGTGGCAGTCTATAAGCCAGAAAGATAGACCTTCCTACAAACTGTAATGGCCGGAACCTAGATTTTGTATTTTCCAGCCTCCAGAATTGTGAAAAGTAGGTTTTTGTTGTTTCACTTGTGATTCTATGGTATTTTACTATGACAGTCAGGCAGTTAATTTTCTTCAACTGATTTTGTTACTGTAAAATATATGTTCATGTAGAAAAAAATAGATATAAAATGACAATTTCATTTTACTTATGAGTTTTTTATAAAAAATTGCTGATTTTCTAGTAACATCTAATAGCAATGGATTTTTTAAAATCTCCTTAAATTCTCAGAGTCTTAAAAACATTTGATATACATCAATACATTGCATTCAATATTAAAGATACCACAAAAACTTAAAATGTCAACTGTTAGTTCATAGAAACTATTTGAGCCACTTAGTTCATTTAACATGAATCCATTGGCATTTGATGACTTTTTTGATAGATAAGATATTCCTATCTCATCCTCAATATTTCCCACTCAGGAATTAGTCATTGGTTAGTTATCTCTTGTTCTTTTCTGTGGGAATTAAAATTTACAGACCATAATCTGAATGTTAGTAGTAGGAATAACTTTTTAAGGAAAAAAAATTATTACCAATTCAAATTTAAATTTGGAAAGGTTATTTTGTTGATTTGTAGGTAAATGATTTTCTCATTTAAGATACAAAGATGATACCATTCATATAATTAGTATGACATAAGATCATAACTTTTCATTGATTCTTCCACACTTTGTTTCTAGTTCTTTTGTGATTAATGTTACACCTAATCAAGATTAACTAACCTGGACTACTGATGAGTTGCATGGCTATGGAAAAAAAAATAGTGGTCCATGCAATATGATCAGATTCATTGCACAAAATTCATAGTTTGTATGAGTCAGAAATTATCTAAAAGAACATTGTCATTGGATAGTGCTCATTTTCTAATATTCAGGGAAGGGGAGTAGGGGATATGAAAGGAGCAGGTGTAGAACAAAACAATGAGTCAAAAATACTGACTAGAAATAAGAGAACTGACTACAAGGAGTCCTGAGGGGTTTTGGGGAAGTGAATAAAATGTTGTATTTGTTGATTTTTCCTGGGGCTTAAATGGGTATTTTCATTAGGAACATTTACAAGAGATTAATAATAGTATATGCAAAGTATACTTAAATTAAGTTAATTTTAAAAAGTCTTACAGAGAACTTATTCAAAATTCATATAGTATCGGAGGTCCTGGGTGGGGCTCTCCTAAGCAATTCTGTTAAGAACAAATGACCTAATTTTACAAGTGGGAAAGTGAGTAATTGAGTGACCATAGCCATAAAGTGAGAAGCTAACCAAGACTAGGATTGGTTTCCTGAGTCAAATACAGTGCTTTTCCTACATTAAGAAACTTAACTTGTTTGCCATGTAGTCTATCTTTGGAATCATCTATGATTCCTGTGGTAAGAGAAATGTTCAAAAACTATGGTGAAAAACAAGAAATCAAATTGAAACTGTTGTCAATTAAAATTAACAATGTTTTAAATCTATTTTGAAAGAACCCATGGCTGCTATATTTTTAAGCAGAGGCTCATGTTTATGTATATATAAGAAAAAGCTCAAGGTATTTAATGGTTTTCATGCATCTGAAAATTATGTATCAGTTTTTTTTACGATTGCAAGAGCTTTCATAAACCGTTCATTAGATTATTTTGCCTATATTAAGATTAAGTCATTAAGTGAAGAGATAAGGCAATATATGTAACTTTTATATGAAAAATGTGAATAAGTTTGGGAGAAACAAAAAACAATAAGTGTATAAACAGCATCAATGTATTTGACATTTGTACAAATATCACAGAATTGAGGATATGAGCGAGTTCAAGAAAATTTGTATTCTATGATGATGGAAACAGACATGTGGTAAAAAATTTATATGGTAAAAATTTATATTCACTTAACTGTTCTCCATACCTAACATTATTGATGTTCTGATGTGAACTATGTTTATAAAAGACTTGTTCAAATAATGTTTCCTCTGTTCTTTACATCACGGGGTCAGGTACCTTCACTTCACCCAGACTGCCACAAGATGGCACTCTGGAACCCTTGGGAGTATAAACCAGTCACCTGCTTTTCCTGGTTCAGAGAATTTAGAAATAGTAACTACATCCTCAAAAAAAAAAAAAAAATTCCTTTCTGTTTTTTGTTTTGTTTTTTTTTTTTTTTTTTCATTTTCTTTCTTTCTAGAGAAATAAGGTTTTTTTCAAATCTTTTCTTCAAAATTTTTTGCAAATTTCCTTTATGGTACTTAATGACCATATTCTCACCATGGTACTTAGCTTTGACAGTATATTCTTGCCACATTTTAAAATATTCAGTAGTTTCTACTCTGCTAAGTATCTGCGGCACATATTCCATAACAGTAAGTTCTTAGTAAATATAACAACAAAAATATTGTTTATGATAATTATCTGGGATTATTAGTAAATGCACATGCAAAAAAGAAGGAATTATATTCTAACTCACTTTTTGGAATACTTTCTGAAATTCTTTCAGTGTAGTATTTTTGACTGTAAATAAACTATTTTTTATTTATGTGATTCCTATGAGTGCCAATCAATGTATGGATTTCATGATTACAAACACTTGTAGAAAGAAAAAAAAAGATGTCTTCAAAATAATGGCTTTTTTCACTTGATTGATCTTAAATTTGCCAGTTATACACATTCAAGGCATAGTGTTAAAAAAAAAACTTTTTGAGCCTTCTCCAACTCTTCTATAAATTCTAATGTGTAAGTAAAATTACATGAACCTCTGTAGCCTACTAAAAGTCATGATGTCTCTATCTACCTCTTAGGATATGCTTTAGTCAGCTTTTTAAATGCTGTGACTAAAAGTCCTGACAAGAACAATTAGAGGAGGAAAGATTATTTAAGGGATCACAGTTTCAGAGGTCTTGGTCCATAGACAGCTGACTCCATTCCTTGGGGCTCAAGGTGAGACAGAACATCATGGGGGAAGCCCACATGATGATCAGGAAACAGAGAGACTTCACTGGCCAGATACAAATATATATACCCCAAAGGCACATCCCCAATGACCCACTTTCTCCAGCCACACCCTACCACTTCAGTTGCCATTAAGTTAATCTGTCTCAGGGAATTAATCCACTGATTGGGTTAAGACCCTCACAGCCCAATCATTTCTCCTCTGAATCTTCTTGCATTGTCTCACACATGAGATTTTGAAGGGCACCTCACATCCAAATCATAAAGGAATACATGGGCCAAGGATGTGTTTGATGTGTATAATTTATATTTTACAGTCTTTGATGTTATATTTGTGGTCACACTTTAAATATGGAAAGAATAATTACTTAAGACTCTGTAGTTAAAGTCATTAACAAATCCACTAAAAGTGAGACATAAAATGTTTATATTGCTTGAAAAAACATTCTACTTGTTAATAAAAACTTCTTCTATCCTATTACTCAAAAACAAAACATTATCAATGACACAAAACCAGCATAGGCAAAAACACAAAATATCATTTACACCTCAGCACCTGCCATCAGTGGGCAAGCAGAGAAACTGGTTAGCCTGTGGGTACTAAAAAGGATTAAATATGTATTGCAGATATGACTTTTATTCATGTTAGAATTATATGCATAAAAGCACAAAGGTAAAATATACAGGTAGACATTTTAATTGGAAAAACTCAATGGACAACTTTGTAACTTAGCAAATTATATAAGTAAAATTTCTGTTTAGTATGATGGAATTACCTCAACAAAATTCATATGAGCCTCTGATTGCATTCTAATTGAAACGAAATGAGCAATTTGGCATCATTCTTGATTCCTGGATGGCAAGCCAAGACATTTTTGAAAGATGAAGACACTTATGTATCTCTATATATTATCTGTATGTTTACTACATTAGAGATAACTGCATTCACCTATGCTTTTGACTTTATACATGCCTTTCTTTCTACCTTATTTGAGTAATAGTCACTTCTTGATTTTTCATTCAGATAGAAGTATTCAGTGAATTCAGAATTCTACTTTGATTTTGTTTTTGTTTTTTGCTTTTCAATAATGAAGGTTCTGAAATATACTCTGTGTAGGACTATTTCGCTAAAGCACGTCTTAATGAAAGGATGGAAAAAGAATCACCAAGGCTTTACTGGGAAATTTTATAAGAATGGCAGACATGAAAGAGCTAAAGGTAACAGATGTTTCAACAAAAGCAATATAAAGCCCAGATGTTTGAGACATTCACATATTAATTGTACAAGTGAGAGTCATATTTTCCTTTTTCCAATAATCATTAAGCTTCCCCTACTTAAAATTTAAAAAAAAATAAGTACTGTTGGTAAGAGAAAACAGAAATGGAAAAAGAAAAACAACATTAATTTACTGTTCCTTACAGTTTTCTATGATTATGTGGCAAATTCAAGAGAGAATGTAAATATTCATACTTTGGGAATAAATATTTCAAAAGCATTACTGAAAATAATATAACATGAAAGGAAAGAAATATTTTACTTTCTCAAGTTATTACTTTGGACATAATATGGAACTAGGCTAGCTCAGTTAATTATTCTATAAAATATGTTCATTTCTGTATGCCTTGATAGGAGAACACAAGTTTTAGAATCATTTAAAAATATTTCCTGTGAAACAACAAAATACTTTAGTCATGTGAATACATGAATGTACACAAATAAGACAAAACTACTGCCTGCCTTATAACATCTTCAACTGATGTAAAAAAGTTTTATTCATAACTTTAATATATTTACAATATTTTACTTCAAATCATCTAGGAAATTTGTATATATATATGCTTGCATATTATCCATTGCAGAATGAAAATATAAATACAACAGTATTTTAGATTTCTCAACCTGAGGTTTGTCCATAAAGTTTATTTCTAAATAAAATAATTTTCAAGAGATTGTTGAATACATTTCATATGCAATTTTTCGATTTTTAAATAAGTATTCAGGTTGAAAAAATGAAGGAACGGGAGAAGAAAAAAGAAATAACTGCACACCATGCAATAAAAAATACATTAAAATTACCTTCATGTGTACACTAAAAATTACACTTATTTAAATAGACTTAATATAATGTTCTGAAAAATAATTTTATTTTCTTTATGGTTGGAAAATGAAGTTTTTCTTTTAATAGACTATGTATCCCAAGATGATTTTAAAGTATTTTCACTTAGGAAAGTGAGCTGCTATCACATATGAATTTTCAAAGCTTGCCAAAGCTTTGGAAGGAATGATGAAAATTACTATTGCATGACCTTCAGGTTTCTTTGTTTCATAAAGAGCTAAGATAGCATTTTTGTCATTTTTCTTTCAGCTCTAGTCTTTCATCATAAATATCAAAGCATGCAATTATGCCTTCTCAGATCCCACCATATTTTGCCTGTTTTTCTATTGATGGTGATGGTGTTTTCTCTGTTTTTCAGACTTTTTATATTGTTTATTGAAAATCTGAATATAGTTTCATAATTTGTTGAATAAAATTAATACAACAGACACCAGAATGGCATTATGTAAATCAATGGTTGTGCAACTGATGTGATTCTACAATCTGTATATGGGGTAAAAATGGGAGCTCATATCCCACTTGAATCAAAGTGTGAAATATGATATATCAAGAACTATGTAATGTTTTGAACAACCTAAAATACAAATTAATTTAAAAAATAAATAAATAAAATTAATACAGTGAACATAAGTAAAGACAATGACTATTAGACTGATAAAATATTATTAAGGCAATAATGATACTTTTATCAAAGGCAGCGTCAAATGCTGAAAGATTGCTCTCCTAAGCTGTGTCACATGGACCACATCCATACAAGAATAACTTGACCTACAGGTAAGGCTTTCTTATTAATGTTTGTTATGAGAAGCAGCCTCATCTGTAGCTGATGCAGACTTCAGCTTTCCTACACTAACTTTACCTCCCTTATTAAACTCCCCCTCTGAAAGAATCTTTTTATTCTATCTCAATATGGTCCAAATATTTTACCCTTGATCTATGGTTCCTGAATATTTATTTATTGTACTTAAATTAAAAATATTCTAAAAGTTACAAAGTTGTAAATTGGCACTAGTTTTCTCGTTGATTCCAGAAATCAACTAATGACATAACACAAAAAACAAATCAAGAGAACAATTATCTTTTCATAGATTCTTTTCTGTTCTGTATTGGATTCAATCCTGAAAAGTTATGTCAGATGAATATGTGCATTAAAAATCTCTTTCCATATTTGTTTCCATTAATATTTCAGATATTGCATTTATGGTAAGATAATTTGTCCCTCAGTGTAATAGGAATCATTCACATCATTCATCTTAAGAAGGAATTTCAGTGTAGGTTAACTGGTGAGCTGGATAACCACTACTAAAATCACTGTTTCCTCTCTTATTAATAAATATCCTTTGACAAGTTCCTGAACCTCTCTAAACTCTAGTATCTTATCTTTAAAATGGATGCAATAATACCTCAGGAAGAAATTGGAAGTATTAAGTGAGAATGTGCAGGTGAAGAATGTGGCCTTGGCAGGCAAGTAAGTTAAATTCATTGTTATTTATTAGCTATTATTATTTTGTTGATCTTGTCAGTTTGTCATAGTCAGTTAATGCATGTGAGAAAATTATGACATATAATTATGCAAAACAAGTATATTTTATGAAGAAGGATGCCCTTTTCTCATTGCCTCAGTAAAAAAAAAATGCTGACTTTAGAAAGCTAATCTAAGACCAGAATGCTATCTGCTGCTTTGATCTAGGAGAATTCTGCAAGGGAGGATAAGGAAGAATGAAGCACAGAGAGAATGAAGCAAGAAACACCATGAAGAAAGAATAGCTAAAGATTGAAAATAAGTAAATAAAGTGTGTTGAGCTTGGTAGGAACTGGGCAACTTTCAAACACATAAAATACAAGGGAAGCACAACAGTCATCTTGGTATTGAAGAATAGCTAAAAGAAAAAAGTGTGAATAAAGAATGAAGTGTTCTTACAGTGGCTACCAATAATCTGTTAATTGCTGAGTTGGGGAATTTAAAATGATACTTTCTAGTGTACACCGTGGCTAAAGATATAGTTCGTAGGGGAAGATATCTAGATTTGTCATATGGGTCTGCATTCAAGTGCACCCACACCCTTACCACCTGGGTCTGTTTCAGTAAGTTAACCACTTCTCTGATCTTGGTTGTGGTAAGAAGAGAAAGAGCCATGGAAAAGAAAAAGAGAGAAGAAGGAACCATCATCAGGAAGTGACACTAATATTGGAATGATGGAAACAGTGATAACCCAATACTTTGAGTGAAAAACTTGAGACATCAACAAATCCATTATAAAAGAATATTAAAATTTATAATCAGACTTTCAGAGTATTAAAAATTATACAGTTACCATAAGCAGCTAGTATTATCAGTACTTCTCAAAAACAAATGTTTATGTTAGAAGAATAAAATCAAGAGGTAGCAGAATATGTATATAATTTATTTATTAAAATAAAAGTTTGAGTATACACAATAAAATATTGATAGCCTTTAAGTCTGGAAATTGTAAACAGGAGGAAAGGTGGAAGAAATGTGGGAAATAGTTTTCACCATGTTTTTGTAAACATACTTCTTTATTTTAATTATTCAGCAAAAAAAGGAGAATAAAGCACCATTTAACTATTAGCAAGTTATCTACATATACATTGACTTTATCTACCTATACCTTATATTGCAATCTTTGAAAAAACCAATATTTCATTTAGATTTCAAAACTTGAAAGGCTGCTGAGTCTTTCTAACAAAATCAAACAACAATTAAGTATCATAACTTATCAATTATACATTAAAAAGATTCATAAGATTGACAATGCCCAGCACTAAAATGTATAAATCAATTTAAAGGTTAACCTGACCATATGTATCTATGTTTTAAAAGGACAAAAATTTTTCTTCAGGGGTTTCACAACTATTCAATGGAAATAAATCACATAGTTCACTGTACCTTTAAAGTACATTGCAGCAAATTTTTTTTAATTAGGAAAAAATTTACATTTTCTTTAGTCTGCAATTATTAATATGTATATATGTATAAAATAAAGAAATATCCTTATATATGTTTATATGCATAGGTATAATTATGTTAATAAATAAATGTGTGCTCATATAAATAAATATATTAAACACATATACTTATTACATTATATATATTAAATTTATACTTATATACTTATTTATATACATATTTATTCATATGCATGTTTATATATAAAAATGTATAAAGGCAAAACATATAAATAAACATATATTTAAATATTTCATATATCATACAACTAGATACTTTTCAGTAATTAAACATAAAATGGAAGTTGTTTATGCACTCATGTAGAAAACATGTTCATGATGTTTTGATGTGAAAAAGTCAGGAGGCAACTTATATAAGGCATGATAATATTTGCATTATGTTTATAGTTGGGATCCATAAATTTATATGAATTATCAAATAGTGGTGATTTTGTCTGGCATGTGAAATTATAGGGGTAATAACTTTCTTCTTTTACAATTTTCTACTTCTTTTGGAGATCTTTTTAAATTAAGTTATATTATTTAATAATTTCAAAACAATAGAAAAGACCATTTTGGAATAAAGAAAAATGAGATCATGTTTTGCTGGTAGCAGGCCCCTCCTGGCCCCCGGGGCCCAGCCCCCAGTTCCTTGTTCTGCATGTCAAAGTGGCCAGCTCACAGGGTCACGACGCAGGTTTGCAGTTTCCTGTTTATCTTCCTTGAGCACATGTGTCTCTCGGAACATCTTGACCTGTTCAGAGCCTCCTGATAGGGGACAATAACGCTAACCCAAGAACGCAGTTATTACTCTTCCCTCCTTGCTTTTGAATCATTTCCCCAGCTGTTTCAAAAGATATATAAGGGGAACAAATTTGGCAATAAAGCAAGTGCACGCTTCCTCCTGGATGAAGAACCTTGGTGTCCTGTGTATTTCTTAACCTCGCCGTCCCTCGCTGCCGGACTCAGCTCCTGTAGCCAGACGCGGCAATGTTTCCTTCTTGCAACCTGCAGAACATTAGAGAACTTAATCACTGGTGAAAACGTCTATTGACAAGTGAAGAGTAGGGACAGTGTGAGAGGTGCAAGAGACAGAACAAAGACCAGGAGTCCAGGGTAAGAAAGCCAGTCTCCACCCACTGGAATATGATTAAGGACATACAGATCAAGGGTGGAGCACAAAGATGGGAGTACAAAGAAATTTCCTAAAACAGGACCTTAGCAGGCCAGGAAAATGAGAAATGAGTCTTAACTCCTCAAAATAAGAGGGGCGTGGGAAGACTTAAGATTCCAAATGAGGGAGATTTCGCATCATGTGATAGTATGAAATTTTCTTTCTTTTTTGAGGGGGTAGCAGAGAGCCTAATAAAGGTAATAATGGCATCTAGTAGAGGGCATCAAAGAAACCAGCAATTTGTATAGCAACTGAAACAAGCAAATTTTTTTATTTTGGAACAGAAATTCTAGGGTCTCAGGAAATAAAATAATTATTTAAAAAGAAGAAGAAGACAACACCAGGAACTGAATCTGACCTAACTGTTCTATGTGCATACATGAATGTACCACAGTTAATCTCACCATTGTGCACATCCACAGACACTAATTTCCAAAAAAGAACTATAAATTAATAGCAGATAGATCAGTAGAGTGAGGGAAGGGAAGGTGGGCGGCAGGAGGGAAAGGAAAGTACTGGGGACTGAATTAGAACAAATTATATTCCACGCTTTTATGTCAAAGTGAATCCTATTGTTATAGTTAACTGAAAAGGACCAGTAAAAAAATAAAAAAGAAGAACAAGACAAAGTGACAAGAAACTGAAATATTATAAGAATTTAACTTTTCAGGAGGAAAACAGAACTAACATTAGTTTGATTCTCTAAGAAATTTATTTGAGTGTGTGATATTTTTAGAACTTTAATTAAGAAAGTAAAGCTTTCTTCCCATTCAGGAAAAATGACAAATTAGAAATTAAAGTTATCACATTTGAGAATACCTGGAAATTTTAAATGAAAACTATTTAGAATCATGGAAATAAAAAATAGAAAGAATATGAGAAAAATAACATTCAAATGGCACAAAGATTTTCAGATTCAATGAAAGACATAAATCCTCAGATTCATGAAAGATAAGAAAGTTTCAGTCAGAACAAATAAAAATAAATCTACTTCTAGACAAAGTCTAGTGAAATTTAAAAATTACAAATACCAAAATATAGCACAAAAGTAATTCACGATCACTGTTTAAAATTTTTTTTTAAAAAGATAGTGACCTCAGTCAGGAGCCCAGTGCTTTATGTGTTTCCCTTGGTGCTCTTCCTGAGAAAAGATCTCATACAGCATGAGACAGAGAAAGATGCAAAGAATAAAAATCACTTTTAAAAGTTTGGAATTTGTTCTTCAAGGTATGCTTATACAGAGAGTATAAGAGAGCAAGAAATGCAGAGTCAAGTAGTTAATTATTACATACAAAGGTAATAAATACACAATCTTAAAGACAAACTGCTTTTTTTAAATTTTTGTATTTACTTGTTTCCCATAGTTGATTTGAAATTTCTACATTTCATTTTAACTAGAAAACATAATTAGATCTATGTTTTAACAACATTAATAACTAAATTTTATCTGTAAGCCCCAATGTACACCATACAGCCCAATTTTATGCCCATCCTTCCTCACATAATTTCTCAAGCCCAAAGACAAGATGAGTCCTAGAAGTGGACACAAAGGTTAGTCTATATGGTGGGAATAGTGGGCTCTATTTTCAAATGTGACAATAATGGCTAGCATTAATTACTATATGTCAGGCATCATGCTCAGTGCTTTACATGGACTGACACTTTTAATTCTTAGAACTCTATCATGTAGATGTCATTTTTAATCCACAGATAATTGATTCCTAATTCAATATTTGCCTTAGTAAACAATTACTATGGAAACGATTTAAACTAGAAAATATTATTCCAAAAGATGTGCAATCCAACATTCCTCTCTGAAATCAATGATTTGTCATTATTCTTGTTTAACCTATAATTATGTTCTTTTTTTTCTTGTGTGAACTGGGGGGCAGGGATTAAACTCAGGGGCACTCGACCAATGAGCCACATCCCCAACCCTATTTTGTATTTTATTTGGAGACAGGGTCTCACTCAGTTGCGTAGCTTCCAATTCTGGATCTTCCTGCCTCAGCCTCCCCAGCTACTGGGATTACAGGCTTGCCCCATTGGATGTCCTTATGTTAACTCAGATATTTTCTTTCTATATGTTTATTTAAAACTTTTCACATACTTTCAGATGGTTGATGAGAGAAAATGCTATTCTCAAAAAATGTGCTTTAATTTAGATTATCAATTAATACATTCTTAATTAAATCTGATGATCTGTACTCATTAACATGCAACAATGTCAATAATTATATCCTATAAGTAAGCCAATTTATTGAAGGGAAGAGCTTCCTCAATTTATAACATTAGAAAGTTTCAGAGTATATTCTTGTCCTAGAAAAATATGACAAACCAATTCACACTTGAATTTGAATTCTGTGAGTTTACAATATGTATTTAAAAATGTGAAAGAAAATTCATTCCAATAGAGTCCCCAGATAACAAGCTTTTAAAGTTTTCTCATATTCCCGAGGGAGTCCTGGGTTCTAGGACTCCCTAACAAAGAATTGAGGAGATGCCAGAGGCTGCCAGGCAAAGCAGATTTATTGAAAGCAAAAGTAAACTCTCTGGGACAGCATAGTGGGCAGAGCCACCAAATAGCTCCAGGTCCCATCTACACAGTGGAACTCTCTTTTATTGGTCTGTGCTAGCTCTTCCCTTTATCTTCTGGGTGGATCTGAGGGTTGACTGACACCTTGGTTGACAGCAGAATATGACAAAATTTCTTCTCTTCTGCCCATGCGTAAGTTTCATTTCCTCCCTAGAAAATGCACAGAGCAGAAGCAAACAGTAATATGTTAACTAGAAACAAATTAACTTTAGGTCATTTCGTAGTGCTATAGCACATGCTCAAGACTGGGGCTTTTTCTTCAGGTTCTTGAATTCCCCTCATGGTTGTCTGGCTTCCTTCCTTTAACCAAGATAGTGCAGTTTCCCCTCACAAGAAGATGTTAGATGGTGCTGAGGGGCCCTAGCCCTTCCGCCTTCCTTGTCTCCTACATAACTGTTCCTCCTCTCCCATACTTTGGTTTTGAATGAGACTTTAATTGCTTAAAGCTGAAATTATTTCTATATATAGTAGCCTTTCTTTTATGAATTAAACTTTTAGTAGTTGATGTATGTTCATTACCTTGAGTGTGATGTGTGCATGTGTGTTTGTGTGTGTGTGTCCAAGCTTATCAAATCTTACATTTTAAATACAGCCATCTTATTGTATATCACTTATACTTCAACTAAGCTGTTGTGGTGAAAATAGATTCCTCTATTTTTATTTCTTAGCTTCAGTTGCTTCTTTAACTTAAAACAGGCACCATTATACTTTCTATCTTTCAGATTTGTCACTATGTTCAAAAGAAAAAATGCATAGCATTTTTAACAATAACCAAGATATAGAAATAACCTAAGTGTTTACTGATAGATAAATGACAAAGAAAGTGTGGTATCTACATAGAATAGAATATTATTCAGCCTTAAAAGAGAACATCTTGTCATTTACAATGTGAATGAACATAGAGAATGTTATGCTAAATGAAATAAGCCAGAAACAACTGGACAAATACTGCCCAGTTTGAGTTAGGTATGGAGTTTTAAATAGCCAAACTTAATATTAACAGAGAATAGAATAGTCACTACCAAAAGTCAAAGGTTAGGGCAAATGGGAATTTGTTGATCAAACTTGTACTTATAAGATAAATGAATTCTGTAGACCTAGTGTATATATATCCTGGTGACTGTACTTAATAATATTGTACTATTATTTGAAATTTGCTATTACAGAAGATCATAAGAATTATTATACACACACACACACACACACACACACAATCATACACACATAATGCCAGGCACAGTGGTGCGTGTCTGTAATTCCAGCAACTCAGGAGGCTGAGGCAGGAGGGTTGCAAGTTGAAGGTCAGCCTCAGCAATTTAGCAAGACCCTTTCTCAAAATAAAAATTACAAAGGGCTGGTGATGTAACTCAATAGTAAAGTGCCCCTGGATTCAATACTCAGTAACAAAAGAAAAAAGGAATCCAGCAAGGGATTGGATATTGCCTTATATACCAGCAGTCACTGACCACATGATCACCATTTTTGTGGTCATCATGTACATAGTATAATCCTAATAAAATATCATCTCTATACCTTAAATATGTATAATTTTTGTTTGTCCATCATTCCTCAGTAAAACTTGGAGAAAAGAATGCTGCATGAAATACATGTAGCACTTAGTTAATGCTCACTAAATATTTGCTTTTATTTTTTAGTATTTTAGATTATACAATACTTGCTTATTTTTACACCATTACTCCAAATTTTTAAAAAATATAACATTATAATTTTAAATTTACTTCTTATAACTGCTTCTTTATTATTCTTGATTTGAAAAAAATGTGTTTTCTATTTCTGCTTGAGATTTTTTTCTTGTTGCTTTTCAGTTTTTATTTTTTAATATATTTTTCACCACCACTAAAAGGATACCCTTACTATTTTCATTGATGCCTATTTTAATTGAAATTGCATTAAACTTGAAATTATTTTGAAGAAAGGTTATCATTATAAATATGTTGTTTGCAATTAGCATTATAATTACTTTTATCAGAAAAAAATAACTAATCATGTAATTATTTTTTGTCAATATGATACCAACAGCCTGATTTAACTTATTGTTTAGCATTTACTCAAAATTGCTCTACTAGTTTGGATTTAATATACTGGTTAATTATGTGAAGCTGAATCATCTGTTTTGAATTTATAATTGCTTCTGTCATAGTTAATTTTACACATCCTGCCATTTGAGCCTGCTTTAGAAACATTCTGAGGGTGCATGACAAGCATCATTGCCTTTAGTAATTAGAAAATCATTTTTCCCAGATTCCCACTGAAATCAAACAAAAGACCAAGCATAAATTATGGAAAATCTCTTCAAAAAGTCAACATATTCTGCTGATCTCTGTATCATAGTCCACAGTTAGGAGTTAGCACATCAAAAATAGTTCTTAATAAAGACCAGCTATTGTAGCATCCCACCACAAAATTATAATAAAATTGAGGTTTTTAAATGTGCTCCTGTAATAAAATAATCAGAACGCATGGCCTCAGCTTATTATGGCACCTGCTGTGGCTCTGACTAAAGTCAAGAGGCTGATAGATGAGCTTTGCCTATCTGGGTCTTAAGGGCCTTGAAGTCACTTAGATGGATGACTGCTTATTGAGAACAACATAACATTTTTGTACAAGACAAGAAATCTAGCTTGGCACCAATAGACTGCAATGCTTGCCTAAACTCAATATTCAGATCATGACTATTTAATTTATCTGTCAATGACTTGCTCCTGATTTGCATTACACCTATTTGGCATGTCTACACAGGCAGTATAGTACAGCACTTTTGTTTTCCACATACTGTAAAAGGAGTATTCTGAGCATTCAAGAAACAATATTTTTTAATTCTACTTTTTATTTCATTGAAACACTTATGTTTTAATTGCTGTGGCTAGAAATCAGATAAAGGGACATATGAAATGAAACCCATAAATATTCCAATAACTTGGCAGTCTCAACATAATTTAAATTAAGATATGGTGCTACACCAGCACATCAAACAAAAGTGAGTAAGAAAGGAAAATAATTGCAAAACAGGTCTAATACTAATAGAGAAGAATAAAATTTTAAATTTATATCATAAAATCCCATGTGTAACTTAAGAGGATATAAGGCAAGTATTTGCAAGTTTTTGAAATAACATGATCCATATAAATTATAGAACTATGCTAAATCATGCATTTATTATATCAAATAATGATTGGCAAAGGCCCTGGATATATAAAAGCAATGTTTCATTTTGTATTATTTTCATAATCTGTGCTCAGGATAAAATATTATTCACTAACTTCCTATTGATATAATAGATGTATCTAAAGCTTTAGAAAACTGAGAACCTGCATACAAAATGATAGGAAAATAATTTGTGATAAATATAATGTCTTAGTCTCTGCTGGCTGAGAGAAAAATACCACAGACTGCATGATTTAGACACAGAATTTATTTTTCATACTTCTGGATGCTAAAAATCCCAACCATCAATCTATTTTCTGACTTTTCTTGGTATAAGCTCACATGACCTCATATTTGTGCATATGAGCAAAAAGACAGAGTGGACTCTTCAGTGTTTCCTCTTGGAAGAATATTAATCCTACTAAAGCTATAGCCTTATTTAATTCTAATTGCCTTCCAAAAGCCCTGTATCCAAAACCCATCACATGGAGAATTAAGACTTCAAAATGTAAATATTGAGGGGGGGGCGGGGGGAAATTCTATACCATCTAAAAAGGGATCAATTGATAGAAGCATTTATTATTTTAAAATACAATTTTTATAATAATCAATTTACCATTGTATTGATGATCTTGATGCAGTTCTTGCCATGTGGTAATTTCTAATCAAGGGAAGAAGGTGAACATATATGGTCATAACTTTCATATGAGTTCAAATGCATACCATGATGGAAATACAAGCTCAGTGTTATCACAGTGGAAAATTTCAAAAACATTGTGTTGCCTAAGGAAATCAGAATCAAATATGAAATTCTAAAGTATGCATTATCATAATAGACAATATAGCTTTAAAAGCCCCACATAATGATATTATTATTTTTGTGATAAGAACGCTTAACATCCACTCTCTCATTAATTTTTAAGTACAAAATGTAACAAACCCTATATTTATTTCCAAACTCATTGAACAGTATACATCAAATGTGTACAGCTTTTTAAAATTCAATCATACCTCAGGAAAAAAAAATTCCATTGAATTCTTCTGTTCATATATTTGCTAAATATGAAGGTTTGGAACAAATAGACCTATCTCTCTTCAATAACCAGTCCATACTATACACTATGTATTTTAGTTTTTCCTTTCTTACAACAAAAACTTCTATCATCATTGCAAAATGACTTTTAAAAATTAAAGTCAACTGCAAAGAAGAAAATCAAAATGCCACTAATTCCATTCAGAGTTATCACTGTATTGTCCCTCTGACTTTCTATAAGTAATGTTTAACACATACAAAATTATAGTTTTGTTATCAGATCTTTTTTTAAAGAGAGAGAGAAGAGAGAGAGAATTTTTTCTTAATATTTATTTTTCAGTTTTTGGTGGACACAACATCTTTATTTTATTTTTATGCTGAGGATCGAACCCAGCGCCCCACACATGCCAGGCGAGCACATTACTGCTTGGGCCACATCTCCAGCCTCTGTTATCAGATCTTTACTCCTAATTTGACTTCTTTTCTTGTCAATATGTTTCTTCATGTGGATATGTATTTTAATTGATTAATTACACAGTAGTAGGATGCTTGTGTTATTTCTATTTTTCTCTGATATAAATAACATTGTGATGAACATTCCCATAATTAAATCTTTCACACATTATTCATCCATAAATTTTATTTCTGCAAGTAAAATTACTGGACATAGATAAAGCCCATTTTAGAGTGTTTAATATAGTTTACATTGGCTTTCAAAAGTGGTGTGTTAGAAAATGCTATCCACATAGCATGAACGCCTATTTCTTGGAGCCCCCCTGGGTTATGGCATCCCACAGGAAGTCTGTCTGTTGAAAGAGACAGAAGCCAGGTTCTAAACCAAATTTGGAGAGTCAAGTATTTGTTAAACTCAATTTTGTCTGTTGTGTTCTCTCTAAATCTGTGCCTTTTAAACACCAAAACATTTTGTCAGATAATAAAATTCAGTAGACAAAGCCAATTTATTATTTGTTGACCATTTGCAGCATATGCAATTCATATAATGATAAGGAACCATTTGTGAAATTATAAAAGTAAAACATGAATTCTTATTAGTTATGGCAAATAATTTGCCATTTAATAAAAGAAAGGGATGCCCCTCTACTTTAATCTTAATCCTGCAGAACGAATTGCCATTAAGGTTGAAAACTGAATTGTCACTGTGATTCATTTTCAGTATAACTTCCCAGGATGGCAAACAAGGATTTAGTGGTATCAGTAAGTCCTACTCTGAATTTTACTTATATTGGTACCATTAGTTGAAATCCCTGTCTGTGGAAATTAATAAAAGAATAACGATAGGGGTAAATTGAAAAGTGTCCAGCTGCTTTCTATAGAAATTCAAACATTAACTGCTTACAATCATCCTTTAAATTTGCTTTCTTAAAAACATCTGAAAAAATACTTAGTATCTCCCATAGAAAGTATGACAGTATCTGCAACATTTGTATCTTTCAGATGATTTTTCCCGGATTGGTTTAATATGATTCGGGGTGGTCAATTAAATACGCCCTTCCATTGTTCTGGCTGAATAATTATTTGATTTTCCAAGCCTACTAATCCATTATTTTAATTAGCATTAAATTCATTAAAAAAAACCAAATAGGTTTTAAAGGATCTTAAAAACCCTGAAATAAATACCACAAATGCAATTATCAGAAAGAAAGACAATAATAATTCTCATTTGGGTAATAAAGTAGAACTGCTTTCACAGAAAATAATTAGAACAATAAAACCACACTTCAGACATATTTGGAAGTGTTTGAATGCCATTTATATTAATGCCACCTCTAGGAAGAAACTTGGAATATAGTTGACAAGGAAGACACCTACTCATTTATTTATTAGTCTGTTTGACAGGGTTCATATGAAAGAAGTAATCTAGCATACACTGAAAAATACCAAAAAGGCTCTCAAAAGTGAAAGAAAGAAACAAAAATTCAAACGTTCATGCATATTTGGGGAGAGGTATTTAGGGAAACATCTCCTGAACCAAAGAAATTATTTTGATGTTCCAAGAAAATAAGGCCCCAAAATGGGGTGGTGGGAAAGTTTATTTATATGTTAAACTATATATTATATTATCTATTTTCAGGGTACAGCATCTAAACAGAGAACTGTACAAAGGAGTCAAATGCACTAATAAAACAATAATGTTCACACAAACAATACTAATATTTTATAACTTTTTTCTATATTTACTCTTTTAATTTTCTCCTCACCTATTGATTTTTGGTTCACATGTTTATTCCCTGTTTTAATTCATTGCCTTGATACTTTGTCCAAGTACTTTTGCTATTATAAGTAATATTATAATAAACACAACTTCAGCCAAATTTCTATGCATATTTTACACGTCTCTTTTATTCAAGAATCATTCTCAGAATGATTAGTGTGACATCAGTGCATGAACGTAGAGGTAGAAGAGACAGGTGAGCTTATAGGGAGAACAATGCCCAGTCTCACTTTAAATATTTTATAAGGATTCCTCAAGAATCAAGAGAATGAATTATTAGCAGCAGCTCAAGCAGATTGATGTGAACTCAGGTGGAAGGGATTGGCTCTGATGAGATCTCCTGCCCTAGCAAACAGGTGCCCACTGGAGAGCTTTATTAGGAAGTGCTCTTGGAGTAAGAGAAGCAGGCTTGGGCAGGAATGGTGAACTTCCATGCAGACTCACTTATTCAGTGCCTCAGCCTTTCCCATAGGGAGCTCTGAAGATGATGTAGCTCTTCAAAGTTGTCTGGAATACAGGTAAGGCAGCTGAGCCTTTACATCCTTGATTTAATTAGTCATGGAGATGAGACATTTGGAGTAGGACAAAACCCAAAATTCCAGGCAGCTGGGGAGACGGGCGCCTCAGTCCTCAAGGGTAGGTGTGGGTAGTGCCTCAATAGCTACAATAAATCCCAGCCCTCACTTTCTTTTAAAATTAGAGGGCTGATTTTCATAGTAGCATGATTTTTTATAGGATGTATTTTCTGCTCAATATTTATAAATGATGAATATTTACAATGTTCTGTCCTTGAGATAACCTTTTTACCTCTGACTGGTCACCTTCTCACTTCTGAACTTCATAATGTTGAGGATTCATAATCTGAAGAGTGTTTGTTCCTAAATTCAGAGTTCATCCATGCAGACAATGTTAAATAAATTAACCCCAGCACTATAGTATTCTATTATTAAGCATGACATTTTTCCTCTAAATCATATCTCTTAGACGGTACCAAAACAAGAGAGAGAGAGAGAGAGAGAGAGAGAGAGAGAGAGAGAGAGAGAGAGAGAGAGAATGGGATTTATTGTAAATTTTGGTGTGAATCCTTGTTATTACATTTTTCTAAGAAGATTAATACAAGTTTTATTTTTAACCCATTGAGATAGATACTTGCTCTGAAATGACAATGATGAAAATTAAACAATATTTGAAAGTTTAATACTCAAAAATATGTTTAGTGTTAAAGAATATCAATGACACTTATGAATACAGTTCTATATTCTAGATAGCTCCCCCAAAATGTAGCATAAAACTAAATAATAAAAACCAATTTAAAAATGATAATTTATATTAGCATTATGAATACTAATGAAAATAATCACTTCACACATCTCTTCAAATACTTATTCAAAGGATTTCTAAATTATAAGGCCATTAGTACACAATGCATTGTTTTAAATATCGGCATTCTTTCTAAAGTCATGTCATGTTATGGCACACTAATTTGTATAGCAAGAGAAAAATATCACATTACATTCATGACTTTGAATCTTGCACATGAATATTAATGGTCTCTTTGTTTTCTTCCATTCAGAGAAAACCAATATTTACTTTAATGCTACTTACTTAGAAAACAAGACACCATCATGTCAACTGAAGCATTTATTAAGCATGCATATGCTTTTTTTTTTTTTGAATCATCTGGTACGGGGCTCAAATTCTCTCATAGTGGTGGTGTATGATGCAAGAAAAATAGTAAAAGCACAGCTTAACATGCACATGACAGATGTTGTGTTTAGGCACACTAATCCTTCCTATAATTAGCCTATCTGCATTTCGGGGTCTAGGTCAAGCTCTTCATTATACTTTATATTGATACCCAGTGATTATGATATTTACATATCCTAAATAAGTCTTTGAAAAGCATCATACAGAGAAATCACTCTTCCCTGGAGTGTGGTAAAGAGAAGGTGATGGGCTACATGAGGAAGTTAACTCTATGCTCACTAATCCCGTCTTAGACCTTATGGAGATCTCTGATCCATCCACCATATCAATTTCTCAACTCTTTTTATCTCCCAACTTTTTTCAGGTATCACTAACCTTCTTATCTAACACAGATTTCATTCTCTATAAATAACTTTACTTTTTAAAAACACTGTCAATTTCCTTGCTTTTTACTCCCACTGTTCTCAGTGGAGAAAGCTCCAAGCTTAGATGATTCCTATTAGCTGTCTTCTCAGAATCATCAGAGTTGGTGGAGAAAAGTAATACAACCAGTTCATTAGCTGCTCTTCTGTGCCAGGATGACATATCAACAATGAGCACTCAATACTTTTCTCCCTCTTTGTAAATTTCCCAAAAGCCAAACATTCCTAACATCCTTCTTCCTCTCTTATATGACCCACTCTTCCCTACTCTCACTTTCAACTGATGGTTAATTATAACCAATTCTGATCTTATAATGAATTGAAAACATTGCAACCCCCAAAATGAATTTCTTCATATTCCTGACACCAAATTTAGAAATCTACTTGCGTATTCAAATGTTTTTTGTTTCTTCTTTCCTATTTCACTAATGACAACAGCCATCTTTCTTGCAACAATTTTAGTTCCTTCTCCTGTACTCAACACAGTCCCTTCCCATCCCTTTCAAGGATTTCACCACAATTCTACTCAAGAAGTTCTCTCCCTGAAAGCATGGATTCTCTTGAATATCATTCTCTCACTTTCTTCTGACTTGTTCTCATTGCTCTTATAAGGATGCAGCCAAGTTATAATGAACCATGTTCATTAATAAAATAACAAGAAAACTTTTCATCTAGTCCTAATATCCTTTTAAACACTATGTCATTTTTCAGCTCTCTGTCCAGGCAAGGTTTCTTAAAGATACTTTCTTTATTCACTGATTTAATTTCTTCACTTCCTATTTACTCTGACCCAGTGAAATCTCATTTTCACCCTAACACATTTCCTATGGTTTGGATATTGATTGTCCCCCAAGGTTCATATGTGGGAAGGATAGTCATTGGTGTGGCAGTATGGAGGTGATGGAACCTATAAGTGATGGAGAATTCTGTAAAGTAATTAGGTCATAGGACACCACCTGGGTAAAGATTAATACTTGTCTTGTGGAGCAAGCTATCTGTATTAAGACTAGGATGTTATAAATTAAGGGTACCCTATGTGTTTGCCCTCTTCTGTACACAGCCATTTCCATTTCTACTTGAGCCCTTACTAGACACCAAACAGATCTTAACACCTAACTTTGGACTTCTAGCCTCTAAAACTGTGATCTCAATAAATCTCTTTACTTTATAAAGTTCCAGTCTCAGTTATTCTGTTATAATAAGAGAAAACTAAACTAAAACAACATTATTAAACTGTTTTTTTCCAGAACATTAATTATCTTTGTGCTACCAATTAAAAAAAAAGAAATTTTTCCATCTTCAGTTTAATTAACTAACTATTCCCTTATTCTATAAAACAATCCTGACTCTGCTTCTGTGATACCATATTTTCATCTTCTTTCTCTTTGTTATTTCTGTGTATCTGTCCCTAATTTCTATTTCTCTGTCAGATCATAAATGATGTTATTCCTGTGGACACAGAGCTGTGTCCTTTGATTTTTTATTCCTATACCTTACTCCTGATAATCTCATGTAATTCTCTAATATTAAATGCTATTATATAGTGACAGTTCATAAATTATATTTACACCAAAGAACTTTCTTCTGAGTTCCAGATTAATATATTTACCTTGCTGTTGAACATTTCTAGTTTCACATTTCTGTCTCCCAGATAGCTCAGACCTAACTTGTACAAAATGAAACACTTGATACATAAAGCTGTCCCACAATCAATCCACATAGAAATTTTCCCCACCTTAGAGCATAATGAACACTGTCATCTGATAAATTGTTGAGCCTGGAAATCCAGTCATCACACTTTCCTATAATTCACATATCCAACAAAAATACCTTCAGTTCTGCCTACTAAATATGCCTTAAATCCACCCACTTCATTTCATATAGTCTGCCTCCATCTTAGTCTAATCAATATCCCAATTTGCGTCTATTCACAAGAGTATCTGTTATATAATTTGAGTTATGATAGTTGCTGGCGTAACAGTTTTACATTGTACTTATAATAAAATCCTGAATTGTTTCTGGCTTTCCATACAAACGTACACATACCTTCAGGTAATTTTAGTTCTGCCATGTTCTACCAACCACCAATCTTCATGATCTACCTCCATCTTTATTTTTGCTATTCTTCTTAGGCTTACTCTGCTCCAACCACACTGGCTTTCATTCATTCTTCAACCCTCTTTCCCGGCTTATGGTCTTTACAAACTCTCAGAATATTTCTACCCCACCAGCCCAATTTTTGTCAGTTTAAATGACCTCTCCTTATGTATTCAATCTAAAAACACATTCTTTCAGTTTATTAATTTTTTCAAAAACTTTTCATTGAAAAGCCTATCGAATATGTAATTTATTACATATCCACTTTCTTTTGTTTAGTTCATTTTATAGCATTGCAATGGACTATCAAATTTATGAGTACCACAATTGTCTCATTTTTTAACACAGTAAACTCATCCTCAGACCTCTAAACATACCGCATTACCTTACACATAGTAGGCACTTAATATTTATGAAATGAATGAATATTATGTCTACAATAATTACATATACTATGATATACTATATATTATATATACCATGTATCATTAGAGTAGCCCATGTGGTAAAATGTTCTCTACCTTTGATGTGTGATATGATCCTAGGAGTTACAAGAATAACTATTATTTTTTTCTTATTTTAATATGTACACAGAAAACTGTATTATGTTATAAATTATATTTCATATAATTATATAATAGATTGTACATTACATAAATTGTAATAATGATGGAAACTGCTCATGTGCAAATTGTGAGAATAAAATTTGAATTTTTAAAACTTGTGAATATTCATCTAAAATAAAGTAAAAACTTGACATGATAGTAAATCCACTTAGCTGAGAATAAAGTAGGTAAAGGCTACTACATGGTTATTAAATTGCTTTGGTAGATTATTTTATTATGCACTAGACTTCATTGCCCATCCCAGGGGAGGAATTAGATTTCCCACTCTATTTATGTCAGGCTTAGTCATGTGACTTGCTTTTAATGAGTTTCTTTGAAAAATAAAAGGTAAGCATCAGTTTTGGGTTTAGAAAAAGCTGTAGTCAGGAGCAGTGGCACATGCCTATAATCCCAGTGACTTGGGAGGCTGAGACAGGAAGATCACCAGTTCAAAGCCAGTATCAGCAATGGCAAGGCGCTAAGAAACTCAGTGAGACCCTGTCTCTAAATAAAATACAAAATAGGGCCGGGGACATGGATGAGTAGTTGAGTTTCCAGTACCAGAGAGAGAGAGAGAGAGAGAGAGAGAGGAGAGAGAGAGAGAGATAACATGTTCTCTTTTTACCCTCTGTCATGGGAACCAACAATGTTCCAGTTGAGAACTGATCTATCAGACCAAGTCTGAAATTTGAGGAATGCTTAGCTTGCAAAGTGTCTACAATTCTCTTCTACTTGCAAGCTAACAAAATAGTCTGCCTCAGTGTCACAGGTGTTCTGGCAATAAAACAAACAATAACAAAAAAAGGATTGTTGCATTATGACTCACAGTGATGACATATTGTCATCAATATGTGAAGTATCATTTACCCAAGTTCTCTGAGTCTCACTTCTCACAGGGTAACATAAAGTTGACCAGAGATGCCACATAGAGAGTGAATTGCTTTATCAGTGAGGAATAACTAGCGTAGGACACTCAAATCATTTTAACAAGTAGAAATCTGCATGACCATTGCCCTGAACAGACTTTATCATACTCTCTTTTTTCTCTGGAGAAATATATATATATATATTCTGTCTTTTAAGCCTCTTAGCTATGCAATCATTGAAAAGGGAGTTCAGGACAAAAGCAGATATTTCTAGTTGCAAGACATACAACAATCCAAATGCCTTGTAGAAAATTGCCACTCAACATAATCTAACAACTACAGATATGTAATATGCGTGACACTTTAACCCTTATTATTACTATACGCTGCAATTTGAAAGTCATTTGTAACCCTGGTATAATCTACACTATCATAAATATTATATCTCGATCTGACGACTTTATAGGGATATGTACATAAAATTTAGGAATTTCATAAATCTCCAGAAATCCTAGGAAAATAATTGTGCAAGAGTATATTCAAATACTTATTTTTCTTTAGGTAGAGTTTTTGTAGCATTTATCAGGTATTTTAAAATGAATTTTCACTAAAAACAATTCCAAAATGGGCCAAGAAAGTATTTGATAGCACAAAGTATAGACACTTTGACTATCTATTTATGTTTAAAGGTAGAAAGAGTTCATTTTTATTTTTTTAAAATGCAAAAAAAAACATATGCCAGCAAAATGTAAAGTCCCATTGAAAACTGATAATTTTCCTATTAATAAAAACATTTTGTTCTGATTAATTCATACTAATAAAAGAATATTTTCTTATACCCAAAAGTTGAAAAAACTTTAGATGTTACGTTTGGAATCTGAATGTTTCTTCAACCTCTCACATAATGTTCACTTGGATTATATTTTTCTCTTCCTAAAATGTTTGGTATTATATATAACTGCTTTTAAAATAAAATGATTCAAATAAGGAAATAAAAGCCACACGTTCTTTATAGGCACAAAAGACAATCAATTCTCAAATTTTTCTTATATTGTAGTCAGATATCTCATTGAAATGGTGCCAAGTAGACAGACTTCTTTTTAAATCTGGAAGTATTTTAATCAAATTAAGAATTCAAATAATACCACCCATATGAGAAATATGTCTACATGATAGGTGTTTTTATAACTCATCTTTTATTTATAATGCAAACATGTGTATGGGTTTGCGGGGGCAGTGTGGTGAGTATGTATGTGCGAGAGAGAGAATTAACTCATAAGCAGAAAAGTGAAAATTTTGTGTATTAGGGCTCCAGGATCTGGTGGCAGCCAAGTAACCCTAATGAAGGATTGAGTTAGGAAAGTCCACAATTAAGAGAGGGGCAGAGTGTATCTCAGAGTTAAAGGGAAAATTCAAGTCAAAGAGAATTAGAAAAGGTGAACATTTGAAATCCCAAAGAGATTTCATGAAGTGAGTGCAAAGGCCCTGAATGAAAGACTGGCATCAGGGTAATGAAGCCAACTTCCAACTGCAACATGTCTACAGGTACAGTTTGAAGCTGAGGCAGTTAGTGCTTCTATAATTCTCTGAAAGAACTTTGGCTCACTAATTCTTACTCCTACTTTTAAGGAGTTTGATCCTTATTATGAAGCACCAAAAAAAGAAATTTGTGCAGATCAAGGGTTATTAACATGGAGTCTTGGAATTTGAAAAAAAAAAAACTTTATCTGTATGAATGTATAACTGAAGTTCAGTATTTTATTCAAAGTAAATGGAGGCAATTGTTATGATTTAGATATGCAGTGTCCCCCAAGAGCTCATGTGTGAGAAAATGCAAGAATGCTCAGAGGTGAAATGATTGGATTACAAGAGATTTAATCTAATCAGCAGATTTGTCCATTGATAGGAAATAACTGGGGGGTAACTGTAGGCAGGTAGGATGTGGAGGAAGTAGGTCACTAGGGGTGTGCCTTTGGGATTTATATTTTATCCCTGGTGACCAGAGCTCTCTCTGCTTCCTGGTTGCTATGTCCTGAGTTGCTTTCCTCAGACATGCCCTTTTACCATGGTCTGTCCAGAGCTTAGAGTTGGCTGGTCATGGATAGAACCTCTGAAAGTGTGAGCCAAAATTAAGTATTCCTCCTCTACATTGTTCTCATTGGGTCTTTTAGGTCCCATTGACAAAAAAAAAAAAGCTAATGAAAGCAGCAACAAAACACAAAGTATTAATAGTAAGACTATCAGTGTCTTTGTCACAAAATCAGATATTTTTATATCACATTATAATTGTTGTACTTATCTAAAATGTCTTTTGTGTTTATGACTACTTGAAATGTTGGCAGTTACACTTACTACTAGATATTATTTAATGCTAATTAATAAGCACATATATTACAAAAATTATTATTTAGTAATAATGACTTTTTATAATTGGCTTCCTTTGTAACTATGTATTGTTTTTGATGATGCAAAAATAGTTTTAGAGCCTTTGATACAGATTTACAATTTCCAACTATTCAAGAGTTCACAGTTTTGGCAATGAACTGCTTTTATCTTCTGAATTTGGAGGAAAAAGCTTCTAAATTTCCATTAAATTTTAAAAATTAAATATATTCTAGTAAATACTGAAACTTCTGAATTTATTGTTCTCAAAAAAACATGCCAACCTTGTGTATGCACAAATATATCAGTAATGAAATTTTCCAAAAATCAATGAAAATCTAAATACTGCTCCTAATTGCCTCAATATGCAACGTGGAAAGAATCATGGATCAGGAATTCAATATTCAACAGCTCCAACTCTACCTATAAAAAAGTAATTCCTTGGACTGAGGTTTTTTACCTGAGTAGACTGGGCTGAGAAATCTCCATGGTTTCATCCAATTTTATGACAGTAAATTTAGTATTTATTAAAGACATTATTTCTGATCTAATTAATACCATGATGAGTAGATTAAAAAATGCCAAAGCTTTCAGTTTGACATAAAATAACCAGATTAATTCAAAAAGGGAAATAAAATATGTACATACATTTTTTACTAACATAATTTTATAGCTGCAAAGATTGATTAACTATAATAGTTAATAATTATCTACTTTTAGGTTGATTTACTACTATAAGATATTAACTCAGAGACAAGCAGCTTTATAAGAACCTGACTTTGTTCTGTAGAAGTAGACAATCTATGTATGATAGACCTCTTTCCAAATTAATGTTTCATGGAATAAGTGCTGTTGTTCAGATATGTTAAATAGACATTTCCTAGAGTTGCAAGATCAATATGACATTCTAATTAAATAATGCTTAAAAACACTAAACTTCAAAACTAGTGATAGAATCCACTAAACTTTACCTAAAATTTAAGAAATTTACCAAAGTTTAAGAAATCCATTGATGATGACAAGCTACAACTCAGAATAGTACATGCTGTCTCCTTCATAATGAATTTTCCAAGTCCTTAAATTAAAAATTGCTCCTCAGAAATGCCATGATACAGAACACTTGCAGACTGACCTAGGAGGGCCATCTAAAAATTATCAAAGATAGGATGGAAAAAGGATTCTTACAAAAGCATTTGAAACATTTTCTTTCTAAAGTTGACAAAAATCAATGGTATCCAAATGAAAGGCCTCGAAGTCTGTTAGCCAAGCAAGATGGAGTGAAATGCAGTTAATGTATCTAAAATTGTAGAATTGTTTTTAAAAGTGCCTTTCTTATTACATCAAAATGCAATTTTCAAGATAGAAGCATTGTAACATGACTCTGTGTGCTGCATTGTGTGTACAATAAAGCAAGAAAAATTAATCCCTTCCCCTGACGACCTCTGGAAATGAAAACCCATTATAGTAATAATATCTGTACTTAGGTCTTGATGTTTTTGTGCTGAATTTGAATGCCACAAAAATGATTATATGTAGTGGTTGATGGGGACGTATATGCAGGTAATTACATAAATAATCCTCTTTACTTAGGTGCAAGGTGACTTTTTAGATCAGGCAGAAACTAGTTGCTACCTAATAGAACTCATAATAATTGTCTTTACTGCTAAGGAATGAATCTTATTATCCCAAAAATTGATTGGAGACATGTTGCTTTCCATGGGGAACCAGTGACAGAATTTGACAAGAATCCCTGCTTCTGCAAGACCATTGGTCAGATGTCTCTTTTCAACATACAAGCACCTACTCAATTGGTGAACATCCCAAACAGGTCCAAGGATCTGCCTTGTTGCTTTGCTTAGAACAAAAAAAGGTAACCACCAAGCTCCTAAAGACAGGCTTCATAAAATTGACATTTAAATGCCAGAACAGGTATCTGGCATAGAAGAGAGATTTCTCTGGCTAAACACTAACCCACCCTGATTGATCCTCTCAAGCAACCTTTCCATTTTCCTTTAGCCATAATAATTATTTTTAAATGGTGGAACAAAAGGTCTTTACATTATTCAAATAACTTATGAAAAAAAAACTTCCCCTCTTGCCTTCATTTTCTTAATGGTTACCTCTTTTATTTCATTGCAAATTAACTTTTACACCTTCAATTGAGCAGAATGCCCACCTTAAAAATGACCAGTTTCCTAGCAAAATGCATTATCTTTCCCAGTTCTTACTCTACTTGGCAACTTTTAGGAATTTTCCATGTAATCCTATTTTCTTAAAATTCTCTTCTATCTTCCTCATGCTCTCAGTAGTAATTCTTTTTTTAATGAGCAAGTGCTTAAACTCCCCTGGTTTACCTTTTCTACTTTAAGTTCTCCTCCTCTGACAACTAATGTGAAAGAAAGAAAGAAAGAAAGAAAGAAAGTTCACTATGATTTAATCACTAAGAGATTAAATTAAATTCAAAATGCCTCCTAGCATTAAAACCCCAAATAAATTCTAAATTTATTTTTATTAATAATATTAATAGTTTCTTGTTTATTCAAGCTCATCTCAGTTTTATTCTGAATTACTCATTTTCCATTCAGACATGCAACTTTCATTCTGTCCTGTGTTTCCTCTTATATTCATTCTTTTTTTTAGTTGCTCAAGACAATACAATGATCTTGACATATCATACATTTGATTCAAATAAGGTATGACTTCTCATTTTTCCCCATGTACAAATTGCAGGATCACATTGGTTATACATCCATGAGTATACATACAGCAATCCTAGAGTCAGTCATTCTTGCTACCAACAATCTAGTTCAGGTCAACAATTTATTCTCTCTGAGGCTTCATGTAATCATATGCTTAGTTATGTCCCTGAACCTGTAGTGCAATGCCTTGTCTATAGCTGACTACAATTGTTCAATAGAGAAGTATCTGAAATTAATGAATTTTTCATACATAACCTGATATGTTTCCAAACCACTTTTAATAAATTTTTCTTCCATCAAAAACAGGTCTGAAAATGCATTATATTGCAGATAAAAAGCAAAACTGAATATTTCAAGGGTTCACATTACTTCAAGAACAAGATCCCAACCTGTCTATTCTTCAAAATCTTTCCTAAAATTAACCTTGTTTTCTGAACCATGATCCCATTTGTCTTGCTTTCTATTCCTGAATTCCTGATATTAACATTTAAACATTGTTTAACATTTCAGTACCCATTACACTAGAACTCTTACCTACATTTTGCCAGTCTTCTTTCCAGTAATTACAACTTTGACTCTGACTCTAAAGCAGTGAGTTAAAGTGTGTGTAATTCCTAAGGAAACTGAACTGCCAACATGGATTCTTTACCGGTTGGCATTTCTGCAACCTCACTCTGCAAATGTCTTTCTATTTGTGTGTATCAAGACCAAGAATAGCCATAAATTGCAAACCCCAAGGTGCATTTATCCACCAATTTACTTTTGGCACAAAAATGAACGAGTTTCCCATAAGAGGGTGAATTTGATTATCAGGTCTCAGTTCTACTTTGCCTACTTTATCTAAAGATATATTTCTGCTGCTAAAATACCTTAAAACATGCTTCCTTTCATTCTTATAAAAATACGAAGTTCAATGTATTAATTGGTAAATATTTCTTATAAACTCATGGGACTATAGAATGATTAAAAGTATCATTTGTTTTTTTGGGGGGGGGCATTCACTCTAATTTTTACATTATTTCATACAAAGAAAGTATCAAATATTTGACAGATAAATCTTATATTCCTTTATCATCTATTTTTAACCCCTGTCTTACAATTATGTGGAAATTGTCTTTTTGGCTCTTGACTTACAGAGGAAGTAGGAACAGCTATTTTATCCATGTTTCCTGTTACTGAAAATATTTCCGAAAATAACTTGATATTAAGAAATTAAGAATCACAGCAGTAAAAGGTCATAGAAAAGATTGAGCATTATTGATGAACTTTCATATTTTGATAAAGTTTAAGAATAAATATTTCTTTCCATAGGTCATTGTATAATCGCTTAATATATTTTAAAATGGCAATATTTTCATGCATGTGTAAATTATTTGGTGATTGTGTAGTTTATAAATTTTCTACTTCTCTTAATTAAAAACTAAAAAGCATAGAGTTTTAGGAATAGAATAAAAAGTTTCAGTAGTAGTGCAAATTTTCATTTTGCCAAAACAAAATCTAACAGAACTTGAAGAGTTATAAGGGGAACAGAGTTCTGAAGAGAAAAGACTGTGAGAGAAGTCTTTGAAATTGAAAGCCTTTTTTCCCCTGGATTTACATACTCTGGGTTTTGTTGTTGTTGTTGTTGTTTTGTTTTCTTTTCTTTATTGTTATTATTAGCTATGTGTGATCACTCACCTACATGAGACATTTTTCAGGATACATTCTCTTAAAATAGGTGTGATCAGGTGATTAAATTGCTGTGCTTCTCATCCTCTTTATAAGAATTTCCATCAGTTGTGATCCAGAGCTGATTTAAATGGAAATGTTAGAGAAACAAAAGAGATGTAAACAGGGAACCCCTATGAACTTATGGAAAAGAGCTGCCTGATTACATTAATTGCTTCCTTTAATGTGAAGTTACATAAGGCATATTTTTCTGAATATTTGCACCTTTATATGGTAAATCTTTTTGTTTTTGCAGTTTACCTAATACCCTTCTTCAGTTATCAGGCTAGCTATCTGGGCACAGAGAATATAGAATTTCAGTGATTAATGGGACCTTAAAATGGTTTGCCCACCAGGGCATGGTGGCACACACCTGTAATCCCAGTAGCTTGGGAGGCTGAGGCAAGAGGATCACAAATTCAAAGTCAGCCTCAGGAAAGGCGGGGTGCTAAGCAACTCAGTAAGACCCTATCTCCAAATAAAATACAAAATAGAGCTGGGTATGTGGCTTAGTGGTCAAGTGTCCCTGAGTTAAATCCCTGATACCCACCCCTGCCCCCGCCCCACCAAAAAAATGTTTGCCCAATCACTTACCTGCTTGTTGATAGATGAAAAATGAAGCAGTTTTCCTTAAGTGCATATATCGTACAATTTTAGGAAGACTTTTGTCAAAAAATTATCTAAAAGTTGACTCACCATGCCTTCCTCCATTTAAGCATCATTATAAAAATGTCTGCCAATGAGAGCAACCAATTTGTGTATGCCACTTAGACATTCATGCTGTAGCACTACCAACCATCCCTATGCAGCCTGTTGTGGTTTGTTTATAAGGTGTATTTCAAAGGCTCCTGTGCTAATGCAGGAGCTAATGCAGGAATATTTAGAGGTGACATGATTAGATCATAAAAGCTATAACCTAATCAGTCCATTCTGGTTTGAATGGACTTACTGGGTATTAACTGTAGGACAGTGAGACATGGCTAGAGGAGGTAGGTCACTAGGATTTTGCCTGGAAGGGTTTATTTTCCATTTGGCCCCTTCCCCTAACTATCTCTGCTTCCTGGCCACTTTGAACTAACTACTACTCCTCTCCTATGCTCTTCCACCTGCTGTTCTGCCTCTCCTTGGGCCCAGAGCAATAGAGTTGGCTGACCATAGACATAGGCTAAAATGAACCTTTCCTCCTCTATGTTCTTGTTGAGTATTTTGGATTCAGTGATGAAGAGCTAACTAACATATATGTATTTCCTTTCTTCCAAATTACACAATGTAATTGTAGTTCCAAGAACTATTCATTTATTAAAACACTGGATCACAAATAGTTAATAAATATTTGCTACATAGAAGGAACTGTGCTTAGTCAAAGAGATAGGCATCCCTAAGGGTTCCTGTCTTCATTCTTATTTAAAAAACCGTCATTAAAAAAAAAAACTGAATGAGCAAGTCTAGTCAACAGTATTAAGGGGAAATACAGGCTGTATTGCAGTATGAAACAGGAGGATCCAATGTGGCTCCCTGATAAGAGTGTAAAGTCTGTTGTTTTGAATTTGCTTTGATACAATGTATTGTAGCCATAAAGTTCTCTAATTCTTTTTCCTTTCATTTTGTCCAATAGTAAAATTTTGAAGACATTGGGGAGAAATGTAAAGACATCATCTTCCACAGTGTGGTATTATCGCAGCCAGGGAGAAAAACAGCATCAGATTTTATCTATCTTTTTTGTGGGGAGCAAGCTGGAGAAAAAAATCATTTTGTCAAAATCAGAAATGGAGCAGGAGAACATGCAAAAGCAAATTTTTGGCAGTCTACCTAGAGAATGCCTGTTTTCCAGCTGGCCGTATGTAGGCTAAATAAGTATAATTATGTCATTCTTTGAGTGTATGATTTTCATAACTTTGAGTTTTGGGGTTATTGGAAAAATGAAATATGTGTGTGTGAAGGAATTTAATGAAAGATGTATCCATTTTAATATGAAATACTAATTTTGTAGATTGTCATTTGATCTCAATAATTGCAAATAACGTGTAATAATGGGTTTCACATTTCTAGACAAGAAAATACTGTGAAGACACTAAATGAGAATGTGACTGAAGAGATATATCAAACCTAAGTGTTGATTTGAAATTTCAAACTCATGATTGCTAAGGCAGTAACCACCACAACAATAATAATTCTAATAAAGGAGGGAGAAGAAGTAAGTAGTCCTTCATCCTCACCCTTTTAAACTCATATCTGTACTGTCAGATGTTCTGCAAAAGAAATGAAAAGGGAAAAAAAGGACAGATGGCAAGGCAGAACCCAACATAAGCTTAGATAGTACTTATCAAGAGGAAAATGCTTTATAAATGGAAAATACTATAATGAAATGTGTTAATTCACATTACAAGGATTTAGAAGTCAAGGTCCATCTGGGTGTAGCAAATATGACTAATAAAGATGTTTTCCCACTTGGGTTATAAGAGGCTCAAACAATGATTCAGACCACATTCCAGAAACAAGCCATATATAGAAAATTCTTTCACTTTTCAAGGGCAGTTGCAGGTTTTGTAGGCATATTTTCAGAAATAATAGAGAAGATGCTTTTAAGCAAAACTTCATCATTGACTTAGTAATTGCCAAAGTCTTCACACTAGTCTTTGTGTGTTGTTCCATCTACAAACTCATCATTCTTTTAGAGGTGCCATTGAAACTCAAGAATGACATTGTTATATCATAGTTACAGGTTTTTGAAGGGTTCAAATAAGACTCATATATATGTCTAATAACCTCTCCCCTCTTTATTTACCTTTAAATAAATACTGGAAGCCTAGAAAAACTACAACTTGCTCTCTTTGGGCACTGTGAAACACAAGTAAAAATATATTTTGAAATAGAGCATTGCTCACACAGATTGTTATTGATCATGCAAAACAAGTCTGCCTGTCAAGGTGCACATTTTGTGTAGAAAATGCTTTACTGTGTGGACCATGTTCTTTATTGATGAAAAACATGCACCTGCTTGCAGCTATGAGTCCAAAGGCCCAATTTGCTATAAATTAGTGATCCATCAGATTGATAGGCATAAAGCAATCTGCACTGTTGGCGCCTTGAAATTTCTTGCATCAGTCACCAGATCATGATTTACTAAAAGGGTTTCAGGGCTTGCAAAATAGCACAATTCTAACCACAGATTAATATTTAATCTTGCATTTTAAGTGCACCTAACAAAAGACTCTAGAGCTGCTGACAGGACCCTAAATTGTGAATTTCTTAAGAAGGGAATTGAGCAGGTCCATAGTGATTTCATGAAAAAAGAAAAAGGAAAATAAATGTGTTTCCACATTTCTTCTGTAGACCTCACAAGCTAGGGCTCTCATTTTTCTTAGAAGTATTTATCATGCATTTTTAGATGTTTTATTAGAGAATCACAAGATTGAGTCTGGCAGCTAGCTGCAAAATCCACAATTAGATGACAGCAGATGCATTTTGGTTAATAAATTTTATATTAGACAATTTGCTCCTAAAATAATTCATTGGCACTTCCAAAATGTTGCTAAATGAGAGAAGATATAGGCTATAAATCACTTGAATCACCTTATTACTTGCTTTTAAGTAACTAAATCTGTTCTGAAGTGGTAAGTTAAAGAAGGTTCTCAGACACATGGGTTTGCTTTGCAACCTTATTTTCAGGGCTCAAGATGATCATTAATGCCAAATTCCAGAGATATCCAGATCAATTTAAATGAGAGACAGGGAAAGTAGGGAAAGCAACCTTACCTGCCCATGTTATTAAAGACATGCAATTACCTTATTTAATGTGTATGAGGTGTATAGAGCATAGGTATGGTGGTACCTCCATTTGTGATGAAAATATACCGTAATTTATGAAAGATGCTTCTGTAATAACAGGATGCCACCTGTAATAACAATGTTTATTAGTGCACAAATGAGGGTTATAAATGATGTTGCTTATCTATGTAACAAAACACAAAAGACAACTTATTAGCAAAAGATAAATTGCTTAGCAAAATCTCAATGAGATGCTAGGTTTGTCATGAAGAAAAAAAAGCTTTTTATTTGCACAGACCAATGCCTTTATAATCCATTTAAAATAATATACTTGCCACTAGGTGGCTATTTCTGATCAGATCATTTTACCATTTTAATTACATTTTTAATATCATGGCTGCATAAACAAAGATAAATTACAAGCCCTGCACACTCTGGCTGCTGGCTCAGGCATAGTCAGTAATAATATCAGCTTTTGTTTGTGCCTCCCCTAATTAGATTCTGAAATCTAGGCTTTGTCAATCAATAATTTTAATTTTAGAATTGCCTTTTGATCTTGCATTTCATGTTTGTTTGTAAAAATGATTAGTAGGACAAAGCTGATAATTTATGCAGAAACAATCTCTCAGCAGAGCTACATGCACATTCCTTGCCATCACCAGAAGCCTGTAGACTAAACTTGACACAGGTCTAATTAGCATGCAGATATGTGTCACCTCATTGGCAATTCAAATTGCTTTTTTATAATGTACCTCAAATTGTGCTACTCAAACATTGTATTTGATTTCCAAAGCCCCCTGGGCATCCCATAATGTCTCCCTTCATCCTGGGTATGAGGCATTTATTGAACAATCTGCTGAAACTGGCTGTCATTTCAAAAACACCCAAACATCATATCCCTGGGACCAGCTTTTCTTCTTGTCAGAGAGCAACTTGTTCTGCACAATTCCTCGTGCCATGTTTGTGGGTTTGGAGATGAAGCGTTCTCTCGTGAGTTGCTTCTTCCATGTGGTTGATCCATAGAGGGCTTCACTCCTATGCCACTCATTTTTAAAGTGGGGGAGGAGGTCTGGTGAGCACACATTAATATGCGGCACATAACCACATCTCTGAATGCCAGTCTTCCATTCTTCATTAAACAAAAATGGCTGGATTGCAGGAATTGTTTTTCCTTTCTCCCACATACATATGCACACATACTCACATTTGCTTTCTTGGGCACACTTCCTTACATGCACACCACCACATTCACACACACCTATGCACCTACCCAAGACACCGAGAGCACATCATTGTCAGGATTGAGTTAAGTGTGAATGTTGTCTGCTGCACACATGATAAATAAGGGGATTCCAGCATACATGGGGCTTTTTTTTATTCTCCTTTTTTCTACCATGCAGCAACAAGTGGCAGAATCAATGGTGTACAGTTATTTAGCAATGTAATTCATTTCACTGGCTTTGGCTCCTAGCCAGATCCGCCATCTGCCTCTAGCTCTCCCTCTCCCCCTTTCTCCCTCTCCCTCTCTTTCACTTGAATTTGTCCTACATTTCGTAATGTTACGTGCCTGCCATCCTTATCCTATGCCAGAAGTACAACAACAGTCTCACCCCCATTCCGGCGTGGAGTTCTCTGAGTACAGTGGCACTTGGGATATTCCACTTCAGTGCCATGGGAAGAAAAGGGTAAGCAAAAAGCAAAAGGATTAATGCAAAAAAAAAATTACAATGTTTTGGTATCCAATTGCTTCTGCTTCAGTCTTTTATCCAAAGCCTTGAGATGGATCTGCCTCATCCAGGAAGTTTTCCTGCTTCGTTAGAGTACCTTCGTTTTCTTTATCAGATGCTGGCACTGCACGCCAGTGCTCGGCTTCATGGAATGCCTGCTGTTGGACACTTGCAGAGTTCTGCCACCAAGCAACCTCCTGCATTGGAAATCGGGGGACTACTCCAGGATCTTATGTGTGCTTGCTTGTTTGAAGCTGCAGAAAAGGGAATAATCAATTAAGTATTGATTTCTTGTAAGATTTGGTAAATTTCAAAGGCAAGACAAAGAGGATGGCTTAAGGAAACACTGCAGGGACTTGGAGTAAATTAGACTACTAACGGAAGCGCAGAATAAAATAACACCTCAACTGAAGATTTCCTTGGAAGAATTAGCACTAGCTATTGGAAGACAATGGTGGATTTAATCAAAACAGCAGGCATGCAAGAATTTTACTTGTGAACCAGAAAAAGGAGCTAATTATAACCACCTTTTTAATGAAGCTAATTTGAATGGATGCAAATGAGCTTTATTTATGGATGAAGAAGCAAGCCTTACTGCATGATCTTGGGATCATCATATCTGCTAAGCTTTGCAGCTCCTGTTACCTTCAGTAATTTCTATTTCTGGAGAAGGTATTTATATGTAAACAACAGCTAACCATGCAAAAGATTTATCGGAACAATATACTATGGTATATGAGATATAATCATAATTTTGCAGCCTCTCAGGATTTCCCCTCACTTGGGGGTTTTGCAACCTTTGCGTGCAATGGGTTATGGTAAACAATAAATGGATGATGCTAAACTGTTGTGATTTTTCAATGTGTAGTTTATTAATTTTTGTTTTCTTAACATGTTGATTCTGGATTATTTGGCAATAAGTCCATAATGAAAGGGAAGGAATTGTTGGGTGGGGTATTTTTATGCATTTGCAGTCTTCTTAGAGATCAGAATGTGTAGGTCCCACCAGCCCATGAGCTCTATAATTATAAAAGAATGGTAAAAATTTTTGATAATTTGAAAAATTGGTTTTATAATGGGAACAATGTGTTATAATCAGTAAAAGGAGAATTTTTATGTTTTTTTTTTGTCTGGGTAGAATGTTCTTGAGTGGTTAACTCCTCTGCTGCTGAGGAGAAGTAAATATAGCTGGCAAGAAGGGGAGAATGTAATGACAATGCTTTCTTCCTTTGCATCCTCACATTTCAAGCTGAAGTGCATTTTAAACATTTCCTTCCATTTCTATTATTTTCCTTTCTATTTTTTTTTTCTTTTCATCATTTCTGTCTTGTGATCTACATTCCCTGAGCAACCATAGGAACCAAGTTACATTAAGGTTCAACACAAAGACCTTGTAGGAATAATGAATCCTCATTTGCATTGACATTTGTATTCAGATTTGCCAGGCTATAAACTTGGCAGATCAAGCGGAATATTAAGTAGAGGCTTCCATGGTAAATTGTGGCTCTTGAAATTGCTAAGTACGCCCTCCTCTTTTTCTTTTTCCTTTTTTTCCCCTCTATCTGTGGTGGCAGGCAAAGTCCCATGACTACTGGCTTCTTAAGGAGAGCATTGGCCCCTTCATCTTTCAGTGCATGATGTCAGTTCCCACCAGAGGAGGGAAAAACCAGTACCAGGTATTCTGGTCGAAGGTATAAAATGACACGTGACCAGAGCATTAACTCTAGTGGCCCGGCAACAGGAGAGAGGGGTCTTTAAGCAACGGAGGTCATGGGAAAATTAATTATTATATGTAAACCAAGTCTGAGTTTTCTGGCATGTTCCAAATACATTCATGTCATAAAAGGTCACACACAGTTTTTAAAACTTCTAAAGGTTATCAAGGACCCAGGTAGCTCTTTACTTCCACAATTAATCGATTGTGCCATTTTGACTTATCCTCACTGATGTATTCATGCTCATTCTGGAAATATCTTAAATGCCTTATTTTAATAAGACATTGTGGATAGATTGATTTAATCCTTAGTTTTGCTTTGTTCTGAAATGGTAAAACAGGAATAGTTACAGTTGCTTCAAGCAAACTTATGAGTTCAGAAATTTGTCTTAGAAGGTCATTTCAATAGCACAGCAAAATGTAGACTTCAATTTCCATGCTCAGGCCAGTCTACATGATGCCAAACAAGTGAGTAATTGGAAACATTTGTGCATGACTTAATTTTTCATGCATCGCCCATTGTTTCAGACTCATAAACAAAGCATAATCTATGTTCTACTAAAAACCTCCCACTTCTTGCCATGCTTTTCTCCCTCAAGAACTCTTCACAAGTGGAGAACAATAAAATGTCTTAAAATATCATCCTTGTAACAAACTTATCATGGACATTTTAATTCTATTTTTTTAAACATAGCAATTCTATTTTTTAAACAATGCAAATTATGAGATGTCATCTGGGTTTATTATGCAGCCATCCCTTTAGATGTAAGGAATGGTGAACTTGTAGCAACTCCTCCAAGCAACTGACTCAAAGTAATTCTTACTTTAGGTTCAGGTAAGATTTAATTATATGTGAGTACATAGAAGAATGTTTTATGAAAGATGCTAGACTTTTTTTTTTCCTCAAAAAACATGTACCAACAAAGATTTTGACTAAAGGATAATATTTTATTAGCTTCCATAAACTTGTTAAAATATTTATAAGAATCTTGTCATCATGTATGTTAATATGATTTATGTTAATATGTAGCAATGATTCTAAAGTATGTTTTAGATATTGTTCATTATAACTGGGTTATAGGATCTGAAGTGATAAATACAAATTATAACTTTGGGGGATTTCCATGTTTACATTCCACAATCTGACCATTTTTAAGAAGGAAAATAAATTATTAGATAATTTGATACTAATATCACCTATACTGAAATACAAAAAGTACTACCACTACCAGGAAAAATTTACTTTCATATTTATTCTTTTATATAAAAAATTATAAGCATGATAACTGATATAAAGTTGCTTTGATCTAGAATAGTTAGAGATGGAAATAGACAATATTTATATGGACTTCTCTGGGAGTCTTAATGAGAGCACCTTATAATGTAGTCAATTTTAAAACAAAATGCAAACAATAAAGACTAATATATTACTTTGGAATAACGTAATTTATAGAAGTCATGCAAATTCCTTAATATATCTTTTGTAAAATTATTTTTGCTATTTCAAATGGATCTGAAACTCAACTTACTAGACTTCTAAATTCCATTTTTACTAATGCAGAGATTGAGTGTTTACCCTTTATTGTAGAATAAATAAGAGTAAACTTCCTTGTATTCAAAGAATATATTTTGATTGTATATTCAAATAGAATTCAGAAAGTAAAAGATTCACATTTATACCTTCTTTCAACACTGCCCATCAATTTGAAACTGCCTTCTTTAATAAGTGCTAATGATTTGGTTGATTACATTGTGCATGTACTTACCCTGCAGTTTTGGGAATCAACCACTGATGAATCTCTATCAAGAAGAGAAATTATAGCATTAGCTCATTTGCTTTCTGAACAGCAGGAGTGAGAATTCTATCCAAAATGGTATTAGTGATATTTTTTAACTCCACATAGAAAAGCATGTTTTATTTTTTGCCTGCTTCTCAGTGTTTCTTAAGTAAGGCACTCGTGTTAATTAGCTATGGTCACTCTTTTTATGTATAAAAATACAATTGGATGTATAATTTAAACCATAAATGCAAAACTAAAACCAAGACAGATGTAAAATTAAGGTTTTTAAATTGAAGTTTCTTGTCCAAGTTTGAGAGCTAGCGAGCATAGGAAAATTGCCTAGCAGCATGAGATTAGGGCAATTTCACTTTTTTTTCTTTCTTTCTTTCTATCAGAGTACTTTGTACTAACTGGTCAAAATGCACATTACCAAGGGGTTTCCCTACCATAACTTTGTTAGTCACCATTAACTAATTAACAAAAAGGTTGTTAAGGCTCCAGAACAATGCCCAAAAGACATGGCTGGGCATCTCAGGGCAAGCCAGTCCTTGCATGGATTAGAGCAGCAGAGCTCTATGTGTTATACTGAGAAACTGGGCTTTGCTGAATTTAGAATTAACATATTCTATTGGCCATTTGTGGGGTGGGAGGCTGAAGGCTTGGCCAAACTCAGGAGGCACTTGAAATCAATAGACCTAAGCCATGACACTTAGATTCCATGCACACTTTTGACTTGATCTTGAAAGTCAGTGCAAGATTTCCACTTCTAATGAGGTGAACCAGTAAACACCGCAGTTTTGATTATATTTTCTTGAGTTTCTGTATATAATTAGAAGATATTTATAAAGTAATAATTACTTCTCAACTCTGTGGGGATATGAATAGATAGATATGGAGATAGATTTCAATATCATTACTTTTCTCTCTGATTTCCAGGCGTACAGACAATTCTTGATTTGGGAAATAATAACAATTCTTAACTACAAATGCTTTGAATTAAGAATAGAAAATTCTCTCTCTGTCTCTTTAAAAAAAAAAGAATAGAAAATGTATGTGTACCTGGTACCTCTATGGCATAAGCACTTTTTTACATATACATGGTCAAAATATGTTTCAGTAGTAAGAGTGAACGGTTGGTGTATATAGATATCATGATGTAGATGGCAGAAGACAGAAATCAACCCAAATCAGTAGGATCAGAGAAAAAATATGCTGGCCTATGGTATCATTTGATGGTCTCAATTTCCAATTAAAAGCCCAGGTTTAGCATTTATATTTAAATATTTACTCTACTCTTTTTTATAGATGATTCAGGCAGATGTCATCCCAAGAGTAAAAGACTTGACTAATTTTTCTTATCATTTTGAGATTGTTTGAAGGATTTTGCTCAAATCATGAAAGAATATATGATATTTTGTGATGAGTAAAATGGCATAAGTGAATTAATGTGTATTTAATGATTTACCTGAAGAGTTTCTTTTCATACTATTGTCTCTTAAAAGTAAATCAGAGTAAGATTTTATACAAATGATATCTGCTTTAGGTTATCAAATGTTGCTCTTAAATTTTTACCCAAAATTTCAAATTGTCTTTTGAAAAATAGGCCTGTTTCTGACTGAACTAAAATTTGTTCAGCATAATAACTTCAACCTAGGTAGCCATAAGAAATCAGCTAAAATTTCTGTTTATATTTCAAAATTATTGTCTTTTTCAAATTGTACCACAGGCGTGCTTCCCAAACCATTGTAGACATAAGATCAAACATCACTCCCTCTTTCTACATAAACACTCATGCCAAATCCAGTTTTTCTTTCAACATAATAATCATGGGTTGGCTTCTTTCTCACCTGTTGAACATTCTGACATCAATAGGCATGGCTCAATTTCAGGACGCAATTTGAGATTGATTTCTTCTCAGGAAAACAAATTTTCTAATTTTCATTCAAGTACTAGGGTAGTCAGCTCTGATTTCACATGTGTGGGAAGAGCATCCTGCCAGGGATTTTAAAGTACACACAATCATCTTCACAGCTTCCTCTGGGGTGCTATGGACTTCTTCCCTGTGCATACAGTAACTACCTCTCAGGTGGGTCAGTTTTACATTCTTAGCCAATGTCTGTGCTCTTCATACCTTACCTCTTTCTTAAATGAACTTACCTCCTCCACTTAAATATTTATTATTCAGAATGTTTCATGCTGTCTTTTAGTTTCCTGTTCTTTTTGCTACTACTGGTGCTTTACAAGTACCTGCCCTTACATTTAAAACCTTATTTTATGAAGCTTTCCTAATCAGAGGACTAGAAAGGAAAACTATTACCATTTCAAACAGCTAAATTTGCATCAACCATCAGCTTCATGTTTATGATATATTTTTCAAATCATCATAGTGGCTGTGAGATTTTGGTATATATTAATCAGAATACCCCCTTGTGTGAATGTCTATATTCATTCAGTTATTCTTCCAACACAGTCCCGTTGAGCCCCTATTTTATGACATGCACTACTGCAGATGCTCTAAGTCTATAAAAGTGAACTAGACAGAGAACACAAACCTTACCATAGTGAATAATGGAAAAAAAATCTGGCCAGGAAGATGCACATGAACCCGAGGTTAGGCATTTTTGTCCATTTTTATGGATATATGAAAGATAATTTGAGATTCAAATTACAATTTGAGATGGTCCTAAAAAAGTATGTTAACATCAATAGTATACTATACTAAAATAATTCTATTTTCCAAAATAAAAAAGGAAAACATCTTCGTACTCACTACACTTTTTGGAAGCTCTTCAATGTGCAGCTTAACATAAGATTCTGAATTGCATTCAGTCTTTTGTTTAAACTAAGGGGATGAAGAAAATCCATCTTCTGCAAATATAGAATTGAGAAAGGTAAGAATATTTTAGTATAATTTTTAGCTAAGGGTGACTCTCCTTCTTTAATATATACCAAATGTCAACAAATAGTAGTCTTTTAAAAGTTAATTTTAATATGATATATGAGAATGTATCTATGAACTTTTCATTCTTCCTTATAATAAAATCTATTGCATATCTGGCATTCTTAATGAATCTTGGATGTATGCCTCATTTTATAACATCATGAATTGGTCCTTTAGAAAATGTTAATTCAATGAGTTATGCAGATTTTTCAAATGATGATAAATCATTTAATTGTATAGTATCAAAAATAATCATATTAATATAATCATCATAATCTCATCAGAAATATGATTAGAGACTAGAAATCTGATTTTTTGATGTGCCAGATTCACTTTGTAATTTTCAAATAGATGTCTACAAAAAAGGGCTAGCTACTTTAGCTCAAATTCAGTCACAAGTGCATTACTTTGAAGTGACCATCCTAATTTATGCTTCAATAATCAACATTTTATGGGCACTTCCTATTCTGAAATTCACTGCTTAATTGACTGATTAATCAAAGATCAAAGATGCAGGGGTGTACACATGCACACAAGTTTGTCACCCTTGCATAAAATAAAGAATATAATGACTTCTAGTATAGTTTGTTGTAATCTTAATTCTGCTAAGAAGCCAAGACTTCCAAAGCTTCAGCACTGCATGCAAATTTGAACCCACTGAAAAAGATCTATAATAACATTATTATTACGAAAATAATTTTGACATTAAGGATTATCTGAAAATACTTCATTCCGGGTGCTGCAGAAGTCAGATCATCCATTGTGAATCAGTAACCTAGAAAAACCTAAAACACAACCATAGTGAATATACACTAATTCTCATCTAATTTTCAGTATTATCTAAAGTTTAACTGAAACTCATTACCACCTATGATAATAACACAACATTTGTAAATTAAAGCAAAGCATTTCATGTATACAAACAACATTATATAGATATACATGATGTTATATATATCATATGTAATATAGATACATATATTCAAATAGTATGTCTACATCTGTTTTGTTTAATATTTCAAAATCCAATAAATTCTCACTATTTTTATGAAAGAGAAAATTATAGCTACAAATAACAAGTTTATCAAGGTCACAAGACCAATAAATGACAAGATCTAGATTTATATCTAGGTTTTTCTGAAATCGAGTGTTCTCATTTAATCATAGCTGCTCAATGTAATTCTTTTACAGCTTCCTAAAAATTATTTTAAAAAGTGAACAAATCCTATACAATTAGTTTTTTAGCAAGTCTTTTTTTAAAATTTTATTTATTCTGTTATATATGACAGTAGAATGAAATTCTGTGTTTTTACTAATTTTTTATTTATATATGACAGTGGCATTTAAGCATTATGAGAACATTCTCCTCTCTCTCTCTCTCTCTCTCTCTCTCTCTCTCTCGTGTGTGTGTGTGTATCTCATACCCATTCAAACACTTTATGGCATGAAAGTGCCATTTCACATCTATTTCATCAAAATTCCAAATTTTGCTATAGTTAGATGATGTCCCTCAATATGCCTAGTTAGTATTCTTAACCATTATAATAATCCCTAGCTGATTGGGTCATATATACATTTCATGGTTCAGTTATTCCAACCTTCAAAATGACCATTTCAAATAAGTCTTGCTGTCTAATGAACTGAGTACAGATCAGCTGCAAGTGTGCTGACCCACAGGAACTTTTATAAGTTTTTGGAGTGCAAAAGTACAGAGAGGAGAAGTTTAAAGATAATTCTAAAATGTATGAAGGGCTCTGATATAAAACTTTGTAACTCAGGACATCTGAAGCCCTAGATCCTAGCCTTGATGTTAACTAATTAGCTATGTGAGCTAAGGAAATACTTGCCATCACCATGTTTTGATTTTCAAGTATATTTAGTGAAAGTAAATTACTGTATGAGCTCTGGCTTCCCTTTGGATTTTAATATTGTATGATTTTGACATGGAAATAAAAGTACCTCTTTGGCATTCATAATTTATAGTTTTCTTAACTTATAATTTCTCTTCATGCCAGTCTGACTTCAAGATCCATACTAAATTTTTAAATAAAATTCATTGCCCAAATTTACATATAAAGGCTGTATAGAAACACTATTTTATCAGTCATGTAAGCCCCTTAAGTATTAAATTTAATAAAATATGCACAGATTATGTTTTCTTCCACTAAACAAAAATGAATTCTTTTATGATATTTATGATATAATAAATTTGAGATGGGACTTATAGAGAATGATTTCCTCCCCTAAACATAAACTATAATCATGCTGAAATATTAATAAGAAACCAACAAGAGCAATGTTAGAATGGGGGAGGGGAGAGAAGCAAGTTTTTGTTTGGGATTATTGAAATTACAGAAGAGATTTTACAGAGACAGACACAGAATCACAATTATCTGGCCTGTAAAAAATTGTTCTTATTTCTGCAGCCAGGATAGAAAATAATACGTAGAATGAGCCCCCCCTTTTTTTTCAGAGAATCCTCTTTTTCATACTGAAATATTTGCTGTTTGTTTACAAAACATTCATCTCATTGAATCTAGTATTGAAATCAGAGACATCCTATCATCCCTCAGAATGTGTTTTTAAATTAGACTGTCCTCTCATACCTGGACTTTGCCATATGCAAACCACAAGACTGTTGTAGATAGCTTATCCTCTCCATGGGGAAAAAAATAGAATCATGTTTCTCTGGGCAGCTGGAGAACATTCATGCAATACCTTAAGGATCAGGTCACTGCTCTGCCTCCTGCACAGCCTTATCGTCTTCTGGATAATGAGAAGTGAACATCACAAGAAAGGGTCTGGCACATACTAGGTATTTACCACATAGTGGTTCCCTGGAGTATTCATACCTATCCCTAACACCAAACTGAACACTTTTAAAAATGGAAAATGCATATATGATAATGAAAACAAATATAGAAAATGACAGTTTTGTAGCTATTGTTGTTGTTATATACATAAAACAAAAAAATGGGGGATGTCACTGGCCATCATTAGTGAACTATTCAATTAAATTAAGGTACATAAATAAAACAGAATACTATGTAGCAATTAAAAATAATAATATTGAGGGTTGGGGATGTAGCTCAGTTGGTAGAGTACTTGCCTTACATGCACAAGGTCCTGAGTTTGAATCCCCAGCACCCAAAAAATATATAATCATCATCATCATCATCATCATCATCTTGTTATAGGGTGATTTCCAAGATATGTTAAATTAGAAAGCAAGATGCAGGAAAAAAATATATATATAAAATGCTCCCATTAATGTCAAGATACGTAAATACATATAATTGAGAATGAAAATAAAGAATCACAACTGATAGAAAATAGTTGACTGGAAGAATACTTAATTTTTACTGAATATGTTTCTGCATAGTTTATTTTTTTTAACATGAGTACATTAGTTTTAAAATATACACTAATTTTAATGTAAAACACAGGTGATTTATCTATTCATAAGGCCAGACCTTGATATAACCTCTACCTAAAAACTAAAGTTGAGACAGAATAGTTTATCATTAGTTGCTTACATACTGCAAAACCAAAAAAGGGCTATTTTTAACATTTCAACCCATGAATGCATTAATTCAGAATAAATAGAGTCAAAATATATTGTTAGTAGGACAGCCAGATAAAATATAACATTTTTATTTGCCGAATCTGGAACACCTAATTATTGAAAACTAAATGATTTCTCAAGATTCTCTTAAATATTCAATGTCAAACATTGAGATTGTTCCAGATGGTCAATTTCCTCTCACTACTTAGCTAAAATACCTTGTTGTTTTAACTGGATTTTTAAATAATATTTTTAGAGTGAGACAAAACATAAAAGATGGTTTGTTTTTAAAATTTATATAATATGTTATTTTTTTATTTGCTTTCTTTTTTTATATTTTTTTATTATTTTATTCATGCAATGCCTTTACACATAACAGTACAATGATCTTGACATATCATACTTTTGAATCAAATGGGGTATAATTTCTCATTTTTCTAAGTGTACAGGTTGTACTTCTGCTCTAATCTACATTTTCATAAATATCTTTGTTATATCTCAATACTTTCATATCATTCCACTATGTTACAAACACATTAATCCTATCTGTTATTCAGCAAACTTTAGTTATCCTTATATACTCTCTGGGTTCTGACTCTTCTACCTTTCTTTCTGTGTTCATGCTGTTCATGGATCTGAAATGTCCTCAAGAGGCCTATTCTAACTGCTTCAATTGAAAGGTCATTTCATTCTCTGAAATCATTTGCATAGCACTTGTTTTACAATGTCATCTATTATTGTAGCCTGTGTACATGTCAATGTTCCTAATAGATAAACTGAAGTACACAAAAGTGGGAAGCAACCACTTCATACACATCTTCAATCTTTAATCACTGCCTATGTGCCACCAGTCTGGCCCAGTCTCTTCAGACAGGATATATCCAATGGAATCCAATAGATGTGTGGGTGAATGGCAGTAATGGGTTAGCCCCTCTGAAGATTAAAACTCCAGTCAATTTAGACTCTCATAAAAAAATAACTACCTCAATTTAACATATAATAATCCCTATTTATAATTGAAGATAGTTCCTAAATTGATCTTCAGACATATTCTTTCCAGCTTAAAAAAAAGCTAAATTCTATGTCCTTTACTTAACATTTCCATTTTATTTTTTAATCCTTTAATCAGTCGTGCACTGCTTGCATGAACCCCCAAGTTCTTCGATTGTTCTTTGGGCTGTGGAGTGCAGAGCTGACTTTCTATTCCAGTGAATCAGACCAATGCTGAATAATTTCCTTCTCCACATTAAACTGCTTTGAATCTTCTCAGTATAATTTTTTATGAAAGAACATATTAATTGTTCTTTAGACCTATACCTAGTCATTTCCTATACTATATTTGAACAATTTAATTCTCTTTTAAGAGATCCTTATGAAGTGATCCTTGCAGATTAATTTAGTGCCCACACGCACACACTCTTTTTTTTAGCAAAGCCATTTTGATTGCTAATCCAAACAACAAGGGACAGTTTCTCCATTACCTTGATACTATTTTATGACACCCTTGGTGTGCAATTCTTCCTGCCTTCCCATCAATTATGTTTAAAACAGTGATTCTCAAATCCCTGGCAAGTACTGTCTCATGATGAAATTCCCTCTGTTCCATATGTAGTCGAATAATAGATATATTGTAATGAGTTTTTTAAAATTAGGCTTTAGAAAGTTTTTGTTCATTTTTATATCTTAAACTATTTCTCGAATCTCATTGACACTCTCTCTTGATACTAGATGACAGCCATTGTTTTTCAATAATCATTAAACATCTAGTCTACTTAGGCCAGGCCCCTTCTATTATTCTTTACATTTTTTTTATGAGTCCATGGAATATCAACTTTGGGAACCACTAAATTGATAATATCTGAAGAAGTAGCAATGTAAGAATAGATAATAATTGAAGTTACCTATTATGTTGAAAAGATTATTACCTATTTTGTGCAGAAAGCTGTGGATGTTAATGTTACACCTCTGAGGAACTGATTATTATTGTTCAAATAGTAGTGATGAAGCAATTGGAAAAAAAAGCAGGTAAAAGATATCCAAAGCCACAAAATCTGTGCACAAAGGAGCTAGAGTTCACTGGAGACATCCTCCAGAGCTTATACTTCTAACCACTGCACTGAAATTCAGTGAATGTTGTATTTCAATCCATGTTTGATGTCCTGGTATTAAAATTGAACTGTTAAATTCCTTCATTTCTATTATGGAAGCATCTAATGATGTTTCTCTGCATTTTTAAAAATATTTTTTAAATCTTTCATATGAGGTAGTATGTAAAGTCACAATAGATTTTTGCCAGTATCTCTGATGTATATATTCCTTCAGTTGTCATGTAGAATCTTCTCTTTTGCTACAACTAACTACAAGTTGATTGTTAAGATAATTCCTTCATGAGTTTTCTCAAAGGAAAAAAAAAAGTGAACTGCAAACTAGATGGGAGCAAACCAAACATTTATCCGTGGGTGCTAAAGGAGCAAATAAATTTTTAAAATAAAGATTTTGAAAAGTTACCATGTCATTAGCAAAGGCTATGAATTAAAATAGGAGCAATAGTGCTCCATCAGAGACAACTGAATAGATCCATTTTCAACATAAGCACAAAATACAAATATATAAGAAAGAAAACAAAAATGTAGGTGAGCTAGAAGAAAACAATTGATGCTAGAGAGTACTAAGTAACCAAGTTCATATTCTTGGCATTGAGAAATATCTTTTTAGATAGAGGACCTAACAGAATTTTTTGGTTTTGTTTTATTTATGTATTTATGTATTTATTTATTTATTTTTGCAGTACTAGGGATTGAACTCTGGGAAGCTCTCTATCACTGAGCTACATTCCCAACCCAACAGTCAGTATTTTAAAGGTTAGGCACAGATGAAAAATCTTGAATTTGGTTGAGGCAAGAAGCATAAACCTATAAGTTAGTGGTCCTGAACTGATAAGATAATAGGCTCTGGAAAAATTCAGCAGCTCAGAGAAGTAGATAAGGACCTATCTGGGATTATGTATGAGAAAACAATCCTCTTTTTCAAGTAAATTAAATTCTAAATCCTATGTAAAATGTTCAGACAGAAACAGGTAAAAAGGTTCACTTCCCTGACCATCATGAATGGTTATATGCAACACCCCTATTATAAAATACAGGTTAACAAGACAAAAGCATAAAAAATACATTTGGTCATGGTTTCATGTGACATGGGAGCCTTCATAAAGAAAATGCAGAGATTCAGGGTAATCCATACATTTTTATGCTGACATTCAATGAAGTATGAACATTAGTGTAGAAATGTGACTGGCAAAAACAGGTACAATTTACAATAATAGACTGAAGAAAGGAGCCCTGTGAAAGTCTGCCTTGCTTGGATTCTTCTTGGTCTCTCCCTGCAACATCACTTCCTTTTGGTTATAGAGCAGGATCCTGTCTGAAATGGGCATCTTATTTATGACTTATAACCACACAAGGTAGGTCCAAGAATTTTCTTCTGGACAGCTCTCACACAGAAAGGTTGGAGAAACTTAGAGTGAATTATTTAAGGTTTAATAGCTGAGTTTAAAGAAAAGAGGTCCTATTTTCTAATTCCCTTTGGGGAAGAGGAATTCTAGTTTCTATGGCTTACATCAGGGTGAAACAAAAAAGGGCTGGAGAAGGTCAGAGAGAATCTTTGCTTCTGAGGCTACATCTAAGGCCTTCATCTTGGGGTGTTTTCTGAGTCCTAATAGATACAAATATATGGAGTCTGAATTTATCTCACTCAAACTACAGCTATACCAACTGAAAAATTAACAAAAAACTAAACTTAAAATGTGAAACTTGTGGTCCTTTAGCAATTATTCATTATCAAGGTCTCATCCCAAAGAGTTTAGAATGGCAGAGGTAGACAAATCAACTCGACCAAAAAATGAATTCACATTGAAAAATCATGAACTATACATATAAAAACTTATGATACTTATCTTAGAACTTAAGATAAAAAAACAAACAGATAATACTCTATAAACATTAATGGAAAAGATTTTTAAAAAGAAAGGGAAACCTTAATTAAATAAAGTACACTAGAGAAAAAATAAATTTTTGGAAAAAAAATGATTGCTAAAATTTTAAGTTCAATGAATGATTTACCAGATTAAATATTGCTAATGAGCAACTTAGTGGTGGAATCTATATCTGAGAAATTTATGTAGGATGAGACTTAAAAAATATGAAAGTATTTGTGGTGTATGACCAGATAGAATAGGAAGAATTAATATATATTTAATAGATGGTTGAAAGAAGTAAAATGCAAAAGATGAAAGAGGAAGTATTCAAAGAAATAAAGATTAAAAATTCACATATTTGAAGAAATACATACTCAGACATAAGAAGCTTACTAACTCATGTTTTAGATAAATTTTAAAAATCCGACTCAGATATGTTGAGTGAAACCAATAATTAACAAAGAGCAGAAATATTAAAGTCAAACAGAATAAGATGACAGAATTTATAAAGAAACAACACTTATGCAGACAGCTGATTCTCACCAATAATAAAGGGAAGTAACAGAAATAAGAATTCTAAACCGCCAAGAACAAACGACTACCAGATGAGATATTTATATCCTAACAAATGACCATTCAAAACCAAAGTCATCTTCACACAAAATTGAAAATTTTGTACATGATCTTCTATACAGATCGCCACTGTAAAATTACTAACATATTACTTCATTAACTTAAAGGGAAAAAAATGAACGAAGGAGGTAATATGCATGAAGCAATTCTGAGGGGAAAACCCAGGTCTAAATAAACACAGACTAAAAAGCAGTTAAGATGATAATTTTTTAAATTTCTAGAGCTTAAACCATAGAACAATAACCTGAAGGATGGGAATGGCATAATGCCTGTGTTGTTTACACTGCTAAGTTTTTCCATGATGGATCCTTAATGCCAGATGTGTAGTTCATGCTCAATAAATATTTCTTGAATGAATCACAGAAACAAAGTTTCATGGCTAAAGGTAACCTACACGTGATATCCAATTGCATTCCTCAGACTCTGAGAGTATCATGCATTTTGCTTCAGGGATCCAATAACCAATGCACTTAGTGTTTGAAGGCTACCACATTTCTCAAAGTTGCTGACCATGTAGGTGCATCACACCCATTTGCCTTGAAGTGAACATGCTGCACCTCCAGAGGCTGCTGTCTGTCCCCACGTGCCTCCCATTTCCCTGGGCAGTAGTATGAGGACCCAGAACATGCTATAGCTGCTCAAAGCAGGAATACTCAAGTGCATTAAGTGGAAAATCTATTAGATGCTTCTTACATTTGCCTTAGTGTGTTTAGCTTCAGAGCACTGAGATATCCTTTTAAACAACAGAGTCCTTGGGATATCACATACTTACTTATTCTGTCAGCATCATAATTTGAGAAGGTGATCTAGTCCTTAGAGCCTCAAAATGTGTTATCATTGTATATTGTAGGCATAAGCTCTATCACATGATCACTCATTCACTGACAATATTCTTAATCTGTTTTTTTAGTACCTGGGATTGAACTCAGGGGTGCCTAACTACTGAGCCACATCTCAGTCCATATTTATAATATATATATATTGAGACAGGATCTCCCTAAGTTGCTTAGGGCCTCACTCAGTTGCTTAGGCTGGCCTCAAACTTGCAATACTCCTGCCTCAGTCTCCCAAGTCACAGAGATTACAGGCTTATGCCACTATGCCTGGCCCCTCTAAATCTTTAAGATAATAAACATTGATAAAATCTCTGGTCCATTTCAAACTTTCCCTGCCTGTCAATAAAATTATTATATTTGTCAGTTATATGTATTTTGTAATAGCCTCATAACCCTTATCTCTACTGTGATGCAATTACTGTATGCCATAGTAATATCTGAACTACACACTCACTTCGATACTTTGAGTAAATTTCCCACATTTAAAAAAAAAATAGTTTTTAGTTGTAGTTGGACACAATACCTTTATTTTTATTTGTTTAGTTTTTTATGTGTAGCTAAGGATCGAACCCAGCAACCGGCACATGCTGGGAAGACTCTATTGCTGAGCCACAACCCCAGCCCCTAAATTTTCCACTTTTGATAACAAACTCTGATGCCTCCAACTTGCTAATGCCATGTCATTGAACCTTTTTTTGGCTTTTTGTTACCTCTAGCCATGCACTCTTCTGTATTCTTGCTTTGTATAAATACACTGTTATCTTCACCTTGAAACATTCTGTAAACAACACTGTGCCAGTAGAATAACAGAATGTCAATAAACACATAGTGAAAAGATAGAACTTAAAAACGTTTCCCCCTCCTCAGATGAAACCCAGCATCTTGCACATTTAGTGAGATGTAACCATCACTGGCAAAGGCCTCACTCTATGAAAAATATAAGGTATTTTTTTCTGTTATTCACTATCCTAAGCAATAATGTTTCATTATGTATCTTTATATATGTTGCTTGCATGCAACTCTATTTAAAGTCTATTATGCATGATGCTATATCAAAATTGATAGTCCAGTGGCAGGTTCTACAGACAAAACATTTTCCAGCATGTTTCTAAATTGTAATTGATTTGAACACTTTTCTTTAGTTGCTTTAAACACTTGATTTTCTTTCTACCATGTCTGTACAAGGCCAGCTTCAGTTTTGAATTTTTAACAGAAACTTTAGTAAAGAGTGAATGAAAATAAATCACAGAAAGCCAAGCCTTTTTTTTTTGTACCATCTTTCTTTCAAACAATTGGTTCAAGGACCAAAAGTTGTTTTAACATTTTTACAGTCATGTTTTTCTCTTTGGTTCATTAATAGAGTCACTAAGATTGGATTGTAAATAAAACTCTCTCTGGCATTATTTCTTATGAGAACACTGTCCAAAATAGTTTAATGTTAACTCATATGTATTTTAAAGGTAGTCCAGAAAGCATGGTAAAGCCTTTGAAAATTTGTAGTTGCTAAAGACACTCGTGTGCTTTAACTTCTTTGAGGTTATTTCATTACATATAGAAGTACATTGATGCTGGTATTATCTATGAAAATCTTACTTCCTAAAAGGTAATTTAAAAATGAGATATTTTTAAACACAGAAATTATTTAGAACTCCTGCACTATGAAAATCACATCTTTCTGCTCTACCATTTCTGTCTCCAATGCATAATAGAGTGTCTATTGCTTCATCCTTGCTGGCTCCTGCCATTTCTAAATAGCCGATCTAGAAATTAGAAGACTGTCTATTTTGTACCAATGTTAGAAAATGTTACTTTCTTTTTGTATATGTATACAAATTATAAGGTAAGTATGATCACTTCTATAAATGTAATTTGGTATCAATAATGGAAATATGAAAACTTAAAAAAAATAAAACCAGAATCCATTTGTGGCAGAAAGAACTAGTAATATTCCTAGAAATAGGATGGAAAATAACAATTTTCATATTTGTTCTGGTAATAAAGGAAAGGACAGTGATATCTTTATGCACGTCTTCCTTTAACAGAGGTTTACAACTTGTTAAATAAAATGAAGCTGGGGTTCCTAATAAAACATAAAAGTTCCCAAATACAGAAGATAACAGACACAAAAGAAACACTTAAAAGATAAAGCCTTCTTCCAAATTCTTTAGCCAAAAATTATGTGGAGTTACTTTAAATTATCCATTGATGTGCCTAAAATCATCCATTTGAAAATAGGAAAAATGATATGTATTGTAGCTTTATCTCAGCCATATGATATAGACCTAAAATAGAGTTCTAAAAATAGTTGTTAACTGAAAACTGCCTGTATAAATTCAGTTATTATGTTTACACAACAACTGAAAGAAAAAGAGATATTCTGTTATCCTGAGTAACTGCCTAAGCAGCCTGGTGGGCTGTGAATGTTTTGAGGCCAAGAAAACATACAAACATCTTTTTCCCTCTTCTGCTCCAGTTTTCATATTTCAGTGCTCCAAGTGAATCCCTGCTCAGAGAATCACCAACCAGAGTACACAAAACCCAGATGTACTTACCACATAAACCTACTCCTGACTCTAGACATGTTATTGCAAATCACAGAACAAATAAAGAAACTGAAGTCTCTCTATTGCAACGGCCTGACAGCATCATGTCAGAAGAGCCTAAAAATTGGTTGCTAGATTAAAGAAAAAAAAGTGGTGGATCTGTGGTGTGTGGTTAAATATAAGTAATGAATTTCTTATCTTTTTATTTTTGTGGGGAAACCCTCAGAAGCGGAAATTATAAAATAAAAAGCTTAAAAATATAATTATGGGCACATGCCTTTCTAGAATAATTATAGCTTCTATTTATATGAAAATCTAAATTTATTTGACCCAAATTAACAATATGTTTTGGTAGTAATTTTTTAAATTTTATAGAGAGAAATTTGTGGGAAAATTCATCTACTTTCTACTTTGTAGGATAGCATGGTATATTTAACTTTTTTGTGCTTTACCAATTGCCATCGAAAAGATGGGACAAATTATGCATTCATCCTACTTGGTACAGGGTTAGCTGATAAATACCTGGGGGTGGACATACACTTGTCATGCACTTATGCACACATATGTATGTAAACAGGTACTTTATCAGACTTTCTATGAATTACCTTTTTCCTGTTTTGTAAAAATTATTCTTTCATTACTGTACAGAAAAATAACTGGCAATTTAAACAGAGCTTTTGGTGACCAAGTAATCTCAAAATCTCACCTAGGGACAGGAGTGATACAGCCCTAAGAATAGCAGTTGGTAGCCTGCCTCTATGTCCCTGGACTTACCCAGTCTGTCATCAAACCCTCCTAAACTTGAACTTATCACTTGTTTATTTTTCTTTGCATCAAATGTGGACTTAAATTTTTAGATGAGTAAACTGCCACATTTAGTAGTAAATTGACTTTTGGTTGTTGGACGGAAAGCTGGTTTGAATCCAGGAAGGGCAAGATATGAAATGAATATCTTGTGGCAATTTAGAGGCTGGTAAATGATATTAGTCAGTGCTGTGGAAACATTTTCTGTATGCCAAACATTTTCTAAATGTTCTATATGTATCAGCTGATCTAATACTTTCATAATGAGACTGGTTTTATTAACTCTATCTGCAGATGAGAAAATAGAAGGACAGAAAGATCAAATAATTTGAGCAAGGACACACAACCGTTTAGTATTAGATCTTGGACTTAGGCTGACTTTAAAACTCATGCTCTTTACTGAGCTGTCTCTCAAAATCAGACATGGAGGTTTTCAGCACAAAAGCTTTAAGAAAAAGTTCTTGGTGGATTTATTGTTCAAAAATATTACAGAAAAATCTCAACTTTGACACTTCTCCACTTCCTGTCTGTAAATGGTAGTCCCAATTTTGGTTTTCTAGATACTCTTGATGCCTCCAGATTTCAATAAGGAACAATTCATATAGAAGCAGACATTTCTTATACTTTTTTTTGCTCAAAAAGCATCCATGGTTTGAAATTAATTCACATATTACCTGTCAGTATGGAATTCAATTTCAAATTCTCTCTTCTATTCATTTTTGTTAGAAAATCCTACTCAATTTTAGAAGGAAGAGTGGTACAAAAACAGAAGTAGAACTAGCTTATTATTGCATTAAAATATTTAAAACTTTGTGAATTATTGTTAGCTTTCCCTTTCAAAATTCTTCAGGAAAACACCACAAACTACACTCCATTCTTTGGGGAAAAGTGCACGAAATTTATATTGGTGAGTTTCTCCATGATTTATCTAGGTATTTTATAATTAAGGAATATTTTAGGACTATTACAGTACTTTGGAATTTACTGTGTATCATATATAATATGTTAAGAGCAGTGTTTGGGGGTAATGAATAAATTAGTCTTAGTTTTCACTTGAAAATCTATTTTTGCCTAATTCTGTACCACATAATTTGCTATATCACAAATCAAGTCCAGCTATCACTTCCTATATGGGATCAGAAATAAAAACCATATTGACATGTTATCCCATTCTTGAAAGAGGGTCATTCTTATGAGGAGTGGACACTTTCATGAATTCTTTCTCAAGTAAAAACCAAAATCACTATAAACATCATGTTGCAGATGGTACCTTAGAATCATTTTATATGACCTTTATCACTAAGATGAAAACATATCCTAAGACATTCAGAGAATGTGATGTTAATTCGGTTTTATTAATTGGAGATTTTAGAAAGATGTTGTTAACAAGGGGGAACTTGTTACAATAACAAAAAATTAAAAAAAATATTGCTTGTACATTCCTTCAACAAATAACTTTATTATGGAGACATTATACTGACCATTTCAGTGAGAAGCACAAATCCATTATAAGTAATAAGAAAACTCTGTCCTGTTTATTTTACTTAGCTTTTTCATTGATGTGACCAAAAAACCCGAGAAGAAAAATTTTTAGAGGAAGAAAAGTTCATTTGTTATTCATAATTTTAAAAGTCTCTGTCCACCGACAGTTGGCTCCATTGCTTGGGGCTCCAGATGAGGCAGAACATCATGGCAGAAGAGTGCAGTGAAGGAAAGCAGCTAGGAACTTGACACAAGAAAACAGAGAGGGAGAGAGAAAGTTAAAACCTATTGGTTAATGGGCTGAGTACACTGTAGCTCAGTGATAAAGTGCTTGCCTTGCATGTATGAGGCCTTGGGTTCAATCCTCAGCACCACATAAAAAAAAAAAAAAAACAGATACTGTGTGTTCATCTACAACTAAATAAATATTTTTTAAAAACCTATCAGTTAAAACATATCATGGGATCAATGCACTGATTATGTTTAAGACTCTGAACTCAATCATTTTACCTCCAAACCTTCTTGCATTGTCTCACAGATGAGCTTCTGGGGGACATCTCATATCTAAACCATAACACTGTTTGAATTAGAAGGTATGTAACTAGAACTAGAGGAGAATTAAGGAGACTAGTTATGACCAGGACTTAACATAAAATAATTTATATATTTATACCGAGAATTTTTAAAACTTCTCAACAATGCTAAATCAAGATGGTACCCCATATAACTCGGTGTATTAATAGTATAAAAGGAAGATCAAACATGTTGACCAAGCCACGCTGCCTACAGTTGTCTAGGTATCAGTGTATAACATACCTCTGTGAATGGGTGGAGGGAGCGGCCACTTAGATAGTCCATTCCACCATAGCAATCAGCTCTTAAAAGAGGGTGCCATCTGGAAATCCAGATCCAGTGTTAACTTTGGGTTCTTTACAGGAATCCAGAAACTGATTTTCTTTAAGTAAAGTCAGATTTATGTGTGAAACCTTATGATTTTAAAAGACCAAGTACATAGGCTATCAAAACAAAAAGGGCCTCTGGCTTTTCCATATTTTCTTCTATGATGCAGCTTTCCAAACAGATTAATTGAATAATGTCTTTTTATTTGGACCTTGAAAAATATTATAAGAAATTACTGGTGCACTCACATAGTTATAAAGGCACAGAAACATTCAGTGCATACTTTCAAATAGAGAAAATTACTTGCATTCATTTCCTATTATTGTATTAACAAGCTTACCTGAGATATGTATGACTGCGCATAGGGTATGACGCTACATCGTGTACAGCCAGAGAAATGAAAAGTTGTGCTGCAATTGTGTACAATGAGTAAAAATGCATTTTGCTGTCATATATACTTAATTAATTTTTTAAAAAATTAAACTAAATAAATAAATAAGACATTGATTTAAGTTTTGGAAATTATTAAAGAGACCCAGATCACTGCCCTCTCCCAAGCCCCAGCATACACACACACATGTACACACACTTCCACACAGTCATACCATTTGCAACAGCCAGAAATCAAGCTGGTTAAAACAATACAAAAGTATAAATTAGGTCAAAGGTACAACTTTTTTTCTGACTTTGCTCTTCACTCAGTTATAAGTCTTTATGTTGAGCAATTGATTTAAGAGGAAATTGAGCCAGAGAATATCTTTGAATATTTGAAAGTCACTAGCCAAATGAATTCCAAATTCACTTTATAAAACAGAAATTTGAAAATTATGGTCTTGTATGGACCCAAATTTAACTCAATAAGTAGGGATGATATGAATAATTGTGCAGTGTGCTTATATTTTTGTTACATCAATATTGTCATTCTCCCTTCTGCTTTTTAATTAGATTATGTTGGAGTTCTTCAGCATGACAAAACTTGCTGGTGGGTGAATAAATTTTGTTTTCCTAAAATTAATTTGACTATCTGAATTTCAACAATGTAAGTTTATCTTTAGAATTCTGCAAATGCAATCCTTAAAATACTGAAGCAGTTTTTTTGTGGCCTCCCCTTTTAAACTTTTCATAAAATTTCATAGAAATTACTAGCATAGCTACTAGGATAATGTATTTTACTACATACCAGATAATAACCAAGGGGAAGTTTTAAGGGATACTAAGAAGATGACCTTATGATGGGCAGTCTAAATCAACTTTTGAAAATTGCTCACCATGCAGTCAATACACTTGTATTGCTACCCAGTTGGCCAAGGTGAATAAGATGCTTTCAAACAAACTCATATTTCTGTGATCTAGTAATAAAATAAAATCACTATAAATAATTGTTCAGAATTTATCAATTTTGTTGATTGGGGTAGACAGAAATAAAAGGCAAATAAATAGAAACAAACCCCATAAATAAAATCTTGACCATAAGGTTGCTAGGCAAAGCTAACTGACAAAATATCTGTACTTTTACTAATGTTGTTGTACTGGTTTACCCATAAATATTTACTAAGTATCTGCTATCTGCCAGCTTTTAAATTAGGTATTAAGAAACTAAAAGTCTCATCAGATACAATTTCTATCTTATAAAGAGTGATGCTATAAAAACTGTACAATATTACACATTTTTCTTTTTTTAATTGATTTTTTTTAAAAAAACAAATGACAGTGGAATGCATTACAATTCTTATTACATGTATAAAGCACAATTTTTCATATCTCTGGTTTTGTATAAAGTATGTTGAAGCCAATTCGTGTCTTCATACATGTACTTTGTACAATGATGTCTCACATTCCACCATCCTTGCTAATCCCCTGCCCCCTCCCTTACCCTCCCACCCCTCTGCCCTATCTAGAGTTCCTCTATTCCTCCCATGCTCCACCTCACTACCCCACTATGAATCAGCCTCCTTATTATCAGAGAAAACATTCAGCATTTGTCTTTTGGGGATTGGCTAACTTCACTTAGCATTACTTCTCCAACACCATTCATTTACCTGAAAATGCCATGATTTTATTCTCTTTTATTGCTGAGTAAAATTCCATTGTGTATATATGCCACATTTTTTTATCCACTCATCTACTGAAGGGCAACTAGGTTGGCTCCACAGTTTAGCTACTGTGAATTGTGCTACTATAAACATTGATGTGGCTGTGTCCCTGTAGTATGCTGTTTTTAAGTCCTTTGGGTATAGACCGAGGAGAGGGATAGCTGGGTCAAATGGTGGTTCCATTCCCAGATTTCCAAGGAATCTCCATACTCCTTTCTATAATGACTGCACCAGTTTGCAGTCCTACCAGCAATGTATGAGTGTATCTTTGTCCCCACATCCTCGATAACATTTATTGTTGTTTGTCTCCATAATAGCTGCCATTCTGACTGGAGTGAGATGAAATCTTAGACTAGTTTTGATTTGCATTTCTCTAGTTGCTAGAGATGATGAACATTTTTTCATGTATTTGTTGATTGATTGTATACCCTCTTCCTCTTCTGAGAAGTGTCTGTTCAGTTCCTTGGCCCATTTGTTGATTGGTTTATTTGGTTTTTTTTTTTGTTTGTTTGTTTTTGGTGCTTAGCTTTTTGAGTTCTTTATATACCCTAGAGATTAGTGCTTTATCTGATGTGTGAGGGGTAAAAATTTGCTCCCAGGAAGTAGGCTCTCTGTTTACCTCACAGATTGTTCCTTTTGGTGAGAAGAAATTTTTTTGAATTCATCCCATTTACTGATTCTTGGTTTTAATTCTTGTGCTATAGGAGTCTTATTAAGGAAGTTGGGGCCTAATCCCATATGATGAAGCTTAGGGCCTACTTTTTCTTGCATTAGACACAGAGTCTAGTCCTTAATGCACGTTGAGTTGAGTTTTGTGCATGATGAGAGAAAGGGATTTACTTTCATTTTGTAGCATATGGATTTCTAGTTTTCCCAGCACCATTTGTTAAAGAGGCTATCTTTTCTTCGGTGCATGTTCTTGGAAACTTTGTCTAATATAAGATAATTGTAATTCTGTGGGTTAGTCTCTGTGTACCCTATTCAGTATTATTGGTCCTACCAGTCTGTTTTGGTGCCAATACCATGCTGGTTTTGTTACTATTCCTCTGTAGTATAGTTTAAGGTCTGGTATAGTGATGCCACCTGCTTCACTCTTCCTGCTAAGGATTGCTTTAGCTATTGTGGGTCTCTTATTTTTTCAGATGAATTTCATAATTGCTTTTTCTATTTCTATGAGGAATGCCATTGGGATTTTGATTGGAATTGCATTAAATCTGTATAATGCTTTTAGTAGTATGGTCATTTTGATAATATTAATTCTGCCTATCAAAGAGCAAGGTAGATCTTTCCATCATCTAAGGTCTTCTTTGATTTCTTTCTTTCTTTAGGGTTCTATAGTTTTCATTGTATAGATCTTTCACCTCTTTCGTTAAGTTGATATCTTAGAAATTTGTTGTTGCCTTCAATAACTTCTATTTTATTGGAGTATAAGTTTACAAAATAATTTCTAATTATCCTCTATATTTCTGTAGTATTCGTTATGATATTATTTTTTTCATCGTATATGCTGGTAATTTGAGTTTTCTCTCTCCTTCTCTTCATTAGGGTAGCTACAGGTCTGTCAAGGATTTTATTTTTTCAAGGAACCAACTTTTTTTTGGTCAATTTTTTCAATTGTTTCTTTTGTTTTGATCTCATTGATTTCAGCTCTTATTTGATTATTTCTTGCCTTCTGCTTTTGCTGCTGATTTGTTGTTTTTTCCCCTAGGGCTTTGAGATGTAATATAAGATCCCTCATTTGTTGACTTGTTCTTCTTTTAAGGAATAAACTCCATGCAATGAACTTTACTCTTAGTACTGCTTTCAGAGTGTCCCAGAGATTTCAATATGTTTTCTCTATCTTCTCATTTACCTCTAAGAATTTTTTAATCTCCTCCTTGACATCTTCTGCAACCCATTGTTCATTCAGTATCATATTGTTTCATCTCCAGGTGTTGAAGAAATTTTTATTTATTTATTTATTTATAAATTAGTTGTAGTTGGACACAATGTCTTTATTTATTTTTATGTGGTGCTGAGGATCGAACCCAGTGCCTCACATGTGGGAGGTGGGTGCTCTATCATTGAGCTACAGCAGCAGCCCCAAATGTTTATTTTTTTATTTTTGTCATTGATTTCCAATTTCATTCCAGAATAATCTGATAAAATGCATAGTAGTATCTCTACTTTTTTGTATTTGCTAAGAGTTGCTTTGTGGCATATCATATGGTTTGTTTGTTTTAGAGAAGGATCCATGTGCTGCTGAAAAGAATGTGTATCTGCTTGATGCAGGTTGAAATATTCTAACGATGTCAGTTAAGTCTAAGTTATTGAGTGTATTATTGAGTTCTAAGTTTCTTTACTCAACTTTTTATTAACAGATCTATCCAGTGGTGAAAGATGTGTGTTAAAGTCACTCAAGATTATTGTGTTGTGGTCAGTTTGACTCTTGAACTTGAGAAGAATTTGTTTGATGAGCATAGCTGCACCATTTTGGGGGGCATTTATATTTATGATTGTTATGTCTTGTTAGTGTATGGTTCCCTTTAGTAGCATGTAATGTCCATCTTTATCCCTTTTGTTTAACTTTGGCTTCAAGTCTATTTTATTTGATATGATGATGGAAACCCCTGCTTGCTTCCGCAGTCCATGTGAGTGATATAATTTTTCCCAACCTTTCACCTTTAGTCTATGTGTGTCTTTTCTTATCATATGAGTCTCCTATAGGCAACATATTATTGGGTGGGTTTTTTTTAAGTCCAATCTGCTAGCCTATGTCTTTTGATTTGTCAGTTTAGGCCATTAACATTCAGGGTTATTATTGAGACATGGTTTATATTCCCAGCCATATTTGTTTATTTTTGTTGTTTAACTTGACTTGTTTTTCTTCTTTGATTAGTTTTTTCTTGAGGGTACTATCTCTTTCTGCTGATTTTCAGTGTTGTTTTTTTTTTTTGTTTTCTCTTCATGTAATATTTGGCCAAGTATGTTTTGTAGTGCTGGTTTTCTAACTATAAATTCTTTTAAATTTTGTTAATCATGGAAGGTTTTCACTTTATTATTAAGTCTACAGCTTGATTTTGCTGGATACTAGATTCTTGGTTGGCACCAATTTTCTATTAGAGCTTGATATATTTTGTTCCAGGATCTTCTAGATTTCAGGGTCTTTGTTGAAAAATCTGCCATTATCCTAATTGATTTTCCCCTATACGTAATCTGATTCCTTTCTCTTGTGGCTTTTAAAATTCTGTCCTTATTCTGTATATTGAGCATTTTTATTATAATGTGCCTTGGTGTGAATCTGTTGTGATTTCTTATATTCAGCATCCTGCAGGCTTCTTGAATTTGGATTTCCAATTCATTCTTCATGTTTGGAAAGTTTTCTGATATTATTTTATTGAATAGATTGTTCATGCCTTTGGTTTGGACCTCTATGCCTTCCTCTATCCCAATAACTCTTAAATTTGGCCTTTTTATGCTATCCCATATTTCTTGAATGTTCTGCTCATGGTTTCTTCCCGTTATCACTGTGTGGTCTTGTTTTTTTAAGATTATATATTTTATCTTCATTGTCTGATGTCCTATATTCCAAGTAGTCTACTCTGTTGGTGATGCTTTCATTGAGCTTTTAATTTGGTTTATTGTTTCTTTCATTTCAAGGATTTCTGTTTGGGTTTTTTGTTTGCTTGTTTGTTTGTCTGTTTTTTAAAACCTTTATCTCCCTGTCGATGTCATCTTTTGCTTCCTGGATTTGTTTATGTAGCTTCTTGTCAAAGTGATTGTACACTGCTTGTATTTGCTCTCTTGTATCTTCCTTTCACAAAACATTTTAACCATGTATATCTTAAACTCTTTCTCTGTAATTCTTTCTCATGTGGCTGCCAATGATTCTATTGATGTAGTGTCTTGACTTGTTTATGGTACTTTGTTCCCTTGTCTTTTCATGTTGTAAGTGTGTCTTCCTTTCCAGCTCTGAGTCTGGGGTATTATTGTTTTTACTCTATAAGTTTGTAGTACTCTTGTAGGGTTCCAAGACCTCTCCTTTGCGGGGAAGGACAATGTTAACAAATCCCAATATCAACAATATACCACCTCTGAACATTTGTTGTTATTAAGATGTTTACAGTTTAATCTCAATGTATAGAGATGTTAGATTCAATTATTATCTAAAATATAATCAATAACGTTGTAAAAATGTTTACAGTTTCTGACAGTGGACAATGAACTGGGGATGGGGCATAGGACGATATGCTGAGCAGGAAGAATGTGAGGATATAGAGTTAATATATCCTAGGAAATGTGAAAGAGAAATCTAATGAAGAGGGTTAGTAGCAAGAGAATAGACAGGAAGTAATTTAGGGTAGACAAATATGTAGGAAGACAGTAAAGTGCATAAAACAAACACAAATATGTATTAAGAAAAATACAGGATGTTAAAATAGTAAAATGTGGAGGGGGAAAGAAAAAAGAAAGAAGAGGAAAAAAGGCCATAGACACCACCTCTACATTATATTATTCAGATGGCTCAGTCCTCAAAATCATATTTGTTGCAAAATTCTTGGTTTCATATATGTGAGGGCCAGAGGATAGAAGGGAAGAAGAGAAAGAGGGGGAAAAATGCTCAAAAAAAAGAAACCAGGGTTGCTGTTAGTTTTAGAGATCCATATCTTTTCTGTTTTTCATACAAGCTGGTGTCTCTGCCCTCAGGATGGTGTAGACAACCAGAATGGGAGGACTGGTTCTTGTTTAGGGCATCTGGAAGTGGAGAGTACCACCCACCAGTCCCTGCAGAGAGATTGCACTTCAGAGGTCTCTCTTTGGGACCGCTCATCTGACTTAAGCACCAAGTATTGTCTCCCTCACTTGCCTGGAGATTTCCCAGATCCTGGTCTCTCTGTTAGGCTCCAAACATTAGCCCCATCTCCCTCTCACTTAGTAGTTTTCAACTTCAGGGCCTCTCACACCAAGGCTCACACCAGGTGAGCGATACCCTCGTCTCACTGCACACCTGCCCAACTAAGAGCTGTTTTTGTATTGGGTGATCACTGTGCGGAGTTATCACTGCTGGGGAGCGGGGAGCAGGGGGTGAGTTGGATACCTGGTACCTGGCCAGATGAAGATACAATCTGAGAGCTGTCCCCACCAATATGGCAAGAAAGGTTATCCAAGATGGAGTTGGTCTGCTTCCAGCACCGGGGTGTCTGGTGAGGTGGGGCGATCCATGCGATGGCATTATTCTGGGGGTAGTTAGTAGCTGAGTGATCTGAGTGGGAGCAGAGTGCAGTCTGGAGTTCTGCAGAGGTGCTGATAGGTGATTCTGCTAATCACCTATCATGGGCTACAACTGCAGGCTTAGGGTTTCAGGCATCAGGAGTCCAGAATCCTACTCAAATGCTGAGCCTCTGAGCCCTGTGCCAGGGTCACAGCACTGGTGATTTCTGTGGAAATCACCTGTATAGGGGTCTTCTTACACACCTGAGGTGCAATATTCTGACTAGGTGAGATCTGGGTCACAGAGCAAAACAGAATGCTGCCTCCCTCTGGCCCGCCATCTTGGAATCCCCAGTATTATGTATTTGGATTGCAACATAGTCACAGAGATAGAATGTGCCTTAGAAGAGTTGAAATAGATTTGTGAAAATGAGTAGGAGTTTGTCAAATGAAGATAGAAAGTAGAAAGTTCAGCCTATAGTAAAGTTTTCAGAGTAACAAGGGCAGAGTTTTGAATGTGCATCAGACAACAGAGGGAAAAGGAAGAGAATGGAGACATATTTTGGACTTCAAAAGCCTCCTTGAGACTTGGATTTTATCTTGCAGACAGCAAGGTGGTCCATAGCAGCTCAAATAAATTAGGGTTATTCAGTTGCTCCTGTGTATAGGCAAGTAAGACAAGAGATATGAAACCAATAAAAAAATAAAAAATAAGATACTTCAGGGGCTATAGAGAAAGGTAAGAGGGGCAGGGAGGGAAAGATGAAGGAGGGAAAAAAATAGGGTAGGAGGGGGAAGAAAGGGAAGGAAAGAGAAGGGAATTGGCAGAGAGCCAGGGAGGAGAAAGGAAGAAGGAGGGAAAGAAAGGACAGAAATAATCCCAAGGCCATACGGCTGTTAAATAATATTTTAGAATATAAGGTATACTTATATGTGTATACTTAAGTGTATACTGTAAACAACTTAGATCATGTTAATGCCTAATATTTATATAATTCTTTATAGTTTACATTATGTTTATAACCTCATTTGTTAGACTTTCTGCCAAGAAAGGTAGTTTCTCCCAGTAGGAATAAAAGTTAGAGAACTCATGGGGATTCACCTAACATCCAAATGATGGAGCTGGATTCAGAGTGCAGCTCTTAGCCCCACATCAGTGTTCTTTCTATCAAAGAAAAACTATATATAATATTTTAAAAATCCATTAGAGGGAATCAGAGATGTGCATAAATTCGGATCTGGTTTATGTAAGCAAATGTCAGAATGTGAATACCAAAATAGGAGTAAAGAAAGAACCAAAAAGAGGCAGGAGTACTTTAATGAAGAGAGAAAATGATTATGAGTTCTATACATTGTTAAGGTCTGTAAACAAGTCAGGATGGCACCTGTTATTTTGCCAGAGAAATGTTAGAGTCTGTAAACAATTCTGCATGGTGCCTGGCAAAATGCCAGAGGGAGTGGTTTGTGAAGTAACAAAAGCGAGCCATTAAGTGTGGATATTCCTTATTGGTTGACTGCTATATCTATTTTATGCTAATTAAATAAGCTGTGTAAAATGTATAAATACCGCTCCTGTCCTACAATAAATGGCTCCTACTCCTGCTGCATCAATCTACTCAAGTAGTTCATCACCCCTGGTTATTTTGCTGCAGCCAGACTGCGGCAATACATTGTTTGGTAGGACTTGCCTAACAGATTCTTTTTTCCCTTTGCTTCTCCCAAAACTCCTCTTCCTCCAGGCATGGTGGCACACATCTGTAATCCTGGCATCTAGGGAGGCAGAGGCAGGAGGATTTCAAATTCAAAGCTAGCCTCAGCAACTTAGCAAGGTCCTAAGCAACTCAATGAGACACTTTCTCTAAATAAAAACTAGAAAGGGCTGGGGATGTGGTTCACTGGTTATGTGCCCCTGAGTTCAATCCCCAGTACCAAAACAAAACAAAAATACCCACTTCCTTTCAGTAGTTCAAATTGATGAAACATTACTCTGAAGAGCAAGACCTCAGCAACAGAACCAGAAACTTGTAAAAACACAGAGAAAGAGAAGGCAGAGACAGGACAAAGAGAGACAGAGAGGGAAGGTATGAGCAAGTACTAAAAAGGACTCATAAATTAACTTGACCACTCTTTTCATTTTTAAATTAAGAAAAACAAATTCCAGGAATACTAGCAGTTAACAGCACCCTAATTGGTGGTAGAACTGAGTCTAAACCCTGAGCTTGCTGACTTTCCATCCAAGGAGGTTTCCACAGCCTGTGTCCAAGAATCATAGGGTATATTCTGCCAACAGAGAAACTGAAAGGAGGAGGGATTTACCACAGTGCCCATCTGGGACTGGCATTGGGAAGGAGGAGATCTACTGCAATGCTTCCCAGACTTTTAGATTTCATGGAGCAGAAAAATTTCAAATAAATATATAAGTTCCATCATGGAGTTGCCAACATTTTAATTTTGCCAAGAAAAGACATTTAAAAATAAACAAAGACAAAACAAGTATAGATGACTTTCACCACCATTCCACACAAACACAGTCACTGCTATGCAAAAATCTGGAACACCCTTATTATGGAATAAAGTCTGCTTCATGAAAAATTCATCTTATTGTGGCTTTTCTTCATTTAGCTGAGGATTAATAGCTATACTTCATCATGGTCTAGCCCCGGGTTGCTGGCCAATATTTCAGAACTACCAGAATGTATGAATAAGCCCTAAATGGAGGGTCAGAGACCAGGATTTAGTCTCTATCAGTCAAAAACTGTCCATCCTGGGTCAGGTAGCTCCTCAATTCTGGATCTCAGACTAGCCCAATTATCAAATGAGAGCTTCCAGCTGGCTCTGAAGGGATAGCATGTTAAGAAGAGTTAAATGTCTGAATCAGACCCATGTTGCAGATGCTCTTAGGAGCACTGTGCCTTTGAAAAGCTCATTCCCAGGTCTTGTTCTCCTCAACCTTAGGAGAAAGTGCTGGCAGGTGAGGATAATGGCTGATGGACCTGGCATTGAGTGCTTTACCTGAGTTCACCAATAGCTTTTAAATCACTTTTCATGAAAGAAAATGTCAGGCTGACCTGCACTGTTTATTTTTTAATTCTGAACCACTCTGTTTTTTTATGGCAACTATTATTTTTTGATGTCATATTGCTACATAACTATCTTCAAAGGAAAAAAGCAACAGAAGAAGAAAAGACCAGAGTGTCAGGAACAGACACTGAGGTATATGAAACAAGGTAAATGAAAGACAAGTCTCATAGTTCGAGTTCTATTTAAAAGTAATCCATGTCAGAAATGACTCTTTACAAAGGGTAGCTTGTCCCAGTCACTGCTGGTACCCTCAACCCTTACTTGTCCATAAATGAAAACTATAAGCAAGGGATAAGAGCAGAACAATATAGGGTATCAACAAATGAATATTCTTGTATCCCTATTGTCCAGGGGACAGTAGAAGTGAGACTGGAAGTCTGCACATCCAGTTAAGCCTTAACAAAGTCTTAAAAAGTTAAGTTGGAATCTTTGGATCAAGTACAGTTTAAAAGTTGTGGAGAGAAACCACAGAAAATGTAGAAACAACAAGGTAGAAGCACATTTAAGTAAGACTTTCCTTCCCTTAGTCTCTTTTAGTCACACCCATAATATAATTACAGCTTAGCATTTGCATTTAATTATACAGTATTGAGAAACACTCTGAACTTTATAGCAAAGCTGAACTCTTTATTGCCAATAGGTTTTGTACTTCCATCCTGAGGAATGAACTTTAGAACAGGCAAATACAAATCTTGGCTAAATAAAATGGAATGAAGATGTCTATGGTCAGGTCAAACACAGATGTATTTGCGGGGGAAAAAATGGTACAAATAAACATTACAAATTTGCTCAGGCAAATAGTAAGTTCTCAATAAGTGTTAGATGTTATTACCATCTTCATTTTTGCAAAAAAAAAAAAAAAAGATCCAAAAACATTTTTTCCTTTTTTTGCTTCCATGCCAGTAAAATTTACAGAAGGGTTAGTGTAAGGCTTTAAAGCTACTTTTTAAAGGAAAATCCACAGCATTCTCTAGAGCCATATACACCTCCTTTGGTGTTATTCCACTTCCTCTTTTACTCTCCTAAACTCCAGAGGTGTTAAAAAGAGGGTAAGGTCCTTCCTTGGGGTAGATTTTGTGGTACCAACCACAGGAATTTCGCATGACTTTAGTGCATAAGTAATTGGTATCATGAAAATTCCTGATTTTTTCAAAAATAAATGATGCATAAAAGGCACATAAAACTTCAGTTAATAAGTCCCAACTCGTTCAAGAACATATCTTAGCTCAGCCAATGGAACTAGTTTTTTATTCAGTGGAGACCTCTTAAATGCATTGCCTCAGTGCACAGTAAATCTATTCTTTTAGCAGGTTTATTCCTTTATCTGGTAGTCAATTTAGTGGCCTTTCATGAAATGTAGTAATGACATACATTTGTGGAGGGAGGTATATTCTTATAACTTGTCTGATTATCTTTGGGCTTTAGCATGTATTATTTATGAGTGTTATTTCTTGAGCAGGTTTATGCCTTCATCAAGTAATCATGAACACATTTTAAGTATAAATATGAGCCTACAACAACTGGAAACCACCATGGTTTTAACAAGGTTCATTCTTGCACAAATATCTCATTCAATTTTCAGGGAATTGTATTTTGAGAACAAAATTTATTTTGTCATTTTCCCTCCTCACTTTCCAAATTGTAATACCTATACTACAAAGAAAGCAATCATCACTCTCGCATGCATTCAACTAAATATTTCTAGGTATAGAAATGCCATCAGCTTATTTCATACATCTAAAATGAACTGAGAGAAAGCTTTGAAAATGCAACAGCATCTATGATAATTCCTTAACCTACGAGGAACTTAAGAGAATAAATGTCAGAAAATGTATTGATATATTTGCTGGTGATAGAATGTAATCAGATTTTTAATGTTTTATATGTTAAAGTTTTGTTCTGTTATTGTTTTTATTAAAATTTTAACCTACTGATGAATCACTTTTAGTCTACTTTAAAAATACAGAAATTTATGTTGTTATTCAATTTTCAATGATTATATCTTTAATTAAACATTGCACAATTTATTTTGCACACAAAGCAATTGAAATATCAGGTGGGTCAATATTGTAATTTTTCTCTTTTCTCTGGTCACTAAGCTAGTATTTTAGGTGAACCTCCTGTGCTTAATTCAACATGTTTTGAAACATCATCTTGGAAATAATGTAGCACTGTGTTTAGATAATATGATATACCAACACTAATGTTATCTTTAAAGTTAGGCATTGAGCACAAATCTACAGATGAATTAGCTGTTTCTAAATTAAGGACTATTACGAGCCAGTAATGGTATGATATTCTTTTTATGATTATAGGTTGGGTTATAATGCAACAAGAAAAAAATGTAATGTTTCTAAAATGACAGTTTTTTAGATTTGTGTTGCCTGAGGTAGTTCAGCTGAACAATAAACTATAATTTGATTGATGGAAAATTGAAGTGGTTCATCTAATCTGCCAGTCTAGCCTACCACAGCTTTGATTTTGCATGAATGATGATGTATCACAGTTATAAAGATAATGTTGTTTGTATTAGACAGCAGATTTTTTTTCTCCCACATAAAAAGGAAGAGCTTTATTACATGGGAATGATCAAAATATGCCATGGATTAGTATGGAATCAAATATTTTGGAATATAAATTTGTAAATTCAAATGCATAAGGCTAAATTATGTAAACAAAACTTCAGAACATAGTTTTTGGTTCAGGTAAATTGGTCATGTATTGATCACAGAATGACTCAGTGTGGATAGAGTGACATCTGCACCTGAGAAAAGCAATCAGACTATAACTATTCCACATTTATTTTAAATGAATGATGACTTGTTGGAGAGAACTCTTACAAATCAATCATAAAGATTTCTAAACTCCAGAGAAAAAAATTCATTTAAAATAATAAAAGGGTAATAAACACTGCAAAACACCTTACACATATGCAAATTTGAGTAACACATTGATCATCAAAGACATGAGGCTATTTATAATTAACTGCTGAATATTGATGATTTTGCAGATTTAACAATGGAACATTGAATTAAGATTCTTGAATTAATTTCAGAGTATAATTTTGAGCAACCTGGTTTCAGTTCATTATCTACTCTTATCAGTCCAAAAATTTTTGTGAATTGTGTATATACTTCAAACAATAAGGAAGGTAGTACAACTATTTTTGTCTTTCTTTAAAGTGTTACAAAACTAAATCTATAAAGGTTTTTTAAAGTTTCTTTAAAAATTGCTAACTAAATACAGAAATGTTAAAAAAAAAGTACTCTCAGAATATTCTAAATAGGAATGTATCTATAATCAGAGAAGTTGAACATTTTAGAAGGAAAATTATAAGAATGGATAATTTAATGCACTATTTTCTTCTCTAGTCAAGAATGACCAATAGCCATTGAAAAGAAAACTACTAAAAATTCAGGAGTCTGATATCATCTCTGGGCAATATAATTTTTTAAAAATTATTTATTTATTTTTATTTTATTTTTCTGGTACGAGGATTGAACCCAGGGGGATTTAACACTGAACAATATCCCTAGTTATTTTTATTTTCTCTTTAGAGACAAGGTCTTGTTAAGTTGTTTAGGGCTTCACTAAATTGCTGAGGCTGGCCTCAAACTTGCAATCTTCTCAGCCTCCCTAGTCTCCAGGATTATAGAGGTGCACCACCATGCCTGGCCAATTTGATTTATTTGTAACAGTGAAAATTTTTTTTCAATGTACCCATTAAGTAAAGCATTTTAAATATTTGTTAACATTTAAATAGTTACTAGTAGCCACTTTATTGGAAAGTGAGTGTCATTTAACATGGGTAGAATTACAAAACACCATTACCTTTCTCGAAAGCAATTTGAAACTGTAAATGCCATTTCTCAAGTGATTACTATGTCCCAGGATTTGAACTGTGAATTTATTTGTTGAACTAAATTATTTTTTCGGTTTCTACCAAGCCATAATATTGAGCATAGCCTATTATTAATTAGTTTTAATTTTAAGAATAGATTTTAAGAAAACCTAAAATAAGCTGGTATGCTGGCTCACACCTGTAATCCCGGTGGCTTCAGATTCTGAAGCAGGAGGATCACAAGTTCAAAGTCAGCCTCAGCAAAAGCAAGGTGCTAAGCAACTCAATGAGACTCTGTCTCTAAATGAAATACATAATAGGGCTGGGGATCTGACTCAGTGGTCAAGTGCCCCTGCGTTCAATCCTCAGTAACCCCCCCCCAAAAAAAAAGAAAAAAAGAAAAGAAAACCTAAAATAATATGAGAGAGATATTCATTACTTAGGAAAAAATTAAGAACTGTAGTGTTCAAAATTATTTAATTTTGTTATATTACTTTGATCACATAATTATGCAGTCACTGAAAATTATTTTATGTGAAATATTTTATAATATGCCAAATATGTATAGTATGTTAGGTTGGTTATTAAAACAAGAAACAAAATTATATTAATTATATCACTAAAAGAAAAAGAAAAATTCTTATTTTTTCATTGGTATATTTAAATCATACAAAGTATCACAATTGTTACATAGTTGTACATACATACAATATAACTATTATCTAGAGAGGATAAAAAAACAGTTGGTACAAATATGTAGTTTAACTTTTCTTTAGACTTTTCTGTATGCCAAAATATTTTTTGGATTAGCATGTACTGTTTTCATAATTGGATAAGAGGTTATTGACCCACTTTTTGTCCTTATCCCTTTTTGCTTACTGTACCGTACATTATTCCTCACAAATGGAAATTGATAAGCTATAGGGTCAGATAGGCCTGACCTGGAATACCAGCTCCACTGCTCGGTAGCTCTGTGGCCCTGAGCATGCTGCACACACACACAAATACACACACATGTACACAGGCTTCAGTTTCCCCATATGTAAAAAAAAAACCCATCAGTATATTACATGTATGATTCAAAGAGGAGAGACTGATCAGCATTAAAAAGGGAGAAAATCTTCACAGATGTTTGAATAAGAATATTATGTTTAAGGAGTACTGGAGTCTGCACAGGCTGTGTATATAACATCTCAAAGCAGAAGGAGCAGAGTGAAAAATGAGCAAAGAGATGGAATGATGTAGTCTAGTGTTTCTGAGTAGATGTGAAAGAGCTCCACAATTGGTAGAATAAAAGCCTTGATATTATGTCATTAAAGAATTTTGCCTAAATTTAAAGATCATATTGACTTCAGAAATCAATTTTCATTTATTTTAGTTCCAAAGTTAATTTGTTTGTGTTATTCTGGAAAGCTTTGTTTGGATTTACTCTTCTGGAATTAATAAAACACAACCAAATCATGAAAATTGAGAGAGGAAAGGGACATCACATTACCACAAACACCAAGATCACCTTCAGCTGGTAAAAGAAAGGTTACCTAGGGATGGAGAAGTCGCCATCATGCTTGATTCATCTGTGACCATTTGCAACATGAAGATTTTATTTTTACTCTAATTATGCAGTTTGTTTATGTATTCTCAAAATTTGAAGTAATAACTAAGTAATATTCCCCTTTAGGAAATTCAACATTTATTGTCATGGTTTCTGCTTTTATAACAGGAAAACCATTCTTTTGTTGAAGAAATTTCTGATTTGCACTGGATTGTGTTTATTTTTTTAGTTTATTATAGTTATTTATGATATTTTATATTCATTTATATTTTATGTGTATTACTCCAACAATTCATTCTAAAAGACTTAATTTAGTGTAGATTTAACATTTAGATTTAGAAATTGAAGCACCTTCTGAAGAAGCCAAACTCAATTAGCTGTGAATATTTAAAATAATATTTTCATGGTATAAAAACAATATCCCATGCACACAGTTAGAATTACATCAAGATACATATGTTTGTATTCTTATGATCATTGATGTTTGATGGTATACTTCTATAATGTAATTCAAATGTCTGCAAACTATCACCTGACAAATTTAGCCCACTACCTCTTTGGAAATATAATTTTATTGGAACCCATCCATTACCATTTTTTGTTTGTTTTATCTATGTTGTTTTCTTGCTACAATAGCAGAGTTGAGTGGTGGTGACAGATATTTTGGTAAGTGATCAGAAAACGCATTACCTTTCATAGAGTTAGAGTTGTTGCAATTGAGAATTGAAAACAATCCATGTAGCTATTAAAAAAAAGAAATGTTTGGGTAAATCAGTAGTTAAAACAAAAAATATACATATAACAGCAACACTTATGAAAAAGATGCTCATAAATAAATCCATTTTTTTTAAAAAAACTATATTATATATATATATATTCATATGTATGTATATATATATACACACACACACACACACACACACACACACACACACACACATAGAAACAGAGAAAAGAGAAAGAAAACTACTCTTATAAACTCATAAACACGTGGAGTTGAAGATCCAAGAACCAAATGCACACCTTCCTTTCCTCCTCCAGGACAAGTTTTGAAATACAGAAGTAAAGCTCAGGACTCCAGAAGCTACAGCATAACACAAGCACCAAGTTTCCACATGGGGTTTACCATCCATCTGGTCCTAGCAGGGCTTGTCATCAGAGAGCCAGGAATAGACTTAACTAGAATGTCATTCTCTACAGCACCTCTCCCTTAACCTCCTCTCCTGCTCACACCGTCCCTACCTTTGTACCTCAATTTTCTGTTGTTCTTTTCTGAGCTGTTGCTGTGTGACAAACTGTTTAAAACAAATGTTTTAAATGTTTTCAAATGTTTTCATCCCTTGCATGGATGTCATAATCCCCTAAATTCCTGTTCCCTCTGAGAATCCTAATGCCTCCAATCATTTCCCCCACACACAAAGTTGCCTCAGGTTTGATTCCTCAGCCTCAAGCCCAGGACACAAGGATGAACCCACTCAGTCACTGGCCTTCACCCACCTCCTTAAACATGTGCTTTGTGGACAGCCACGCACACCCCTCCTCTACCTACCCAATGCCACATCATCCTTGAAGTGACTCCCAAAGGAAAGCTTTACCTGACCTCTCCCAACCCCAAGGGCCCCTCTTATTAGTCCAGCCTATGTTCTTTTTCTTCTCTGTGTTTTAATTCTAATAGGCTAACAATTCCATGCTAACAACTAATAGTGTGTGTTCATTGACCTTATTAATATTGTGTGAAGTACTGTAGAAAAAAATTACCTTCTAGGGCTAGGGGTGTAGTTCAATGGTAGAGAACTTGCCTAGTATGTATGAGGCCATGGGTTCAACCCCCAGGACTGCCAAAAGTAGAAACATAAAGATCAGCTTCAATTAGGAAAAAACAAAGTTCAATAACAAAAATTAAATTGGCAATATACTATTTTCTTGTTAGATGTCTAGGAAAATATTTATACTTCTGCTACAGCAGAAACCTGGCTTCTCTATTACTAGGTATATTTATACTTCTAGAATGCTTTAGAAAAAATCAGCCTATTAAAAGCCTGTAGCTTCAATACTTTTAAGTTTCCTTGAAATACTTCGAAACTTTGCTTAAGTACAAAGATTTCCTGAGTCTTTGTTAACTGCACATGTGACAGGGATGAGAGCAGCTGGCTACCACTGGTCTAGGTGGGGTGGACACACATATGATCAGGGCTCAGAGTGGAAAAAACAGGATCCCTAAAAATGCTTCTGATTCTGAGATTGGGCTGCATTTCCAAAGGAACTCTGTGGCAACACCAATACATATGCTATCCATCGTGGAAGCCACCATTCACATCTGGCTATTGATTGAGATGTTGCTAATATGCTGAATTGTTAATTTTATGTAAGGTTCATTTTTAAATAGATTGCTCATGGCTACCATATCAGATAGCACAAATTATAAAAGGCAAAAGCAAGACTCTTGAGATTCCAACCTCCTTGGGAAACACTTTGGGCATGGAGAACTCTATTGCATCTTCTTCCACTTCACATCAGGCAAATACCTAATTATTTTCAGGGTAAATATAGAAATCCTCACTGCATTAGTTGCATTACCATGAGACCATGACTTCTTGGAATTTTCTAGTGCCCATTGTTGTTGGCTGATCTGAGGTCAACTCAGACTCGAGAACCATAAGGATGACAGCGTGCATGAGATGAGACCATTGATATCTGCCAATTAAAAGGACCACACTCTTAGTTGAGATTAGGAGGGCTGGTCCTTCAATCCTTCCCCATGTGAAAAAGGATTTTTTTTTCTTCTTTTTTTTTTTTAACGAGCTTTTGACATTGACTCAGAACCCCTATTCCAGTGCCTGATGTGCAGGTACAGGCTGGCTGCATGACAGGAAGGACTCTAGGCTAAGGACAGGCTTCCTGTGTCCTTCAGAAGAATGTGCTACAGAGCCACAACACTTTTCATTTCCCTGGAAGTGCTTCAGTAGAGCCAGTGCTTCAGCAGGGCCCTCTGGAGCAGGCTGGCCTGTTTTTTCCTCCATGCAAATAGGCATGGCGCCACCTAGTGGATATTATTTTCAGTCTGTTAGCTGAACAGAGAGTGGGCAGGTTTCATAGGTATTATGTTTCAATAGGGACAGGCAAGCAGGTTTGGGCATTTGGGCTTTATTGATGGGTGGATTCCTGGGTATTCACTTTCACCTGCTTCATGGGATGTATTTATTAATTGGGATAATGATGGCTCCAAATTCTTATGGTGTTGTGCACATTCGATAAATTTGTTTTTCTGAAGCACCTGGCTAATAACAAAGGACACAGACGTTTTTGCAAATTAATGAGCTCATCAAATCAAGTGATCCTTTCTATTCAAACATAACTGAATTCCTGGACTTTTGTGTGTGTGTGTGCATGGCAGAGGAGTATTCTGGATCAAGGCCCAGAGCTGAGACTCTAGTGAGCTTGGCTTTCAACCAAGAATGTTGGAACTTGTGGCCCTATGCATGTAAGAGGCTCTCTCTAAGAAAGTCCTTGCTCAGGCAAGGGAGCCTGACATGTCAGCCGTGCAGAAGCTACAGCAGAAACCTGGCTTCTCTATTACTACGACTGGATGTGTCCGCAGCCTTTGAGATACTGTAAAATACTTTGAAAGACAGCAAATATGTGTTGGAGATGGTCCATTTGCAAAGTATGGGGAGGTCCTTTGTGAGATGTGTGCTCAACAGTCCAAAACTATGGACTAACTGTAACAACTGTGAAATAAGACCCTCTACAATAGACCAAGAATAATTCTAGTCATGACTTTGAACCAAATATGCAAGAAATATGTGTTTAAAATGACTTCATTTATATGCTGCAAGTACAATGTTTTAGCCAAATATAAGCTTGAATCTTTATGAAACTGGCACAAACCAAAGCACTGAGCTTGTTTGCAAAAGAGGAATTTCTCTGGGTCTCCCTTCTAAATCCCTCAAACTGAGGTTGAGCAGAGAGACAACCTCACTTAAGAAAAAGTGGTCTCATTCAGTTCATTACTGTTCATTCCTTCACAAACATGCATTTAGTTCCTCTTTATTGCCAGGTGCTGAGATTATATGGAGTACAGCTGTCTGTCAGTAGCTGCAGGGAACTGGTTGTAGGACACTTAATTTTCACATTCAAAGTATCAGAAAGGAAGTAAGAGAGACAATCTCTACTCCCACTGTTGGTGAAAGTCAAATTCGTACAAATTTTACAGAGAACAATTTGAAAATATATATAAAAGATTTATCTTTTGTCCAATTCCTGGAATTGACCCAAAGCATATATCTGTGTGCTGAAATCACAATATTATTTATCAAGTAAAAAAAGGAAATAGGATGAATTTTTGTTATAGATACAGATACAGAATTTTGTTACAGAATATCCAACTGATGAAATGTGATGTATCATGTTTCAGAACAAACTCTAAGACACAGAAAAAGTCTTCAATACATTTTAAATAAATATCTACCTAAAGAAGTTTTCAGACATTGATACCACTTAAAAACCATAGGAGATGCTGTAGGTGTTCACACAGAAATGCACATAAGTATGTATGTGTGTCTATGCACAGAGACACAAGCACATGACCCACCCACAAATATTAACATTGATTCTTGTTGGCTTTGATATCATACTTCTTGAATTTTTTAATCATATTATTGTTTCTGTCATTATAAAATAAGTGTTACCTTGAAATTTCAAGATGAGTTGGTTCACAAAAGCAGATTTTAACTGGATATTGGTGTGTGTATGTATATATGCTTGTTCATACACACACATATCAGTGTCTAGTTAAAAAAATTCTAGCTGTATGTATTTAATTCCTTCAAATACATAATCCGTAAACCAAACACGTGTAACACAATTTCTTCCAAGTTAGTTTCTTGGGTTACTTTGGGTGTTGTGAATCACCAAACATAAATGTGACTATGCTGCCCTCCAGTGGCCATTCGAAGAATATGCTTATTTGGTAGCTGTTCTCAAAAGAGTCTTAGACCCTATAGCTCTTCCGCATTGTCAGAAAAATAATTAATAATAAGGCAACACAAAGGGGAAAAAAGTGATTCTAAGAGATTAATATGAAATGATCAAGGATTCCTGGCCACTAAATGCAAGAACTTGAAGTTTAGTCAACATAACCCCAAGGTACATTATCTTCTGGATGCCTCCTATTTCTTCAATGTGTGGCAAATATTTGCCCATTTAATGATGAAAGTCTAAACAGAATATAAACAGATATAAGAACTTGTCTTCCTCAAAATAAAAACATCACAGAAGAAAACACTGTGCACAGAAGATGACACAGAGTGGCATTCGATACCTGACTCTGGTATTAGGCTACTCAGTGCTGTGTGCTTTGTTACGATGCGGAAATGGTCAACATTCTAGAACATTTACCCAGGTCTTTCCCTCAGTTGGGCAGAGTGAGGGTGGGCAGAACAGCTCTTCTGAGACAGACATAATCATGTGATTCTAGTGAAGCCCGCCTCCTAAGTAAGCTCTTGCTCTTCTGACACTGAAGACTTAAGAGAGGCCCCTCATGGTGCATCCTCACAAGAGTTTGCACTTCTGGAGAGTGCAAAAGAAATGGAGATGAAAGACAGCCAGGTCTACCAGCCATGTCTCCCTGAGGTAATTACCCTGCCATAAAGGGCTTGTCTAGCAGGGAATCAGAACCCATCTGCTAATGACCAAAAGTCCTATCCGGAATCAAAAGCAACTATGAAAGTCAGCCATGGTGACAATCATCCAGCAATATCCTGGATGGACTAAAGCTAGTCTCTTACTTCTCCATCCCTGAAAAGGAGGCCAGGATGGAGTGACTGGGCCACCATGCCTAATATTTGAAACTCAACTTTGGGGACGGCTTTGTAAAATAGATCTATTTGCTGAAAGACTCTCCAGGAGTAACTGTTCAATACAGATGACTTTACAATGGTGTGAAAGTGATACACATTTAATTGACAATATATTTAAATTTTGTATTTAGCCTTTTCCTGGGCTAGCAACATGCAGTAACACACCAAATCACAGCCTCCTGTCAGCAACAGGATCATGAGGGAAACTGACATTCCACTGTGTGCTGCATTGCTAAGCTATGACATTTGAGGTAAGTGCATGAAATGCATTTTCAGCTTATGATATTTTCAGTTTACAACAAGTTTATGGAAATGTAGCCCTATTGTAAGTTTGGGAGCATCTGTACTGTAAAATGTCCTTTTGAACAAATTAATCCATAGCTGGGCACAGTGGCAGATGCCTGTAATCCCAGTGACTTCCGAGGCTGAGGCAGAAGATCGCAAGTGCAAGATCAGCCTCAGTGACTTCGTGAGGCCCTGAGCAACTTAGAGAGATCCTATCTCAAAATAAAAAATAAAAAGGGATAGGGGTGTGACTCAGTGGTTAAGCACCCCTGAGTTCAATCCCCAGTATTCAAAGAAAGAAATAAAGACATTAGTTCATATTAATTATACAGAATAGTGGGTTTCATTGTGGCATATTCATATGTGCAGGGGTGGGAGCATGGGAAGAATAGACAAACTTTAGATAGGGCAGAGGGGACAGAGGGGACAGAGGGGAAGAGAGGGGGCTTGGAGGTAGAAAAGACGGTGGAATGAGATGGACATCATTACCCTAAGTATATGTATGAAGACACGAATGGTGTGACTGTACTTTGTGTACAACCAGAGATATGAAAAATTGTGCTCTATTTGTGTAATATGAACTGCAATGCACTCTGCTGTCATATGTAACAAATAAGAATAAATAAAATAAAAAATAATTTGATCAATATGATTGAACCCAGAGCCTCAGGTATACTAAGCATTTGCTCTACAACTGAACTACACCCCCAGCACCGAATGTTCTCTTTTGGAGGATCCAGTGGGAAATGTTTGTGTCTCTCTTTGGGCTTACACTGAGTAGTTGGTGAACTGTACCTTCAAACTCTGTAAAGAATGACCCATTGGTCATAGAAAATTCTTCAGAACCAATGTTGTCAACTAACTCTAGGCAAATGCTTACGGCTGTTTGACAGGTATATTAGGATCAAATGGCATCAGCAGCTGACTTTCTCTTGGCTTCTTTTAAATCCCCTATGAAAATAATTCCATCCTGCTAAATTGTGCGTATCTTTGAATACTCATTTAAACGACTTCTGGGGTGTGATGGGAATTTTACAATACAAATCTTCTCCAAATACAATTACTCTGAGGCTACTTTTTAAAAGATGGTAACTGCACTAGTTTTAAACATTTCTAGATATTTATCTTAGACTAAAAGGGCATCACACAAATCCTAGTTTGTTTTACACTTTCATGTTTCATTAATTACAAAGTTTAAAGTCACAAGATGTAGCTTCATGGCTAAAGCCCTTCTCTAGCATGTGTGAGATCATGGGTCCAATCCCCTGTACCAGACACACACACACACACACACACACACACACACACACACACACACACAAACAAAAGACACAATGGTATTTGAAAAATGGTATCAGCTTTTATATTTCTTCCAATGTTTGACATCACAAGTAATTTCATAGCAGATACCTTTGTACATGAAGCTTAGATCATGTTTCTAATGATTTCCTCAAGATGGAGACTAACTGGGAATCACTGGATCAGGGTACCATTGGTTTTACAAGGTGTTTTTGTCAGCTTTCTGTTACTAGAACAAATACTTAAGATAAATAAACTTATATAGAAAAAAAAGGGGTTTTGGGCTCATAGTTACGGAGGTTTCAGTCCATGACTGATTGTCCCCTTTGCTTCGGTCCTGTAGTAAGGCAGTACATCATGTGGAAAGTGTGTGGTGGAGTCAAACCACTCACCTTATGCCAGGGAGTGAAAGAGAGAAAAGGAAGGATGTGGAGTCCCGCAGTCCCATTCAGGGGCACACGCCCATTAACCAGAATACCCCCGGCTGGACTCCACCTCTTAAACTTTCCACTACTTCTCAGTAGGGTCACCCTAGGCATGCAGCTTTTATCACGGGCACCTTTAGAAGACATTCAACATCCAAATTAGAGCACAGGTCCTGACAGGTGTGGCCCAGTGCTGAAGCCAGAGGCCGTGCCCGAAGTGCCCCATGGTGGGGGTGGGGCACTGGGACACCACTTCACGTGATTTCTATTTTTAACAGGTTTGTGTTGCCCGCTCATCATTTTGGCTAAGTCAATAACATGCAGTATCACCCCCTAGCTCTAGCTTCACCACATAAAAATTCATAGCACCTTGAAGAGGAACTATTTCCAATTCCCAAATGTTGTATATGACTGAAAAAGAAAACTCATTATCAACTTTGCAGCTCATTAGCAGAAGTCTCTGCATAAACAACCACTCATTACTGCCGACAAGTTGCTCCCATTCTCACCTCTCACTGACTTCCTTCTAGGCATGACACTCTGAAGAGGGTACTAAGAAATCTACCCTACATCTAATAGTGCCACATCCTTCCAATTGTCAAATATGATGGCTCAAACAAGGGCACTGCTCAGACCTGAGCTCAAATTCTCATCCCTTCACTAGCTGTGTGACCCTAGGATAATTACCAAACACTTCTGAGCCTCGCTTTCTCTGAGTGTTAAAGGTCATGGTGTCATCTGGCTGGCAGGGTTCCTGCAGGTCCAGCACATGGTGCTCAATAAGAAGCCCCTCTCCCACCTCTTCCTCTTCTAATCGGTGGCCCTACCTCCCACCACCAGATTCAGGCAGTGATACACCAATGGTAGCCTCCCAGTGTCTTCCAGAAATACCATCTCTCATTCCACGCTGTTTTGTTGAGGCTTTGCACCTGACCCCCATGAGTGGGTGACGAGAATCAAGGACAACAATCCACTGGGGACTGTTGTATCCTACGAAAAACACACAGGCACCCCCACAATGATCACACTGAGTCAATCCCTCAACCCAGCACCCTGTGTAGACCCAGCAGACTCCTCTGCCACCACACCGGGCTCTGCTCACAGGCTAAGATTGCACTGACTTCTCTCCATCCCCTCTCTTTTCCATGGGAAGATGACCAAGCCCTTATTCTCAACTCTGGCAACATTTCTTAGTTTTTCAATACACTCTGCTTCATGGAGAAGGAACTGTCCAAGGGCAATGATGCCCACAACCCACACATCCATCAATGGGAAGAACATGCACAAGATCATTGTAAGGAAAAGCAAGGTACAAGAAAAAAGAATGAAATGCACTGGTTGTGTCTCAAGACTGCTCATCGGAGCTCCTTATGGGGTGATGACGAGAAGGAGAAAGTTCTGTTGTCAATCAGGTTTGCATGTCAAAGTGTGACTCAGAAGATACATGAGAAAATACAGCCTCCAAAGATGACAAGAGCAATATTAGTTTCCACTATAATTACTTATTTTACATATGAAGTTTAAGAGACTGTAGCAAGAGACAGGGAATTCCATAAACCTACATCTATCTTTGTGCTTTATTTATTTATTTGTTTTTCATTTGGCTTTTGTGACTTTTTTACATTTAAAAAAAAAATTTCTGAAGCTGACTTAAGCCCACCATGGAAGCTTTGAGAAACTATAAAGGAGCCTCTCTTGATAGTCAATTTATTGATTTACTGAAGGAGAATGAATAATGCAGGGGAAAAAATGACTAATGAACATTTGAAACCAGAAATACTGAAATTTAACCTCAGCCGTGCAGCCGTGCAATGTTATCAAAGTTTATGAGAAATGGACTTTTAAAACTTGAAGAGGTTGCATGACTAGAACATAAAAAAGGATTCTTTTAAAGGTTTCAATGAAATTTTTATAAAATAAATTTTCCCTATCTTACATTATTATCTGGGTCACTAATTCCAAAGATGCTCTTGAACTAGAATAATTTAAAAAAAAAGTACAAATAACTAATGGCTCTGAACCCATAGGCGCTAAAGCAAAGAACTGTCATGAGCTGTGGCATGGGAAGGGCAGAGTATGAAACACTGAAACGCACTGCGCAGGCTGCAGTCCTGAAACCCATCCTCAGACGGATTGGACCCCAGGACCTTGGGACTGGTCGGGTGACCACGTCCCTGCACTGAACCCTTGATCGCCCAGCTTCTCCCAGCCCATCCCCTCGCTCACCGCATGGTGTAGAGCAGAGTGCCATCGTCCTCCAGCCGCAGCAGCTTGTTGGGCGTGGTCATGTTGTGCGCGATGGACTTCTTCCCGTTGTGGAAGAAGGTGTCTGGGGTCCAGATTTTGCTGGAAAGGAGGTTGTTGAGAGGGAGGCGCTGCATGGGCCCCTTGAACCGAAGCCTTTCATCTTTCCAGCTTTGCCCAAAAAACACATCTATAGTGTATTCCGAAGGCAAAGGAAGGCAACGAGGGGACATCTGAGTAGAAGAAGCCAGCGGCGTAGTTCTTGAGGGGACTATTTAGAATGATCTATGTGGGGCCAGGCCCCGTGATCTACCATTTCCGTGTCGGACACAGGACCGAAGCTGGTCACGTAGATGTCAGTCCTCACCTGAGTGATTCGCTCTGAAACAGACACACAGGTTGCTCCGCACAGGGACTCACCCTGCACCTCGGTCACACTGTATTTGGGCATTTGTGATGTGTTTGGTAAATCCAGAGGACTGGTCAGAATACCCAGTGGAACTAAGCTGCTCCAAACTCTAACACAAATAAAATACCCATCACATAAAGAAAGCAGCTTGGTTGTCATTGTACTTCTGCCCCCTGGACTGTCTTTCTGCATAAGGGACCTGCTGAGTCCCGAGTGGGAGTTGGTTAGTAGCATAAACATTCAGGGGTAGCTCCAGTTAAAAAAAAAATGGAGCCACCATGTAGTCTCCAGGAAAAGGAGGAATGAGAAAATGCTCTGGGTGTGCTCTCAGACAAGGACAGCTCTCAGAGGGGAAGACCCACTGCTCCATGGATTGCATTTCAATGGTTAGAAATTTCCATCACGGGAGACTACTGTATCAGATAAAATTATTGGAAAATACATAAAGTGATACAAGTGGTTAATAATATTGGGGAAATTTTTGTGTGTTCTCTGGGCACCACTGAGGCCAAATAACCCCTGTGAGTACAGACCACATTCAGAATGTGCTACATCCGGTGTTAAAGGACCCCAGACTTCCTGATGATATCCCCATGGGCTCAGATCTTTTCTCTCCCAGCATCTCCTTGCAGTGGACATCTACTTTTATACACAGGTGTTTGGTGCTTTGTGGTTCTGGTGCCTGTCTCCCCACTGAAACATAAGCCCCACTGCACCCTGAGATTTAGGGTAGCCCATTAAGCCCTCCTGTGTATCCTCAGGGCCCCCAACCTGCAGAGTTGTAAGGCATGACAACTCAGCAGGTCTCTCTATGCCTTGACCTCACTGAATATGTCCAAAAGGGGCAGGAGTGCTGAACACTGAGGCCTGGGAATGCCATTCAGAGGGCAGACCAGACATTGTCAGGAGTCTCTGCCTTTCTGAAAAGGCTGAGAATGGCAATTCATGCTTTAAGTGAATCTCCCTTTAAAAATGCAAATATCAGAGAACTAAACCTTTTCCTCTAGAATGTGTTTGCCAGAGGGTGTCTACTTCACCTAATGAAGCAAGTTCAAATGCACTACATATAAATTGGTTACAGCCAAATGCATTAAACGTGCCTGGAAACTACACACAATCTTCACCATAAAATTAAGCTGTGCCAGTTGTGCTCTGGAAGAACAATCCATTATCAAGTTTTGTTTTGTGTTTTATCAGTTTCTCTCAAAGCACAGTCATCCTTCCCTTATCTGTGCTTTAACTTTCTGAAGTTTCAGCTACCCAGTGTGAGCTGAGATTCAAAAATAAATTTGAATCTCAGCTGGGGTTGTGGCTCAGTGGTAGAGCACTTTCCTAGCACATGTGAGGCACTGGGTTCCATTCTCAGCACCACATATAAATAAATGAATACAATAAAGGTCCATCAACAAATAAAAAAATATTAATGGGAAATTCTAGAAATAAGTAATTTGCTCTAAAATAATTTTTACTACAGTATATTCTTATAAATTGTTATAATAGTCTTGTTATAATACATTATTGCTGTTAATCTCTTACAATGCTTAACTTATAAATTAAACTTTATAATAGGTATGTATATACAGAAAAAAATCATAGTATATATGGAGTTTTGTAGAACCTACAATTTCAGGCGACTACTGGGAGTCTTGGAACATACTCCCATGGATAAGGGGAGACTATTATAAATATTATAATTATGGCCAAAGTCAAAAATTAAATTTACACCCCGTAAAGATGCAAAGAACAATACTGGATAGTGGATTCAACACTTAAGAACTGCTTCTCGAGATAAGCCAATCCCAAAATGTTTTCTCCAATATGCGGATGCTAATTCCCAATAAGGTGGAGGCACTAAAGAAGAATAGCGTTACCTTAGATTAGGTAGAGGGAAGTGATGAGAGGGGAGAGAAGGGGATGTGAGGATAGGAAAGATAGTAGAATGAAATAGACATTATTACTTTATGTATATATGTGACTATGTGACCAATGTGATTCTGCAACATGTACACTGAGAAAAATGAGAAATTATATCCCATCTATTTATATCAAAGTGCATAAATGCATTCTACTGTCTTGTACAATAATTAAAACAAATTAAAAAATTAAAAAAAATAACTGCTTCCTCACTAAGTGAATAGGACTTCTGGGAAGAAGAGTTTGCAGGGACATTTTAGGGAGACCACTTCCCCAGCACTTTGCATCTGGGAAACAATAATAAAGGGTACGGGGTCCTTGGCAAGGAGGGAGCAACCATCTCAGGACATCCAGATGTGATGGTTCTTTCAGGGGTTGTTTGACTCACAGTAACCCAAGCTGTAGACTGTGGTTAGGTTTTTCCTGGGGCCTGGCCGGCCTCCTCCAAGAACAGCACACTTACCTCCGAGCCCAGGCCACAGTCTGTTGTCATAGCCATCCAAGAGCCCATCCAGGATCCTTGTAAATATTGTGATGTTGTCATTGGTCTCATCTTTTCCAGAACTGGTTGGCATTTGTGAAAAACTTTATGAAAGAAAAACAAAAGAAAAGGTTAAAACTTAAGTATTGTTTCTTACAAATTCTTCACAAGATAGAGAAATCCAGGTATCCTATGGCAACTTTTCTTAAAGGGGGACATTGGGGAAAGGGAGCTTCCATACCACCTAGTTACTATTTTGCTGTCATAAGCCTTAGTTCCTGAGTATCCTAAGTTCTGTTCTGGACTAAATGTGCATCACCTAGCATGACAATCAAAATCTACCATTCTTGATTCTGAAGAGCTGTTTATTACCAATGTTTTAGCTATTTAAAAAACAAGTTAGGCACTGCACATGGACTAGCAGAATTTACTCCACTGATAAGGGATTTCATAAATTTGATTTAAACACAGAAAATCAGGGTTCAATATCACTAGTAAGCCTTCTTCAATGAGCACTGGGGTGAGGAGGGGGATGGTGAAAAACTTTTACCCAGGTTGAAAGATAAGCCTGGTCTTACTGAGTCTTTAGTTGAATTGGGAGCATTTTGTGCTGTGAATAATACACCAGAATTCAAGTATTTAGTGACACAAGTGATTGAGTTTGTGATATATCTTTGGGCTTCTGCAGCCTTCAGTGCTGCCAGCTCATGGCACATTCTGTGCGTGCCCACACATCAAGAGCCAAAAAAGAAAAAGAAAAAAAAAAACCTAGAAGAGCAGACTGAACCTTCAGGGATGATACAAGAGGATCATTCTCAGTTTGTTCAATGGAGTGAAGTTATCCAGGCTCAAAAAGCTTATGTAGATGGAACAGATGGAAACCAGAATGATCTGCTTAGATGCAATCCATGGAAATGAGCAATTTTTAAGAACTGGATGGGACAGACACATATAGATTCTGACCTCAGTGTCTGCCCTTGAGCAGATCTGGACAAGCTAAGAAGGTTAGTTTGGGGAAAATAAGGTCTACCATCCCAAAAGACAGTAACATGACTAAAGAGCATGGTTTCCACCTCTGGTTCCTGTAGATGCTTTGAGATGTGCCAACAGCACTTGAATTACACATTGGGCTTGGCTGCAGAGCTCAGAGGACTCACTGAGCTGAAAGCCAGATGTGACTCCCAGAAGCAAGCCCTCTTGGCAACTGGGAAAAGAATGCTCTATTCCTGATGCTTCCCTTAAATACTCAGCTGTGGGGTCTCAGCTGTACTTCATAATCATTGAAATTAGAGCCAAGAGCCACCATCCCTCTGTGGAGGGACACTGAAGTCAAAATCAATGTTTGCCTGCCCCACCCTGTTCATGAAAATTGGTCATTTTCATTGATTGCATTTATACAGATCAATTCTTTACTGACCCTAAAGCTTTTCCTTTTTGAATGACACAGTAGAAAGATCCCTTGATTTAATTTTTACATTGCCATTAAAACACATATAGAAGTTCTAGCAAGCTAAAATTTAATCCTGTTAGTAAAGAGCCCACAGATATTTTATTCAGTGATTCAGTATTTTAAAATATTAAATTTCCCTTTTTTCTAGCATCCATGGTAATTTCACACTTTAGAAAGACAAAAAACTAAGGGACACAAAGTTAATGTCAGAATTAAAAGTCTTGATATCATCTTGGGTAGTGTATGAATGAATGTTATATTTGGTACTGGCTCAGTTAGTTGTGTAATGATTGGTCAAACAGATCTGGCCTCAGGGTCCACTTCTCATGGTGTTCAAATTCTAAACAGTCCAATTATTCAATTTTAGGCTATGGCCAAGTGCCTAGTATTTAGAAGGTACTTGCTGCCTCTTTAACATACAAATATACACCAGTAAAAAGAAAAGCAAATTCTTTCTGTATTCATGGATTCATTTTCTGCTGTTTCAGTTATCTGAGGTCAACCGCTGGCAAAAATAGTAAATGGAAAATTCCAGAAATAGACAAATCATAAGTTTTCAATTATGTGCTATTCTGAGTAGCATGATGCAATGTCATGTCAACCCACCCAGTATCTGAATCATCACTTTGTCCAATGTATCCTGCTGTATATAATATCTGCCCAGTAATCTTAATAATGGCCCCAAAGTCCTAGAGAAGAGATGTTGGCAATTTAATTGCTGTATAGTATTATAATTGTCCTATTTTATTATTAGTTATTATTTTTTATCTCATATTGTGCCTAATTCATAAATTAAACTTTTAAGTATGTAGATATAGGGAAAAAACATCATACATATAGGATTTGATATTATCCTAAGTTTCAGGCATCAGCTGGAGTTTTGGCATGTATTTCCTGCATTTAGGGGAGAAGTACTACATCTTAATGTTTCAAAGAAATTTTTCTAAGCTATTCCATTATCCATTGTGAAATGTTCTTAAATTACATTAGATCTGAATAGCCCTGGCTGTTAAGAGACAAAGACTTGCCTACATTATTGACCATTCTGAGGCTAGATCTGTAGAGATGTCTTTTGAGTGCCACTCTCCTTGGCTTTGTCCAAGAGGAAAGACAAACGTTTACTGGTTCACTAGTTTCAGGGAATCACCATTCCACCCTGAATTTCACTTCACAAATACCTAAATCATGCCTGATAGCAACAGGATAGGATTAAGAATTCCAAAGCTCAGCTTTCACTCACTGGCCAAAACAAGAACAATACAAAAAACAGAGTTTAAATATGCACATAATTATACTTTTTCTTGGAGAAAGAGCTATAGTTAACCCTGTCTTGCCATAATCACTCTTTGTATTTATCTGTGGGCCTGCATAGTTAGAAGCATGGCTGAGGACCTGCAGGGTTTTTCCTTCACTGTATTAACTAAAGATAGGTGCTAAAGTAAGGAACAGAGTATTCCAAAACTCCCTGAAAATGCCTCCTAGGATAGGAGCAATATCATTTTATTGTTTGTTTGCTTTTTGTTTTTTCCATGAACAATTGGGAAGCTCTCCACATCCATAGGTCAACCTCAAAAATGATTCAGCCACAGAATATGGTTATGAAATACACCACATTGACAGCCTTGAAGAGAAAGACTCTTGCTTGATCACTGAACACAAATGCTGTGTTTTCTTAGCCCCCGGCACTGTTGTCCCTTCAGGAGAAGCTCACAGATGTCAGGGGAACTTGCTGGTGCTTCTACCAAGCTGCACAATCTTTAAGAGCTTCCTCTAGGATTAAGAGTAACCCCAGCTTTCTTTGTTCCATTTGGGCTCAGGTAAAGTACTTGAAAAACAAAATAACCCAGACATCCTGGGCTCTGCCATCAGTGAGTAATGCTGAACACAGCAGCATGTAATGAGGGAGCCCTCCCACATTCCCCCTTCCCATTGAACACTCACTCCAGTTAAGGTCCAAGGGCAGGCTTGGTCCACTGGCATTCCCATTCAACTTTTGTTAGCCATACTGAATACAACCCAGGAGCTCTGCTCACCTTTGGGTCCACCCTGAGTGTATTCCTGCCTCAAGGAGAAGCTAAAGGCTCTGCTCTTTGGGGAGTGGATTTTTGTAAGATGTTATTTATTTAATGGTCTTCAACATAAAAGGAATACTTGAAAATTTGGGTGACTCACACTTGATTTTAATGAGAGTTAATTAGTTAGGTTCTCTTGAAATATGAACTATTTCCTTATATTTGCATATACTCTCTTCAAAACCGTCATATTTACTCCATGTTTTCAGTTCTAATATTTTCAGATTATTGATCTTTCAGAAAAGAATAGTGTCATATCTTGGTACCCATGGGGGACTGGTTCCTGGACTCCTTTTATGGAAACCCAAATCCATAGATGTTCAAGACCTTTATATAAAATGGTGCTATACTGGCATATAACCTGTGCATCTCATCCTACGCACTTTAAATCATCTCTAATTTAATTATAACACCTAATATAATGAAAATGCTATCTAAATAGTTATACTGTATTACTTAGAAAATAAAGATGAAGGAAAAGTCTGGATATGATCAGTACAGATGCAAGTATTTTCAATCTGAGATTGGTTGAATTCACAGATGCAGAATCCATGGATATGAAGGGTCCACCATCAAAAACCCATCTATCCTGTTAAAAAAAATTCCCATTTTTTTACATTTCTTTGTGTAAGTATTACTTGTCTATACAAAAGATATAAGGAATGGATTCCTAAACTTTATGGTGATTTGAAATGAGGACTAGAGATGTAGCTCAGTGGTAGATTACTTGCCAAGCTTGCCTTAGATCCTGGCTCAATCCCCAATACTACTGGAAAAAAAGAAAAATGGAACAGCAGGAGGAGGTGAATGAGGTGGTGGTGGTGGAGGAGGAGGAGGAGGAAGAAGAGGAGAAGATGGAGAAGATAAAGAAATGAGGTCAAGGGCCTCATATTGTAGCCTGAGAAAGGTACTGATTGCAGGATCAGCAGGGACAGGAGTAAGGTGCTGAAGAGCCATGGAAATCCCCGGGGTTTCTTAAAAGGCTATGCCATGGCACCCAGCCTAATGTGAACTTCTGGGTCATTTATAGACTTTTGATGAAATGGAGTGGGGAGCTGGTATCCATGAAATTTGATCCACTAATGGGCTTATTTCACCAGCAAAGTGCTTAAGAAAAATGAATTGTTCAGGAAGGGTAAACCTTTGCCAACTTCTCACCTCTCCCTGTTGTCCCATACCTGGCCTTTGTGAAATTCTGATTTTGAGACTCTTGCATTAGCTTCTTCCTGACTTCTTGGCTCTGGAAACTTAGTTTTAATTGATCCAGGAGAAAACAGGCACCAGTAACTTTTAATCCCTCTCCCTGCCACCACCCTTGTGACCCTCCTGTGCAGCCAAGGTGGAAAGCGAGTGCTCTGGGGCTAAGCTAGAAACAGAAAACTGCCTTGTGAACCAACTGCCAACATGACTCCAATGGCCTCTGAGATTCTCTCTCCTCCATTACATCTTCAGAGAGGCCCTGATTGGGCTTGGTACATATTCCAGCTCTATGACTACTGAGTCCACCATGTGCCAGGTGTTGTGGAGAGAACTAGGGACCCAAAAATGACCTGCAGGACATGAGTGTTTTCTGCAAGAATGTTTTGTGTTCCTGGAGGTTTTTCAGTAGAATATGGTAGGAATCCAGTGTCACTATGCAAGATGTTACAGGAACACAAGGGAGAGAAGACTCAACCTTTGCCTAGGTTCAGGGGAGAGGAAAATGAACCCGAGGCTTTAAGAATGAAGACTGTGTCTCATGTCAAGGAAAGGGGTGCAAAAGGGAATTGTCAACAGTGACCCTGAAAAAAGAAACTGTAAAAAAAGAAACATACCCTCTTTGCAGAGGGTATGTGAGAACTCTGCTGAAAAGGACAACATGAGGATTAGCTCGGTATAGAGTTCTTGCCTAATATGATCCAGGCCCTCGGTTCAACCACCAGCACCACAAAAGCCAGCAATTGGTGGGCAGGTAGGCACACACTAAACCATGACCTCTGTATGCCATGCTACACATCTAAGTTCTTCCTGGGGGTGATAGGGCCCCTAAGCACTTTCCTGGAGCACTTGGGCAGCTTACAAATGACAGATGTGGACAAGGCAAGACCGGAGGCACAGAGATCAGTTACTCAAGCCATGGTAGTGGGGATAAGAGGTGGGATGAATGAGTATCATCAGCTGGGTTTTTCCCTTCAATCCCTCCTTTTGTCCTTCCTTCTTCCCTTTCTTCTCTCCCTCCCTCATTACTCCCTCCCACCACCACTGCCTTGTTTTTTTCAGATGAGGTTTTATATGTTTCCCAGACTGGCCTGAAATTTCCAAGCTCAAGAGATTCTCCCACCTCGCTGTTCACAAGGCTGGGACTATAGGTACATGCCACCAAGCCCAGCTCATCAGGTGAATTTCCGACTCGGGGGATGAGGGAGAAGGAGGGATCTAAATAATAGGACTGGAAGTGCAGAGGAAGCTTACTCCCAAATAAGCCAACTACCAACATAGGGTGAACTCTGCTGCAGAATTCACTCATTACAGTCAGCCTCCATATCTGCAGGCTCCACATACTCAGATGCATCCAACCACTGATGGAAAATGTTCAGGAAAAAAAAATGGCAACTATACCAAACATATAAAGACTTTTCCCCCTTTTCATTATTTCCTGAACTACATAGTATAACAATTATTCAAACAGAATTTACTTTGTATAAGTAACCTAGAGATGGTTTAAAGTATACAGGAAAATATGCATATTATGCCATTTTATGTAAGGGTCTTAGCATGGTGGATGAGGGTATTAAGAGGGGATCCTGGAGCCAGTCCTCCACAGACACTGAGAGACAAGGGTACCCTGGAGAGGGGAGTAAGCAAGGAGATTGACTGATTCATTGATTGTACCAGAAATTGAACCCAGGGGTGCTTAACCACTGAGTCCTATTCCCAGCCCTTTTATTTAGAGACAGGGTCTCATTGGATTACTTAGGGCCTAAGTTGCTGAGGCTGGCTTTGAACTTCAAATCCTCCTACCTTAGCCTCCAGACCTGCTAAAATTATAGGTGTACTTCACTCTAGGTGTGCTGGTTGGGTTTTGTTTTTTTATTAAGATATAAAAGGATCTTTCTTTTTGAGAAACTTTCAAGGATTCTCTGACAATGTGACTGATTCATTTATCCATTAAGGTTAAAATCTCTGATAAGAGGAGTAATGTGTTGTAGATTCCATCTTTAAAGGTGCTTTATTCTACCAAGATATTTCCTTAATATAGTATTTTAAAGGGTACACTTTAGCTCATAATTTCTGGTGAAGAATATTCTTCTGAGTGTTGTCAGACCACAAATTGCACATGTAAAGAGAGGGCATGTTGTATTTCTTATGGTACAATCTCTGCTTATATTGACAGTCATGTTTTATTTACATAAAATGGGATTGATAATGGCTACTGCAGACAGTTTTAATGTGAAATTACTTTGGGGGTTGAGCAGATTGGTTTTATGCTTCAGCTTATCTGTCTTCTGAAATTGCATTCTTCCCCCCAGTATTTGATTGCTTCTTGGAAATATATCTTCACTTGTTTGTTACTTGAAGGTCGTTACATAAGCACCTCTAAATGGCACCATTTTGTGATGTGTTTCCTCAATGTGCATTAGGCACTACTTTAGCTAACCATATTTAAAACAAAATGCTATGTAAAAGGAGAGAGGGCAGCCATGGTGGACACTAGCTGGATGATGAGATTAATTCCAAGTTTCTAGATAAGAATTTTTCCCATTTCAATGTGGAAAACTCAAAACTTGAAACACATATTTTATGTGGTTAAATTCCTGTATCATGGATTATGCCAGAACTCTTAGGTTCCTCCAACTCCATCTGAAAGACCCTCCCAGTCCTGCCCTTCAGTTTCCCAGATCAAGCACAAGTCCATCCCAGCTCACTACCTCCCTATGAACTCTCTTGTCCTTGACTCTTCTGTCTGGCTCAGAATCCTGCAGCCTACAACATAGAACCTAAATCATACAACCCTACAGGCCACACTGCACGCCATCCACCCCACACCACCCATGTTCCCTAGCTCAGGCCCTTCCTTTCCCCAACCCATGTATGTGTTCGTGCCACATGCACCATCCCACAGCTATCCCTTGCTTCTCATCATTCCCATCAGCAAGCACATCTGATATAGTACCATGGGTCTTTAAGTCATTCACCCATGTTCCCTTTCAGCTGTTCTCTGTGATTTGTTCCTCTTCTCATCAAAACTCATTGGAAGCATTATTTGCATTAGAAAACCCTGCTGCCTCTCCTTCCTTCTCTTGCAGCAGCTCTTCTCTGATCTCCACTACCTCCATCCCAAGAAAATCTCTTTCCTGAAGGCCAGGAATGAACTCATTGCCAAATCCAAAGGTCAAATCTTGATCTTCATCTCAGTGGACCTGTGAGCAACAGGTCTAAGGTTCCCCTCCCTACAACACTTTCTCCACTTGGCCTCCTCCATTATTCTCTTCTTTCTTCTTCTTCTTCACTTGCCTCTTCCTTTTGTTCTTGCTGTTACCTTCTCTGCTCTTGCCTTCCTGTCTCCAAATACTGTAATATGCCAGGATGTAATCCAGGGAAGTCTTTTTCTTTCTGTCTATACTCAAACTTTACTCGCTCATCCAACCCAATGGCTTTCCATATCTTCTACCCACAGACGTTTATCAAGGCTATGTATGCAGTCCAGTCTCTCTTTGACCTCCAGACCTCTATTTCCAATGGTCTGCCTGGCTTCTCCACCTCGGTATCTAACCCATATCTCAAAGGGCTTAGCATGTTCATAACCACACTTAGGATTATCTCTACCCAAACCTCTTCTCCACTGCCTTCTCTACTCCTCGACAAGCAATTGAACCCATCAGGTTTTCAGGTCAAATACTTGATGTGGAGAGGTCATCATCGTTGTCCCCTCTTTTCTCATGCCCACACTAACCCATCAAGAAATCCTACTAGACAAAATAGTTCCTCCCCAGGGTCACTATGAACTTGTTGCTTCTTCCTTTTCTCCCCTCTAGCCCCACCCCAGATTCTATTCCATTTTATTTACTCAGCATACTGAGTGAGTTTTAAAATCTAAATGGCATCATTGGCATATTTAAATTAGATCACATTTTTCTCCCACTCCAAAACACTCCATGAACTGGGCCAGGCATCCTGTCACATAATCTGTAGTCCCAGCTACTCAGGAAGGTAAGGCAAGAGGATTACTTGAGGCCAGAATTTCAAAGACCAGCCTGAGCAAGACACTGAGACGATCTCTAAAACAACAAAACACCACTCCACCACTCTCTCTGATCCTCAAGATAAAAGTCAACTGATGCTACAGTCATCACCTACAAGGTCCTCTGACCCAACTCCACCCCTTCTTCTGATTCTGCTTTCTACCAATCTCCCACTTCCCCATATCATTCCCCTTGTTGTTCCTAATATGCCCAGCAAGCCCCTGCTACAGCACCCTTGCCTTTGCCACCATCTCTCCCACCTGATCAGTCTTCCCTACAAATAGCGCTGCTCACGACCTCACTTCCCTAGGACCACTGCAATAGCCTTTCTTCCTTGCACATTCATTACCTCTACTCGGAATTGTTCTCTGTAGCCATCTTTATAACTCAACCGATACTTATTTCTCTATTACCTGTCTTAAACCAGAATATACCCTCCATGAAGGTAGGCTCCACTTTGCCCCCTGTGAGACCTCAGCATCTAGCATAGTGCCTAGTACGTGGTGAGGACCCCATACATGCTATAGTAGCAGCAGGGAAATAGTCCTCAAGAAGCCCATGCAAGGGAGGCTTTGCATATGTGGTTCCATTTATAGCCCTTACTGCACTCAGGCACAGCTGGGACACCACATTCACCCTCTGGGTCTAGTAAAGGTCAGGAGTGGCCTGGTCAACTACCCAGAAGGAGGGATGATATGAGCTTAACACAAACACACACACGCGCACACCACCCCCATGCCCACCTCTGTTTAAGCACTTGTTTAAACATTTGGCATAAGTTAAACAGTTGTCCCTCGCATCAGTCCTGAAATATAGGATCCATTACTATCCCTACTTTGAGATTCAGAACTGAGATGTAGACAGGTTACATAACTTCTGATGTCACAGACGTAATGTGTAGAAACAGAGATCACAGTCAGCCATCAAGACTGCCCCAAACAATACTTTATGCTCCCTAAATGTTTGGCAAGGATTTTGAAACAGGAAGCAAACTGATAGTGAAGTGATAACCCATTTTGTTGTTGTCACTAAAACTAAAATGAACTGACCCTGGGTTTCATTAACTTCTAGATTCTGTCTTTTTGATTTTGAAATGGCTTTTAAAGAAATACACATAAAATGGATTTCTCAGGGAATTGCTAACACCTGTTTCATAGTATGTCTTACTTTGCTGGGACCTTCTGTACACCATTAAATTTCATAATCCATATCCTGTACTGGGTTTTATTCAGGCTGTGAGGTAGACCAACTGTTTTTATATTGGTGTTATTTGAATTCTAAATTAAAATATTCTTCTGTTACCAATATGGAAATTTCCTTCCCATTTATTCCTTTTTCATGGCACTATAAACAATAGGACATTCTGAAGAAGGCTTCAGCATCTTTTAGATGGACCCTAATACTTCCATTTTTTAAAAAAAAATTTGTTTAATACTTCCACTTTCCAATGGCAAAAATCAGACGCATCTCTCTAAGCTCTTGAGCCTGAGCTCTTTATATCCACAACATGAGGATTTTGTGAAAATTAAATGGCACACTTCTTAAAATGCATTATGAAGATTAAGGAGACACACCTATAGACACACCTATAACTCACTGCTGAGAGGGTTTTATGATGTCTTGTTGCTTTCAATTCTAATACTTTCCTCTGAAATTCCACATCAACTGAAATATACATCTTATGCCACTGAATCTTTATAAAAATCAAAAAACCCCACATTCTCCTTCTCCCCTTGAACTGAGGCAGTGACTCATTCTGGAGCTGATTGCCAGCTGGTGTCGGCAGAGAGCCGTATCCTTCTGAGCTCTGCTCGCTGCCTACTGGCATGATGAACATGTAAAAAGTTACCTTTATAAAGTATATAATTCAGAAGTATTTTCTATTGGTGCCTTAAGAAAAAAAAGAAAGAAAGAAAGTTGGGCATGACTGTGCAGCCAGGTTGCGGTCACCTACTTGTCTTTCTGGAGCTACCTATTTTTCTGATCTCTAACTCTCCCTGAGCCATTGATTCTGTTCCTGCTGACTGCTTCAGTGCTGCTTTCTGAGTGTTTTCATAATTGTTATAATGACTGTTTGTTCTGGGTCTTATGAACCTTCAGCTGTAGGGCAGGAAGAATTTGTCATCGAGGATAGAGAAGAGAGAACTTTCCATTTAAGAAGACATTGTGAGTGCCTGCATGATTCAGAGAAAATGTACTTTCTGCTCTAGTTAAGAGAAGGGAACTGTCCTTGAGTATATGTCTGCAAAGGCCCTGTACATGAGACCTAAGGTCCAGGCTGGCACACTTGTATAAATAAAGAATAGCCCTCTCTGTTTATGTATGAAAGGGACTTCTGCAAGGACCTGCTTTTAATTCCCAATTATGAAATACTGTTTTCTGAAGTCTGTCTGGATTGCACTGCCCACATAATAAAAATCCCAACACATTCTTTTTCAATGGATAAATCTATGAAATATATTTAATGCAATTAAATGAATGGAATTGGACTTAACCTTATGATTGAGTGAATAATCCTCCAAAGTATCTTGCAATTATCATGGGTCTTCCAAGTTGGACAATGTATGATTTTTTCAAATTATGATAAATTAATTCCAGTTCAAACTTAATAGTATATATTTTGGCATGACATTGATTGCAATATTGTTTCAGTGCTATTTTTCCTCTCCCATGTACTTTAGGATACTGGTTTCATTAAAATAATTATAATGGCTTAAATAATCCCACATCTTCAACCAGGCCATTGCATAAGGCTGACTCTCAAATAAGATCTCTGCTCTGTTGTATGCTTGATACATGCTCTGTTCTATAATTTAACACTAATAGCAGAATTATAAAGGCTATTAAAAATGAGCTGCTGGTGACCAAATAAATTAAAGGATTATGAGGAAAAAAAAGAAATAATACTCATATTATTTTCAAAGCAATTTCACATTAATTATCTTATATAATTTCAAATATTTCCCCTCTCACAAATACATTTCCTGGTTGCCAGATACACATGCTTTTCAAAAACCCTGTACATCAACTCTATACAAGCACAAAACCTTACACATTGCCTCTTTCCTTCCTCTCCCCTTTCTGATTCACTCCTTACCCCCTGCCAGTTCTCCTCTGACCTCTTTTGTGTATTTACAGGTATCAGCATTTCTCAGGGCCTTTGTTACTTCCCTCTTGCTTTTGTTTTGAGCCTGATCACATAAACTCTTTCTTTGGGGGAAAAAACAAACAAACAAGAGTTTACTTTAAATTCATTCCCACCCCTAATCTCAAAGTACAAAGTCCTCTCTCTGCTGGGAAGCAAGAGAATACCTTTCAGAATTACACCCCCCACCCCATCTATATTAGTTTGCAAACCAACAGTAGTCAAATAAGGCAGCACAGGAAGTAACCAGACACAATCACATAAAGTGTGCTGAGTAAGGAATCCCAGCAGTTACTGGCTTTATGAAATCCCCAAGTTAGCTATTTCTCCATCCCATCTTCCATAGCTGTCAGAAGAGGCTAAGGATGCTCATCTCATAAGACTGCTCCTAAGATTCACCTAAAACATAGTTCTAAAAATAGGTGCTGTACATTGTAATCGATACTATTCTTTGAAGATTTAAAGTCAAGCAAATGTTATGAAACTTTGGGATTTGACAAAATTATTCTTACATATGTTTGGGTAAAGGGTAAGTGAGAGGAGCCTCATATAAGAAGAGAAATAAGTAGACATTTGATATATTTTATGATATCTTTTGCGGCTGTTGAAAAGTACATCCTGCTGGACAGAATGTGTGCAACTCGGCTTCCTTCTTCACTAAAAACCCCACTTTATCAAAAGCAGCTGAACACCCAGGGTTAAGCATTAAAAGCACTCCAAGAACCTGTAATGATGTAATGATGTAATGATTTAAAATTCCACTTACAGAGATATTCTTTAAATGAAATGATCTCAAATAATTTAAAATATTGTAAGCCATATATGTTCACTACAAGAAAATCTGTAACAGCAAAATCAGAAACAACGTAAGCATCCCAAATTAGGGAAGTAGTAAACAACAGAACATTCACGCATAGTAATAAATCCATCCCTTTTAAAAATCATACAACTTAGATTTTGCAATAATAAAGTAAAAAGTCTGAAAAAAACTACCCAAAAGTTAATGTGCAGTATGATCCCAGCTGTATAAACGTATGCACAGAAACAAGTATATTAAACTGTGAAGGGTGATTGTCTCTGGTGGTGGAATTATGGGCAATTTCCATTTTATTAGGTATGGTTTTATCAAAACAATCAAAATTAAAATCTTCTCCAACAGCTAACTTTTTAGAAAGATTGAGGAGTACCTTACCACTTGCTTAATGTTTCCTTCCAGCACATAATAATTACCTCTCTTATTTTGAACATGATCTTGGAAATCTATAGGGTTAATTAAGGAATAAAGCATAACTGCTTCTTATGGCTACACTTCTTTTATATGTTACTTCCTATTCCAGACTTGAACCTTCCAGGAAGTGTAATAACTTCCTACCTATTTAATGAAAAGTCACAGTAATATGTTGGCTAAAATATTATAAAGAAACTATATGATGCCAATCCTAGCATACTCTTCACTTCCAAAATATCTCTAAGAATATGTAATATATCAGTAAGCAGACTGACCACACAATGCATTAACTTGCAAAGTTGAATACTTGGTAGGATTTCATTTACACACCTTCCATTCAAAACTTTGTGAGCATCACAGTTTATAGAATTTAACACTTGGAGAGAACTTGGAAAGAAAATCTGTGTTTAACAGTTAACAAAGACAAGGCCTGTGAGGGGAGGTGTCCAAACAAGCAAGGAAAAAATAACATACAACACTTCTTCCCAGAGAATACTTGATTGGCTGCAACCTATACCTGTTTCCATTAGCCAACATGGGCTGTTGGGCTCGCGCTGGTGAGGGATGGGCATGTCCTTAGATAAACTATGTTGGAGAAAGTCCTCCTTGAAGACTCAGGCCTGTGCCCAGGTCCCAGTGCACCTGGGCTGCGGTCACAGCACTTGGAAGTCTTAAGTTTCTACCTGTCTGTCTGTCTCTTTCCCTCTCCCCTCTCTCTTAATCTGCTCAAATCTGGAAGGGTCAGAAGACCAGAAAATGCCCAGAGCACAAACAAAATGTCACAGCCCCCAAAAGGATCATCTCTGTTTGCCAGACAGCAGGAGTTTCCCCAGGCTGTTGGAGAGCCACTTAATAGTCTCCACCCTTTTACGATTTACACATGTGCAGAGTATAATGTGAAACCTCTGGAGCCTGGTTTTACAGAACTAAATTTTTGGTGACTTTAATCCTGAAATTTAATTTCTTAATCATATTCCATAAGCTTCAAGTTGCAATCCTTTTGATTAGCCAGAACAGTTCTGGAGTGGTGGGAGAGAAGAAGGAGAGGAGGCTCTTAGGCCTCCTAAGAGCATGCACATGTCATGTTAGTTAACAATAATTTGATGAAAGAGAAAATCAATACACAGAGACTAATGGCCAAAATGAAAGGTTAATGTAAATGATAATGCTAGAACTTCAGGGGTGACTTTCAGATTTTCAGACGTGTAGTTTATGACGTCTGCCCCTGCACTTGAATGGGCTGTTCCAGGCCGTTGGCTCAGGCATGACTACTTGGAGTCCTTTTTCAATGCCACATACATACACAGCAAAGACTGGGCTTGAAAGGCAAATTCAATTGCATAATGGAACCAAGGAGAGTGATCAGAATGTTGCACACCGACCACCCTGTCTAATAAGCAGTGAATGTCCTTTACGCAAGCGAACTTCTGAATCTTGTTTTAGCCCAAGTAGGAGGAAACACAGCTTTTACTCTGAAACCATATTTGGTTTTCATTTCTGAAAACATTTTCTGCCTCTTTTCTTGGACATACTGCGGAGATCCCACACCAGGGGCAGCCTTGCTCAGGAAGAAATCATAGGTCAGGAGCAAGGACCCTTCATATATTTACAACAAACTGAAGGGCAGCAGACTGCAAAGGTAAAAAGCAAGGGCTTGCTGAATTGATGTTCTGCTCTACAAGATTCCAGAAAGGTACCATTAGCCCCAAAATTGTAAACATTAAAACTGGAAGGGATAACTTACCCAAAGTGACTGGATAAGTTCATGGAAATACAAAAAAAGAAGGAGGTTTTTAATCATGATAAAGCTAGAGAACATTCCATTGTCCATTCCCAATAAGATTATAGTTGAAGCAGATGAATTTGGAAGAATAACTGTTCTTTTCTCCCAACTTGATCTTGAAGCTGAAAAATACACAAAAAGGAAAAACATGAACATGAATTTTTTGCATCACTACATTGGAATCAATCATAACAGCTCCCACACAACCATCGACAAAGAAAGGAAACCTGGCTCTCAATCCCAGGACAGGCATACACCAGGTGTTTTCTACTTCACTAGGCAGTTAGGTGGGGTCTAAAGAAAAGTTACAATACAAATCAATTTTCATTTTTAACTCAGAGTGCAGAATCATTTTAATTCATTTTCCCATACCCCAAATCCTATTTTACTTTTCAGTATGTAATTAAATGACCCATTACTCCTATTATTAAAATAAATCTGAGCAACTATATTTTGTCTGCGCCAAATCCACAAGTGGAATAGATTAACCTTTCTGAAATGTCCGCCACGCGTTCAAAGCCAGCCAGTTACTCCTTGTTCTGCAAGGTGCTGAGAGAAAGGATGTGGAAAGAGGGGGGGGGGGAAGCACGTTTAGGAAACAAGTCTTCTATCAGATCACGATAATGTAATAACTTTCCATAAGACAGCGTTGCCACTTTCTCAGTATCCTGCCTCCATCACTAATTTAATAATCATTGCATTTGAGAAAGTCTCTCAGTTCTGTTCTGAGCCCTAATCAATGCAATGAAATCCAGGCAGACACCATCCTTAGGCTCAGCAACTAACCTTAGAGAAGGCGTATATTTCTTAACATGCGCATAATGCAAATAGGTGTTCATGATGCATGAACAGCCCAGAGTTCGAAAGGAACATTTTTCCTAGGAGACCCCCCCAAAACTCCAGAATTGGGAAGTACACAACAGGTACTTCCACCTCAGAAGCGAAGGCCTTCTGTGACTCTGGTAAAGAAGGTCAGTGTGCCTTGCGGTGGTCCCCTGACCTGGGGCAAGTCGGAACAGCGAGCACGAGGCGCTGCATGCGGGAAACCCGGGCGGCTCCTCCTGCAGCCCCTCAGCTCTGATCAGTATACCCCAAAGGAAGGCTGTACTCCACGGTCCCCAGGTTGCCATGCAGGCTCTCCAGGGCACCGGGGCAGGTGGGCGCGGGGGAGGCACTGCAGAGCCGCAGCCTCCGCTACTTCGGTACCCGCTGCCCGACAGGGTCAGCCACCCGCCCGGTCTGCAGCGGCGAGCCTAGAGTTTCCCTCTACCCAGCCCTTCCCGGCTCGCTCCTGCTCTCGCAGACCTCCCTTGTTCTTGCCCCGAGTCCAAGCCCAGTGCCCCACCAAGCAGCACCTTCCTCCTGGGCTGGGACCGCTCGGTGCAGTGGAGGCTCCGAGTACCCTGGCCTCGAGCAGCCCTCGCGACACGCGCGCGACACCCCTGCGGGGCCCGCGCCCACCCCGCAAGTAACACCAGGACGCCGCGCGCCTCGGAGCCCCGGGGCTGGTAGGGGCCTTCCAGGCGGGCGATTTCGTCCCTCCGATTCCCGCGACAGCGGCTGCGGGGGTATCCTATCCCCCAGTTCCTACCAGGGACCCGTAGGTGCTGCGCCCTGAAGCCCCGTCTGGCGGAGCTGCGCCGCCCAGGATGCCCATGCCCTCCCGCGCCCGGGTTGTACCCGCAGTCGCCGGGGGAAAGTTTGCGCTGCGGCTGCCCCTGGCGCCCCGCCTGCTCTCCACTTGTGCTCCCTAGCCATGCAACACAGGACTCAGGCGCCGCGAGGAGAGTAGTGCCGGCGAAGCCTGAGCGGCCTGTCCTTTCCCCCCATCCGCATCTTCTTACCCCACTGCCTCGGCCGGCCCGGCGCGCCCGGGGCTTACCCTGCGCGCCGGCCCGAGAGGCGAGCCGTCGGCGAGGGTGCATCCTCCTTCTCCACCGCCTGCTCTCGCCCGGTGCCAGGAGCGGAAGGCCAGTGCGGCGTCACCGCCCCATGCTGCCAGCGCGAACTTCCCCAGCGATCCCGGGTGAAGTGGATCCGGCGCCCCGCATTCCCGCCGCCGCTCTGCGGCTGGGCTCTGCGCCGCGCCTGAGGCCGCGCGCTGCCCCGCTGCAGATCCCCCCAGCGCCCCCAGCGCACTCGCGCGCTCGCTCTCACCTCTCCTGAGCGCCACATGTCGTCTCTGGGTTTGGAGGAACGTCCCTCTGCAGAGACGCTCCCCGGCAGAGGCCGCCAGTATCTCACCAAACGCGCTCTGGGCCAAACTCACGAAGGGGGAGGGCTCAGGGCCCAGCGGTTTGGGGGTTTGGGATAGGCCATATTTCTAATGAAGTTTCTTGAGGCCCCTAGGAACATATTCTGTACTCCCCTGGAATAACCACTGGTCCCCTTTTTAGAACAGAAATAGAAAGATTGTGTCAAAATCAGCAGCCTATTCTATGATAACGGAGGCCTTTGCTTTGAGAGCTTTCCTCTTCTGGGGCCCTGCATAGCACCTCCCTAGACATGACCTCAGTCCTCAGTGGCCCCCCTGTCTATCCTCATCTCTTATTCTCGTCAGAAAGAGACTGGCTTGGGAGAATCCTTTTTATTCAATTCATAGATAATAATTAATTCATTGCTTAGGAAGGAAAAGCCAGAGTAAAACTGGGGATTAGGAGGAAACCCTTGCTCCATTCCAATATACAGTTGAGATTTTCTGAAGTACCATTTCCTGCGGAGAAGCCATGGTATGACTAGGATGGGGCTCAGGGCCATGGCCTCTCCAGATTTGAAAGTGCGTCTGGGTCAAAGAAAGGGATCTCCCCAGTAAATCCTCTGGGGACACAGCATCAGGCACTGACTTCAGTTGACAGAACATGCATGGGCTTTATTGTAATTATGTGGGTCTCCTGTGTCAGAGGTATAGTTTGAGATGTGAAGGAAGAACTAAGGACACCTGGGCAGACAGAGGCCTCCCTACAAACAACACCAGCACTAAAGCAACACATTCCCCAACTGCAAGACTGTAGCGAGCTGTTTCCACAGGAAGTAGGTGCTTCTTGTTGATGAAAACATCAGGGAGTAATGTTTAAGATTTAAAGTAAAACCACCAAGACCATGGGAAATTTGTATTATTGCTTCATATCTTTTGAGAAACTGCACTGTTTAACAGTTTCTTGTAGGACAATAATTATGAGAAAAGGCAAATTTCTAAATTTACTCTAGAAAAAGATATTTAATTTTCCAGAGTATGAAGCCCCTCAGTTTTCCAGTTATGTTTAACCCAGAGTATGATCAACCTTAGCTACCTGTTGTTATTTTTGAGCACATTCCAGAAAATACAAATTTTTCCCCAAATGAGAAATTGCAAATAAATTCCAGGAACACGATGTGAACACATAAAAATGTGGGAAAAAAATATATATGAATTGTTATTCTTATGACATCTTTAGTCACAGTTATTAAATAATTATGGGTTCTTAAATATAAATAAGATGCTCATTTGAAAGGGTTTTCTAACTCTAAGATGGATGAATTGAACACAGACATTTCTTCATTTTCTGAGTCCTCAAAAGATTTATCCTAAGTTAAAATTCCTTGAAATTCGCTGTAGTTTGTCTTATGTGTCCCTCAAAGGCTTGTTGGTTACAAAGGTGTGGTCCCCAACCTGTACTGCTATTGGGAAGTGTGGAACCTTTAGAGGTGCAGTGTAGTGGGAGGAAGTTTAGTCAGTGGAGGCAAGCCCTCAAATGGGATATTGGGATCCCGTCCTTGTCTCTTCCTCTCTTTTTCACTTCCTAGCCTTGAGGTGAATAGTTTGGTCCACTACATAGTCCTGCCATGATGTGCTGCCTCATTGCACACCCAAGAGCAGTGGTGTTAAGCAACCATGGACCGAAACCTCCAAAACTGTGAGAAAAAATAGACCTTTCATCCTTACAAGTTGTTTAATCTCAGGTATTTTGTCACAGTCATGCAAAACTAACAATAGTCAAAATTATTAAATTAAAAAGAATCAATATGATTTTCTAATAAGAATAATATACTTTTCACCTATTAGGTGTTGCAATTACAGGTTTAAGTATTCCAAAAACAGATGTTCTTCTCATAGAATTAAACAACATAATTCAAATAAATAGGTTCAATTGATTAGAGAATTTAAATCTTTATAGATTGTCACACAAAGCCATCCAGCTTATTTTTGCAAAACAAAAAGTAAATAGGGATTGCTTTCATATTTGTAAGTCAAGGATGTTAATTCTTACTGAATGAAATATCAATTGTAACTGAATGTGTTCTTTTAATGGAGGGCATTTAAAATTTCATTGGTTATTTTTGAAAATTTTCTATCAGTTTCAAATCAACACATATTCTACATATGAAAATTACATTAAGTAAGATTTGCTATTTAAAACTGTATTTAAGCATGTTTCTTAAATGCTTTCCTCCTTCCTATGATGAAGTGGTATCTCAATCTTTCCTCATTATGTTCATGTAACATATAAGAGGGCCTCATGTTAGATGGGCTGATTACCTAAGAGGATGGTGAAATGATAAGACAAACCACAGTATCGTGGAAACTCACATTAATAATACTTACTAGCATTTCAATAACTTTTGGTTTAATGTGGAATTCAATGGTTGTCCTGAGAAACAATGGTCTATCAGTTGAATTTTCATTTGTTCCATTCAAATTTTACCTTTTATTGAATCAAATTAAGTCAGGTAGTTATACTTCTGGAGAACAGTAGAGGGCACCCCAGTTTCATACAACCTCAGTATTGGTGGTCTGTCATTTTTGGTTTTGGGTAGGAAACCTTAAAATAGCTGAACTTGGGGAAGATGGGCAGTGGCTTGACATTTACCCTAAAAACAGTAACAGTAACTCTGTACCTCATAAGACACCAAGCACATACTGCATCTAGAACAGAGGTTGAGAAGAGAGTTTCTTTATGTGAGTGGGTGTGGTAGAGGTGCTGAATACAAGAAAACCAAATCATATTACTGAGATCATGAAGAATCTGTCCTTCCTCCAGCCTCATCCACGGTACAGAATATGGTAGAATTTCCTTCTTTGTTAACACTGAATAATATTCCATTGCCATCCATTGTACACAGCACATTTTCTTTGTCCTTTCACCCATCAACAGACATTTGAGTTGCTTTCATAATTTGGCTATTGTAAAAAATGCTGAAATGAACATGGTCGTGAAGATATCTCTATCAGATAATGCATTAATTCCCAGAAGTGAGGGCTGAGGGGTAGTTCAGTGATAGAGTCCTTGCTAAGGATGCATGAGGCCCTGGATTTGAAACCCAGCAAGGTGTGTGTGTATGTGTGTGTGTGTGTGTGTGTGTGTGTGTGTGTGTGTATATATATATATATATATATATATATATATATATATAGTGTGTGTGTGTGTGTGCATTTATATATATATATATATATATATATATATATTCATTCCATTTATTGCTAGATCATATGATAGGGTCAGAGGTTAAGGATAGGGGGAAATGGGGAGATGTTGGTAAAAGCATACAAATTTTCAATTATTCAGGATGAGTAAATTCTGGAGATCTAATTTGAAATTTGATAAGTGGGTATATTTTAAGAGTTCTCATGACAAAAGAAGAAGGGGAAGAAAATGAAGAAGGATAAAGGGGAGGAGGAGGAGGCAAAATGAAATGGTAACTATATGGTTAATGAGCTTCATTGAAGTGATTATTATACCCATGTATATGTATATTAAATTGTCACTTTGACCACCATTAAGACACACCAGCTATACTTCAATAAAGAAAAACTAATGTCCTCTGAGGAATAAGAGCTTGGTTAAGGTGAGAAGATGAATGTTCTAAGCTGAGAGTCCACACTGTAGAATAAGACACACACATGGAACTGTGTGCAATTTTGTATTACTGAAGAAGTGAAAGCAAGGTAAACACAGAGATAAGATGAGTCAGGTGTACAGAAGCCAGGCTTGGGAAGACAGGACATTTGGAACTAAGAGGTGGACTTCCTCCTACGAGCCTTAGGGAGCCATGGAATGTAGTTTTGGTGTCATGAGAAAAACAAGATGCTGGAAAAGAATCACCCCAGCAACTATGTACAGAGAAAGCTTTAAGAGGAGGCAAATCTAGGCTAAAAGCAAATATGGACATCCCAGGCACAACACAGGGACAGCCTATTGGAGGAATTTAATGATTGAGTTACTTCATCAACGGAATGATAAACTCATCGATTGACCTGTATTCAAAGCAGACTGACTTAGGGGTTCTTCGCCCAAACAGAAGCAAGTGGGCCTTGCTTGTTAAGGAAAAAGAAAGGTGGAGTCTGACTGGGAGAAGCAGGACAATTCCTAGGAAAGATGGCAGCTGATTTGGAACCTAAAAAAGAATGGGGACCAAAAAATAACAGAAAAAGCAAAAGAAAGAGTAGGAGCAGAGGCATAAACGTGCAGGACTCCAGGTGATAAATGCTGTATTTATAGGAAGCACAGTCTGGGTATTTTCAATCCATACGTTATTTCTTTATTTTTCTCATTATTTAAATTAGAACTCTCAAATTAGTTATTTCAAGGGTACATGTAGATGACAGACATGTTTTAATTAGCTGACAATATTTTAAAATACAGTATTTGAAAACCAGATTTTCCATAAATGAATGCATCCATTCATGAATATCTCTAGATCTCTGGATTTAAAAAGGGAAGAAAAACCCACAGATTCAGCAACGTTAAGCACAACTTCACATCTTTTTGCCTCACCTCCACCTACTTATATTGGGCATGGGCTCCTCAGAGTAACAAATTTTTTTTTTTTATACTGAGCTTCATTTATATAACTTGCAAAACAGAGGCAAATGAGGTTTTAAAAATATTTAAGAAATTTTTAAATTATAATTTTATCTCCATTAGTAGTTATATATTTTTAATTTTATATTATTTTTATTTTAGTTGTGATGCGGGGGTTATACACATCTTTAACATATCACAGTCTACCTTGAAGTAATATCGTACCATTTTATGCATAGTGTGATGGAACTGGCAAAAATAGTATTTAAAATAGCCATTACAACAATGTGTTTAGATTTAATTTATATAGTACATGAATAGTATATACTATAGCATATGAATCTTACAACACAACTCTATCACGAAGTATAGTATATCAGTCTTGTAACAATTATACTTCTATTTTTCTTTCCTGTCTTATTTGGTAGTGTTGTAACTTATTTCTTCTATATTCAACAAATTGCATTTCACTCTAATTATTGATTATTTCTTAAATGGATTTTCAAATGAATAAAAATGTTCATATTGAGTATCATTTTAATTCTACTTATAGAAATTCCTTTTTTGTTCTTTTTTGTTGTTGTTCTTTTTAGTTATACATGACAGTAGAGTAGACTTTGACATATTTATTCAAACATGTAGTACATCTTATTCTAATTAGGATCCCAGTCTTGTGGCTGTACATGATGGGGAGATTCTCTGTGGTGTATTCATATATGATTACAGGAATGTTATGTCAGATTCATTCCACTGTCTTTCCTATTCCTGTCCCCCATCCATTCCCTTCATTCCAAACTTTGTCTAATCCGTTGAAATTCTGTCCTTCCCTCTCACCTCCCTTATTGTATGTTAGCATATGTATATCAGGGAGAACATTCAACCTTTAGTTTTCTGAGGTTGGCTTATTTTGTTTAGCATAACAGACTCCTGATCCATCCATTTACCAGCAAAAGTCATAAAGTCATTCATTTTATGACCAAGTAATATTCCATTCTGTAATATACCATAGTTTCTTCTAATATACCATTTCAGTAGATATACCTGAAGCATTTAAATTGGTTCCATAGCTTAGCTATTGTGAATTGAGCTGCTATAAACATTGATGTGGATGTATCCTGAAATATGCTGATTTTTAAGTCCTTTGGGTATATGCTAAGGAGTGGGATAACTGGGTCAAATGGTGGTTCCATTCCATGTTTTCTGAGGAATCGCCATACTGCTTTCCAGAGTGATTGCACCAATTAGCAGTCCCACCAGCAATGAATGTATGAGCATATCGTTTTCCCCATATCCTCACCAATATTTATTGTTACTTGTATTCTTGATAATTGCCATTCTGACTGGAGTAAAAAGAAATTTCAGTGTAGTTTTAATTTGCTTTTCTCTAATTGCTGGAGATATTGAACTGTTTTTCAAATATTTGTTGACCATCCATATCTCTTCTTCTGTGAAGTGTCTGTCTGTTCAGTTCCTTTGCCCATTTATTGATTGATTTTTTTTAAAAAAAATTAGTATTAAGTTTTTTGAGTTCTTATATATCCTGGAGATTAACACTCTATCTGAGGTGCATGTGGCAAAGATTTTCTTCATTCTGTAGGGTCTCTCTTCACACTTGATTATTACTTTTGCTGTGAAAAAGCTTTCTAATTTGATACCATCCAATATATTGATTCTTGATTTTAGTTATTATGCAATCTTGTTAAGGAATTCAGTTTCAAAACCCGCATGATGAAGAGTTGGTCCTACATTTTCTTCTAGTAGTTTCAACATCTATGGTCTAATGCCTAGGTCTTTGATCCACTTTGAGTTGAATTTTGTGCAGGGTGAGAGAGAGGGATTAAATTTAATTCTGCTACCTACTGATTTCAATACTATCCAAAGTCCTGTACACATTTAATGAGATTCCTATTAAAATTTCAATGACATTCTTCAAACAAATAGAAAAAGCCATCATGAAATTCATTTGGAAAAATAGGAGACCCAGAATAGCCAAAGCAATCTTAGTCAGAAAAGTGAAACAGAAAGCATCACAAAACTGGACCTTCAATTATACTACAGACCCATAGTAACAAAAACAGCATGATATTGGCTCTAAAACAGACATGAAGACCAATGGAACAGAATAGAAGACACAGAGACAAACCATTATCATTCTTGTATCACCAACCATCTGTAATGAATTCTGCAACTTTTTCTTTCTTTGAAAACTTTTTTTCATCTTCAGTTTTGACATATACTATTTTCTCAGGTAGAATTATGGACTGATAAGTGTTTTTGTATATAGTTCTTGTGTGTTGTTGTTGTTATAGACAGATACCTTTATTCTATTTATTCATTATTATGTGGTGCTTAGGATTGAATCCAGTGCCTCACATGTGCGATGCAAGCACTCTACCAATGAGCCACAAGAAAAAAAAAACCCTTATATCCCAGCCTTTGGATATAGTTTTAAGTTCTCTATGTTTGTTTTCTGCCTTGTGATGATTTTGGCCAGATGTCTGCTATTGTTTTTCTTTTTATTTCTCTGTACATAATATGTTATTTGCCTCCATGTCTGATTTTATCATTTTCTTTATTAAAAATTTGTTATATTTAACAGCAAAATACATTATAATTCATATTACACATATAGAGCACAATTTTCATATCTCTGGTTATACACAAATAGAATCACATCCTTTGTGTCTTCATACATGTACATAGGGTAATGATGACCATCGCAATCCACCATCTTTCCTACCCCCATGCCCCCTCCTTTTACCTCCACCCCTTTTCCCCTTTGCCCTACCTGGAGTTCATTTAATCCCCCCATCTCATCCCACCCCCCCTGCAGCATATTATGGATCACCATCCTTAAATCAGAGAAATCATTCCACATTTGTGTTTTGGGGGGATTGGCTAATTCTACTAAGCATTATCTTCTCCAACTCCATTCATTTACCTGCAAATGCTATGGTTTTATTCACTTTTAATGCTGACTAATATCCCATTGTTTATATATGCCACATTTTCTTTATCCATTCATCTACTGAAGGCAATCTAGGTTAGTTCCACAGTTTAGCTATTGTGAGTTGTGCTGCTATAAACATTGATGTGGTTGTGTCCCTGTAGTATGCTGTTTTTAAGTCCTTTGGGTATACACTGAGGAGTGGGATATCTGAGTCAAATGGTGGTTCCATTCCCAGTTTTCCAAGGAATCTACATACTGCTTTCCATATTGGCTTCACCAATTTGCAGTCCCACCAGCAATGTATGAGTGTACCTTTTTCCCCACATCCTCACCAACACTTATTGTTGTTTTCATAATATCTGCCATTCTGAATGGAGTGAGATGAAATCTTAGAGTGGTTTTGATTTGCATTTCTCTAATTGCTAGTGATGATGAACATTTTTTCACATATTTGTTGATTGTATAGTCTCTTCTGAGAAGTATCTGTTCAGTTCCTTGGCCCATTTATTCATTGGGTTATTTATTTCATTGGTGCTAAGATTTTTGAGTTCTTTATATATTCTAGAGATTAGTGCTCTATCTGACATGAGTATGGTAATGATTTGTTCCAAACTAGTAGGATCTCTATTCACCTCACTGATTGTTTCTTTTGCTGAGAAGAAGCTTTTTAGCCCATTTATTGATTCTTGATATTAATTCTTGTGCTATAGGAGTATTATTAAGGAAGTCAGGCCTACTCTGACATAATGAAGATTTGGGCCTACTTTTTCTTCTAATAGACACAGTGTCTCTGGTTTAATTCCTACGTCCTTGATCCACTTTAAGTTTAGTTTTGTGTGTAGTGAGAGATAGGGGTTTAATTTCATTTTGTTGCATATGGATTTCCAGTTATCCCAACACCATTTTGTTAAAGAAGCTATCTTTTCTACAATGTATGTTTTTGGTGCCTTTGTCAAATATAAGATAACTGTAATTATGTGGGTTTGTTTCTGTGTCCTCTATTCTGTACCATTGGTCTACAAGTCTATTTTGGTGCCAATACTATGATGTTTTTGTTACTATTGCTTTGTAGTATAGTTTAAGTTCTGGTATAGTGATGCCACCTGCTTCGCTCTTCTTGCTTTAGCTATTCTGGGTCTCTTATTTTTCCAGATAAATTTCATGACTGCTTTTTCTATTTCTATGAGGAATGTCATTGGGATTTTTATGGGAATTGTATTAAGTCTGTATAGTGCTTTTGGTAGTATGGTCATTTTGATAATATTAATTCTGCCCATCCAAGAACAAGTTGGATATTTCCATCTTCTAAGGTCTTCTTTAGTTTCTTTCTTTAACATATCTGTAGTTTTTTGTTGTAGAGAACTTTCACCTCTTTCATTAAGTTGATTCCCAAGTATTTTATTTTATTTTATTGATGCTATTGTAAATGGGGTAGTTTTTCTCATTTCCCTTTCAGAGGATTTGTCACTAATATATAGAACTGCCTTTGATTTATGGGTATAGATTTTGTATTATGCTACTTTGCTTAATTCATTTACTAGCTCTAGAAGTTTTCTGGTGGAATTTTTTGGATCTTCTAAATATAGAATTATATCATCGGCAAATAGTGCTTATTTGTGTTCTTCTTCACCTATCTGTATCCCTTTAATTTCTGTCGTCTAATTTCTCTGGCCAGTGTTTCAAGAACTATGTTAAATAGAAGTGGTAAGAGAGGGAATCCCTATCTTGTTCCAGTTTTTACAGAGAATGCTTTCAATTTGTCTCCATTTAGAATGATGTTGGCCGGGGCTTAGCATAGATAGCTTTTATGATGTTGAGATATGTTTCTTTTATCCCACGTTTTTCTAGTGTTTTAAACATGAAGGGTTGCTATATTTTTTGAATGCTTTTTCTGTATCTATTGAGATGATCAAATGGTTCTTATCTTTGAGTTTATTTATGTGATGAATTACATTTATTGATTTCCGTATGTTGAACCAAACTTGCATCCCTGGGATGAATCCCACTTGATAGTTGTGCACTATCTTTTTGACATTTTCTTTATTTAATTTGCCAGGATTTTATTGAGAATTTTTGCATCTATATTCATTAGAGATAATGGTCTGAAGTTTTCTTTTTTTCATGTGTCTTGGCCAGGTTTTGGAATCAGGGTGATAATTGGCCTCATAGAATGAGTTCGGAAGTGCTCCCCCTTTTTCTATTTCCTGAAATAAATTGAAGATGGTATTAGTTCTTCTTTTGAGGTGTTGTAGAACTCAGATATGTTTCCATCTGGTCCTGGGATGTTCTTCTTGGTAGGCTTTTGATGGTATCTTCTATTTCATCACTTGAAATTGATCTGTTTAAATTTGTATATCATCCTGATTCAATTTGGGCAAATCATGTAACTCTAGAAATTTGTCAGTGTCTTCAATATTTTCTATTTTCTTGGAGTACAAGTTTTCAAAATAATTTCTAATTATCTTCTGTATTTCTGTAGTGTCTGTTGTGATAGTTCCTTTTTCATCATAGATGTTGGTAATTTGAGTTTTTTCTCTCCTTCTCTTCGTTAGCATGGCTGCGGGTCTGTCAATTTTATTTATTTTTTCAAAGAACTAGCTTTTTGTTTTTCATTGTTTTCAATTGTTTCTTTTGTTTCAATTTCATTGATTCCAGCTCTAATTTTAATTATTTCCTGACTTCTACTGCTTTTGGTGTAGATTTGTTCTTATTTTCTAGGGCTTTGAGATGTAATGTTAAGTCATTTATTTGTTGACTTTTTCTTCTTTTAAGGAAAGTAGTCCATGCAATAAACTTTCCCCCTAGAATTGCTTTCATAATGTCCCAGAGACTTCAATATGTTTTATCAGTGTTCTCATTCACCTCTAAGTATTTTTTTTAATTTCCTCCCTAATGTCTTCTGCAACCCATTGTTCATTCAGTAGCACATTATTTAGTCTTCAGGTGTTGGAGTAGCTTCTACTTCTTATTTGATCATTGATATCTAATTTCATTCCATTATGATCTTATAGAATTCAGGGTAGTATCTCTACTTTTTTATATTTGCTAAGAGATGCTTGGGGCATAATATATGGTCTATTTTAGAAAAGGATCTATGTGCTGCTGAGAAGAAAGTGCATTCACTCGTTGAAGGTTGAACTATTCTATATGTGTCAGTTAAGTCTATGTTATTGATTCTATTATTGGATTCTATAATCTTTTTGTTCAGCTTTTGTTTGGAAGATCTATCCAGTGGTGAAAGAGATGAGTTTAAATCACTCAAAATTATTGTTTTGTGGTATATTTAACTCTTGAACTTTGAGGAGTTTTTTTGTTGTTGTTTGTTTGTTTGTTTGTTTGTTTTTTGATGAATGTAGGTGATCCATTGTTTGGGGCATATATATCTGTAATTGTTAAGTCTTCTTGGTGTATGGTTTCCTGCCGCAATCTCTGGCTGGGCACAAATCACGAGTCTCCACACAGCTTGTAGATTCAAACAGCAATTCTTTATTCCTGAACTCACACTGGCCGTCTACAAACACGTTCTGGGGGAATCCACATTCTCTGCCCAAATCCACACTCTGCCCAAATCCCCTACTCCTGGGCTTCTGTCTCCCAAATATACTGTCTGACCCTAAGAACTCAAGAGGAACTCAGCAGCAGGATACGCCCTATTCTAAAGGGGGAACACCCTAATCTCCTATTATGCTAAACCGCCCTATTCTAAAGGGGGAACACCCTAATCTCCTATTATGCTAAACCAGGAACACCCTAAACACGGATCCGCCCTGGTCCTTGAGCAAGGTCACCTTACATGCAGTGTCCTGCAAAATGTCGTATTTCCATGAGTCCTTCCACTAAAGAAACATGGGGGTATGCTGGCAAAGAAATTGTCATACCTACTTGGCTGATGGCTCCCAGCATCTCCCCCCTTCTGATTAATTAAACAACAAGTAATGTGGCTTAAGGACCGTGCCTGGTAGGTTATCCAGTTCAACATATGGTTCTTACCCGTCATTGGAAAACTGACCTTTAGGCGTCAGCCTCCTGTCTTAGGTTGATACCACTGCAACTGGATCATACCCGTCACTGACTACCGGTCCAGCATACAGCCATACTTGTGGATAGGTCTATGCACCAGTGGGGGGGTGAGGTTCTTTGCCTCACCTCTGTTGGCCCCCAAATTTGGCCTTGGTGCCAGTGGGGGAGTGAGGTTAATGTGGCTTAAGGACCGTGCCTGGTAGGTTGTCCAATTCAACATATGGTACTTACCCGTCATCGGAAAACTGACCTTTAGGCGTCAGCCTCCTGTCTTAGGTTGATACCACTGCAATTGGATCATACCCGTCACTGACTACCGGTCCAGCATATAGCCATTGGCCCCCAAATTTAGACCATCACTAGCAGAAGGGAGGAAGATACAGAAATGCCACGACACCAAGCCAATTGACAGTTCCTTTGGAAAAATTGCATCATTGGTGACACCTTTAGCAAAGATATGCCAGCATTACCACAATTAACATGTGGTGTGCTGGCAAGGAAATAAAAATTGCATCACTGGTGACACCATCAGCAAAGATATGCCAGCATTACCACAATTTACTGCACTAAACGTAGTTACATAGTACAGGCAAGTTCTGCAAGTGGTTCAAAGTGGAGGAATCTATCCTCCCAAAGTAAGTTGACTCCTTGATTGAGCATACTTGTTGAGTTATATTCATTGGGATGAAGATAGGAATTCTGGCAATGATGCTAAAGAGACATTATCCTGAAAAGAATTATTAAATATAATGAAAAGGAAAGGTGAAAGTAAACAAACAGATCTGTTAACCTCCTTAAAAAACAATCCTTAACAGCTGTTTACCTGATTTAAATTAGTAAACAGCAAATCTGTTAACCACCTTTAAAAACAATCCTTAACAGCTGTTTACCTAATTTAAATTAAGCCATTTAAATCACGTGAATAAAAAAAAATAATAATTTGTATCCATTTTTCATGAGCGCTCCTCATATATGAAATATGGACATACGCACACAGACATATAACACAAAACACAAATGTGCAAACAAACGTACAACACATAAGATAATAATAAAGGCCTTGTAGCTTTACCTAGGTGAAATCTCCATTGCAATGTTTAAAAACTCCACAGTCAAAAAAATAAAACTGATCAGAAAAACATTAACCTAGGTTTGTATGAGCTCAAAAAATAAAAATAGAACCTTATGATGTGGAAAAATGCAATAATAAAATAGATATTGAAAAAAGCATCCTGGTTAATCACTGTTGCAGATGTAAGAATGGCCAAGCTGGAGTTCTGCATATCAGCTGTTATGGATTTGAGTCAAATCATCTTCTTTTCGATCTGTAGAAATCGTTTTAGTTAGTCTTTCTGGAATCCAAATTGTTTGCTGTTCTTCCTGTGCAAAAACAAAAACAGAACCCCGACTCCAGACAATCACTGGGTCAGGATCTTTCCATTGTCCTTTTAGAATATCTTTCCAAAGTACCTTAGCCTTATGAACATTTTTTGGATACATATGTCTTTCCGCAGCACTAAATCCTGATGAATCCAAATTTAAAAATTTAGAGTAAAAAGGGTTATTTTAAGTTTATCTTTGGGGGATATACACTCCTTTCCAATTCCCTCTTTTTGCTTTAATAAGTACATGTCTGTATCTAATAGTTGTCTTAGCTTTTTGCATTTTTTATCTAAAATACCTTTATTTGATATTTTCCACCACTTTTTTTATCTTGTTTCTATCCTCTAGTTTTCTAAGGTTTGTGCATTCACCCTTACTTGTTTTTTTTTCTTCCTAGTTTTCTTTTGTTCCCTATTTTGTGGGTTTGAAATTCTTGTCTTATTATCTTTTTTATCTTCCTACATCTTCTCTTTTTTTTTACCTTTCTGTACTTCTGTCTGAAAGTTTTCGACTTAAAATTTTTAATCTTCTTTATCTAAATATCTTTTATCCTATTATCTTCCCATTTTTATGTTTTTTTCTCTGTCATGAAGGCATCTTAACCACCTTAAATTTAACCTTTTAAAGCCTTTTAATTATCATCTATACTGTACTTTTTCACCACCTACAGCTTCACTCTTTTAAACGAGGCTTAGATTTTGTTTAAATCGCTTAATGTTAGTTTACATGGCTGCCCTTCAACCAAAGGCCTTTTTTACTCCATTAAGAAGCTTTGTCTCAATCTGCCATGTACAAATACCTTTTTCTTCTTTCTTCCTTTCTCAAACTTTTAAAGTAAGTATAGTTTCCTCAAAATCTTTTTAAATGGCATTTTACAACTTTTTACTTTACCACAGAGATTTTCTCATCTAGAAACATTTCTTTTTCCTTTAACCTTTTGTATTAAAATATATTATCACATCTTGAATCTTTTTATATCTCTTTTTAAGCCATTAACCCTTTTTATAAATTCACTTTCTGAAATAACCCTTATAAAATTTCTGATTTAGACAAATTAGTCCACTTTAATAAGATGAAATACTTTCATGTTTTTTTTATGGTACTATAATACTATAATTGAAACCCAACTGAAACTTCTTATACTCTTTGTATATAAATTACACATGATAGAATCTTAACTCTTAGTAACCTTGTTTCAACAAAGACATAGACCAAAGCAATATTAAACTTTTTTTCCATTTACCAGTTTATGAAAACACACATAATGTTTAAATATATTACCTTATGGAACTTAATAAGTAAAGAGTACTTGATTTCATATTTAGTGGTTGATATTTTAACACTTTAGCTTTGTAAATTAATCAGATGTCTGTAAAAATCAAGATCTTAGACAAGCGTAGTAAACAGAATTAGCCATCTCTTTCTTGTTGAAGAAAAATCCTTCTACAGGATACCATGATGGTCCCATTGATATATTTAACAACTTCTCGTTAAAAAGCCATGAGCTACATTTTTGTATTGTATCAACATATGCCCTAGCTGTTCTTAGTCTTACTGGGGTGCCTTTTTTCTCTAACAATTTCTCTTCCTTGGAGGTGAACAACTTCAAACCTTGAGCCAACCATTTTCTCCAGTTTGCCTGAGAAAGTTCTAGGAACAGGCAACTTGAAATAAAAACAAAATAAATCAAAACAAGAACGCATTGTTTTTTGAAACACTTACCCATTCTTTCGCTCTCCTTCAGGGGTGAGTAATTTCACTTACTTCCAATTTTTAGACATTCCGAGTATGAGCCACCAGATGCCGCAATCTCTGGCTGGGCACAAATCACGAGTCTCCACACAGCTTGTAGATTCAAACAGCAATTCTTTATTCCTGAACTCACACCGGCCATCTACAAACAAGTTCTGGGGGAATCCACCTTCTCTGCCCTAATCCACACTCTGCCCAAATCCCCTACTCCTGGGCTTCTGTCTCCCAAATATACTGTCTGACACTAAGAACTCAAGAGGAACTCAGCAGCAGGATACGCCCTATTCTAAAGGGGGTACACCCTAATCTCCTATTATGCTAAACCGCCCTATTCTAAAGGGGGAACACCCTAATCTCCTATTATGCTAAACCAGGAACACCCTAAACACGGATCCGCCCTGGTTCTTGAGCAAGGTCACCTTACATGCAATGTCCTGCAAAATGTCGTATTTCCATGAGTCCTTCCACTAAAGAAACATGGGGGTACGCTGGCAAGGAAATTGTCATACCTACTTGGCTGATGGCTCCCAGCAGTTCCCTTGAGCAGTATGTAGTGTCCTTTAACCCTTTTGATTAAGTTTAGCTTGAAGTCTACTTTATTTGATATGAGAATGGAAACCACTGCTTGCTTCTGCAGTCCATGTGAGTTTTATGATTTTTCCTAACTTTTCACCCTCAGTCTGTGGATGTCTTTTCCTGAGATGAGTCTCTTGGAGGCAGCATATTTTTAGCACTTTTTAAAATCTAATCTACTAATCTATGTCTTTTGATTGGTGAATTTGGGCCATTAACATTCAGGGTTATTACTGAGACATGATTTGTATTCCAGCCATTTTATTTAACTTGACTTGGTTTCTCCTCTGATTAGTTTTTCCTTTAGTGTAATACCTCCCTCTGCTGATCTTAATCATTGTTTTTCATTTCCGCTTTGTGTAATATTTTGCCTAAGATTTAGTAGTGCAAGTTTTCTAGTTGTAAATTCTTCTAACTTTTGTTTATCAGGGATGATTTTTATTTCATCATCAAATCTAAAGTTTAATTTTGCTGGATATAAGATTCTTGGTTGGCATTCATTTTCTTTTAGAGCTTGGTATATGTTGTTCCACGATCTGGCTTTGAGGAAGAAAAATTTGCTGAGATATGAATTGTTCTTCCCCCTGTATGTGGTTTGATTCCTCTCTCTTGCAGCCTTTAAGATTCTAACCTTATTCTATATGCTAGGCATTCTTATTATAATGTGCCTTGGTGTAAATCTGTTGTAATTTTGTACATTTGGTGTCCTATAAACCTCTTGTATTAGGTTGTCCAATTCATTCTTTGTGTTTGGGAAATTTTCTGATATTATCTCATTGAAGAGATTGTGCATTCCTTTGATTTGAAACTTTGTGCCTTCTTCTACTCCAATAACTCTTAGATTTCGTCTTTTGATGCTGTTCCATAATTCTTGGGTGTTCTGTTCATGGTTTATAACTATCTTCACTGTGTGATCCACTTTATTTTCCAGATTGTACACTTTGTCTTCATTATTTGACGTTTTGTTTTCCAAGTGATCTAGTCTGTTGGTGATGCTTTCTATTGAGTTTTTTATTTGGTTTATTGTTTTCTTCTTTTCAAAGATTTCTGACTTTTTTTTCAGAGTCTCTCTTTCTTGAAGTAATCTTTTGCTACCTGCATTTGCTCTCTTATCTCTTTGTTGTATTTGCTCATTTAGGTCATTCTTTAATTCATTTTAATTATGAAACTTCTGAACTTCTTCTCTGATATTCCATCAACTTCATTGTCCATTGGTTCTTTTATTGTAGTATCCTGGTTTGTTTGGTGCACTTTCCTCCCTTGTTTTTTCATGTTGTCTGTGTGTCTTCCTTTCTTGCAGTTTAGATCTGAGATATTACAGTTTCTACCTTATATTCTTGTAGTATCCATGCAGATTGTCTGTACCTCACCTTGATGTTGGGCTGACAGACCCTGCTGGTGTCCCTCAATGTATGCTACTGCAACTAAAGGTGGTGACAGCAATAGCCAAGGTAACACGAGATAATAGTGGAGGTGCCCTAAGATGGACGCAATGTCTTACAGAGATGGGGCTGAAAGGCTGGGCCTTACATTGTCTTTAGAATGCCTGCTTTAAGATGCAGCTTCTTCTAGGCCTGTCTGATGTCAAGTTAGGGGCTACTATATGGGGAAGGCTATGGTGATGTCTGCAATGTCCCAAGATGGAAGAGGGATAGACTTGGACTCCCTGATGAACTTGGACCTACCCTGGGCCTGGGTCCCACGAATATCGGTGCGGGTGGATGTGGGCCAGGCCTGAGGTCCTGCAGTGGTCTGCTAGTCAGAAAGAGGTGGTCCATATCTGCTTTTTTTTTTTTTTTTGTATTGTAAGTTATACCATGTGATTTCTTTTTTCTGGGTGTCTGGGTTTGGTTATTTCCCATCACAATGTGAACTCTGGAAACTATTCAGCTTACAGGTCCCCAATTATTCTTCACTCAGCCTATGGGATTTCCTTCTATGAATGCATAACTTTCTACTCATGAATAAACTCAAGGCATTTCTATTACATTTCTGCAAGTATAACTTCACACTGTCCCCTTCTGTCATGCATTTTACCTCAAAAGTTTCAGTTTTCTTATCTTCCTGATGCTAATATTTGTATCTTCATCTGAGGGATTCTTTGTGTGTGTGTTTGTGTGTGTGTGTGTGTGTGTGTGTGTGTGTTCTTTATTTAAGAACTACTTCCACGCTGGGTGCTGTGGTGTATGTATGTAATCCCAGTGGCTCAGGAGGCTAAGGCAGGAGGATCACAAAAATCAAAGCCAACCCAGGCAATTTAGAAAGCCCCTAAGCAACTTAGACCCCATCTCTAAATAAAAAAAGTTTAAAAAAAAGCCAGAAATAGTGGTTGAGTGTTTCTGGGTTCAATCTCTGGTTAGAAAAAAAAAAATCTACTTCCTTTCAGAAATTAGGAATAAATATTGGATTTACTTTTTTTGTCTTTCTTTTCTCAGGGGCCATGCTTCTACAAACTCTTGCTTAGTGTTGAAAATAATTGTTTTATGTATCTTGAATAGTTTTCCATGTGTTTATAGAGGGAGAATTGAGTTGAGTCCTAATTACTTAATCATAACTCCATATCTTCAATTTTTCGAGTGTGTGTGTGTGTGTGTGGTGGGGTAATACCGGAGATTGAACTCAGTGTACTCAACCATGAGCCATATCCCCAGCTCTATTTTGTATTTTATTTAGAGGAAGGGCCTCACTGAGATGCTTTGTGCCTCAATTTTGCCAAGGCTGGCTTTGAACTAAAATCCTCCTGCCTTAGCCTCCGGAGCAGCTGGGATTACAGGTCAACTGTGTTTTAATACTCTTCCCCAATGAACCTTTTAAAACAGAAAAACATGCAAAATATTCTTCTGTCATAGATAACTATTCATTATTTTATTTACTTTTGATAAGCAGAAAATTCAACATTCATTTCAAAGTTGGCTGGTGATATTTTATGAACAAATAACTTTCCCTGCTTAGAAACAATTCATTTCATGAACAGAACAAATTGCCATTTATTTATACCTTCCTCTGTTGGTGGTCACTTGAGTTGTTTCCAATAGTTTGCTATGGCATTCTGGGAACATATGTAAGGGTTTGTTTTGTTTTCTACATTTTTTTATTGGTGCATTATAGTTGTACATAATGATGGGATTTGTTGTTACATATTCATATATGTATGTATATGTATATATGTATGTGTGTGTATGTGTGTACATATATATAATATGTATTGTCATATTTTATACATATATAAAATATGACAATATATATATATGATTTGGTCAATATCACTCCCTAACTCTTCCTCCCTCCTTCCTCACCTCCTACTCATTGGTCCCTTTCCTCTACTGATTTCCCTTTGATTGTCATAGATCCACTTCCACCTTTCTTTTCTTTTCTCCTGTCTAGTTTTTGCATATGAGAGAAAACATACAACCCTTGACCTTCTGAGTTTGACTTATTTTGCTCTACATAATGGTCCATAGTTTCATCTATTTTCCTGCAAATTACATAATTTCATTCCTTTCTATGGCTGAATAAAACTCCATTGTGTATATACACCACTTTTCTTTATTCATCCATTCGTTGGTGGACAAACAGGCTGGTCCCACAATTGTGAATTGTGCTGCTATAAACATGGCATGTATGGCTGTACTATGATGACTTTAGTTCTTCAGGATGAATAGTGTGGAGTGGTATAACTGGGTCTTATGGTGGTTCCATGAGTAGACTGTGAGGAACCTCCATAGTGATTTCAGTAGTGGTTGTACTAATTTAGAATCCCACCAACAGTGTTAAAGTGTTCTTTTTTCTCCACATCCTCTCTAGCACTTATTATTTGGTTTTTTATGACTGCCATTATGACTGGTATGAAATAAAATCTCAGTGCTGTTTTGATTTGCATTTCTCTATTTATTAGTGATGTTGAACAATTTTTCATATATTTGTTGGCCATTTGTATTACTTCACTTGAGAAATGTCTATTTAATTAATTTGACCATTTATTATATGGATTATTTGATTTTGGTTTGAAGTGGTTTTTTTTTGAGTTCTTTACATATTCTAGATATTAATCCTCTCTCAGAAAAGTAAATATCAAAGATTTTCTCCCATTCTCTAAGTTCTGTCTTCACATTCCTAATTATTTCCTTTGCTGGGCAGAAGCTTTTTAATTTGATGCCATCAAATAAGGGTGTTTATAAGGCAGGATTTCTCAAACATTTTGTCTTTAAAACCTCATTATATTCTTATTTATGACCCCATTATTCTTTTATTTATGTGTACTATAGCTAGCACTTTGTTTGGAAGAATTTTTATTTTATTATACTTTGTTATGTATGACAGAAGGATGCATTACAACTCATATTACACCTATAGAGTACAATTTTTCATATCTCTCGTTGTACACAAAGTAGAGTCACACCATTTATAGTTATCACTTTTAAACACTAAAAATAAATTGAGGTTTAAAAAATCTTGTTTATTTACTTAAAAATAACATTATGAGCTGGGCACAGTGGCACAGGCCTGTAATTCCAGTGGCTCAGGAAGATAAGGCAGGAAGATCATGAGTTCAAAGCCAGCCTCAGCAACTTAGGACCTCGTTGAGACCCTGTCTCTAAATGAAATATAAAAAATATATAATTCACTAACTAAAAAGAAATGGAGATTTGGCTTAGTGGTTAAGTGCCCCTGGGTTAAAACCCAGCACCAAAACAAACAAACAAATAAATAAATAAATGAAAATAGCATTACTAATGTCATATAATGACAAAATTATATGAAGAGATTATTTCAATAATGATGATAGGCAGATGGCAAAAAGACATTCAACGTATTAATTCTTAGGGAAATTAAAATCATAATGAAATATCACTGTACACCTATAGAATGGGTGAAATAAATAAAAATAATATTATCAAAGACTGATGTGAGCTGGGACTGGGGCTCACTGGTAGAGTGCTCACCTGGCACACATAAGGCCCTGGGTTCGATCCTTAGTACCGCATAAAAATAAAGGTATATTTTTTAACAAAAGAATTCAGAATCTATAAAAAAAACGACTGATGTGGATTCAGAGCAACTTGATGGCTTTTGCTTTGCTGGTGGAAATGTTAAATGGTACAGCCTCTAAGACATGAGTTTGGCAATTAAAATAAATGAACATTTATTTTTCCATATGGCCCATGAATTGAATTCTTGAGTCTTTATCCCAAAGAAACAGAAATATAATTACATGCAGAAATTTACAGAGAAATGTTCTTAGCAGCTTTACTTATAATAGCCCAAACAGGAAACAACCCAAATTTTCTTCAACAGGTGAATGGCCAAACAACTGGTATATCCATACATAGAATATAGGTTGAGTATGTCTTATGTGGGGCCAGAAATATTTCAGCTCTTTATGATTTTTTTCAGATACAGATATATTGAGGATGTGTGTCAAGTCTATGTATGAAATACATTTATGTTTCATATACACCTTATTTATCTGGACTGAATTTTGTACAACGCTTTTATGCATGAAGCAAAATTTCATGGTGTAGAATTTTTCCACTTGTGGTGTCATGTCTGTGCTCAAAATGTTTCATATTTTGGAACATTCTGGATTTCAATTTTTTCCTCTTAGGAATGCTAAATCTGTACTGCTGAAAAACAAAAAGGAATAAATCCTATCAATAAAAACAATTTAATTCCCTTCTTCAAAATCTATATGCCTTTTGTTATGGGCTGATTTGAGAGTTTAAGTCAGACTGACCCCATTCTGCTCAAGATATCTCACCCTGAGTGGGCAGTTGGCTCCCCTCCCTGTAAGAGCCCACTCTAATAGAAGCTGACATCTCTACCCACTCGCACCCCAACACAATCTTTAAACTATGGAGCTTGTGCTGACTTACTTCCTGAGTGGGTACAAGAGGTGCAGATTTCTGAGAATGTACTTATGACTCTTCTTGCATCTCCCATCCACCCCACTTTGTTGTTTTTCTGTTTAAATGATCCCTCCACCTGCATCCATTGTCTTGGGCTACAGAACTGCCTGCCTTCTGCTTCCTTGGCGCTGGCCAGAATAAATCCTTTGTCTTTTTTTTTCAAAAACACATGGAGTTTTATTTGGAATGTTAGAATCATACCTTAACACTTTTATTTCCTTTTCTTGTCTTACTGCACTAGCTGGGACATTTAGTGGGACATTTAGTGTAAGGGGTAAAAGAGAACACTCTTTCCTTATTCCCACTCTTAACTACTTTATTTTTTAATTGTAAGTTTAGGCCAAAAATCAGTAAATATTGCCATACTGTGCAAATCTAGACTATTGCTTATTTTTGTAAACAAAGTCTTATTGGAAGATAGCCATTCATTTACATATTGTGTATAGATGTTTTCGTGCTGAACAGCACAGTTGAGTGACTGGATAGAAACCAATAGCCTACAGAACTACTTACTTTCCAGTTCTTTACAAAAAGGTTTTTCTGGTTTGTTTGCAGTGGTAAAGATTAATTATATGTTTGCACTCACTTCTTCATCTATCAGTGTGTATACTGATTCTACCCTGTTATACTGTTTTTCTTCTTCCTTTCTTCTCTTCTTCCTTATTTGTCAATGTTTCCTGTAATGATTTGAACAATTTCTACTTTAAAAATTTTTTTCCATTAAAATTTTAAGTCCAGTCTGTTTGGAAACGCGGGGAAAAGTCTGTGTGGTGTATAGGAATGGACACTCAAAAGGTCGTTCAACCCCCAAAGCAGCAGCCAATGATCTATATCTGTGAGAATGTCACACAGAAAATGAAATAAAACCCAGGGATCCAATCAGAAGCAGAGAATGTGGATACAGAATAATGTACAAAAAAAAGAACCAAAAGATTGGTGGTTTTTGATGCTGGATGAAACATGGGAATTCAGAGGAGTGTCTTCCTTTGTACCTGGATTTGACCCGTGAATGTTTCTCATTATTATACAGCTTTTCATTTAGCACACTTATCTTATGAATACAACTGTATACATATGATTCCATTTTATTTCATTTTCCAAATCAAATTGTGTTTAGATATCAGTAATTTGTATAAAAACTCTTGTTTAATTAAATGACTTTAATTTTATTGTATTATGTGACCAGACACAAAATGAAAATTAAAATTGCTTCTCCAAATCACACACACAAAAAATAAAAATAAAAAATAAAATTTTAAGTCCAACATTAATCAGAATCCAACTTTCAGATTAAGGGCATTATGGAATGTAAACACCTATAATTCTGCACATACATGCCATTTATGTTCATTATTTTTAAATTTCTCATTTTAATAACACCATAAGTTAGACCCTAACATTATTGTATATTTTGTGCAAAAAAAATTCAATTTTTGTTTTTACCATTTTTTTGTCAGTATTTTTGCCTGTTGAAACTTTTTTTCTTTGAGTGTTTTATATTTCTTCTTTATTTCTGTTTTGATTTCCTTGGCATGTGTCAGCTGAAGTGAATACCCTCTGTTTTTGTTTTGTCTGGGGCCTTGTTTTTCAATCTGAAAATTGTCTTGAGTTCTTATTGTTGAAAATCAGTTTTGCTAGGATTGTAATTCTACATTGGCATTTATTATCTCTCAGCAATTTAAACAGTTTTTCGTGAACTTCTGACTTGCATTGTTGCTATTTCAAGAAATTTTCTATCTTTTCTCTTTTTTAAGGTAATGTAACTTTCTTTTTTGTTGTCTTTTAGGAATCTGTCTGTCTGCCTCTTTCTTTCTCCCCTTCTATGCTCCGCCCTCCTTCTCTCTTCTAATATTTTCAGGTATACTCAATATGTCTAAGTATATGTTTAAACATTTTTTTCTCCTATATAGGATGTGTTGTATGGTTTTGTTTTTATCTATGGCTTCTATGTATTTTAATAAGTTTAGAAAAATTTGTGCCTCTCCCTAGTTCTATTTATTTTCTCATTTTGGAATATTTATGAACTATCATTATGACTTCTCACTCTGTCCTCAGTATGTCTTAAACTTGCATATTTTCTACTACTAGCTTTCCTGTGCTACATTTATTTTCGTCAGTTTGCCCATTTTCCCTCCTGCTGTCTCATTTATTTAAGACATGTATAAGAATTTATTCTTAATGAAGACATTTATTTTCTAAAAATTGTATTTGGTTTATTTGTTAAATCTGCCTTATAATTTTAATAGTTTTGTATTCCTTACAGACTTTTTATTTTATCATTTTATACATATAATTTTGTTTTTGTAGTGTATAATAAAGCCTGTATGCTTATTTTATATAGATATCTGCAGAGTTTGACATCTAAAGTCCTGATGGTTCCAAATTATTTTCCCAATGATTATCTTCTCTTAGTGTCTTATTTATTTGGGTTGCATAATTGTGTATTTATCTATCCAACTGATCCTACAGGCTATATTTGGGAGTGTTCTTCTCCAGTGGGCACTTGATTTTTATTTTCTATTTGTGTTTGGTTTTTCAGCCTGGGTTTACATTAATCTAATTTTTGTTTTTGTTGTTGCTATTTTGAATTTGTTTTTCTGACCAAGCAGGAATGTAAGGTTGATTTGTAAACTTAAAGGCAGTCCCATGGTCTCCTATTTCCACAATAGGCACGTGTTGTTCCCCTCTTCCTTCTATTTTTTCTTGTTGGTTTTATTGCTGTTATTATTTTTTTCTCCCAGAAGCCAGAACAATATACTTTTCATACCTTTCATTTGCTGGGAAACAACTTCCTCACTAAGATTGCAGAGGTTTACATGCTTGATTTCATGTAGGAATATCAGGTTGAGTCCCAACTTCCCCCTGGTCCAGTGCTTGGCTATTTGAGCTTTTTGGCTATTTGAGCTCACTGGTTCCTGCAGTGTTATTGTTTGGATATGTCCACCCAGAAAGTTCATGTGGAATGTTTACAGCTGAATCGATCAGACTATGAGAGCTTTAACCTAGCCAATGAATTAATCCATTTGATGGATTAGTAATTTGAAAGGAGAACTGTATTGAGGATAACTGAAGGCAGGTAGGGTGTAGGTCGAGCATTCCCCTGGGTATTGTGTATCTACTACCAATCTGCTTACTCTCTATCTGCTTCCTGACTGCCATGAACTGAGAAAATTTGCCCCGCCATGCCCTTCTTTCGGCTATGCTATCTTGGGCTCAGAGCAATGGAGTTGTCCACCCATGTACTGAACCTCAGAAATCGTGAGTCCAACATAAATTTTTTCTCTCCTAAGTTGTTCTTGCCAGTTATTTTTGTGACAGTGATGGAAATATGACTAACACATGTAGTATACGATCTTGGAATTTCACTTGCTTTCCAATAAGTACATCACTCCTGGTTTGTCATAATTTATCCTTTCTTTATTTTTGTTGTGTAGAGAACCATTTAGAGCAACAGTTAGGTTTCTAAAATAGATGTCTCTCTTTTATTTAATACCTTTTCTAATGTGGTTTGCATTTTAAAATGTTTGAATTTTTTTCTTTATGCAATTATAAATTTAACAAAGGCAAAAACACTGGGCTTTAATAAATGTATCAGCATTTTGATGATAAATTTGGAGTTTGCACCATATAAGCTGTGTTTTGTGAGCTCCAGTTAGCCAATACAATGTAAAGCTTGTGAGCATTCATGTTTAGCTATGAATAAAAACACAAGAAGCTCAGATAGTTCAGCAAAAAGCTCAATAAAATTAGAGTCAAGATCACTATATTAATGCAAATTTTATGGCTATGACATCAAATAGCTACATTTCTCCAAATTGAAAGAGAGAAATATGGACTAAAATTACATTTCAATATCAGTTATTTTTAAGGGGAAAAGTGAGACCCAAGTCTGTTTTTCAACATTTGTATGAGAAGTAGAAAATTAATTATTTATCTTGAACCTTATATAGCAAGATACATGGAATTCTGATGTAACCACACACAGACACTAAAGATAACTTCCATATGTGCTGCTAAAAGAAATACTCTACAAAAACAAGGATCTGGAAAGTCTGAAAGTGAAGGATAGAAAAGAAAAACTATATAAACACTGACCAAAAGAAAGCCAGTATAACCGTATCATATTGATATCAGATAAAGTAGACACTAAGACAAGAATTATTTCTAGAAATAAAGAGAGGTATCTTTTAATTTACTAGGAAGATGTAATCATTCTAAATTTGTAATTTTTTAAAAAATAGGCTCAAGTGTGTTTAATGTGTCAAAATTGTCAGAACTAAAAAGAGAAACAAGAATCTCTAATCATCATACAAGGTTTGTATTTACTTTCCTCAGCTACTGATATTAAAAAGAGGGCTGAATAACAGAACATTTAAATAATTTAATTTTTAAAGCTGATTAAATTTAAACAACCACACAGAAAGAACCACACCATGAAATACTTCAATTTGGCAACAAAGCAATAAAAAATATGATTTCAGAATTCAGTGGAAGGAAGCTGAAGATCAAAGCCAAAAAATACACAAATCCCAAGGAATATTTAAAAAGAAAACAGAAGTACCTCAAAATATTTGACTATTAACTAAAAATTTATTTGTAAGTAGTTCACTAATCAAAAAAGAATCTACAAAATAATTTAATTGAATGATTAAAAACAAAAAGATTCTACATCCATACTTTTGAAGACAAATATACAGAGGAAAAAAGCCCTAAAAATCAAGAGGTTATGAATAGAAAAGCAAATTAAATACAAACAAGATAAAAAAGAATATGTATATTAAAAGGAGCATAAACAACTTAAGAACAACATCTAATAGAAAAAGTCAATAAAGTGAGAAATTGGTGTAAGGAAAAAAATCAAAATGATTTACCCTCAATAAGGCTGATCATGAATACACCAGAAAAGGTACAAAGAGTTGCTCTTCTGAATGTTAAAATATAAACACTATATTTCTCACAAATGACAAAACTTACTAAAAGGACAAATTAAGAAGATAAGTATGAATGCATTAGAAATAATAAAATCAAATCCTTGATAATAATGTACAAAGGCAACTCTAGGCCTGGATTCTACCAAATATTTTTTTAATATTTATTTTTTAGTTGTACATAATACCTTTATTTTGTTTATTTATTTTTATGTGGTGCTGAAGACAGGGCCTTGCACAAGCTAGGCAAACGCTCTACTGCTGAGCCACAACCCCGGCCCCTCTACCAAATATTTTATGAAGACAGAAAACAAATATTTCACAGTTTCTACCAAAGAATAAAGGAACACTTTCTAACATTTTTATGAGGCCAATCTGTAATACAATACCTAAATGATAATTTTAAAAAGGAACAGTTCTGGATAATATTCTTCATAAACATAAGGATACAAAAATGTGAATGTTACTGTTCAACAATATTCAGCAGTTTATAAGACCAACTGGGGCTTATTTCAGGAATCTTAAGTTAGTCTAACAGCTGCAAATCAATTCTTAAACTTGCCAGTAAAAGTAGAAATGAATAAATTTTACTTTCACTTCTGTAAATAGACATGAAGTATAAGAATCTTTCATAATTAAACCCTTAACATGAAATATTTAAAGTATAAATCTAAATAGCAATCAGAGAGGTTTTCCAAAGGTTCATGATATTGGAAACAGTGGAGCACTGCATTGTGATGGGAATACACATGGTCATGGTTAACTACAGGCATATTCAAGGAGGTTAAAGCAAGGGGAAGATTTTAAGGGCAAACAAAGGGAGAAATTTACACAAGTTATTTTGATACTCTTATGGTTTAGATATGAGGGTTCCCCAAAAGCTCATGTGTAGGATGATTCAAGAAAGTTGAGAAGTGAAATGATCAGGTTCTGAGAACTGTTATCAGTAGGTTAATCCACTGATAGGGATTAACTGGGTGGTAACTACAGGCCAGTAGGGTGTGGCTAGAGGAGATAGGTCACTGGGGGCACACCTTTGTGGTTTATGTTTTGTCTCTGTGAGCTGAGCTCTCTTTTCTGCTTCTTTGTTGCCATAGCCTAAGCTACTTTCCTCCTCTGCACCCTTCTGCCATAGTGTTTTGCCTCACTATGGTCCAAGCAATGAAGTCACCCATCCACAGACTTAGACTTCTGAAACCATGAGCCCCAAATAAATTTTTCCTTCTTTACATTGTTATTTCTGAGTTCTTTTGGCCATAGCAGGGAAAAAGCTGACTTCAGATACAAAATCCATTAGCCTTGCAGACTCAAGGGAATAGTTGGCATGAGCTTATTGGTGGAGGTGTCCTTGTTGGCAAATATTCTGCCCAGAGCATCTAGTCTGAATTGTTGCTGCCTTAGAGAATATTAAACATTGTTATAGAAATCTGTGCAGACATGAAAGACAAAGCATCAAGTGCTTTGAAAACTTGAAGAAGTCTCTTTTGGGCTTTTCTGGAGTCCTTGTGAAAAGTCTTATGAAGAGCTCTCCTCTGCATAACTTCCTGGCTCTTATTTTGTCTAACAATAACAATTTTGTTTAGGTATCATCAACTTTCACAAAGGGAATTTTTTTAATTTGACAAAAGATTTGCTACAAACAAATCTATTAAATGAAATTAAGTTAATTTAACAAGGGCATTATAGACAAGGCCAGTATAAAAATGTAATTTTAAAAAATGATGTAATTATGTTAGAACATACATTCACCAAATAAGCTAGGAAAAAAATCAAATGTTTTAAAACTTCCTCACAGAAAACCATGTAACATTATTAAGTGAAATTAATGAAGACCTACCTAAATGAAGGACTGTGTCATATTCCATGATTGAAAGACTGACAATGAGTTCTTCATTAAGATAATCAATGAAATCTCAGTAACTCCATAGACATCCCAACAGGATTTCTAAAAGTAATATTTGAAAAGCTGATTTTAAAATTTATATATGATCAAAAGGGGCAAAAATGACCAAGGTAATCTTAAAGAAGGACTCTACCAACAATCAAGACTGATTATAAAGCTACAGTACTTTAAAAAAATGAGGTACAGACAGACAAATGGGAACAGAAATACGTAACTAATTGTTACAATGGAAAGAGAACACTGTGGTGGTATGGAGAAAGGATGGTCTTTCCTAATAAATGGTATTTCAGTTTGATATTCATACTGAAAGAATTAAACTTGCTCCCAACTTCATATCACTCACAGATGTCAGTACATTACTCATAATGTCACAATGAGAGTAAAGACATGATAGGGTGCTCTGTGTCATTATTCTTCAGAGGAATATGCATTAAACCACAGTGAGAGATCACCCTACATCCATGAGAATGGCTTACAATAAAAAGACTGGCCTTTTCAAGCACTGGAAAAGATATGAAACAATTGGAATTCTTGTATACTAATGAGAATAAAAATTTATGTAACACTTTGGAAAGTTGCTTGATGTTATTCATTAAGGTTGAACATTCATATACACTATGAAGTCATACTTTCAATAGTCATACTTTGCAATAAAAATGCACATGTGTGTGCCCCATAGGATAGGTCCAAGAATATTCTTAAAAGGATATTGACAATCACCAAAATCTGGAAAAACTCAAATAGTCATTCATAACAGTGTGGATTAATAAATAATGACCTGTTCATGCATTAAGTGCAATGAAAATCAATGAATGACTGTTTGAGGTAAAAATATGCAAAAATCTCCCAAAGAAAAGTCACAAAGAAATCATGCATTTCCATTCATACAAATATATAGAACAGGCAAAGATAATACACAATTTTAGAAATCACTGTAGATGTTTTCTTTGTAAGGGTGGGGTGTTTTAGTGATTGTGAAGAGCACATGAGGTAGGAATTTTCAATTACTTTGGTGGTGGTTATTACCTGGTACTTTTCTTGCCACCATGTCTCCATCTTGTGTATTTATGACTTCAGCATGTTCCCATATTACAAAAGTTAGTATCAGAATTCATTTTTGTTTTTTAATTCAGTGGATTTTGCAATTACATTTTTAAAAAATCAAACAAATAAGAAAGTATAAAAAGAATATAAGTAGTGCAGAATAGACTTGCTAAAATTGAAGACTCAGATTGTATGGGCAGAACTCTGCTCTTAAGTGTGTGCATGGATCTGATTCACAATCGATATACACCCCAGTGGATTTGTCACTAGTTATCTCTAAGATCTCCATGGCTTTCTCAATGCCTTCATTCTGCCATCTTAATCTAGCACACCTGGGATTCAGAGCCTGGGTTTGAGATGGGTGTTCCCATAGGAGCCTGAACTAAAGTGCAAAAGAGGAAAGAAGAGCTTGGAAGCTGCCAGAGAAAGGGACCTGCCCTGGGACAAGTCCTTTGACCCTCTTTAATCTTCTGTTTACTCCCTTTGTTAATTGGTTTCATATATTCAGACTGGGATGCTTCTGTAAGGATTAAATGAATTCATATCTGACATAAAAAACAGATAAATTCTAGATTTTCCTTTTAATACTTGAGGTTTAAATTTAACTGTGAAAGAGGACAGCTTGTTAGGATGCAGCATATATCTGAGATTTCCATGTGTAAGTGTGCTCTGTGTGGAAAGGTAAAAGATGCCATTTATCAGAACTGCACTAATAAGATGGGGTCAGCTGCCTCTGTAAAACCCAGGGATGCAATTTCAAGTGCAGTGATTACATTTATGAAGACTATGACATAGAAAAATAAATAAAGATGAACATTTTCTTTACTGCCCACATTTGGTGGGCATCTAAGTGCTTTTGCTTTATCCTTAAGTCAAAATAACTGGCTGACTAAAGCAATCCATTATGAAATTAAAACAAACAAAACTGGACCTATGTGGCTATAGGATGGGAATGAACTTGTCATTCAGCTGATCAGGTAGATAAAATTTACAAATATTTTCTTGGTGCTTTATTGGATTTGTCTCTGTTATTGCCTAGACATTCTGGAAGATCTTAAATCATCTTCATATGCTTATATGAAATGTTCAATATTTATTTTTCTTGGCTTGTTTGAAGTAGCCAACAGAGTGTGTGTGTGTGTGTGTGTGTGTGTGTGTGTGTGTGTGTGTGTGTGTGTGTTGTGTACGTTCAGGAGGTTGGGAAATACATTAATTACGTGGAATTAAGTTAGTCATGGTAGTGCATGCTTGTAACTCTACATACTCAGGATTCTGAGGTAGGAGGATTTCAAGGCCAGTTTGGATGATGTTGCCAGAACCCATCTCAAAAAAAAATTGCTTATCATTTCTATTATACCTAGTCTGAAGAAATCATTTAAAGGGGGTATTAGAGCACTCCTAGATTTTAGTGCAGCCCCTCTTCTATCCTATAAGTATCCTTGGAAACTTGACCTCTCTCTCCCTAATTTTTCTAACTGCTTTGTGAAAACCAAGGCAGAGCTTTTCCTCAGAACTTGCTAGAGGAAAAAATGTAGTGTTGTGTATGAGAGCACTTTTAAAGTTACAAAGCAATATCTAAATGTGAAGACATTTTTACAAAAGTTAGAACCACCATTCACATTCAAAGACCAATATCTTGCATTATGTAGGAATTTTCATAATTGAGAACTTGTTTTAGTATTCAAAGTGACAGAACTATTATGCATCAATAATGTGCTCTGATAATTACTATTTTGTTGTAGTTTGAGTATTGACTCATTGCCAATTGTCTTGTTGACCACATTCAACAAGCCTAGAGTGGCTCTAGCACCGATGATGGCCTGTGAAGGGCACCAGTCACAAGTGTTGGGTGCTGTAACCTTATAGACTTGCTCTACTGTGTATCATCTTCTTGGGCCGCAACACAGAGAAATTCTGTCATTTTACTTTGTCCTAACAATTGTCAGCACACAGGTGTGAACTTGCTTGTTGCTGGCCTCAAACACATGCTAATTTGAACCAAAAAAAAAAGATGAAAAACAGCTCCAAACTTCCCAAACTTTAATATTTTCATCCTGTACAAAACTAACAGTATATTTGGATTTATTTTTGGATCCACAATGCCAATTCTATCAAAGAATTAACCAGGTGGTAATATAGATTGAATATTTAAAACCCCAAAGTCCAAAATTAAAAATATTCCAAATTTAAAACTGTTTGAGCTCAGATGTAAGACTTCAAGTAGAAAATTTCACACTGTGAAATTTTGTTTCATGCACAAAATTGTTAAAAATACTGTGCAAAATTACTCATAGTATATGTGTATAAGGTGTATATACATAAATGGATTTTGTGTAGACTCACGCCCTGTCTCCAAGATCTCTCATTATGTATATGGAAATATTTCAAAATCCAAAACACCTCTAGTCCTGAGCATTTCAGACAAGAGATATTTGACCTATGGTAATATTTTGGTCACTTTCCAGGAATATATAATGTAGCTAAAATTCTAAATTCCTTTAATATAAATACCACTAAGAAAACTGAGTAAATGGTACTGGGTACATTGGTGCATACCTGTAATCCCAGCTATTTGGGAGGCCTCTGAGATAGGAGGATCACAAGTTCAAGGCCAGCTTTGGCAACCTAGTGACTCCTTGTCTCAAAAAAAAATGGCTGGGGATACATGTCCAGGATAGAGCACCCCTACGTTCAGTACTCTTTCCACATAAACAGTAAACAGGTTAAAATTATTTAATGTATGAATGAAAATACATTCTTTACCCAATTGTAAGACTATAAAATTTAGACTACTTTCTATCCTTTGAAAAATATTTAAGTAAAAATATAAACAATCTGTCCAATGATCTTTAGGAAAATTCCTAAAGACCTTATACATACTTGAGAAATATTAAAACTAAAAGCAAATGAAAGAGTTAAAAAAAAGTTTTCAGCAGATCTAAATCTGGTTGGTTTTCCAAATGTATTTTTACTATAGATTAGGCCATTTCCCCCAGAGGTTTATACCTCTTAAAGTGTGAATTGAAGATCCCAGTATGATACATTTACTCATCTGTTTAAAAGAGAAATCTCAGTTCTCCCATGCTCATTTGTATGGACGTGAGAAACAGAGAATGATGTCAATTAAGCTCAGTGTACACCGTAAGGAAAGTGACATATGGTATTACAGATGAAATTTTACTTCTGAATTAAAAATGATCAACATTGAATGGGAATTAATCTGAAAATTTATACAATGGCCTGAAGTAGCCACCTCAAAAATTTTGATGGGACAAGAAGTTATGAAAATAAACAAAGAAAGAGTGGGGGAAAAAAAGACATAAAATCAACAATGAAATAAGGCAACAATATATATAGCTCCTGACTGTAAGAATGCTTAAGTGGTAAGAATGGGGCAGGAGTCTGTAGGTAAATGTCAGAAATCACCTGCTTTATTAGTGTCTCTTTCTTGATGTAAGTTGATAGTGGTTCTCAAGGTCTATAATGCTTCTTGGTGGTTCCCAAGAACTACCAAGTGATAGGTAGCCTTTATAACTTCTAAAATTCTTTATAAGTATATAGATATGCAGCTGTGTTGAAAAAACAGTATTATTTTTGATATTTGTAAACCCTTAAATTTTTAAACACTTCACATAGTAGACATACTGAGCAGACAATCCACGGCAGTCAAGATTCATGTGACGAAAGGTAGTCATATCTTTGTTTATATTCAGATTTGCTTCCTGGTTTTAGTTTGTTCTTGGATAGTCCTCCAAAAAAAAAAAAGAACCATACTTTTGCTTACTTAATATTGTAAATAATTATGCATAGTCGTATTCTTTTTTTTTTTTTTTTTTGGTATCAGGGAATGCACTCAGGGGCATTCAACCACTGAGCCACATCACCAGCCTATTTGGTATTTTATTTAGAGACAGGGTCTCACTGACTTGCTTAGCACCTCACTTTTGCTGAGGCTGGCTTTGATCTCTCAATCCTACTGACTCAGCCTCCTAAACTCCTAGGATTACAGGCTTGTCCACCATGCCTGGCTTGCATAACCACATTCTTATTAAAAGTTATATAGTTTACTGATACAAAATATAGTGATATCCATAAAATTATAAGGGCATACATGGTTTTGGATGTAGAAATGGTTTTGGATATGTATTTTCTTTTTTTTTTTTTTGAGAGAGAGAGAGAGAATTTTAATATTTTATTTTTTAGTTTTCAGCAGACACAACATCTTTGTTTGTATGTGGTGCTGAGGATCGAACCCGGGCCGCACGCATGCCAGGCGAGCGCACCACCGCTTGAGCCACATCCCCAGCCCCTTAGATATGTATTTTTGACCAATTTCTGTCTTGGAGGATATCACTAACCCTATGCTATAAAGGAAACGTAACTAAAGACAGACAGGTGCTGAACAGTGCACAAGTTTAGGACAAAAAGCTGGATTAGAAGTAATGGACAACAATATACCAATCAGTGTTCTTTTGGCATTTGATTAAGCTTCTATTTACAAGTTCATTGCCTCTTGAGGGACTTATATGCATATTCTTCCATGACTGGGAATAGTATTGCCTTTCAATAATAATAAAAAATGTACAAGGAATTAGCTGAGATGAATACCTACATTAAGAAGTCAGTAAGCTACTTCTAGTTCTCTAAAAAGTAAAATGTTAAAATACACAATTAAAGATAATACGCTTTGAAAGAAAGCAGGCTTCCATTTACATTTCCATAGGCTATTCACACCTTGGGGGAGGGGAGGGCAAAACAGTGTTCCAGGTACCTTTACCAAGTTCTTCTTCCTCAACTCTGATTATGATCATTAGCATTAGTGTCTTTAGTCTGGTGACCCATGCACCGGCCCTCACCAATCAAACCATCTACCAGTTTATACACCCCCCTTCATGGCTTCCAGCACCTGCCCTCCATTGATGCCATTTGGTGTCACTACCAATGCCCATTGTGGCCAAATCTCTAAGGGCAACCTTCCCTCTCTCTGTTCAGTTAAAGTTTGTTAGAACACAGGTCTGTAGGTTTGCATACTCTGACGTACTTTGCATGTGTATATTCTTGGGCTTAGCCGTGTATCTGTACAGAGAGAGAATCTACAGGCCATCCATGTGATAGAGGTAAGACTGACTGGCACCCACTCTCTCCTCTGACATTGGTATTCTGCTCATCCCTCCTTGCATTACATACTTCATGGAATCATTTGTTCCCTGAAGAAATGAACTTTCGGCAAACCCTTCCTTACCTGGACTTTAAAAGTGCCAGGTATGAATCCTAGAGAGATCACAGATTATATTTGCATCGAAATCCTTGCTTCAATACTTTATTATATAACCAAAGTTGAAAAGTTCTTGATCAGATATGACTCTGAGATTATATGTTTCTAAAACTTATTTCCTATAATATTATAAGAAAGAAATAATTTGATAGTCATAACTATTATAGTAAAAGAATAAATCAATGTTTTCAAGTTAGAAGATGTAAATTTATGACATAGATGAACAAAGATCCATTGTTTGTTTAATCTTACTGCACAAGAAAAAAAAATTGTACTTCTTTTATGTACTATAAAAAGTGAATGGAAAACAAAAACCTAGAAGACAAAGACCTTGCTTATTTTTGAACAAAATGGTAAGACAATTATTTGCTTTTCATTCTGTACAAAAGTTACATGTCAAAATGGTCCTTTTCTGCCCTCCCAAGCATATATTTGTCTGAAAATTCAAGTATTAATGAGTTATGATTCAGCAATGGCCTGGTAGGAATGGGATACTCCTGAAAGAAACCTGATACGGTATAAGGTTGCAAAGCTGAAAGAGTGAGAAAGATTTCATGTTCTCTGTTAAAAGTTCCACTGTGGGTTGAGTATCCCTTTTCTGAAAGCTTGGGACAAGAAGTATAATCAATTTTAGACTTAAAAAATTGAACCATAATTTTGGTGTAATCAGGCATCTTGGGGGTGGCGCCCAAGTCTAGCCATTCATTCCTATATTGTTTCACATACACCTTATATGCAAACCTGAAGTTTATTTTATATAAAAATTTTAGTGTAACTGCATACATGAAGCAGGTGTGGAATTTTCCTCGTGTGGCATTGGCCCACATAAGTTAGTTCACTTTTGGAGCATTTCAGGTTTCGGATTTTTGCATGAGTAATGCTCAACCCATACCACCAACCTTTCCAGTGCTTTGTTTTCAGGGGAAAGGGAGAGGTAGCAGCCATAAAACCAGAAAAGCAGAGGTGGAGGTAGACAGGAAGGGAGGTAGACAGGAGTTCAAAGCCAGCCTCACATAGTCCAATAATCATCATAATAAAAACTTCCACAAAGTTAGATTTGTAAAACCTAATGAGCTTTCACAGTTCCAAAAAATTTTTCCCCCTCAGTGAAGGAGATAAATTGTTAGCGTTATAGGCTCCAAGACTTGTGGCACAACTTAGCAATCAACAACTGGCACTTGTCCTTAATATTGTCATTTTTGCTATTAAAATATGTGGTCCTTGTATACACACAGACACACACACACATAAACAAGAGGCCACTATGTCCAACAGAATTACATAAATAAAGAGCTGAATCAGGCAACCACAGAATATGATGGCATGCAGAGTGGTACTGATAGTATTCATAGCAAGGCCAAAGGACACAAGGAAAAAAGGGAAAGAGGCATTAGAGTGGCCAGCGAGGCTTCTTGAAGGTGTGTAAGTTGCTCTAGTTAACAACATAGAATCAATCATTACAAAGAAGTGAAGAAATTCAAATAGCGCATGGCCCCTTGAACAAGTTATCAGGGCAGTTGTAATGAAGGAGGGTGAGTGCTTTGCCTGATATGGTGATAATAATCAAAGGGAGCACAAAAATATCACATCACTTTAGTCCATGATGCAAATATTTATTTTAATAAACTATATTTGATATTTGCCACTTCACAAGGTTAAATAATCATTTTCATTGAAAATTCAAGGGAAAAAAAACACAGTAAAAATATCAAGTATTTTACTATGTTGGTAAGATTTTGAATAATTAAAAAACAAATATCTAACAGCAAAAAAATTACAATTTATAAAATAGGTAAATGACCTGAATAGATATTTCTAAAATGAGGATATGCAAACAGCCAGCAAGCACATTAAAAACTGTTCATCAGTAATCATCAGGAAATGCCAGTTAAAACCACAATGAGGTAATGATCTCACCCGAGTTAGAATGGCTAAAGTAAAATTGGCAAATGTAATAAGTGCTCACGAGGAGGCAGAGAAAAGAAAGCTGTCCTACGCCATTGATGCGAACATAAATATGTATGGTTATTAAGGAGAATGACATGGAAGTTCCCCCCCAAAACAGAAGTAGAACTACTCAGATTCAGCAGTAGTCACGATATATAACCAAAGGAAATGAAATATTTTTGTCAGAGAGATTTTCATTCCTTTGTTTATTACAGCACAATTCACAATAGCTAAGAAATGGAAAACAAAAGAAAACAAAAACTGAAAGTGTCCATCAGTTGATGAGTAGATAAAGAAAATATGCAGATTCACTATGGAATACTATTAAGCCATAAAGCATTCTGTCATTTTCAATAACATAAATGGAACTGGAGAATAATATGTTAGTGAATTAAGTCTAGTACAGAAGGACAACTATTTTCTACTTAAATATGAAAACTAAAATTTGATCTTAAAGAAGTAGAAAAGAGAATACTGGTTATGAGAACCTGAGAAGGATGTAGGAGAGAGAGGTTGGTTAACGGTTATAGGGTGTTATGACTTGGATATGAAGTATCACCTGAATAGCTCATGTTTTGGACACATGATATTTAATAGGAATGTTCAAAGGTGAAATGATCAGATTATATGAGCTATCACTTAATCAATGGGTTAGGATGAACTGATAATTTGAAAATAATACTGCACTGGGTAGTAATTATAGGCAGTTGGACTGTGGCTGGAAGAAGTGGAACACTGTGGACATGTCCTTGGGAATTATATTTTGTTCCTGGCTCCTTGTGGTCTCTTCCTCTATGCTTCTTGGCTGCCATGGGCTGAGAAGCTTTCCTGTATGATGTTTCCACCATGATGTTCTGCCTCACCTCAGGCCCATAGCACTGAAGCTGACTAATTATGGACTGAGACCTATGTAACCATGAGCCTCAAAATAAACTTTTATCCTTTAACTTGTTCTTGTCTGGTATTTTGGTCACAGGGACAAAAAGTTGACTAACACAGAAATTGGTACCAGTAGTGGCATTATGACTGTAACCAACTTGACAATGTTGTTCAGAAGCCTTTGGAACTAATATGAAGGGAGATTTGGGAAAACGTTTGAAGGTACAGACTACAGAAGACTTAGAATGTTATACTCAGAGCTCAATGGGTGATTCTGGAGTAAGTTTAGAAGACCAGAATGCAGACTGAAATGTGGACAGTAAAGACCATACTCATGAGGTTTCAGAGGAAAACAAGACTCAATTTGGAATTGGACAAGAGGCCATTCATGCTACATTCTGGAGAAGAACTTCTCTATATTTTTTTCTATGTCCTGAGACTATGTAAGGCCAAATTTAAAGGTGATGGACTAAGTAATCTGGTGGAAGAAATTTCAAGGAAGTATAGCATTCAGGCAGTGGCATAGATATTGCTAGAAACTTTTAGCCAGGTTTACTGTGAGAATCAGGAGCAGACAGCAGAGACAAAAGATTTTACCAACTTGCGGTTTGGCCAGAGAGGCATATATAAAACTGGCATCAGAAAAGTTGTGTTTGCTAAAGAGATTACCTCCTCTAAAGAAAAGCTGAGTATTTTTCAGAGAGATGATACAGAAAGACGTTGTGAGGGCATCTCAAAAATCAGGGGGCGTAAAAGTGAAAACTCCTGGAACCCTGGGGCATCCTGCTTGCACAGGGGTGTCTACGAAGTTGTTTCCCTAGGATTTATTTCACTGTATTCAGCTCTCCAGGCACATAGAGACCAATGCAGCTTGGTCCAAGGAGTCCTCGCTTTTGCTCCAGCTGGACTGGTCCTGGCTTCTGCTCCACCTGGTTCTGCAGGAATCCAGGTTGATAGAGCTAGAGCATCATGGAGGTTTCTGATGAGATTCAAAGGAAGGCCTGGGAGATCAGGCAGAGTGTAGGATAATCAGAATCTCTGTGCAATACCCCTGAGAGGGTGATGTGTGAAGCAGTGAGAATGAAGCCAAAGTTGTAGTAGAGACCCCTGGGATTAAGAGATGCCAGTAATATGGAACATCGGCCAGAGAAAACCCCTGGTCACTGAGAGATCCAGCCTAATAGATCTCAGGAGCTATAACCAGAAAAGCCATGGGTGGGGCTATCCAAGCCCATTGGAAATCACATTCCACAGCAGCATGTCCCAGATGCCAGACACAAAGCTATTGAACTTGTTTGTCCAGCTGGATTTCAGTATTGCTGTTTTTCTCATTTTTTAATATACCCCTATTCCTCCATCTTGAAATGAAAATGTTTACTATTTATCATACACTGGATATATGTAATTTACTTTTGATCTTAATAGTGACTCACAGCCAAGTCTGCCTTGAATCTCAAGTGAGACATTGCACTTGGAGTTTTGAGCAATGATGTAAGTTTTAAGACTAAGAGAACTCTTCTAGAGAGTAGACTAAATGCATTTTGCATTGTGATCTGGCCTGAGCTTTTGGGGGCCATGATAGAATATTTTAGTCTGGATACAAAGTGTCTCCTTAAAAGTTCATGCGTTAGGAACACAACATCCAACATATCAATGTTGAGAGGTGAAATGATTATTTCATGAGAACTGAAACTTAGTCTGTAGATTAGCCCATTTGATAGATTAATAATTTGAAAGGACTACTGTACTGGGTGTAACTATAGGGAGGTGAGGGGTGGGAGGAAGTACGTCACTGGATGCCTGCCTTTGAGGGTTATATTTTGTCCTTAGAGGCAGCAGAGGCTTCTCCTTCTCCTCCTTCTAATCTCTTTTTCTTTCTCTCTTTGCTTCTCAGCTGCCATGACTTAAATAGCTTTCCTCTGCTATGACCTTCTGTCATGTCCTGCCTCACCTCAGGCCCAAAGCAATGGAATCGGCTAACCATATACTAAGATCTCTGAAACTGTGAACCCCAAATGACCTTTTCCTCCTTTAAAGTTGTTCTTATCAGATATTTTGGTCACAGTAATGAAAATCTACCTAATACACATGGATTCTGTTAGATGGGAGGAATAACTTCTAATGTTCTATAGCAAAGTTGGAAAACTGTGGTCAACAACAATTGATTTAATGTTTTAAAATAGCTTGTGAAAAAGATTCTGAATGTTATTAACATGAAGAAATGATAAATGTTTGAGGTGGTAGATACACCAACTATGCTGAAATTATCATTACACATTATATATATATATATATATATATATGTATATATGAACATACATACATATATATACACATATACACATATATATATACATATACACAAGTATACATATATAAACATATATACGTACAGATTTACTGAAATGTCACATTGTACTCCATAAATGTGTATAATACCAATGTTTCAATTGAAAATAAACTATATTTTAACAATAAATAATATTGGTAATTGGTTCTCCTTTAGAAATAAGTGTCATTGTAAATTAATCAAATATTACCTCTCAGAACTTCAGTGATGGTGAAGGTTTTGTCTTTCACTTTGATTTTTCAGTTGAAAAATGACCTCATCAAAGGATCTTCTATGGATTGTTAATATTTGAATGAACTAGGGTCAAGAAATTGAAATCCTAAATGGAATAGGAAAGAAAATAAAGAGTAAATGGAGAGATATTCACTTTCAGCAGGGGCAAACTACATAACTCTAACCAACTCTTTCATGAAAAATAATTAGAAGAGCTGCATAGATGGTTGAAAATCTGCCTGCAGGCAACTGAGACTTCATAAGTAAGTGAAGAATTAGGTCAATATCCAGAAGATGAGATTGTGGCCCATGTAGTCAGTCGGGAAAAGAATAAATGTACCAATTGCCAATAGAATTTGATAACTCAAAATAACATAGAACTATTAAAATTTATTCTAAAAACTTAAACAAGGAATAACATTTTTGAAAATCAGTAAGTATAATTTACTACATGATGTAGACCATTAGAAAATTATCATTACCTCAAGAAAACATCAAGAGAATTTACTTAATATAAAGGAATATGTTTTTTTTTTCCTAAAGGTTGACAGCAAATATAGAGATAAAAGAGTAGAAATGTTTCTTTTAAGATGAGAGGCAAAACAAAGATTTACATTATTCTTATTTTTATTCAGCTTTGTACAATAAGGCAAGAATATAAAACGTAGAAAATAAGAGAACTATAGTTTTAATTAGATTTTATTACTAAGTACACAGAAAATCCAAAAGGATACAGAGATAAATTATTAGAAATAGTAAATAGGGGGCTGGGGATGTGGCTCAAGTGGTAGCGCGCTCGCCTTCTCAGCACCACGTACAAACAAAGATGTTGTGTCCGCCGATAACTAAAAAATAAATATTAAAAATTCTCTCTCTCTCTCTCTCTCCTCTCTCACTCTCTCTTTAAAAAAAAAGAAAAGAAATAGTAAATAGGTTTAATAATTGCTGAATAGAAGATTAATATATAAAACTAATTTTCACTTCAATATGTCAGCAACATGCAAGTTAACAATGCTATAGGCCATCTTGACTTAATTATATTTAGATAACATTGCAGCCAAAATCATCAGAACGTACCCTCTTTTTTCATTTTTATATTGTACATACTACTTCACCAAAATACAGAGTATGCTGGGCTAAACAAGTCTCAGTAGTTCAAAAGAATTGAATCATACAGAATATGTTCTCTGTCAACATGAAATTAAATTGGAAGTGAAGAGTTAAAAGATTTCTGGTAATGCCTCTAAGTATTTGGAAATTGAAAACACATTTCTTTGTGTTTTACAGGTCAGAAAAGAAATCAAAAAGACCATTTAAAAAATAACTTAAATTGAGTGATCATAAAAATATATTAAAATCTGTGGGTTAAAGTGGTCCTTACAGAAAAATTTATAACTTTAAGTGGTTCTTATAATTTTAAGTTTCCTAGCCTGTGCTTGTAACTCAGTGGTAGTATACATACTGACCACAAATGAAGCACTAGATTCAATCCCCAAGACCAATAATGATAAATCAGATAAATCAATTTTATTTTCCCAAGAATTCACTTTAGAAGCTAGAATTTTTCAATGATGCTTTTAAAATCAGCAGCTGCAAAGTAAATAGGAAAGACAATAATAAATGCAAGAGCAAAAATAAATGAAACAAAAAATTTAATTTAGAATTCATTTGTGAGAAAAGATTAATATAAATTGATGATGGAAAACAAGAATATACATACCAGTATTTCCTGATAGATAGATGTTAAATTAGCTTCATAATAAATTGTTGAAGTAAATATTTTTGTTTTTGCATGTTTAGTTTTATTTATATATTATATCAAAAGTGTTCTCAAAAATATGACAGAGAACATATTCTGTATATTCAGTATGCACTGCTGTGGTTTGGTTCTGGAATATCTTCCAAAATGCTCATGTGTTAAAATCACAGTGTGCATGGCAGATGTGGGGATTTTAGGAAACGATTGGGCCATGAGAGCTGTAACCTCACTAGTGCATTAAACTATTTGATGGATTAATAATTCAAAAAGAGTAGGGTACTCCATCAAGATCTTACCAAGAACCAAGAGAAATTCTGCAGAGGAATTTCAATCACATCAGTGTGAAAGGCGCCTTCCTTGGAAAGAAAAACAATCAGCTCTGGATTTATAAATGGTAAGGGAAGAAGGAAATTGACTCCTTTTTGCACTGTATATTGTCCTGGACAAAACATAAGTGAGAGTGTTCCTGGTGCTTCCATAACAATATGAGATTCGCCTATACTTATTTTTCCAACAAAGTTATTATTCTGGAGAATGGGTGTCTTAGGTGAAAAATGTATCTGCAGAGTTTGGATGAGGTCAGGCCTTGCTTGTTTGAAATTTCAAACACAGAAAAATGAGTTAATTCCTGAATGAAATGACATCAGGTTTATATCAAGCTCCATTGATTTAGCAAGTCATGCAAGTTTTTCTTTTTTTTTAAGTATCATAAAATTTGGAATGTTATCTGTTTCTATAGAAAACACTTTTATGGATGGGTAGAGGAGTTATTCCCTTGCCTTTTTCAAAGGAAAGGTACCACCCAATGCAATGTTACCTTTGCAGGCTTTTGGTTTTATTTTGATTGAATGTTTTCCAGGCTTTGGAATTCTGAATTACTGTCATCTTTTGAAATAATGCTGTGCTAATTCAAACACCAGCATAAATTAAGGAGCTTCTTAAGTGCTTAGAAGAAATTAACATCAAAGAGCCATGCACTTAAAAAGAAACATAATGGGTTTCCCTAACTAAGCAAATAAGTCTTCCAATATGTACTCAGTGTAAGAAGCTGTTGTACAGAGACTATAATAAAATGACTCTGGAAGTTCCTTAGGCTGTTTCTACCAGAAGAAGAAGAAGGGATACAGGTTTGGAGATCAGGCAGATTTGAATTCAAGCACTGACACTGCACCTGGGTAACATTGGCTAAGTGACTGAGGACTTTCGATCCTTTATTTCTAAATGGGGCAATGACAGTGGTCTCATAGGAAGAAGGTGAGAATGTGAAGACAGTGTGCCCACATCACTCATGTCCCCAGTGACTACAAGTGTTCCCCCAGACCACCCTTTTGCATGCTTGTCACTTCATGTTTATGCAGGTATTGGCCCACATAAGTGGGATGCACTTTAACACTAAAAGGGAGAGAGGTTCAAGCCTACAATAAAAACAAACAACCTTCCTTCCTCCCAAAACAGCATGACTTACTGTAACCTTTTTGTAGTGCTACAGAAAACATCATCCCATGCTCTGGATCTATATAAGTTCCATGCAGTTACCCATCTTGTCTCTAAGGCATCTTTTCTTAGTGGAAATCAGGGAGAGAGACTCTCTCTTGATTCCAGGCATTTCCATTTACTAGTTCTGGCACATTGTTCAAATCATTTCAACTCCCCATGTTGCAGCGTTTCCATTTATTGATGCAAAACAATGCTTGCCTCATTGAGTTTACATTCTAGTGGAGAAACATTTTTTTAAAAAGAAGGGGACGGGGAGAGGCTGCCTATATACAGTCAGGCACCACTTAATGATGGGGATTTCATTTTGGCGGACTCAAAGTTTTCATCATTCGAAGAATCTTCCCATGTCTGTGATTATTTGTTAACCCCAAGGCTGCAAAAGACCCAAGCATACTGTTTACTGATCCCAAAGAGAGAACTTAGAGGACTTAGCAGTCAAGTTTTAGACATTTTATAACTTACTCATTCCTCAATGGTGGCAGGCTGGGATGCAATGGAGGATTGCATGGTGCCTACAAGCAGGGGAATATATAGAATTGGTTGCATGCCCACTGCACAGATGGCTTTCTTCAGATGTTTTATGAGTACATTGTTTTACTTAACAGCCAACTTAACTCTTCAGATCCTCTCCCAAGGACTGAAGATAAAGGAAGTGGCCAGCTTCCCCTTCTCCATTTCTCTGGTTCCACATCTTTTAGAGATTTTCTTATCTCAGGAACTGATAAGTGTTTAACCAAACATGATTTTTAAAATATTCAACATGAAGTGACATGAAGTGGGTTCATAGAGGAGATACAGACAGGTTGAACTTGCAAAGATATTTAAGATCTCTGCCACAGTCTGGCTGGGCACAATAACCGAGCCGCCACGAAGCACTTATAGGTTCAAACAGCAACTCTTTATTCCAGAACTCTCACCAGCACTCCACACACGCTCCAGGGGAACACTCTCCCCCTCCACTGGGCTCTGCGCGCACTCTCTCAGAACCCCGGGAGAACTCAACGGGAACTCCAAAGTAGTGGACAGCAGGAGCCGCCCTATTGCCAGACAGCAAAAGGTCTATATACAACTGAATACACAGTTTAACTTAACCATCATCATCTCAATGGCTTGCTGGCGTCACCTCTTCACCACTCCTTCTGGCAAAATGCCATGCGCCATCCCAACATCCGATCCCAACTGTGGTCCTCAACATCTGTGCCTTGTCTTCTTCCAATATAAGGAAAATATCTGCTCAGGAATAATAAATAAAAAGCATAGTGAATTTCTGAATATGAGAGAAGTAAATTTATGGTAATGTCATTAGGTCACTGTGTCATCCTTCCCCTGAAACATCAGTACAAGTGCAATTTAAGATAGTAGTGACCATGTCAAAAGAGAAATTAACAGGGTTTGAATTCAACTAAGTTCATCAATTTCTGGTTTAAAGAGATGCAAGATTGAGACTTCTCAGAGGTTATATGCAAATGAGTGTTGTGACCATTTAAGAGGGGTGGAGGGGAATGGAGTGACTCCCTAAGTAACTTAGCACTAAAATCTCTTTTTCAAAGAGAATTCACAGGAAAAAAAATAGGTTCTTCTTCTTATTTGATGTATGCATAACAGATACCAGGTGAAAATGATCGTGCTCCTACTAGAAACATAAGTGTACTAACTATGACTCCTGGGGTAGGTATGGTAGTTGTGGCAGCCTGGAAATGAGACCAGGGAGTCAGCCACATGCCTCTGAGTGCATCCATTCTCTCTTCTTTACTTCAGAAATAATACCAGTGTCTGGTGTTGAGGTTGTGGTGAGGAGTATAGAGTTAAAGTACTGATAGCATTTGTACAAGTGCCTTTGCCATGTGAATGCTACATGACAGACATCATATTAGTCCTCTACAAACCTCTGTGAGGTGGGTACTACAATTATTTCATTTCTATATTTGAAGAAAACAGAGCATAGACATTTAAGTAACTGATGTGGAAGACACTCTTGTAAATACAAAGTAGAAGACCAGAATTTATATGTATTCTGTGTGAATACACTCTATCAAAATAAATGGCAGCAAACTCATGTCATATTGGGGATCAAGCTTTGCAGAGGGGTACTGTGTGACTGCCCTGGGTCCTGTGGCCCATAAATACTGGGCAACCATTTAATGTACATATTAGAATTAACTTGTACATTTTACACTTTGGGGTGTCAGTGGAATTTAATACTTTTCTACAAGACTGCCCTCACTTCTGGAAATGGTAAAAGAATGTGATAGGCATACTATTGGCAGTAGCTTGCAAATATTAAGAACACTGGGTTTTAACTGAGGCCTTTCACAGTCCCCAGGTGACTCACTTTTCTGTTATATGTTTCTCCCTGTTCCTTTTCTTTCGGTTTTTCTTGATAAGAGAATATTTATCCTGTACATTCTAAACACTTTGTGTTGCAATTTATCTTGGTATTATACAATATAAAAGTGGAAAAAAAGGAAATACTTTCTAATGTCAGAATTTAATGTGTTAGAATGTAAGTGGGGCCAAACACATATTTTAAGTATCAGGTCTTTCTCAGTATCTTCAGAGCATAAGGGGAGTTAGCTGTAATGCTTTTCTATCCACAAGGCTGGCTTCACTGTACACATATGGTGTGGAGGTAAACCAACCTCTGAATGTTTTGAATTGGAATTTAAGACTTTTTTTTTTGTAAATGATAAATTAATTATAATTTAATAACAATGTTAATAGTTAAGAATAAATAATTTTCATATTTTAAATATTAGATATTATTAGGGATATTTTAATATTACTAAATGATTTTATTAACTAATGCTGCTAATGACCCTGCATTGAACATGTGTTCTGTATGTGTTCTATATATGTCAAGTGGTCATTTTGTTAATCATCATATTCAAATTTTTTATAGTCCTAGTAATGTTTTGTCTCTTTATTGGCAGATAAGAGAAGTATATTAAAAGTATCCTAGTATCATTGTGGATTAATTTCTTTACATATGTATGTGAATATATTTCAAAATATATTTTTGGTATGTATTATTATATGGATACAGATTTCAAAAATTTTCTTCCTTTTTATGTGTATATGATAGCAGAATGCATTACAATTCTTATTACATTTATAGAGCACAATTTTTCATATCTCTGGTTGTATACATAGTATATTTGCACCAATTCATGTCTTCATACCTGTACTTTGGATAATAATGATCATCACATTCCACCATCATTAATAACCCTATGACCCCTCCCTTCTCCTCTGACCCCCCTACCCTATCTAGAGTTCATCTATTCCTCCCATACTCCCACTCCCTATCCCACTATGAATCAGCCTCCTTATATCAAAGAAAACATTGGGCATTTGTTTTTTTTTTCATATTGGCTAACTTCACCTAGCATTATCTTCTCCAACACCATCTATTTACCTGCAAATGCCATGATTTTATTCTCTTTTATTGCTGAGTAATATTCCATTGTGTATATATGCCACCTTTTTAAAAATTAATTAATCTATTGAAGGGCATCTAGGTTGGTTCCACAGTTTAGCTATTGTGAATTGTGCTGCTATAAACATTGATGAAGCTGTGTCCCTGTAGTATGCTGTTTTTAAGTCCTTTGGGTATAGACTGAGGAGAGGAACAGCTGGGTCAAATGGTGGTTCCATTCCTAATTTTCCAAGAAATCTCCATACTGCTTTCCATATTGGCTGCACCAATTTGCAGTCCCACCAGTAGTATATGAGTGTGCCTTTTCCCCCACATCCTCGCCAACACTTATTGTTGTTTGTATTCATAATAGCTGCCCTTCTGACTGGAGTGAGATGAAATCTTGGAGTGGTTTTGATTTGCATTTCTCTAATTGCTAGTGATGATGAACTTTTTTCATGTATTTGTTGATTGATTGTACATCATCTTCGGAGAAGTTTCTCTTAAGGTCCTTGGCCCATTTATTGATTTGGTTATTTGTTTTATTGGTGTTTACCTTTTTGAGTTCTTTATATACCCTAGTGATTAGTGCTCTATCTGATGTGTGAGGGGTAAAGATTTACTCCAAAGATGTAGGCTCTCTATTCACCTCACAGATTGTTTCTTTTGCCAGATTGTTTCTTTTGCTGATAAGAAGCTTTTTTGTTTAGTTCTTCCCATTTATTGATTCTTGATTTTAATTCTTTAACCAAATTAGAGACTTTTCCATTCTAAAACACCCATTTGATCTGAAATAAAATTTTTATATTTAATTTTCAGCTATATGAAATTGCCACTTCTATGTTTTCCTAACAAAGACATCTCTACTCTCTTTTAGTATTATTTTGGATGTTGTCTCTGAAGTAATCAGACAAAAATGGAAAAGGAAGACAAGAGTGTCATTTTCAAGTGGACATATATTTTCAAGTACTATAATTATATATACATATTTTCACATATTATAATTATAATTAGGAAAACTCAACGAATAAGCTAAAATAAATATTGGAATTTACTATTAACCATTTACTAGCATGGTTAGATACACTATTAATATATGTTCCAAAGAAAGCTTTATACATCAAAAAGTAGGTAAAAAGACAAAGAGAATAATCTCCTTCATATTATCACACAATTAAGAAAACACCTTAGAATAAGTGTAAGTTCTCTGTAAGTGTAATTATCTTAAGAAAATATAATCACAAAATTTCATTGATGTAAAAAAAAGAAAAGGAGAAAAAAAATATATATATATAGGAAACACATCAATAATATATAATTCAATTCAATTCATTTAAATTCATTCTCTTTCTTCACCACAACAACTTTTTGGCACTTTTCCCCATAGCTGAGTGATGCAGTTCTAATTAATGGGGCACAAGAGAGATGGCCTGGAACTTCCATGAGGTAACAGCAGTATCTGCTGGCGCCGTCCTGTGGCCAGTAGGAAAACTGCGTAGAGGATGGCTTGAACCTTGCAGGGGGCTAGCTGATGGAAAGATGGGCGAGCTGCCAATCAACCTATTCTGGAGCAGTCCTGGCTCTGGTCTTCTTAGTGTGGAAATGGTAGCTGCTTGCTGCACAAGCCAAGAGAGCTTAATAAAGAACCTTGGGCATTAGAAGATATATATCAAAAAATAAGGATAAAATAAAATATATTAAAACTTTTCTGTGAGACACAGAAGAAGCAACTGTATAGATAGACCGGTTGCCACAAAGTGAAGCTGTGAAGAAGCTCGCTGTCTGGCAGATTCCAAGAGAAATTCTGGACTCACAGGAAGCAGAAGTGCTAAGAGGCAAGAGGGAGAACTGGGGCTGTAATTGGGAGATTAACCATAGGTATGAAAAAGCCACACAAAATCACCCAGAGCTGGATGTTCTCATAGAAACAAACAAACAAAAAAAAAAAAATAGGAGGCTCATCCTCTGAGGCAAATGAACAGACATAGGTAGATACTTGATATGTATTTATTGAAAAACTGAATTAAAAACTTCCTAAAATTGATCATATGCCAGCCTAAGGCTTGATAGAAGATGTCAAAAAAATCAGGAAGAATATATCAGATTTTAAAAATATCCAGATTCTCAAATACAAACACTGCATTTAATAATTATACACTATACATTCTTTTCAGGTACACATCCAATATTTCCAAAATTTGGTCATATAATGAGAGGGAAAGAAAGTATCCGTAAATGTTAAAGAACTAAAACCACACCTCTTGTTGTTTTTGACCACAATGGAATTAAAATAAGATATGAGTACTCCACACTTACACCACTAATGACTTAAAAGTAGTTATTTGAGAATTAAGACAATGCTTTTAAGGATGAGAATGTGGCTCAGTGATAGAATATTTGCCTAGCATATATGAGACCCTGAGTTAGATCTCCAGTACTACGGGGGGTGGGGGGGAGTCCCCAAACCCAATGATGTTAAATGATGCAAGAGAAAAATATTTTTAAAAATCACAAAGTAATAGAGGAAATATCATGAACCAAATAATAATGTAAATAAAAGATATCAAAAGTCATGATATGTATTAAAGTTATGTTTCTATAGAAATTTATAATCTTTTAAAATATTTATTTTTTTAGTTTTAGTCAGACACATTCCTTTATTTCACTTATTTATTTTTATGTGGTGCTAGAGATCCAACCAAGGGTCTCGTGCATTCGAGGCAAGCGCTCTACCACTGAGGCACAACCCCAGCCCCTAGAAATTTATAATCTTAAATGCATATAAAAAGCAAGGAAATTTGAAGAACAACAATTCTGTCAAAGAACTCTGCTACCTTTCAAGATGGAGTTTCAGGATCAGACTTTATCTAAAACAAAGGATAGTCAGAGACAAAAGTAGAAAATGTTTTCAAAACATATACCCATGAAAGACATATCAAGAATATACAAAGACCTTTCAAATTCTGGTAATAAGAGAGCAGATAATGAAGTAAAATAATGGGGAAAATACTTAAACAAGTATGTCACCAAAGGAGACATGATTGTGGCAGATAAAATACGGAAAAAAATACTCAATATTATGGGCTGTAAGAGAAAAATAAAGCACTGACATAATAATGATCTATTAGAAGAGATCCAGAAGATTGACTATATCAAGTGTTAGTGATATTGTTGGGGAATTAGAATTGTAATGTAAAATCATACAATCTTTTTTTTTTTTGGTATTACTGGGGATTGAATTCACATCCTCTCATATTCTAGGCAAATGCTCTATCACTAAAATACACTTCCATCACTTTTTAAATTTTATTTTGAGGCAGGGTATCATTAAGTTGCCCAGGGTGGCCTTGAACTTGTGATCCATCTGCCTCAGCCTCCGCAGAAGCTGGGATTGAAGGCATGCAACACAGTGCTGCATAATCATTTTGGAACACAGTGTGCCAGTTACTTAGAGAATTAAACATAGTCTTACCATGTGATCCAGCCTAAAGAAATAGACAAAAATTGTTACTATCACTACTTCTCTGTAACTCTCTATTGGAAGTTCCAACTACAGCAATAAACAGAGAGGAAAAGATGTAAGAACTGCAGAGGAAAAAAATGATATAATCATGTACATAGGGAAAACAGAGTAGAGATACAAGGGCTATTGTTTGGATCTGGAGTTTCCCCAAAGTTGATAACTTGCTCCCCAGTCTGTGGTACTACTGGGAGATGATGGAACCTTTAAGAGGTGGATCCTCAGCCCTTTACCTTTTCTCTGTTTGCCTTCTGGCCTCCATGAGTCAGACAGTCCATCCCCTCCATGTGTTCCCTGTCATATTGCGTTGTCACTCCTCAGGCCTAAAAGGCAAGGGAATCAAGTGATCATGAAGTCTAACTTCTGAATCCATGTATCAAAATAGACCTTTTCTCTTTTTTAGCTGATTACCTCAGGTATTTCATCACAGTGACAGAAAGTGGACTAACAAAGTTAGTCAGCTTTCTGAAAAGTATATTATAATGAAATATATCTGTGAAATAAATTATGAAAGCTTGATGCTGGCAACCAAGGAAAAAAATATCTTTTAGAAAACCTACTTGCAGTCTGATGAAAAACACATGAAATTTTAGTAATAAACAAAGAATAAGATGGAAACATTCCAAATAACCAAGAACATCCTCCACTCCTCCAGCACCAGGCAAATAAGCATTCTCTAAGAAGTGATTTGTAAAAGACTAGCCCTGTCTGTGGCATAGCACCCATGATGGAGAAATTGTAGATGGTGGGGTGGTGGACACACCTCTAGCAAACCAACTCCTATCCCAAATATATGATATCTCTGGAAGGATTTGAAGCTTCCCTTAGTCCATTTTTCTGTTACTATATTAGAATACCATAGACTGGGTAATTTATACAGATGAAATTGTTATTTCTCACAGTTCTGGAGGCTGGGAATTTAACATCAAGTTATCAACATCTGAAGAGGACCTTCTTGTTGCATCATAACAAGGCATAAAACATCACATGGCAGAAGGGGAGAGAGAGAGAGAGAGAGAGAGAGAGAGAGAGAGAGAGAGAGAGAGAGAGAGAACGCAAGGAGGAAAAACCCATTCCTGTGGTAACAAGTCCACCTTCATGATAATGGCATTAGCCCATTCACAAGGACAGAGCCCTCACAACCTAAACACAAACACTATCACAGTGGCTACTAAATTTTGACATGGATTTTAGAGGGAACAAACATTCAAATGATAACAAGCCTATTTTTGGTACACACTGAAGCAAGTCATGCTAGTAATACACATCAAATCCATATCAGGTCCTACCTAGGTTAAATCAAACCACAACATAAAATTACTCTTTTCTAGGAATAAAATCTATTTACCTCCTATTCAGTTGTCCCATAAAATATCCAACTCTCAACAATAGCAACAACAATAAAAAAAATTCAGCCAGAAAAAGACAAACTAATTATTAATAGTTGGCTAAAACTTGACATAGATGTTGAAACTATCACAGAGGGAATTCAAAATGACTATGATTAATGTGATGAAGTCTGCAATAGAAAGTGTTTACAAAGTGCAAGATCAGACTACACCAAAGCTGAAAACTACGGAGAAGCAAACAGAAAATGATGAAACCAAAAACCAGTCACAAGAATAAAGAATGCCTTGAGTAGGTTCATCAATAGATTCAACCAAATGAGGAAAGAACCACGGAACCAGAAGAGAAAGAAATAGAAATGACTCAAACTGGAACACAAAGAGAAACAAGGGTGAAATAAGCCTAACAGAAGATCTAATGGATAGTAGGAATATCAAAGTTTCAATATGTTTATCATTGGGATCCAAGAAGGAGAAGTGAAAGAGCATGCAACAGAAGAAATAGTTGAAGAAATAATGGGTAAGATATTTACAAAATGAATGAAAGACACCAAGATACAAATCTAAGAAGCCATAGAATATCGGTCAGTGATAAAAGAAAAGCAAACAAATAATTAGGCATGTTTGAACCAAAGTGATAAGTGTGAAAGATAAAGAGAAAATCTTCAAGGCAGCTACAGAAACAAAACATTACATTAAAAGGAACAAAGATAGGCAGTACTGCAAACTTTGGACACTATGCAGCTAAAAGACAGTGGAGTGACACTTTCAAAGTGAAAAAAAAAATAAAAGAAAGAAGAGAGGTGGGGATGTGATGATGGAAGTCCAGTACAATGTCTAATAATTTACAGTATAAATTTTCTATTTTAACAGACAATGTAATTTCCTATTTCAACAGACTAAAATGACAAACATATGATCATCTGAATAGATGCAGAAAAAGCACTAGATAAAATTCAAAAGCATTCATGATAAAGATTCTTAGCAAAAATCATTTGATTATATAAATCCCATGAATAAAGAGGAGGGGAAAACAGGATCATCTTCATTTATGTAGAACAGTCTTTCAAAAAGACACAACATCTTTACATAATTTTTTTTAAAAAGACCACTCAACATGTTCAGAACAGAAAGAAATTTTCTCACTTTGATTAAGGGCAACGGTTTTAAAAAAAAACCCTCTGATAACTGAGACTGTGATCAGGAATAAAATACTTATGAATATATTCAATCAAGAAAATGCAAGTCATATCCATTGAAAACTATAAAACATTCTTCAAAGAAATAGCAGTGGAACTAAATGATTGGGAAGACATTCCATGTTCACAACTGAAAGATTATTTTCTTTCTTACTTTTCCTTCCATTCTTTTCTTCCATCCTTCCCTCCCTCCCTCCCTTCTCCTCTTTCCCTTATTTCCTTCCTTTACTCCTTCCTTCCTTCTTTCTTGTGGTTTGGGGGGACCAAACCCAGCCTTGCACATACTAGGCAAGTGTTCTACCACTGAGGTGATTTAATACTGTTAAGATGGTAACACTCTCATAACATGATCTACAGATTCAATTTGATCCTTGTAAAAATACCAACTCTTCTTTTAAATTTTTTTCAAAAATTGATGTGTTGATCCTAAAATCAAGGGACAACAGGAGTCAAAACAACCTTGAGAAAGAAAAATAGGGACTGACGACTCACATTTCCTCATTTCAAAATGTATACAAGCTACAGTAATCAAGACTAAGTGACATTGGCATAGGCTGTACATATAGATCAATGGAGCCAAATTAAGAGTGTAGAAATAAAGCCAGGCATCTATGGTCAATTGATTTTTTTGACAAAGTTATCAAAGGCACTCTGAGGAAAAAGTTTTTTAAATAAATGATAATGGGACAAATAGATATCCACATTTAAAAGGATGAATTTGGACCCACAGATCACCCTGTATGTAAAAATTAATTCACAATATATTAAATCTAAGTATAGGAAATAAAAGTATAAAATTCCTAGAAACAACCATAGCGATAAACATTCATGACTTTGAATTTGGCAAACATGACATGAAAAGTATAAGTAACCAAAGGATAAAAAGATAAACTGAGCTTCATCCAATTAAAAAACTTTTGATCATCAGTGAATGCTACCTAGAATATTAAAAGACAACCCACAGAATGATAGAAAATATTTTCAAATCATGTATTTGATAAGTGCCTTGTGTCCAAAACTCAACAATAAAAAAGATGAATATCTCTACCTTTTCCCCGCCAGTGCTGAGGATTAATCCCATGGCCTCTCACATGCTAAGCAGCTGCTCCACCATGGATTTACATCTCCAGTACTACCCAATTTTTATAATGCACAAAGGATTTGAATAGATATTTCCCAAAGAAGTTATTCAGATGGCCAACAAACATGACAAGATGCTGAACATCACTAGTCACTAGAGAAATAAAACCATAATGAGATACTATTTTGTACCCACAGTGTTGGAGAAGATACATGGAAATTGGAATGCTAACACATTGTTGCTAAAAAATGTAAAATGGTATAGCCATTTTGAAAAAAAAGTGGGGCTGAAGGTGTAGCTCAGTGGTAGAGCACTTGCCTAGCATGCACAAGGGCCAGGATTCTTTGCCCAACACATACACACAGACACACACGTGCGCACACACACACACACACACACACACACACACACACACTTGAGTTAAGATAGAAGTGAATTATGACCCAGCAACTCTACTCCTAAGTACATACCAAAAATAATTGAAAACTTACATTTATACAAACACGTGTTTATGAATATTCATTGAAGCATTATTTATAACAGCCAAAACCAAAATAATAGCAACAGCAACAACAACAATAACAACATAACCAGAAAACAAGCCAAATGCCCATCAATTGATAAGCAGATAAACTAAACATAATGTGGTATACCTATAAAGTGGAATATTTATTTCAGCCACAAAAAGCAATGAAGTACCGATATAGAATACACATATTGTATGATTCCATACATAAGAAATACCCAGGATATGCAAATCCATAGACTAGAAAGTAGGTTTAGACAATAATAAGGAGGGAATTATAAGGTATGGGGTTTTAGTGAGAACATGGAATTGTTCTGAAATTAGATAGTGATAGTTGCACAACACAGTAAAATACTAAAAACTTCTGAGTTATGTATTATAATAATTAAACTGATGAATTTTCTGTCAAGCAAATTTTATATGAATAAAACAAATAAATAGAAAAATTCTAGCAAACTAACAATAGGAAGGCACCTCCTTAATCTGATCAAGGTCATCTGCAAAGAAGCTGTAGTTTATACCAGTCTTAACAGTGATGAAATGAATGCTTTGGAACAGAAAGACAGCTAAGAAGCCCCTTCACGTTGCTCCTCAGCAACATTTTCATGGTATTCCTAACCAGTGCACTGAGTCAAGAATAGTTCTATATATTCTAATTGAAAAAAAAAGCCTTGTTCACATTTCTATAAAGTACTTGTTTAAAAAATTCAAAGTAATCTACAATAAAGCTTTCAGAATGAGTTTAGCATGGTCTAACAAGACCAATATAGAAAAGTTCCTATTATTTCTGTACACTAGCAATTATCAAAGAATATCTAAATAAATGCTTATGTTAAAAGGTCAATCCTCCCCAACTTGATTGATAGATAAAATACAATTCTAATAAAAATCTGAGGGAAGTTTTTGTTACATACTTACAAAATGACTTGAAAATATAAGGATAACCAAAGGAAAGAGCATGGCCAACACAATTTTTAAAAAGAACAAATTTAGAAGGTTAAAACTCCTTGACTTTAAGGTTTACAATAAAGCTGTAACAACCAGGAGAGTGTGAAATTAATGACAGTTTCCTCACTTAGATCAATGAAACAGTAGAAAGTACCAACATAATTCAGGTTAACCAACTTCTGAAAAAAGCATGGAAAAAATTCAATTGAAAAATAATGGTACTTTCTCCAAATGGTGCTGGGAAAATATAATATGTATATATTTTTAAAAATTTTCACATACTTACATCTTATACAAAATCATTCCAAATTGGATCATGAATGTATATGCAAAACATTAGATGGTAAACTGACAAGAAGGAGGAAAAGCTGTATGAGTTTGAATTTGGAAAAATATATTTTAGACATGACTTTAAACACATGATTAATAAGAGGAAAATTTGCTTTGGCAACTTTGGGCAACATTGGCTTTCAGGAAAAAAATTTCTCTTTGAAAATAATGTTAAAATAATAAGTCAAGGCACACGCTTAAAAATATTTTGAAATCACATATCAAATAAAGGAATTTACCAGATTCAGTATCTATTTAGAATATAGAAGGCAGTGTTAACACTCAGAATTAAGACAAACAACCCAATTTTCAAAACTGGGCAAGAGATTTTAACAGATATTTACCTAAGAAAATATGTGAGTAGCATATAAGCATATGAAAAGGTATTCCAGGTCATTAGTCATTAGAGATGAACAATGTAACCCACATTGAATCACAGTTCCACATCTATGAGATTGGCCACAATTAAAACAAAAGCAAAAACTAATCACATGTCCAGTGGTGATGCAAAGACACTGGACCTATCATACATACAAAACAGAGGTGATTATATGGATATCTATACCTCATTTGCCTATAGGTAGGTAGGTGAAATGTTAATTTGAAAATTAATATTAATGGTAAAGTATTAATTCGAATTAACTAGTTGTATTTGCACCCCAGAGTTTGTTACCTTAAAATTCAGGGTTACTAATGCTGTAAGAAACACGAACTAGTTTTGTGATCAGAGAAACAAAGGTCATTGAGAAGAAGGCAGCAGGAAGATACAGAAAGAGGTAGAGATCATTATGGAATTGGAGAGAGAGGATGACTTTTCATAGAGGAGATAGTAAGGAAAAGTGTTAAATGTGTTGTGAGGAAGCTTATACAATTGTGATCAGTCATAATAATTTCCTTGGCAATAATCACTAGTTTGATTTTACAACAAATATTTCCATTCCAAGATTGATTCTGAAGCTTTTTCTCTGATGTGTTACTGGTGATATTAGACTTTCAATGGCATCTACCACTTACATTGGAATTGATTGCATTAAAAAGGCTTTGCTAGGCAGAGAAATTCAATTTGCTAGTCATTTACTCCAAAGATATTTTCCTTAGCAAGAAAAAAAAAATCAGAAGGTTTCTCATCACTGAGAAGATTAAGAAAGTTTCAGGGCCTGAAGATGGGGGAGGTTTGGGGTGGGAAGATGGGGAGGGGTGGTTGAATATAAAAAGGGGAACAAAAATCAGAATAAAGAATTACATTTTTGAAGAGCAAGTCTGTACTATCATTGACACCTTTTCTTTTCCTAATCACTGTTAAATGTTCAACATTTTTAAAGATTCCATAATTCCAAGAAAAATAAATAGCAGTATGACTGCTTATATGCTTATTATGGACTATACTTGGTTTTTGATACGGTCATTTTGTAACAGGTACTCTCCTAATTGTTTTAATTTTTCTGAATATATGCTTGAAATCACAAGTTTTAAAAAAATTTTAAACTAAAATTTCTTATAATAAGTTCATTTTAAGATAATCTATAATTCATCATCCTTTTGTTATGAAATGGCATATTGCATTTGTATACTACAAAAATTAATTCATTATTTTAACACTCAGGGTTATACAAAGTTTTGTATTATGATGTCATTTGATAGTATTTTATGAGCATTTTCTTATGTTATTAAATATTGTTCAAATAGATTTTATTATGCTTTGTTAATATCTTTTATGTCTGTTTCTTTATTTTATTCAGTTTCTGTATTAAGTGAAATAATACATATGTCTAGGGATTTAGCTTAGTGGTACAGTACTTTCCTGGCATGTGCAAGAGTCCAGGTTCAATCCCCAATATCCCTTGAAATTAAATCTAATATTTTCTGTATTAAGTAAAATATTTTATTTTATTATGTGTATTTATATTTTTATATTTATATGTTCACATATTTTTTAACAATTTCTGTATTGTTGGATACATACTACTGCTAGTATTTTATTAATAAAAAGTTTTTAGATAAATACCATTGACAATTAGCTGTTTTTGCAAATAGAAATTGCCTCATGATATTTTCTGTAGACAGATTCTAACATATGCTATTACTGGTTTACAGTACACAGAATTTCTTGAGGCTCAAGTAGACATGAAAAGAAGTATCATTTATCACAACAATGTATTGGAGCAATTGGATTACAGAACACTTGGCAGCAATAGTTAAGATTTTTTTTTCAGACTCATTGATAGGAACAGTATCATTATTTTGAATTTTGTACTACTTTACATAACATCTTTTAATTTTATATTCTTATGTGCTATTTTTGTGAATCTATATTGATTTGTAAGTTTTTTCCCCAGTTTTATTGATAAATAGGTTTCATATAATGATAAAATCAATTCTTAGTTAAATACATGTCTACCAGTTTTCCAGAATAATTATCTGCCAAAACATTCCTTTGTGCCAAATTTTATCACATTTTCATCAGCAATGCATGTGATCAAGTTTCCCAAAATCATTTTCAGCATTGAATGTTGTCAGATAATTACTTTAGCCATTCTGTAAAGTTGTAAAGTGCTTTGTTGTAATTCTAGTTTGTGTCTGCCCCACAGCTAATCATCTTGAACACATTTTCAGGTGCTCAATTGCCATTCATACATTCTGTTCAGTGGAGTCTCTCTTCATGTCTCCTGATTGGGTTGTTAGGCTTTTACTGTTGAGTTTGAAAAGTTTTTCATTCAAAATTGATATGGGGGCTTTATTGGAGATGTGGCTTGCAGATACTATCCCCCACTCCATCCATAGTCCATTTCTTTATCCCACTGACTGAGGCTGCTGTAAGATAAAAAGTTTTCAGACTTTAAATATTCCAATTTATCAAACTTTCCTGATATGGATTGTACCTTAATGTAATATCCAGAAAGTATTTTCCCAGCATTAAATCCCAAAGATTCTCTCTTGAAGGTTTTCTTTCAAATTGTTTATAATCATATCTTTGAAACCTAGGGTAATGACCCACTCTCATTTAATTTTTGAAAAAGTTTGAAGCAGGTCAATGTTCTTTTTTTTTTAACCTATATATATATCCAATTGTTCCAGTACATTGGTTAAAAATATCGTCATTCATACTTCTATTCAATCAAATGCTTTTGCACTATCCTCAAAAATCAATTGGTCTGGGGCTTGGGATGTGGCTCAAGTGGTAGCACACTCGCCTGGCATGCGTGAGGCACTGGGTTCGATCCTCAGCACCACATAAAAATAAAATAAAGATATTGTGTCCATCTAAAACTAAACTAAAATAAATATTTTTAAAAAATCAATTGGTCTGATGACAGTGAAAATGGCAGAGTAAGGAGCTCGAAAAATTCTCTAGTTCAAGAAAGAAAAGAGAAAACTGGCAAAATTGTCAGAATCAAGTTTTTCAGAACTCTGGAAATTCACCAAAAACTTGGAGCAATCCAATGAAGGTTTATTAAAGGAAAAAACAAAACAAAACAGAATATTGACAAGGATAGCAAACTATGTGGCATTTTAGCTTGCCTAGTTTCCATCCTTGCTGGGAGCCATCAGCCAAGTAGGTATGACAAATTCCTTGCCAGCTTACTCCCATGCTGTCTAGTGGAAGGACTTCTGAAAGGTGACCTTGCTCAAGGACCAGGGCAGGATCCGTGTTTAGGGTGTTCCCCCTTTAGAATAGGGCGGTTTAGCATAATAGGAGATTAGGGTGTTCCCCCTTTAGAATAGGGCAGTTTAGCATAATAGGAGATTAGGGTGTTCCCCCTTTAGAATAGGGCGTATCCTGCTGCTGAGTTCCTCTTGAGTGCTTAGGGTCAGACAGTATATTTTGGGAGACAGAAGCCCATGCGGTGTGGATTTGGGCAGAGAACGTGGATTCCCCCAGAGCGTGTTTGTAGACGGCCGGTGTGAGTTCGGGAATAAAGAATTGCTGTTTGAATCTACAAGCTGTGTGGAGACTCGTGATTTGTGCCCAGCCAGAGACTGCGGCACATCCTCTCTTCAGTTCCAGGGTACTCTTGAAAGCAAACAGCCTGGCAGTCAGCAGAGAAATCAGAATGGGGTTTTTAACTCCTTGGAAATCTCATTCCTAGTAAATGTTTTTTGACCAGTCTGGTGATTCTCTATAACACCCATGGGCTAAACCAAAAGTCTAAAATAAAAAACTGGTGAATGAGATGTCCATGGGAACTCTGAAAACTCTGACATACTGCTAGGAAGAAGGCCACATGTAAACACAGGTCTGTTTGCAAGCTCAAGCTGTGACCATGCACAGGGAAAACATCAGTAGGCCTTCAGCAAGCTCACAGTTCTGGCTGACTTTACCCTTGCTCATTCAGGAAGTAAAAACTAAAGTTCTCAAATGCCTGGCTGAGAATTGAAGGTTAGCATATAACATTCACAAAGCCATTTGGCAAAGACCGGAAATATTTGATTCCAAGCATTTAAAGAAATGTCTGCTCAAGCATTAGCTGACCGCTGGTTTAACTGAGCAGAGATTTCAGCAGCTACAAACAAAAAAGAAAATAGAAAAAAAAAAGCAAATAGATTTTACAAAATTAGTTCAGGAAATTCACTGAGCAAACTGAGACAATATAAAACTCTTAGGGAGGATGGAAAATATGATGGTTAGAGACAGTCCATTATATTATTTAAAATGCCTATTTTACACATTTTATTTTTTTTTAATTTTTAATTGAATTTTTAAAAATAAGTGACAGCAGAATGTATTGCAATTCTTACTACACATATAGAGCACAATTTTTCATATTTCTGGTTGTATATAAGATATAGTCACAGCAATTCATGTCTTCATGTACTTTGTATAATGATGTCCATCACATTCCACCATCCTTGCTAATCCCCTGCCCCCTCCCTTCCCCTCTCACCCCTCTGCCCTATCTAGCGATTGTCTATTCATGCTCCCCCTCCCTACCCCACTATGAATCAGTCTCCTTATATTAGAGAAAACATTTGGCATTTGTTTTTTTTTTTTGGATTGGCTAACTTCACTTAGTAATATCTTATCTAATGCCATCCATTTACCTGCAAATGCCATGATTTTATTCTCTTTTATTGCTGAGTAATATTCCATTGTCCCAGATTTCCAAGGAATGTTCATTCTGCTTTCCAAATTGGCTGCACCAATTTGCAGTCCCACCAGGAATGTATGAATGTATCATTTCCCCCACATCCTTGCCAACATTTGTTGTTTGTCTTCATAATAGCTGCCTTTCTGACTGGAGTGAGATGATATCTTACAGTAGTTTTGATTTGCATTTCTCTGATTGATAAAGATTATGAGCATTTTTTCATATATTTGTTGATTGATAGTATATCCTCTTCTGAGAAGTGTCTGTTCAGGTCCTTGGCCCATTTATTATTTTGTTATTTGTTTGTTTTTGGTGCTTAGATTCTTGAGTTCTTTATATACCTTAGAGATTATTGCTGTATCTGATGTGTGAGGGGTAAAAACTTGCTCTCAGGATGTAGGCTCTCTGTTCACCTCACAGATTGTTTCTTTTGCTGATAAAAAAACTTTTTAGTTTGAACCCATCCCATTTATTGATTCTTGTTTTTAATTCTTGTGCTATAGGAGTCTTATTAAGGAAGTTGGGGCCTAATCCCACATGATGAAGATTAGGGACTACTTTTTCTTCTATTAGATGCAGAGTCTCTGGTTTAATTCCTAGGTCCTTGATCCATATTGAGTTAAGTTTTGTGCCTGGTAAGAGATAGGGATTCAATTTCATTTTGTTGCATATGGATTTACAGTTTTCCCAGCATCATTTGTTGAAGATTCTATCTTTTCTCCAGTACATGTTTTTGGCACCTTTGTCTAATATAAGATAATTATAATTTTGTGGATTAGTCTCTGTGTCCTCTATTCTGTACCACTGGTCTACTGGTCTGTTTTGGTGCCAATATCATGTTGTTTTTGTTACTATTGCTCTATAGTATAGTTTAAGGTCTGGTATAGTGATGCTACCTGCTTTGCTCTTCCTGCTTAGAATTGCTTTAGCTATTCTGTGTCTCTTATTTTTCCAGATGATTTTCATGATTGCTTTTTCTTTCTATGAGGAATGCTATTGGGATTCTGATCGGAATTGCATTAATCTGTATAGTGATTTGGGTAGTATGGTCATTTTGAAGATATTAATTTTGCCTATCCATGAGCAAGGTAGATCTTTTCATCTTTTAAAGTATAGTTTGATTTCTCTCTTTAGGGTTCTGTAGTTTTCATTGTATTGATCTTTCACCTCTTTTGTTAAGTTGATTCCCAAGTATCTGATTTTTTTTGATGATATTGTGAATGGGGTAGTTTTCCTCATTTCCTTTTCAGAGGCTTTGTCACTGATATACAGGAATGCCTTTGACTTATGGGTGTTGATTTTATATCCTGCTACTTTGCTGAATTCCTTTACTAGTTCTAGAAGTTTTTTGGTGGAATTTTTTGGGTCTTCTAGGTATAGAATCATATCATCAGCAAATAGTGCTAGTTTAAGTTCTTCTTTTCCTATACTTATTCCTTTAATTTCTTTCATCTTTCTAATTGCTCTGGCCAGTGTTTCAACAAGAGCTATGTTGAATAGAAATGGTGAAAGAGGGCATCCCTGACTTGTTCCAGATTTTGGAGGGAATACCTTCAATTTTACTCTGTTTAGAATGATGTTCGCCTGAGGCTTAGCGTAGATAGCCTTTACAATATTGAGATCTGTTCCTATTATTCCTAGTTTTTCTAGGGTTTTGAACATAAACGGGTGCTGTATTTTGTCAAATACTTTTTCTGCATCTATCGAGATAATCATATGATTCTTATCTTTAAGTCTATTGATGTGATGAATTACATTTATTGATTTCTGTATGCTGAACCAACTTTGCATCCTTGGGATGAATCCCACTTGATCATGATGCACAGTCTTTTTGATATGTTTTTATATTTAATTTGCCAGAATTTTATTGAGGATTTTTGCACCTATGTTCATTATAGATACTGGTGTGAAGTTTTTTTTCTTTGATGTGTCTTTGCCTGGTTTTGGAATCAGGGTGATATTTGCCTTATAGAATGAGTTTGGAAGTACTCCCTCTTTTTCTATTTCCTGAAATAAATTGAAGAGTATTGGTATTAGTTATTCTTTCAAGGTCTTGTAAAACTCGGCTGTGTATCCATCTAGTCCTGGGCTTTTCTTAGTTGTAGTATTTTGATGGCTTCTTCTATTTCCTCACTTGATATTGGTTTGTTTAAGTTGTGTATATCTTGCTGACTCAATCTGGGCATATCATATGGCTTAAGAAATTTATCAATGCCTTCACTGTCTTCAATTTTATTAGAGTAAAAGGTTTCAAAATAATTTCTAATTATCTTCTATATTTCTGTAGTGTCTGTTGTGATACTGCCTTTTTCATCACATATGCTGGTAATTTGTGTTCTCTCTCTCCTTCTCTTCGTTAGCATGGCTCAGGGTCTGTCAATTTTATTTATTTTTTCAAAGAAGCAACTTTTAGTTCTCAATTTTTTCAATTGTTTCTTTTGTTTCGATTTCATTGATTTCAGCTCTGATTTTCATTATTTCTTGCCTTCTACTGCTTTTGCTGCTGATTTGTTCTTCTTTTTACATCTAGGGCTTTGAGATGTAATGTGAGGTCATTTATTTGTTGACTTTTTCTTTTTTTAAGGAATAAACTTCATGCAATGAATTTTCCTCTTAGTACTGCTTTTATAGTGTCCCAGAGATTTTGATATGTTGTGTCTTTGTTCTCATTTACCTCTAAGACTTTTTAAATCTCCTCCTTGATGTTTTCTGTAACTCATTGTTCATTCAATAGCATACTGTTCAGTCTCCATGTGATGCAGAAATTTTTATTCTTTATTTTGTTATTGCTTTCCAATTTCATTCCATTATGATCTGATAAAATGCATGGTGATGAATTACTATTGATCTGATATGTGAGGAGTACCTCTACTCCTTTGTATTGCTAAGAGTTGCCCTGTGGCATAGTATATGCTCTATTTTTGAGAAGGATCCTTGTGCTGCTGAGAAGAAAGTGTATCTGCTTGATGATGGTTGATATATTCTATATATGTCAATTAAGTCTAAGTTATTAATTGTGTTATTGAACTCTATAGTTTCTTTATTCAACTTTTGTTTGAAAGATCTGTTCAATGGTGAGAGAGGTGTATTAATGTCACCCAAGATTATTGTGTTTTGGTCAATTTGACTCTTGGACTTGAGAAGAGTTTGTTTGATGAACATAGCTGCACCATTGTTTTGGAAATATATATATTTATGATTGTTATGTCTTGTTGGCATATGGTTCCCTTGAGCAGTATGTAATGTCCATCTTTATCCCTTTTGATTAACTTTGGCTTGAAGTCTACTTTATTTGATATGAGTATGGAGATCCCTGCTTGCTTTCACAGTCCATGTAAGTGGTATGATTTTTCCCAACCTTTGACCTTCAATCTGTATGTCTTTTCCTATCAAATGAGTCTCCTGTAGGCAGCAGATTGTTGGATCTTTTTTTTTTAATCCAATCTGCTAGCCTGTGTCTTTTGATTGGTGAGTTTAAGCCATTAACATTTAGGGTTACTATTGAGACATGGTTTGTATTTCCAACCATATTTGTTTATTTTTGTTATTTAACTTGACTTGGTTTTCCTCTTTGATTATTTTTTTCTTTTAGTGTACTACCTCCCTCTGCTGGTTTTTATCATTGTTTTTCATTTCCTCTTCATGAAATATTTTGCCAAGGATTTTTTTAGTGCTGGTTTTCTAGCTGTAAATTCTTTTAACTTTTGTTTATCTTGGAAGGTTTTTATTTCATCTTCAAATCTGAAGCTTAGTTTTGTTGGATACAAGATTCTTGGTTGGCACCCATTATCTTTCAGAGTTTGAAATATGTTGTCCCAGGATCGTCTAGCTTTCAGGGTCTGTGTTGAAAAATCTGCCATTATCATAATTGGTTAACCCCTATATGTAATTGGATTCCTTTCTCTTGTGGCTTTTAAAATTCTCTCCTTATTCTGTATGTTGGGCATTTTCATTATAATGTGTCTTGTTGTGGATCTGTTGTGATTTTCCACATTTAGCGTACTGTAAGCTTCTTGGATTTGGATTTCCATTTCATTTTCATGTCTGGAAAGTTTTCTGGTATTAGTTTATTGAACTGATTGCTCATTCCTTTGTTTTTGACCTATACGCCTTCTTCTATCCCAATAACTCTTAAATTTGGTCTTTTTATGCTATCCCATAATTCTTGGATGTTCTGCTAATGGTTTCTTATTATTTTTGCTGTGCTGTCTACATTTTTGTCAAGATGTTATACTTTGTCTTTGTTGTCTGATGTCCTGTCTTCTAAGTGGTCTACTCTGCTGGTGATACTCTCATTCAAATTTTTAATTTGGTTTATTATTTCTTTCATTTTAAGAATTTCTGGGTTTTTTTTTTTTTGTATATCCTCTATCTCTCTGTAGAGGTGATATTTTGCTTCTTGGATTTGTTTATGTAGCTCATTGTGAAAGTGATCTTTCACAATCTGTATTTATGTCTCAATTTTTCTTTGAGATTCCAAAACATCTGATTCATGTAAATCCTGAAATCTTTATCTGTTATTTTTTCTGCTGTAGCTGTTAATTCTTCTAATGATGTGTTGCCTTGAATTGTTTGTGGTACTTTTTTCCCTTGTCTTTTCATGTTGCTCGCATTTCTTTCCAGCTCTGTGGGACTGGTGTGTTATTGTTTTTACCCTATAGATTTGTGGTGCTCTTGTATAGTTCCAAGATCCCTCCTTTGTGGGGAAGGACAATGTTGACAGTTCCCAATATCAACAATATATCAAGTATGAGCAAATTATTGTTATTAAGACATTTATAGTTAGTCTCAATGTCTAGAAAAGTTGGATTCAATTATTATTTAAAATATAATCAGTAGTTTCATAAAAGGTGTACAGTTTCTGGTGGTGGACAGAGTACTGGGTGTCGGGCGTATGATGTTATGTTAAGAGGGAAAGATGCGAGGGAATGGGATTAATACAACTTAGGAAATTTGGAGGAGAACTTTAATGAAGAGGTTCAGTAGCAGGGAATAGACAGGAGGTAATTTAGGGTAGACAAGTATGTGGGAGGACAGAGAATGCATAAAAAAACATGTATGTATTTAGAAAATTACAAGAAGTAAAAATAGTAAAAATTAGGAGGTTGAAAGAGGGAGAGAAGGAGGAAGAAAAATAAAAAGGAAAGAAAGAAAGAGAAGAAAGTGAGAGAAAGAAAAAAGCTGCCTGACTGCTTTCTTGGATTCATGCACAGAGCAGCCAGAAATGGTATCTCCTCTACTCCACCATCTTGGATCCTTTCTATTTTTTTAATTGTCTATTTCATTAATCTCTGTCTCATCTTTACTATATCCTTCTTTTAGTTAAAATTTCTTGTTTTTTTTTTTTTGCTGTGTCTAGATTCTTGAGATGTGAAGTTGTTGATTTGAGATCTTTGCTCTCTCTCTCTCTCTCTTTTTTTTTTAAATGTAACCATTTACTGCTTTAATATCCTAAAGGAGATTACTGATTTCACAATGTTCCATTAGTTTTGGTATGTTGCTCTTTTTTTTTCATTGTCATGAGCTATTTTCTAAATTTCATTGTCATTTCTCTTGAGCCATTAGTTGTTTAAGAGGGAGTTGTTTAATTTTCTTGTATTTATCAATTTTCTTGTTTCTGCTATTGATTTCCAGTTTCATTCCTTTGTTGTTGGAGGAGGTACTTTGCATTATTTTGCTTCTTTATTTGTTAAGGCTTGTTTTGTGGCTTACTATGAAGTCTATCTTGGAGAATGTTTCATTTGTAATTAAGAGTATGCATATTCTGTTCTTGTCAATCAAAGTGTTTTGTGTATGGTTGTTCAGTCCAGTTGGTCTCTAGTGTTTGAGTTCTCTTTTACCTTGTCTATCTTCTGTTTAGTTATTTAACATGTGACAGTTTTGTCTTGACTGTCCTACATTTATTGTGTTACTTCCTATTACTCCCTTCAGTTCGGTTGATGTTGCTTCATTTATATGTAAACTGTCTAATACAGGTGCATTTGTATTTATTCTTATTATGTCTTCCTGATGAATTATCTGCATTACCATTGTATAATTTCTTTGTTTTTTTTTTAATGACAGTTTTGTCTTCAAGTCCTTTTTGTCTGATAGAAGTATAGTTATTCCTGCTCTTGTTAGGTTCCTATGCCCATTTGCATGGATCTTTTAAACATTGTTTAACTTTGACCTTATGTGTGCATCTAAGGTGTGAGTCTATTGTAGATCATAATTAGTTGGATTTTTCTTTTTCCTGCATTCAGCCAATCTATGACTTTATATTAGGGTTTTAATCCAGTTCAATTTAAAGTAACTTCTAACAAGGGAGGAATTTCTATTGTTATTTTCTTTACTCCTCCCATTACATGTTTATAGCTTTCTCTCCTTTCCTTTCTTGCTGCCCTATTATTTTATTTCACTGATTTTTTTGAGTAATATATTGTGATTATCTTCTCATTTTTATTTCTTTGTGGTTATCATTGTACTTACATAAAATATCTTAAAATTATAATAATGTATTTTAAACTGATATCAACTTCAATTTCATATAAAAACTCTACTCCTTTAAAATTATTTTCTACCCATTATAGTATTGATGATACAATTATCTCTTTGTATATTATGTTAATTAACATCTGTTTGTTATTATTTTTATGCTTTTGCATTTAAATTCTGTACTAGATTTAAAGGTGATTTGTGCACATGTTACAAAATTACAGGATTCTGTATTTTTCTGTATATTAAGCTTTACAAGCAAGTTTTAATTTTCATATTACTTTTTTCATCCTTTGGCTTTGACTTGAAGGATTCCCTTCAGCATTATTTATAGAGCATATCTAGTGGTGATAACTTCATCAGCATTTGTTTATCTTGGAATATTTTGCTTTTCCCCTAATTTTTGAGGGGCAATTTTTATTGAATATAGTATTCTTGATTGACATTATTTTTTTCTTTCTTCTAGCCTACAAAGTTGGAGAATGTTCCATTTGTAATTTTTATTTTGTTCATGCATAATTTTCCTGATTTCATTTAGTTGTGTGCTCTTAAAAATATAATTGGTCATCCTTGTGATAGTATTTTTGATTTTTTTGTCTGGTAATTCATAGATCCCTTTTAGGGTCAGATTTAGAGATTTAATTTGTTCTTTTGACTACTTAGAAGTCTAATGACAATTAATCCTTGTACATGACAAGTCTCTTCATTCAAGATTCTGTTTGTCTATGGCTTTTGACAGTTTGCTTATTGTGTATTTCTTTGTAGGTCTCTTTAGATTGATTTTTATTGAAAGTTCTTCTATCTCCTTGGTTGGTATGTCAATTTTTGTCCTCAGACTTCACAAATTTTTAGACATATTTTCTTCAAGGAGTTCTCTATGTACCTTTTTATTTTTCTTCCTCTTCTGGAACTCCCAAAGTGGTGTACATAAGTCTGTAGACTCTGTTCATTTATCTTTTTATCTTTTTTTTTCTTTCTTTTTTTTTGGAGGGGGGTTACCAGGGATTGATCTCAGGAGCACTAACCCCTGAGCCACATCCTTAGCCCTATTTTGTATTTTATTTAGAAACAGAATCTCACTGAGCTGCTTAGTACCTTGCCATTGCTGAGGCTAGCTTTGAGCTCCTTATCCTCCTGCCTCAGCCTGCTGACTGCTGGGATTTCAGGTGTGTGATTCTGCCTCTGACCCTTTTTCTTTATTAACTTTTTATTTTTATTCTTCTGTCTTGATAATGTCAAAGTACTATTTTTGAAGTTGCTGATTTCTTCTGCTTGGTTGTCTGCTGTTGAATCCCACTAATAAATTTTTCAATTAATTAATTTTGTATTCTATAGCTGTAGTTGTTGTTTTCTCTATCTTCTCAGCATTTTAATGATATTTTAATTTTGTTCATGCATTATTTCACTGATTTCATTTAGTTTTGTGCTTTTAAAAATATAATTGGTCATCCTTGTGACAGTATTTTTGATTTTTTGTCTGGTAATTCATAGATCCCTTTTAGGGTCAGATTTGGAGATTTAATTTATCCTTTTGACTGTGTCATATTTTCCTTTATTTGTATATGCCTTGTTATCTTTTGTGGGACTTTGGTATTTGAAAAATCAGCCACCTTTCTTAGTTTTTTGTGGTCTAGTTTTGTACAGAAAGAACTTTCATCAATGAGAGTGGCCAGAGGTTCTGGAGACCTCTCAAGCCTTTCCTTTAGATGTGTCCTCTGTGAACTTTCTCATTTAGAGTAATTGAAGAAGTGTCTTGATTCCTACTCAGAAGCTTTCGCTAATATCTCTCTGCAGTACTGCAGCTTCTTTGGTGTTATAACAAGCTGATGTACTGGAGCTCTCTTAATATCTGTCTATAGTTCTACAGACTCTGGTGTTGAAACCAAGCCATCCTTGACTTTGTTCTCAGAGTTCACCAACCTGTTAGCTTGTTTCTTTTAGCACTTAAACTCAAGCAACACAGAAACCAATCCCTTGGACAGCCCCACAAAAGTCAGAACACTGAAAATAGTCCACTCTTTCTTTCCTCTGGGAGAATTGCTCTTTCTCATTGCCATTCTTAGATTTTCTACCTCTGTGCAATTCTTTATCCTTCTTCCTACTCTAGGACTTAGCACTTGAAAATTGTTGTTGTGGTAAAATACAAAAAACATAAAATTTACCGTCTTAACCATTTGTGTGTATGTGTGTGTGTGTGTGTATGTGTGTGTTTGTGTGTGTGTTACTGGGGCTTGAACTCAGGGCAGTATGAATGCAAGGCAAATACTCTACAATTGAGCCACATTTTAGCCATTTTTAAGTGCACAGTTCAGTGATGTTAGCCACACTCGCAGTGTTGTGCAGCCTTCACCACCATCCACACGCAGAGCTCTTTTTATCTTGAAAAATTAAAACTCTGTACCCATCTCAAAATCTGTATCCATCCCCCTCTCTACTGTCTCTGCCAGCTACCGTTCTACTTTCTGTCTCTGTGAATTTGACTATTCCAGATAACTCATATAAATGGACTCAGGCAGTATTTGTCCTTTTGTAATTAGCATTATTTACTCAAAATCAAATCCATAATGCTTATCCCTGTTGTAGCATGTGCCAGCATTTAATTCCTTTTAAAGATTAAACAACATTCTATTGTATTCCACATTTTGTTTATCTATTCATCTGTTGATGGACACTTGAATTGCTTTTAACCTTTGGCTACTGTGAATCATACTGATGTTAACATAGGTGTACCAATGTCTGTTTTGAATCCCTGCTTTTAATTCCTTTGTATAAATACCCAGAAGTGTGATTACAAGGTCACGTGGTAATTCTGTTTAATTTTGAGGAACCACAATACTGTTTTCCACCATGACTGTGTTATCTTGCTTTTTAGTACCAGTGCACAAGGATTCCAATTTCTCTACATCCTTGCCAACACATGTTATTTTCTGATTTTTTGTTTTATTTTTAATAGTAACCTTCATAAAGCATAAAAATGGTATCTCCTTTTTTCTGTTTATATTCTTTAGTGACTAAAGTGGTTCATCATTCTTTTATGTGATTATTGGTCATTCATTTATCTCCTTGTTGGAGATGTCTATTTAAATTCCTTGCACATTTAATATTGAATTGTAGAAGTTCTTTCTGAACTGAATTGCAACCCTTGTCAAATACATGATTTGCAAATATTTTAAACATTCTCTGGGTGGCTTTTTTAAAACTCTGCTGTGCCTTTTATGCACAAAAGATTTAATTTTGATGGAGTCAAATTCATCCATTTTTTTCTTTTGTTGACAGAGCTTTTGGTATTAAATGCAAGAAATTATTGACAAGGCTGATGTCACAAAGCTTTTCCCCTGTGTTTTCTTCTGACACTTTTGTAGTTTTGGGTCTACATCTGGGTCTTAAATCCATTTTGAGTTTATTTTTGTATGTGACATAAGGTAAGGATGCAACTTTATTCTTTAGCTTATGGATATCTAGTTTTCCCAACCTCATTTGCTGAAAAGATTAATTTCCTCATTGGATGACCATGCACTCTTGTCAAAGGTAATTTGTCAGAGGTGAATTTTGAGTCTTTGAGTTATAAAGCCTAAACCGCCAGTCTCTTTCCTGAGTACTGTTGTTAGAGCAACTTTCGTAAATGGTTCATTCATGCTAGCATGATTCTGCCTAAGAGATAATGTACCAAAACAATTAACTTCCCTCAGGTTTTGTGCATGTGTGTTTACTCCACATTTCTATCTCTTAAAACCTTTATTATTAATATATTTGTTGTTTCCTACTTTAAGTTGTTAAAGCTTTATATCTATAGGTCCTATTAATGTGATGAGATTAAAAAGCTCTGGAAACCTAAAGACTAGTAAATATTGCAGAATTGCCAGAAATGTCTCTTGAAAAAGTTAAGTACCCAAGTGACTGACTTCACAGCCTTCTGTATGGCATAAAGTTTATGCGATGTTTGCAGACAGAACACTTATCGAATCTAGTGAGGTTGAAAAAAGATGATACTTAATTTTCATAGTTGTTAGTAAAGCTTAATCTAAAATGTAGAATACTGCTTTGATGAAATTCAGGCACTAGGAACGTAGTGCATAGCATTTGTTGGGTTGTTCTTTCCAAAAATGATATTAGATTTTTGGAGCTAATATGACTTCATTGTGCTGACAGATGTTTGAGGAGTTGGTTCAAATTCAGAATCATTGTTCCATTTTATATATTATGAAAATTGTTGCCCAAGTTATACTGGATACACAATCTTACAAGAGATAGAGAGCTCAGAGGTGCTACTCATAGTCTGAAAAGTGGAGTGCAGAGTCTATTTGTGAATGATCAGATATTTAGCAAAATTGAAGAAGGCTCATTGAAATAATTGCAGATACAACTACTCTTGTTTCCATAGAAACTTGATGTGGAAATTTTCTTAAGTCTTGTTCATATTCCTTCTGGACAGAAATATTCTGAAATTGCCTCTGTCCCTTCCTTTGCCAGTCACTAAATGGTGAGAAAGGGAATGTCCTACCTTTCAGAGGATTTCTGCTCCCTGATTTAGAAGTCTGCTGATTTGGCAGTCTCATTACTGGACTCACTCACTTTGATTTCTGACATGAAAGCAGAAACTATTTTTGTTATTTTGTTTTGTTTTTTCATTAGACAAACAAACTGATGTGCAACATTAGCTATCACATTTTCTTATCATATAACATTTATGTGCTCATAAGTTAATGCACAGAAGATTTGGAAGAGAAATTCTTCGACTTACTGACATTTTCTTCATTTTTAACTTATAGAATTTAACTCTAAGACATAATAATATCAATAAACAATGTTTTAAATTTTTCTTTGGCAATGAACTTACTAGAACTTTTTCTTGAGTTACTTTGCTTTGGAATTTGCTAGATAGCCATGTGATAGATAACTAACCTGAATACTGGTACATTCCTGATAGTGCTTATCTTGTGTATTTAGTATTATAGCAAAGCTTTAACATAAATTACTTATATAATGTCTTGTATTTTGTCTCATATATTTGCTATAAAATTAACTACTGCTATAGAATAACTGTAGTCATTCTTCACTAGCCACTTGCTTTGGGTAAAGTCTTATTTTCCTAGAACTTAATAAATGCAAGTAGGATTTTCTCCTTGAAAATTTTAAAAAGTAAGACAGGCAGGGTTTGCATTGCAAATGCAAGACACATCCCAAAGAAAAATTCACCCATATGTTTCCAACAAGCCTGAGATGTAAGTAGTGAATGAGTCATTGGGGCATTGAATTGTGCTCTCTTCTTTCTAGCACAAAGTATTAACATATGTGTGTTTTTCTCCACAGTAAAACCGACCGTAATTGATGTTGACATTTATGTTAACAGCATTGGTCCTGTGTCATCAATAAACATGGTAAGAAGATTTTATTTTCTGATCTGATGGCTGTAGCACCCCTTTTGGTTTACATTCTCATTGTGGATTTCTGCTTGAGATTTACCATGTAGATTTAAAACTCAAAATTCAGTTCTTAAATCTATAGTATTTGTTGGTAGTTTAAATATTGAAGATGATTAAAAAAAAATCAAGAGGTAGAATTTGTGACGTAAGCAGGGAGACACTGCTCTGATGATTAAGAAATGTTCCTACTTCCCTCTTCTCTGTTCAAGTATTTACAGCACATAGATTTTCAGATGGGATTACTTGAAATTGTGTGATCATTGGTTTAATCAAGCTATTTAATATTAGGAGTGAATATAAATGTCAGCTTGTTACTTTTGGTTTCTTGTTAAACAAGATCCAAGAGATCTGCCTTTAAGTGTTTCTCAGGAAGGTTTTGGTGATTACCCAGTTTATACTCTTGTCTTCAGGGAAGTGTCTGAGGGTCCATCAGCTGTCATTGTTTATTTATTTCAGGAGAAAGTATGGGATCAAGTATATGCTTTCCTTGAGAAGGGTGTTTCTACAGACTTATAAGCAAATTGAGCTAAGGATTATTTACTGTGAAAGAAGTCTTTCCCCATGAAAAGGTGCTTAGCTGCTCAGCGAGTGCTGATATCCTGGAAAATAAGATACAAGCCTCCTCTTTCAGGCTGCATACCGTGTGTTCCACCTGTGGGAATATGAAGGTTTCCTAGAGAAGGCTTGCATTTGTAGCCCCAAGCCATGTCATAGATGGCTCCATGCTGAGGGCCTTTCCTGTGCTCATTCCTACACATTTTGTCCTGAAAGGATGACGTGTGAGACTGAAAGTAGGGAATATTCAAAATGCTAACTCACATGTCTTCTTTTCATTGAAGTATTCTGTGGATGGAAATAAACCCTCCACAATTAGTAGCAAGATTGCACTGCCAGATTTTAAAAGTATTCTTATCTTTGGTGATATGAAGGTTCCATTGAGGGGTAAAATTATGCATATGGGTAAATCCTTCAAAAAACCATTCTTGGGGCTGGGTGTGTGTAGTTCAGTGGTATAGCATGTATTTGCATGTTTGAAGCTCTGGGTTCAATCACCCAATTAATAAAAAATCTCCATAACCTCTATCAATAAACTGGAACATAAAGGTAAAATGAATAAAAGAGAATTACTTTATAGAGCCCATGGACTACAGATGGCTTTTGTAATAAAATCAAGCTACAAATCTCATAGTTCCTTTCCTGATAAGTAATTACTTAGTTGACTGCATGAGAGTAATCATTTCTTAATGTATTTATTTATTATATTAGAGTTTTATTTGCTTATGTTTGTTACACAGCATTTTATTTAGCAGCTTTATATGTAATAGTAATTTGTGCCTAACACTGAAAACAAAGGTACCTCTGTAGATGTATAGTTACCGAATTATTTTAACATAGTGTTCTTACATTTGTATATGTAGGGATTTCTTAAATCTTTGAAATCTACTCTGTGCTCAGTATTAAGCTTTGTTGTTGAAATCATGGGGAAATCACGGTATCAGAAGAGGATGCAAAGTGTGTGATATCACTCTCATATGATAAGAACTCTGCAAAGTTAGGCACCCTCCACAGGAAAATTGGAAGAACAGAACACACTTCTCCACTAAGGTCATATCAATCTGAAACTTGACTGACAGGGCAAAGTTTGCTGGGTAGGACAGTATGGAAAGGTCCCTGGTTACAAAACAGTATAACAGTGTGTGACAGGACTGGGGAGAGATTTATGTCCCAAGGAATGCCCAGGGGGTGGGTGCATGGGGTATCACTCTTTCTTCTCAGGCTGAGGCCTTGAAGCCATGGCAAAGATTTGACTTTGCCCTAAGGTTTCTCCAAAACAGATCACAGTGTTTGGAAAAGTGCAAAGCCCACTTCTACCTTAGATATATGCAGATCATACTTCATGAGATTAGCTTTTAATTCAACTCCTGCAAAATCTCTGGTCAAACCTCCTTTTACCTTTTTAAAGAAAAAAACAACCATGTAAAGACACACATTTGACATTAAGAATTTAAAATCTTAAACTCTGGCCCTTTCATTTAAAGATAAGGAACCTCCTAATCAAAATGGCCTGAGGCATTTTAAGGCCTCCTTCTCAAATAAATAAATAAATGAATAAATAAATAAATAAAAAGTCCTTGGGCTTAAGCAACATGTACATCCTGCTACAGAGATATAGCAAGTTACCAATGTTAGGGTTTTTTCTGGAATAGGAATAGGAACATAAAACTTTTTCCAGTTAACCCCCTTATTTAAAAAACAACAATAAAAATGCCCTGAATGTCTTGAAATTTCATTTAGTCCATGTTTTTCTTTCAAGAATGTGACTCTACTGTAGTGAAAGGATGGACCAATGAATGTTGCTGCTTTTTATTTTGCTCTCCAGGCAACAGTAGATAAGCTGATCAATAGCAAATGTTTTACTTTGGAAATAGTGGCATGTTTACGGTCCATTCTTGGCAGAGCTGAGGTAATCTAGGCCATTCCTGCATCTAATTTCTTTTTTTATTTGTTTTAATTAGTTACACATGACAGTACAATGATCTTGATATATTATACATTTGAATCAGATGGGATATACTTTCTCATTTTTCTGAGTGTATGGGTTGCAGAATTGCATTGGTCATGCAGTCACATATATACCCACAGCAATATTCTGCTGTCCTTCCAACCTGCATCTAATTTCATGAGGAAGAGAAAATATACTACTGATATACCTCCGCTCAGCAAAGCATGGGGTAGGCATGGGTTTGTTTAAAACACACACACACACACACACACACACATACACACGTTTATACATATAATTTCTATGTTCTCTGTGGGTGAATCTCTCGGTATCTCTCTTTGTTTATTCACTAAACAGTTGCTACTGTGTTAGGGCACTGTGTTGGATGCAGGTAAAATAAGATGGAGGAATTTCTACCCTGGGGCAAGCAAGTGCACAAATGCATTAGGTGCCAGGTGTAAAGCTCAATGCTGAGCTCCCCAGAGGAGGAAATATCTTGCTGACCTTCGGGAGGTGTCCAAGGCCTTTTGAAGTGTGGGCCTCCATGCCGCCTCTTGAAGGATGAGAATTTCTTACCTTTGCATTTGGAACACTTTGCTGGGAAGTCAAAATGTTACAGAACTGCTTCTTTCCTTGGGGAACACATCACATATACCCATTGTATCTGTGAAGCCATGTTATACTATTGTAAAAGAATATAAAATGCTTAAAAGCAAAATTTGGGTCTTCCAACAATAAAAATCTAAAAGTAGAGAACTGACTATGTAAATGGGTATTGAGGACAAAATCATCAATTGAAAAAAAAAAACATTATCAGAAAAATGGGAGAGACTTAAAACAATCAAAGAATATTTACAGGAAAAAGCACCATTTAGAGATGTATGCAGGGTTTCAGGATGTAAATTTGTATTGGCGTTTTACCATAAACCAAAAGCCTGATAGCATGATGATTTTTCCCCTCAAACAGCAACTTATCAATCAGTAACTTAGGGAAGACAAGGACTATTTCTTCCTCTTTGCCTTTTCCCTATTTGGCTTTTTGTTGACATTATTAAGATTGAAGATTTAATTTCAGACCTTCCTCCTGCTAAATGAAAATGAAGGTTCATTTCAATATTGTTGAACAGGTTGACTCTGATTGTCTTGTTTATTCTGCAGTTATCAACATTTTTGCTGGTTATCAAGGAGATCAGAATTTGTTCAGATGGGACCAGGAGAATATTCTTTCGTACAGTGCTTTCGTAGCAGCTTCTGTTTTTGTCATGACAACATATCTAAATGTGTACAGTTTCTCATCAGAATTGTGCACAAACTGTTTCAGGACTATGCAGTTTTTCTTTTTTTAAAGCGGCATGCAGGGGAGCTTGTGGGTTTATTTTTGAGGATATCCACTTAAAGTAGCCTTTTAGGAAAAGAAAGAAGAAAACTAGTGCTCTCATACCTGCTCTATGCTGTTGGTCTCATCTAAGTTTGTCTTCTATAGATCATAGTGGGAAATCTATTCTTATTTGTGCTGAGTTAACTGAAGCTCATTGAAATTCCAGAACAAGGATTTCATTATGAACCACTTGGTGGTAACCCAGGCTTGTTCTCCAGTTAGTCTGGTGATAATGCAACTGTATGTATGCACCAGTATAGCTGCTGCTTTAACCAAGACCTTTGAGATGAAAAGGACTCAGAATGAGTCTAGTGTTAGGATTGCTTTTCCTTTAAAAAAGCATTAATTAGTAGATTTTATTTTTTAGTGAAGCTTTAGGTTTGCAGAAAATTTGCATAGACAGTGCAGAGAATTCTCAGTATGCACCCTTTACATTAGGGTTCACTCTCAATGCTGTATACCCTGTGGATTTGGACAGAAGGATCCTGATATGTGTTCACCATTATAGTATTATACCCAAAACTTTCATATTCCCCCCAAATCATCTGTGCTCTCCAATTCACCCCCCTTTCTCCTTGATCTATGGTGAGATCCAACCTTTTTACATTCTTCATAGTTTCACTTTTTCCAGAATGTCACATATTTGGAATTATACCATATGTGGCTTCTCCAGACTGAGGTAGTCCAAGACAGGTAGTGAGTCAGCATGATGTAACTATAATGTGAGTTACCCATAAATTAATGGGGTGGCTGTGTAAGTCATGGGAACAAGTTAAACTTCACCAGAATTTCATTATATGATAAATAAAACTCATGGGATATTTTGTAGCAACAAGAGTCATGGGGGAAAATGTGAGGACCTCCAACCTCAAGCTGCTCTGTTCCCCTTTTATTTGAAACTTTAAGAAATGATACCAGGTAGCTATGCCCTTATTAAGGTCTGTAGAAGATAAACTCCATTCCAGAAAAGTTGATCTTGTTGGAGGATGGTTTATTGCTTTGTAGAATTTTCTTGAAGGCATTTAGTTTCAGGAAAGTCCAAAAGAAGTGCTGGCTACTATAATATGCTGCCAACATTGTTTAGAATTTTTTTCATATTTATTCCATAAAAGGGTCATAGCAAGTTTTGCATCTGTGGTTTGATACCTTTCATCAAAACTGTTGCTCATTATTTCTTTTTTTCTTTTTGATTGACATATAATAATTGTACATGGTTATGGTGTACTTTAACCAAGTTTAGATTCACATGTACATTGTGTAAAAATCAAACAAAGGTGGGTAGCATATCCATGACCTTCAATATTTACCATTTCTTTGTAGTGAGAACACTTATAGCCAAGATATGCAATCAACTTAAGTGTCTTTCAACATATGAGTGACTATTTTTCAGCCATAAAATGAACGAAATCCAGTCACTTGCAATGACATGAATGAAACTGGTGGACATTATGTTAAGTGAAATAAGTCAGGCACAGAAAGACAAGTACCACATGATCTCTTTGATGAGATTTTAAAAAGTTGATCTTAAAGAAGAGTAGAATGGTGATTATCAGCACCTGGGTAGGGGAGACAAGTAGCAGGAAGGTGAGAAGTTGTCAATGGGTACAATATTACAGTTAAATAAAAGGGATAAATACTGGATTCTGTTTGTACCTTATAATGAATAAATTTAGCATTAATGCATTGGAAGCTTCAAAGAGCTACACAAGATGATTTTTACTGTTCTTACCACAAAGAAGTAACTAGTGTTTCTTAAAATATTGATTCAACACCATTTTCTTTTTCTCAAGATCTGAGATTCCAGGAACTTGAAGGTTACACATTTCTCCTATGTCCCCTTTGTCCTACTGCTTATACTATCCTTTCTTTCCTTTTGCCTTCCTTGCTTCACTAGTAGGAAACCTTGTGGCCTTTCTTTCAGCATCCTAAGTCATTTTTCATCTGAGTCCAGTGATTTGTCAAAACTATCAGTTGCATTCTTAATTTCAGTGACTGTGTTTTTCAGCTCTCAAATTTTATTTGATTCTAATAGATGTCTTTTCTCTGCTTATATTCTCCACTCTGCAAACTGTGTTTTTGAACACATTAACCATTAAATTCACAGTTGATAACTACAGTATCTGGGCTCTGATTCCATTTCTATAGTCTGTTTTCTTGCTTGGTTCCATTTCTTGACATGCCTGGCAATTTTGATTGTGCACAAAAATTTGTAGAGGTTTTATGTGATGTTTGCCCACCTCTCTGAAGGTCTGAGCTGTTGTGCAGCTGATCTGCATTGTTGAAGCTCAGCTGGGCTCTGGTCTTCCCAATCTGGTTCCCCAGAGATCCCAATTAAATCTCCATAAAATGGCTAAAATTTGGCTCCTCTTTTTAGTCATTTTTATAATTGCTTTCAACCCTTTACTCTGTACAGTGTGGACAGAAAATGGATCAAGGGGGAAACATTAATCTTGGCTCACTCTTCTGTTACTTGTGTTCTTTGAAACCACAGCCTCTCCTGTTTTGACTGAACGGTAGTTTTTGCCTCAAGCTCAACTGGATTTTTTATCTTAGCAGCTGCTCTCTGCCCAGCTCCTTCACATTTTGCACCAGGCCAACAAGAGACAAGTTCCTGGGAGAAACAGCATTGGGAAATGGAGTTTGCCCCCGGGAGCCTGCCTGCTCTGTTTTTGGCTTCTTCAAAAAGATTTCTTTAACTTGTATTTTGCTAGGTTTTATATTTTTTCTTAGTGAGAGTGTTGGTCTAATATAAGTCATGCCATCAAAACTTTGAACCTTTGAAAAAATGTTTGAAACATCTTATTTTTATTAACATATTAATTGTACATATCAGTAGGGTTCAGTTATATTTAAATGCATATACAGAGTGATAACTGGTCAAATCCATCCTCCCTTTATCCACCCCCTACAACTCCTCCCAACCTCTATTAATCACTGTTCTGTATTCTTCATTGAACTAGAAGAAATAATCCTAAAATTCATGTAGAAGCCCAAAAGACCCAAATATCCACAGCAATCTGAACAAAAAGAACAGAACTGGAGGCTTCACAACCCCTGATTTAAAGACATAGTAGAGCCATAGTAACCAAAATAGCATGGCACTGGCATAAAAACAGGCAAAGAGACCAACGGAACAGAAGAGAGATCCTGGAAAATAAACCTATTGTCTACATCCAATAATTCTCAACCAAGGCACAAAAAACATACATTGGAGAAAGGACAGCTTCTTTGATAAACTGTTCAAAATTTAAGTTTATATGGAATAAGGTTTAATTTGGAATAGTTAGCAAGGAGTAATTTGGGGCAAGAGTAAAGCCCAAAGGAACCTTACTGAAAAATTGTTTTTTTCTTGCATTGAGAACCTCCCAAACTGCCCTCAGGTTATTTAAGAAGAGTGGTCTAGGGACCAGTGTTTTTAGTTTTTCCCTGAGAATATTGATGCATTGGTTAAAATAAACTAATAGAAATTGATTATTCATTTCTTCTAGAAATATTGGCTTTAGAGGAACATAGCCTTGGTCCATTATCAGTTGTTCAAGTTGTTCAAGATGTTCATATGTAGTTTTAATATTATTTTAAGAAATTAAAAATAATACTTTTTCACACTAAACTTGTATATTCAAGATGTGATTTATCAACAAAAGAAAGCTCTTTCCATGCTAATAACAATAGAAATAATAGTATTTAAAATTTGCTTGTTGCTCTATTGATCAATAGAGTATTCTGGAGGACCCACACAAATCATGCGGGAATGATCTCTGGTACTAGAGGAAAAAAAAAAAAACTCCAAGGAAAATCTTTCCTTGAAAGGCCCTTTTAACCTAAGATCCAGAGAATCTCTGTCTATAGCAGGTGCTCATTTGACCATGGGCCTTGGCTGAAAGCCCAAGTGTCTCTTTGGTCACATGTCTACTCCTAGGATTCATTCAGAGGCCTGATAAATGTTTGTCAAATGAATGAATGAATAAAGCATCATTTTCACCCTCTGCCTCTCACATGCATGCCCCATTGGGGGTCTATATATATGAATGCGCACATGCTCTGCAAACCTATACACAATGCCATGTCTCTAGGGTATGGTTTCTTCAGTTAAAAGATGCATATTTCTTGCTTTAATAATGTTAGCTCAACTTATTCACTGCTTCCACTGTGTGTTAGCTTTCCATTCTGAGACAAAATACCTGTGATAAATCAACTTAAAAGAGGAAAGGTTTATTTTGGCTCATGGCTTCAGAGTGTTCAGAACTTTATCCCATTGCTTTGGTCCTCTAGCAGCACAGTATATCATGGTGCATGGTGGAGAAGTCTGTTCACCTCATGGCAGCTGTGAAGCAAAGAGAGAAAGGGGCTAGGATCCCAATATTTCCTTCAAAGATATACCCCTGTGACCTAACTTCCTTTCAATAGGCCTACCTCTTAAAGGTCCCATCACTTCCCAATAGCACCATAATGTGGGGACCAAGCCTTTAATACATGGCCTTTGTGGGATCTTCAAAATCCAAACTATTGCACAGTGTTTCCAGAATTTAATCCTAACATTAAACTTAAGAGGCCATTGTTATAATCACCCAATTTTAAGGTTGATGGAGTTAAGGCTTACAAAGCTCAAACCATATTTCAAAGACTATCTACCTTAATGATAGGGCCACCAAATTCTCTTGTCTATCCCTAAAAGAACAGCAGAATCAGTAAGAACTCTTCTAAAGGGTATGTCTTAAATGTAGAAACTGGTGAATTTTAAACTTATATCACATCTCCTCTTTGTCTTATTGGTATCTTGGAATTTCTCACTATTTTTAGAGATGCTACTTTGTAATATGCACTCACGTCCACTGCACAAATGGATGTGAACTTTTCAGCAATTTAAGAACACTGAGCTATCTGCAATAATAAAACAACTGGCCTTTGTTACTAGTCATCTCATGCACAAACTCTTTCAAATGAAGGAATAGCTTCTTATTTTACTTTTCATCTTAAATTTTTCCACTTCAGTTGTGTACTTTACAATTGATATTTCTCATTCTGCACATTACATTGTGAGTCTTTGAAAAGAACATCCTTATGTTGCATTTAAAAAAAAAAAATTTCTTGAAAGGTATGGCTGTTGGATTGGATTTCTTGTGAAAACATCTGTAGAATTGCTTCCATTTCACCCAGAGGAGGTTCCTGCAAGCCCTTGCACAATCCAGATAAGGTAGCAATTTGCTATGACCAGAGTGCATACTAGCAGTGAGTTTGGAGTATAGGTGGACAGCCATTCTGTGCTGAGGATTTGTTCAGGTGACAAGGTCCTAAGAGTGATTGGTCACATGGATCTTTTAGAAAAATATCTCTAGCATTGTAGATGATGACAGTAGGAAGACCAGGAAGACTGAGTTAGGGAAACATGGTAGGAATTTTTGTGAATTTTCAGTGTCAGAAGTGGTGAGTTCTGAGTCTGAGTAGTGGCAGTATACTATAGAGGAGGATGTGGAGAGGAGAAATGTAATTCCCAAGATATGATCAAATACATGTAGGCAATAAGGATTGGGAGAAGTTAAAGGTGGTTCACATCCTAAGAGTGTTTATTAATTCAATAAATAGTACTAGGTATCTGCAGTGGAGCAGATACTAAATCAGATAATGTGAACAAAATAGTGAATGGAATAAATAAAGACAAAACATTTTATAAAATTTAACCCCTATAATTTAAGACATTGAAACACCAAGCACGCGCAATGTCATTTCAAACTGTGGACATTTCCAAGTAGATAGGTATGACCTATATAAATTAAACATGTAGTTATGACTACACCATGAAGGTTTCCTACATAGGAATTGGGAAGAAGAAGGAGAGAGCTTAGATATAGGAGTTTATAGGTTCCAGATCACAGGAGGGCTTTGTAGATCATGGTGAGTTGTTTACATTTTACTCTTGGTTCAGGAGGAAATGCATGAAAGGTGCTAAACAGTAGTTATGCAGCATGGTTTACCTTTAGAAATAATGCTTTACCCTGATTATGCAAACACTTGAAAGACCAGACTTGCCCCTGTTCTTTGGAGGCAAGACTACATCTACATCTGTAAATCACATCCATGGAACCTTTTTTGGGTTGAGTTATGTCTCCCCCACCCTCAAATTGTATGTTGAAGTTGTATCCCTCAATATCTTAGAATGCCACTTCATTTAGAAATAGGGTTGTTATGGTTATAATTAGGTAAGATGAGGTCACGCTGGAATAAGGTGGGCTCTATTCCAAAATAACTTACAAAAGGAGAGAATTTAGGGACACACACACACATACACACACACCATAAGGAGAACAGTGTGAACATGATGGAAGACGTTGAGATGAGGCATTTATAAGATACAGAATATCGAAGATGGCCAGCAATCTCCAGCACCTAAAGGACAGGCATGGGCCAAATGTTTTTTCATGGCCCTCGGAGGGAAGCTACCCTGCTGACTGGATCCTGGACTTCCAGCCTCCAGAACGGTGAGATCCTTAGCCACCCACTTTGTAGTACTTCATTATGGCAACCCTGGCATTAATGCCAGGCCCGGGTTCTCTTCATTTATGAGAGATTGCTACATCCTACATGGTACTGGCTGGCTGCTGACCTAGGAGACTGGAGTTCACTGCCTGTCCTTGCTCCCTTTTCAGAATTCAGAGTTCCAGACAGATCTGATGACAGGTGCAACAGAGCAGGCCTTGGCATCCCTATTGGTATCACTCTTCAGCAATATTGTGAGCTCTCCCAGCCAGGTTCTGATCCTACTCTTTGTCACTGTCATCGGAGTAGCCCTGTCTCAGTCTGTCCAGGCTGACATAACAACCAATCTTAGACTGGGAAATTTATAAACAGCAGAAATGTATTCCTCATAGTTCTGAAGACTGGGAAATCCAAGATCAATTCTCCAGCACTATGCTTCCAACATAGTGCCTTCTATGTGTTATTGCATGGCAAAAGAGATAAGGCAACTCCTTTTAACCTCTCTAATAAGGCCACCAATCCCACTTATGAGGATGGAACCTGCATAACTTAACCACTTCCCCAAATGCTCTTTTAATACAGTCCCATTGAATACCAGGTTCTAAAGTATGAATGGGGATAGGGGGGAGATATCAATATTCACACCCAAGCAAGCTGTACTGAGTTGGAGATTTCCATCAAACTTAAAAATCAAGAACACGAGACCTGCCTACAAAGGGTAAGCAGAAATAGGACTTGAATCCAGGGCCTAAATTTACCCATAGCTGGTCCAAGGATACGAAAAATAATTCCTGGAATTCCCATTCTGAGAAGCAAAGTTGTTCATGTCCTCTGAAGGGGCGGGGGGTGTTGGGGTTAATCACAAGATGTGAGCTGAAAGCGGCTTATGGAGAAAAATGCGCATGGAGACTTGCTGAGGTCAACCCTACTGGTTACTGCACCCCTCTTCATATTGATAGTGAAATTTTCATGGGTCTTGAATCCCCCATGTCAAGATAAGCATCACATCACCCCAAAATCACAGCATCAGAGCAACCAGGATGCCCCGCATGACTGATAACTACATTCGTTTTCAGATCCGTTTCTTCTATGAGAATTGGAGATCCTCCAGAGAATGAATTTGTTTTTCTCTTTGTTCCCAATCTAACAGGGATGTATGACTCAGAGCTGACTTCTAGTTGATAGGTGGGGAAACATGGATCTATGGAGGGAGGAAGGAAGCAGTTTGGGAAAAGAAGCAGCATATCAGACTTGGGATATGGGTGGTATTTAGGGGTGTAAGTTCTGGAAGGCAGGACCATGATCATCTTTTTCCATGAATACAACCTGGCATTTGAACAATGTCAGGCACAGAGCACTAAATACATAGGTCATCTGGAAGTACACATCTTTATCCTTTGAATTTAGCTTTGAGAGACCAGAGTCAAAGATTTTCCTTACATCTCTGTGTCTTTAATAACATCTGCTGCCTGTACCATGTGGGTCATGTGTACATGCTAGACACTTTTTAAACTAGGTAGGGGTATACGAGTGTGCGTGTGCCTTGCCTCACTGCACAAGTTGGAAGGAGAGATCCAGCAACATGTGTAAAATGGAAGAAAGCAAGGAGTGTGTGCATATGTGGGTCAGTCAGTTTAAACTTCTAGCATGATTTGGGATTCTGGAAATGAAGCCACAGTTCAAAAGCATGTTAGTTGAATATGGTTTTCTTTTGGGCTATGGTGCAATGACTTAGGACTATTTACTTAGCAGAGCATCTAATAACTTGATAATTTTTATAGAAAAGACCATAAATATTATTCCAAATTGAGAATAACAGAAATAACTTACATTGAGTAGTCAAGAATTTTCTGAAATATGTAGAAGCCACCTGACATGGTATCACCAACACATCACTTTGCCTAGGATCTCATGCTCAGTCATGGCATTTTCTGCCAAGGTCTTATTACTTCCCAAGTCCAGGCATTCTTCTAGATTCCAGCATCAAAGGGATCATCATCTCTCTTGGTCCTATTGCAAGTGAGCCTACCCTCCTATCCCTGGTGCTATATACTTTCTTCCCTGTGCTGACCATTCCTGGACACCAGTGTCTTCACCTGGTCCACATGTTATCATCAGCATAATGGTCTTCAAGCCAGGAGAAGCTGCACAAACCACACTGTGGAATTTCATGCTTTTTAGAAACTTGAACCACATTTTCTCCAGGAACCCCCACTCTCACAGCAGCCTGAGGGGTAGTGTGAGAAATACAGTGTGGCCATTCAGGACTGTGAGAGTCTGTGAGAGTCTGTCTTAAAGAGGTTAAAAATACAGGGTAGAGGGTAGATGCAGGAGGGGGATGAGGTGTCATTGTGATGTCAATATAGTATCAGCTCAGGTACAGAACTGTTGGCAAAGAATGAGTGAGGGAAAAAACATTTTTTTCAGAGAAAGAGTGAAAACTGTGCATATTTTCTCTCTTAAATGTGAAACATCATGGGGCACACATCTCTACCCCACCTGTAGTCTGGTAAGGCATGTCCTTCCTCCCATGTAGCCCTTGGGAAGAGTAACAACCTCATTTGCCTCTTGTGTCTCCTCATGCTCATGTGGAGCTATTGGGACTCACACTCTGACTCCCAGTGACTTGCCTCTCTTCACTGCTCATCCTTCTCCCACCTGGGCTTTGGGGAAGGAGGATTGTCTTCATTCCCTCTGCCACCTGCTGCCCTTCTTCCCTTCCAATGCAGCACCTCCCATTTTCTGATATCCAATTACTTGAGTCAACAAAGGTCTGAAAATACCCAATGGAAAATTTAAAAAATAAACAATCCATATGTTTTAAATTCCAGTTGTTCAGTGGGATGAAATCCCACTCCATCCCACCATGGATGTGAAACACCCTTTGGTCCAGTCTTTCCATGCTGTGTATCTACCTGTCTGTCAGTCACTGAGTAGCCATCTTGAATGTCAGAATTACTCTTGGTGTCACAGTGCTTGTGTTCAAGTAAGTTTTATTTTACTTAATAATGTACCCAAAGCACAAAGAATAATTATGCTGGTTGTTCAAACGTACCAAAGAGAAGCTGTAAATTGCTTCCATTAAGTGAAAAGGCCAAAGTTCTCTATTAAATAAAAAAACGAAAAAAGCAAAATCATATACTGAAGTTACTAAGATCTATGGTAAGAATGAATCTCATATCTGTGGAAAAAAATAAATTCATGTTAGTTTTGCTGTTGCACTTCAAACTGCAAATGTTACAGTGGCAGGACAAGATAAGTGTTTAGTTAAGATGGAAATGGCATTAAATTATAGGGTTTGGTACTATCTGAAGTTTCAGGCAACCACTGCAGGTTTTGAAATGTATCTCCTAATGACACAGTAGACACTTGGGATTTTGTTCAAAGAGTTGTTTGCTCAGTATCTTTTGCTATACTGAGAACAGGATATGAGAGTTGGACTCTGAGGCTTGCCTGTTCCAGAAATGTTGAGAATCTCCTGTTGAATAAGAGAGAAAGATACAGGAGGGCAGATCTTCTCACAATTGGGCACCACTGTCTTGTTGGCCAGCACCATGAAGTGGCCTCCAGTCCCTGTTGTGTCTCAGTGGTTGTGTATAAGGAATCACAGCACGAGAAGGAAACTGAATCCAGTGGTCTTCCATTCCATAAGAAAGGTATTATGAAGACATGAAAGGAGCCCTTCACAGCATTGAGCATACAAATCCATTTTCCAGCTCAATTCTAACAAGATCCAATGTTTAGTAACAGTACTCTACTACTGTCAAGGAAGCTCAGAATTTTTTTCTGTCAGATTTTTGTATTCTTACAAGGCAAAACTCTATTCTTGGGCTTGTTTTGAACAAATAGCAGATCTTGCAGGCAAGAAGAACAGTTGCCTCTCATGTCCATCCCCTAGGGGCTGCTGTTGATTATGCATTGTGGTTCAACAATTCCCCTGTAATCTGTCTGTGGCTCTCCCTTGGATTTATTTAGCTACTCACATCAGAAACTCTCTTCTTATTTCTTCCTCACTGAAGTGCTTTTCCCATTTCCACTTCTGCCAACTTCTGTTCATTCCCTGGTTTCTTTTTGTCACCTTTGCTATCTCTACTTTGGCTATATAGCTGCTCCACTGCCTATGCCTCTGTACCTAATGATGTTCCAGAGCTTGGGATGGCCGAGAGGGGCTGGGCCTGTTAAGGTGAGGCAAGAATTCCAGGATGGTGGAGTCCAGTCAATGCACTTCCACCTGGTGCACCCAGTGCTCTCAGGGCAGTGAGAAGTGCTGGGCTGCCAGGCTTCCATCTGCATCAACCTCCTGCCTACCACCTGTTGTCCACTGAAGAGCCCTTGAAATTCTGCAAGAGGATAAAGCTGAACAGATCAAATACCTGAGCCTTGATGGCAGGATGTTGCACATTTCCTTCCATAAGGCAGAGCTGACTGCTGCCAGATCGCTGGGGGTGACTCAGGGAAACCAAAATGTTGGAGGGGGTGGTTGCTGGGGAGAAGAAATTTGCCCCTATGGCGGCATCTCTAGTATCTTCCAGGGCTAATGGCCTATGACTCTATGCGTCTGTGACATATAAAGGAAATTTGATTTTCTAATAGTCAAGAAACTTTAAAAATTTTCTGCCAACAATTAGTTTTGCCAATGATTTGCAGTCACTCACCTTTTGTTTCTTGACTCTAATTGGTTCCAACCTTCTCTTTCATAATACTGCAATCTAAAAGATAGACTCATCCTTGAACTATACCAGAAATTGAAAATGAATTGGAGTTATCAAAGAAAGTATTGACATAGTGGCTTCTTTCTTTCCTTTTTTTCCCGCCTTGCCTGCAAAGTTATAAGTTAAAATTTTTTAGAAAGATATGTGAATGAATAAAGCAATTAAGTTTTAAGCACTGAAAAGGAATTTAACATGATATAAAAAGTGACCATGTGAAGTCAATCCCCCTTTGTTTTTCTGAAATTGTTCTGAATAATTCTGGCCTAATGAAATTGGCCAGAAAGACCCTATTGCTTGAGGAGAGGGCTCTGGATTCTTTGTGAGGTTACAGATTTTTAACTGAACATCCTAAATCATTCTGTTAAGTAAACTTTTACTTGTTGGTTTCCATATTTTTAACAGCAGGTCCATTTACTGAATTAGCTAACTAGAACAATGTAACATCATAAATATGTACAAATATTGTATATCAATCAAAAATAAAATTAATTAAAAATAAAGAAAGTAAAGCAGTAAACATGGAATCATCTTTGATAGTGCCTTTACTTTATGTGTATCTTGTCACCAGGTGTGCTGGCCAGGTGACAAGTCTGCAAATCCCTGTGCCAGAACACCATAGCCCCTTCTGCTGCTCCCTCTCCATCCCTCCGTTTTTTTTTGTTGTTGTTGTTGTTGTAGTTTGTTTGTTTGTTTTTTGGTACCAGGGTTTGAACCCAGGGGTGCTTAACCACTGAGCCATATCCCCAGCACTTTTGCATATTTTATTTAGAGACCGGGTCTTGTTAAGTTGTTGAGCCTGGCCTTGAACTCATGATCCATCTGCCTAAGTCTCCTGAGCCGTTGGTATTACAGGTGTGTGCCACTACAACAGGATCTCCCTCATCAACATGCCTGCCATGTCACCTCCCAGATTGGGCAAAGTGAGCCTGGCGGCCTTCTCATAGAAAATGCTTCCCTGGGATGCCCATTTGCCCATCTCATATCTATTACCTTCTTTGAACATCATCCCTGGTTCCTCCCCTTCCCTTCCACCTCATCCATCATATCACTAAGTCTTGGTGTGGTGTTTCAGGAGCATTCCCCACCTTGGGGCTGCTGGTCACTCCTTACAGCCATTTCACATCTTTCCATGCTCCTGCTACTTCTACACTCAGCCTTGACTCCTTGGGTATCAGGCTTTCCACAGTACACTTGGAAGTTTTCTACCTTAGCTATTGCTGTACCTAAATGCATAGCAGGATAGTTATGGCCTTCCAGACTTAAATCAGGCTGAACTCCCCCCCCCACCCCGAGAAGATCTTCCTTGTCACTTTAGGCTAGGCTGGTGTGACTGTAAAGCCCTAGGAGATGTGTGCCAGATGTTTATCAGAGAATCATTGTCACCTTCCTGTCTACAGGACTTGTGTTGCATTTGTGTTGTATGCTGTCAAGGGCAGGGACCTTGCAGTTATACCACTGGCCTCTGGCTCAATGACTGACCCTTACCAGATGCTCAATGACTACATTTTTTTTTCTTTTCTTACAGCTGAACCTACTTTTCCCTGTCTGGAAGTTCTCCACCTAGCGAAATTATTTCCATCTTTTCCATCAAATTATAATATTCAGTAACTCTCTAGTGAAGTCTTCCTTAGCAAAACCCAGGAAGAATTACTGATTAGATCAAATTTGTTGGGACATTTAGTTTCTTACAACTTAGAACACATCCACGATTTCCCTCACAGTTGTATGTATATATGGGGCACATTATGATGTTTTCATATATGTATACATTGTATAATGATCAAATCAGAGTTATTGCATACCCTTGACCTTAAACATTTCTTACTTCACAGCTTATGTAGCCAGGAATTCTAGCATGGTTTGATGGGCTTCTATGCTCCATGGTCTCTCCCAAGCTTCAGACAAAGCTGGATGTGTGGTCATCTCATGTCTTGATATGGGGAAAAGCTATTTCCTGCATCACTCATATGGTTGTTGGCAGAATTTAGTTCCTCCTCGGCTGCTGGACTGAGAGCCTGAGTTCCTAGTTGGACTAGCATGGCCTTCTTCAGTTCCTTGATCATGAGCTTCCCCACAAGGCAGATTTTATTTTATTTTTTTTTTAGAGAGAGAGAAAGGGAGGGTGAAGAAGAAGAAAATGTCAGACTGTTTTATGCTGCTTCAACAAGATACTTGAAACTGGGTAATTTATAAAGAACAGGGATTTCTTTCTTAGAAATGAGCCAGCCTGTGGCCAGGACCTTCTTTTTTGAGTCCTTGCATGTGAGAAGACAGAAGAACAAAAGAGAATATTCAAGTATAGGAGAGAGAAAAAAGGGGATAGAGAGGGGTAGAGGAGGTGAGAGGGGTCAAACTCATCTTTTCATCAGCTACCCACTCCAGTGATAATTAAACTGAGATAACAATATTCATCCAATCATGCAGGCACAGCCCTCCTAATGGATTTTCTCTTAGAAGCACTACCTCTCAATACTGTTACACTGTATACACAAACTTTGGAGGACAATTCAAACTCTATCAGCAATTGTTTATAATCTAAGCTAGGAAGTGGCATTCTGTCATTTTGGCCATACTGTTTGATAGGAGCATACCACTAGTGCCAGCCCACACATGAACTATACCTGAGGACTGAATGCTTTGTGGGGGAGATGTTTGGAAGCTGTTTTAGAAGGTAAGGACCGCACATCTGCTTTTTGCCAGTGCCTCTTCTAAGAGAAAAGTGAGACATGGTCTCTGAAACCAAGATGATAATCCCTAGAAGATGCAGTGGTCATTAATTAATTCACATAAACACCAAAATAGATGATTATTTAGGTTCCAGTGAGTCACTGTGGAAGTAGGGTGAAAACCTGTCCTGTAGTGATGTCCTTCAGGACCTGGACTGAGGTCAGAGGTCACCGGAGGGTTCCCTGAGGGACTTAAGGAATGAGCAGAGATCAGCCAGTGATGGCTGTCATGTTCAGGGTTCCCTCAACAGAAGGAAATGGAGGATGCAAAGGCCTTGTTCTGGGTGCAGCAGGGCATACCCAAGAAACTCCAGCAAGGATAAAATCCCATTGTTCTGACCAGGGGAAAAACTGCGGAAAGTTAGTTCGTTATGCTCCAAATTTATTAGTTTGCACACATCCTAATGGGGTCTCTTCATCCATTTTCTCTTTTTGGAGTGCTCCTAGTATCTACTGCAAGATAAACTATCTAGAATGAATGAAATGATATATGCTTTGGCAACAATCAATTTATGCAGGTTTCCACTAAAGCACAAAACCATAAATCTGCTGAAATTGCTAGATATCAGAAGATGTCAACAACAATGCTACTTCGCTTTATCAAAAGCAGAGGCACATTCAGTGAAGAAGAAAGAGAAAGTAACTAGCATTTACCAAGTTTCCAATGTGTGTTAAATGCTTTGCACATATTATCTCATTTAGTCCTCCTAGAGCACGTGATATCAGAATTTCTGGCATCTTTTCAGAGGCAGGGAACCGAGGGCAGTGAGAACATGGTCCAGACTCATATGCACATGTGTAAGCATCTTGGCTCCCAAGGCTCTGATTCACTTTGCAGAAAAACTTAGTGTACCAATGGGCCAATCAACCCTGTATGCATGGAGAACCACTGGCTAATTTTGGAGTACTGTTTCAGTCTCCCTGGACATAGTGATGCTCATTGTATTTGCTGTGCTGAAGGAGGCAGTGGCTTTAGACATGAGAACAGTACAGGGTGTCAGGTTCAGACAGGAGCATCATGAGTAAGGGCTGGAGAATAGGATGGGATACTGTTGAGTGCTTAAACCTCTTAAAATCATTTCTAGTTTTTCAGTGTCTCCACATTCAGTCCTATTTTCTCCAGCAACATGAAAATAGCCATGGATTCTCCTAGACTGTGTGTTCAGTCTCTGAACACTGAGTGGTTGGTCTCATCCATCCTTATCATCTTATGTACACACCCTCCTGCTTCTTTCATCTTTGTTTCACAGCTCCATGTTGCAGGAAAAAGCTGATCTTTCACACTTCTTTGGATTTTTAATATATTAGTAGCACATTCTGTGAACTCCAGTTTCAAAGTCATAGTGTTTCATCATTCTTGAACATATGAGGTATGTTTTTTGAAGATCTGAAAATTGTTGCATGCCTTTGAAATATCACACTGGTCTTGGAGTGGAAGGTATATATGCCACAAATTTTTTATCCATTCATCTACTGAAGGGCATCTAGGTTGGTTCCACAGTTGGCTGTTGTGAACTGTGCTGCTATAAACATTGATGTGGCTGTTCCCTTGTAGTATACTGTTTTTAAGTCCCTTATAGACCAAGGAGAAATGTTGATTCCATTCCCAGTTTTCCAAGGAATCTCCATACTGCTTTCCATATTGGCTGCACCAGTTTGCAGTCCTACCAGCAATGTATGAGTGTACCATTTCCCCCACATCCTCGCCAACACTTATTGTTGTTTGTCTTCATAATAGCTGCCATTCTGACTGGAGCAAAATGATATCTTAGAGTAGTTTTGATTTGCATTTCTCTAATTGATAGAGATGATGAACATTTTTTTATATATTTGTTGATTGATTATATATCCTCTTCTGAGAAGTGTCTGTTCAGGTCCTTGGCCCATTTATTGATTGGGTTATTTGCTTTTTTGATGCTTAGCTTTTGGGGTTCTTTCTATACCCTAGAGATTAGTGCTCTATCTGATGTGTGAAGGGTAAAAATTTGCTTCCAGGATGTAAGCTCTCTGTTCACATGAAAGGTTGTTTCTTTCGCTGAGAAGAAACTTTTTAGTTTGATTTCATCCCATTTATTGATTCTTGGTTTTAATTCTTGGGCTATAGGAGTCTTATTAAGGAAATTGGGGCCTAATCCCACATGATAAAGATTAGGGCCTACTTTTTCTTTTATTAGACACAGGGTCTCTAGCTTAATTCCTAGGTCTTTGATCCACTTTGAGTTGAGTTTTGTGCATGGTCAGAGATAGGAATTTAATTTCATCTTGTCGCCTATGGATTTCCAGTTTTCCTAGCACCAGTTGTTGAAGAGGCTATCTTTTCTCCAAGGCATGTTTTACACATCTTGGTCTAATATATGATAATTTTAATTTTATGGGTTAGTCTCTGTGTCCTCTATTCTGTATCATTAGTCTACAGTCTGTTTTGGTGCCAATAGCATGCTGTTTTTGTTACTATTGCTCTGTAGTATAGTTTAAGGTCTGGTATAGTGATGCCACCTGCTTCCCTCTTCTTGCTAAGGGTTGCTTTAGCTATTCTAGGTCTCTTATTTTCCAGAATTTCATGACTGCTTTTTCTATTTCTATGAGAAATGTCATTGGGATTTTGATCGGAATTGCATTAAATCTGTGCAGTGCTTTTGGTAGTATGGTCATTTTGATAATATTGATTCTGCCTATCCAATAACAAGGTCGATCTTTTCATCTTCTAAGGTCTTCTTTGATTTATTTCTTTAGGGTTCTATAGTTTTCATTGTATAGATCTTTCACCTCTTTCATTGATTCCCAAGTATCTTATTTTTTTGAGGTTATTGTAAATGGAGTAGTTTTTCTCATTTCCCTCTCAGAGTATTTGCCATTTTATTTTTTTATTAGTGCTTTGTATTTATACATAATAATAAAATATGCACTTTAAACAAAAAAATTGAAAGACGTCAAAAGAAACTATATATACATATGTGTGTATGTGTGTGTATGTATGTGTGTGTATATATATATATATATATATATATATATATATATATGCAAGATATACAGATATATATGTAAAGATAAAAAGATAATACACAAGAAAAATCAATTCATATAATCTGTCCCTGAAAAAGAGATGGTAAACTCACAATAGAAAGACTTTGTTTTTAAAAAAGCTATTTTAACTCTGTTCATATCATTAATGGTAATTATTTTGACAGAATTAAAGGAGATTATAAGAACAACATCTTATCAGATAAAATAATTATAAATAAATGAAGACATCACAATTTTGAAGACATAAAGAACAATAATTGAACGGAAAAATTCACTAAAGTTTTTTCAGCTGCAGATTTGAACTCCCAGAAGAAAGAATTAGGAAACTCAAAGACATAATCATTAAGATAAACTATTCTAAAAAAGAGAAAGAAAAGAGTAACAAGACTGAAAAGATCTAGGAGACATAATCAAAATGAGAATGCTAGAAGAAGAAAGGAAAATTTTAAGACACAATGACTCTAGATGCCCCGAATTGTGCCTAAAGATGTTAATGCACACATGGAAAAAATTCTGAGTAGGATAAACTAAAAGAATTCTATAACTAAATTCATCATAATCAACCTGTAACAGAAACAAATCCAAAAGTGAATCTCAAAGATAGAAAAGGTGACATAATTCATAATGTACTTGGTATCCTCAATAAGGTTAACAGATAATTTCTCATCAGAAATCATGGAAGGTAGACAGCAGTGGTGTGACATATTCAATGAAACAAAGAGTAGTCAAAGAAGAATTTGATATCTAGCAAACTATTATTCAACTCTGAAGAAAAATTTGAGACATTTTAACAAAAATTAAAATTGGAAGAATCCATCACTTGCCAGTCCAACCTATGAGAAATATAAGAGAAAAAACCACAGGATAATATGAAAGAATATCAGAAAATGATTTAAAATGAGAAGACATAGTGAGCACTAGTAAGGTAAGATATATGCACATGTATGTGTAGAAGAGATAATATATGCTTTTTAAGATACAGTTTGTGTCCTATCTGAATTTAAAACATGATTGCATAAAACAATAATTATAAATCTAGATTAAGGAGCACAAATTATATAAATAAATCATTTGAATAAAAATAAGAGCACAAAGGAGGGGGGAAATGTGAGAAGAGGACCAACTTTTTTAATACGACTACAAGTAGTTGATATAAATTTAGTCTAGGTAGGATAATTACAAATTAGCATGTTAATTTTAATCTCCTGGGCCATCACTTAGAAAACAAGTTTAAAAATCTAAAATAAATGAAAGAGAATTCAAATGTTGCATTAGAATATGTTTTATAACACAAAAAAGTTGTGATCAAGGCATAGAGCAACAACAAAAGATCTAAGAGGTATAAAAAAAACATCAAAAGGCAGAACTAAATCTTACTGCATCAGTAGGTGTGTAAGTATTAATGTATTTCACACTCAAAATAAAATGTGGAATTGGTGGGAAAAAAAAAAGATAAACATGGTCCATCAATATGGTGTCTGCAAGAGAAACACTTGGATGAAAAACCTTTAGATATAAACAGAATTCCTATTAAATTAATGGATAAATAAAAATCACAATGCAGAAGTAATCAGAAGAAAACTAAAGCAGCTACAATGATATCAGGAAAACAGACTTTTAAGAGAAACATTTTGTAATAATATTGAATAAAATTTTATAAAGATAAATGAATCAAGCAATCAGAAAGATATAACAATTATTACCAAAACTGAATCTAAGCATGAAACCCTTATTCATTAATAACAGGCAGTCTTCAATACCCTAAGCTTTATAATGATAGTATAACTAGAAAAAAATCAACAAGGTAATAGAAGACTGTACAGAAGAATAAACCTTTTAGACAGATGTGTCTAAAAAACTTTATACAACAGTAAAATAATGTTCTCCTCAATAGAACATTATACAGAATACTTTATATTTTAACTCACAAGTTAAGACAAGAATTTTAAAGTACAGAAATAATGAATAGTAAATGCTTTAACCAAAATAGAAAAAATCAGAAATCAAAACAGAGGAAATTTGAGGAATTAATGAATATATGGGAGTTAAAGGATATAATCCTAAATAAAAATGAGTCAAATAATGATTTACAAGGGAAATTATAAAATACTGTAAATGAATAAAATAAAGAAATGATACAACTTATTGAATGCTACTAACCCACTACATAGGGAAATACAAAGTTGTTTCAACACACACAAAAATACCTTTAAAAAAAAAGAGAGAGAGGAAGATAAGCCAATAACCTCACCTCCAGTCTTAAGAAACTTGAAAGAGAACAAATTAAACCCAAATCAAGCATATAAAAGGAAATAAAAAGATTAAAATGGAAATAAGCAAAACAGATAATAGAAAAACTGTGAAGAAGATTAATTAAACCAAATGCTGATTCTTTGCAAAAGTTAACAGAAAAGATAATAATTTACCTAGACAGACCAAGAATAAAGTAAAGAAAACTCAAATTGTTGGATTTAGGAATGAAAGAAAGAACAATACTACTGACCTTACAGAAATAAAAATAATTATATGGTACTACTGAGAACAATGTTATGCTATCAGGTTAGAAAGGCTAGATGAAATTAACAAATTTATTTTAATATACAAACCACCCAAACAAACTCCAGAAGAAATGGAAAATCAAATGATACCTACAGCAGGTAAAGACCTTGGGTCAATAATCAAATTTGCCTGTTGAAAACCGAAGGAAAGGTGATACATTCTGGATTCTACAAAATAATTTTTAAAATTCACATCAATCTTTCACAACATCTCCCATGAAAAAAAGGAGAGAACACTTCCAAATTCATTCTATGAAGCCAATATTATCTTGTTATCAAAACCATATACAGACAGCACAAGAAAACTATATATGGGATTTATGAACATAGAAGTGAAGATGCTCAACAAAATGCTAGCAAATCTAATCCAGCAACATATAAAAATAATCATATATCATGAGCCATTGGTATTTATCAAGAAATTTAAGTTTGTTTGAACACACACACAAAATAATCCGTTTGTTTAAATTATCATGTTAGTAGAATACAGGATCATCTCACTGGATAGGAGAGGCATGTGATAAAATCCAACACATTTTTCATGATAAATAATTTATTAAAATAATAATAGTAGGCAAATCCTCAACCTCATTTAAAAAATTACAAAACCTCACAGATAACATAATATTTAATTGTGAAAGATTGAATGTTTTCTAAGGTCAGAAATAAGATGAGAATATCTTGTGATTGACTTCCACTTCTAATCAGGATCGTATTAAGCTTCATGTGAGAGCACTATTTTCAGAAGGGAAATAGAAAGCATCCAGATTAGAAAGAATCAAATAAAACTCCATTTGCAGACATGACATGATCCTCTCTATATAAATCATGTGAGATACAACTAAAAACTGATTAGAACTAGGAAATCAGTTCAGTAGGTTTGCAGGAAATAAGAGGAAAGTCAATTATGGGACTATATAATAGAAATGAACAACCCACAATGAAATATAAATTCCATTAACAATAGCATCACAGAGAATAAAATACTTAGGAATAAATTTAATGAAAAATGTGCAAAACTTATACTATGCAAGATGGTGCACTGAAGATGTATCAGTATGCTCAATCTGAATCAAAGAAGGGAAATAGGTGGGGAAAAAAATGAGTAGAGGTCATAAGAACAATTTTTTTTTCTGTAAATGTCCCAAAATATTCTGTTTCCAGCAAACTCACTTCAAACAAAAGGTTAAAAATAAAACAAAGGTAAGAGATATACTAGGAAAGAAAATAATATCTTGAAGATTCTCATATAATTTCCCCAAAGAATAGTTAACAATGTAAAACACAAAAAACATAGCTTCATGGTGGAGAAAGCTAGCAGACTGCAACTTAACCAAACAATCAGTGTGCCCTGAGACAGGACAAATCAACATTGTACACCTCCTAATGTGATACATTGAAAAAAAAGGCGGCATTACTTATGTCATATTTCTGACCCAAATACATAACCTGAGTCTGATCTGAACCGCCAGATTCAAACTTAAGGTGCATTCTACAAAAATCTCATGTCCACTGAAACTCCTCATATTATGAAAGACCAACAGAGGCTAACAATCTAATTCAGACTAAGAAGACACTGAAGGGGCATGATACCTAAATAATCATCTAATTCCAAATGGGATCTTGGAATATCTGGGAAAAAGGCTACTGGAGACATTATTGGAACAATAGGAAAATCAGATTTCGAGCTGTGGATTAGATAATATTACATGAATTTTAAAATATTATTCCCAAAAATTAATTTGTAAGCTTATGTATAGTTTGTTGTATAGTTAAAATTTTGGGAAAAACTTACAAGCTGATTTATGTTGAAATGTAAAGAACTTAGAACAGTGAAAATATAAATAAGTTCATACTACTAAAAGTAATAGATACAAAGAGCAATTGAAGCTATAATAGTTTTAAAAAGTATAGTATTGAACCAAGTATAGACAAATAGGTAAAGAGAACAAAGTCCAGAGAAAGATGCATCCTATGTGGGAAATAATTTATATGAATTCAGTACGATGTTTTAATATACCATATAAGATCAATTATTTATCTTGATGAAAGTAAACATTGATTCACACATCAGGTAACATACTAAAATTAATTAGAAATGGAACTTATTCTTAAAAGAGGGACTTTCTTATTAAGTGTTTGAAAGAAAACAATAGGACATCTTTATGACGTTTGGGTAGTCAAAGATTTGTTACGAAGAACAAATATCATAAAAAACATGATTGGGAGAATGTCAAGGTGTTCTGATTTGAATCTGAAAGTCCCCCAAAGACCATATGTGAAAAACATGGTCACTAGGGTGGTCCTAATAAAAAGTGGTAGAGCACAATGCGATATTTTAGGTCACTGGGGTAGTCCACTTGGACATTAGTCTCTCCCTCTCTCTTGCTGCCTGGCGGCCATGAAGTGAGCAGCTTTGCTCTACCACGTGCTCCTTGCTAGGATGTACTGCCTTGGCACATACTCAAAGCAAAAGGGCCAAAATATCATGGATTGGAAGCTCCAAAACTGTGAGCCACATAAATAAAACTTTTTAAAAGTATTTGTTACAGTACTGGAAAGCTGACCAGCACACAAGGCAAGCAATACACTGACAAAATGTATTATAATGTAATATAGATGATATATAAACAATACTTGTGCACCTATAATATATACTTGTTTTAAAAAGTCACTAAGCCATACTTTAAAGATTAGTGCATTTTCTTTTATAAGTCTTATTCCTCGATAATAAGTTTCTTTAAAGTTGAGGAGGGAAAGGTGCTTTTTCTTTTAAGGATTAAAGCATAAGATATCCTAATTCAATAATTTTGGGAATGGCAGAGATTTTATTCAGAACAGAGAACTCAGAAGCCACTAAGAAAATATCAGGGACACATTGGTCCAAGTGCATTGAGCTCCAGGGCTGGCTTTGCTGCTTTGCGCCTGTAGGAGGTGAAGGGAAGCTATGAAAGGAATCCTGAGAGGTTATTTCTCACAGAAGCCGCCAGAGGATCCCATAGTCAAGACAGCCAGTCTCCCCGCCCCCCTTAGGTTGCTTCCCACCTCCAGTTCGGTTGCAGCTCAACCCACATGCAGCGCGGGCCAGCCCTGGTCTTCCCCAGAAACCTTCTGAGTGGAGGACCTGAGAATGGCAAACAGTGCTCATGGCTTGGGTCGCATTCGATATTTATAGAGATATAAGTGCTTCGTTTTTGTTGATCGATCTCCAACCCTTACCCCATATGATTAAGTACCGATCTTTTTATTTACTTTTTTTTTAAACTCCCTTTCTTTTCCTTAGAGCTAGGAGAGGGCAATGTAATGCCGCGCCGGGAGTGGAATTGTCAACTTCTGCTACAGGTGGTAAGGCTAGGGCTGGATGGAGGGTGCATAATGCTCTTATTCTGAAAGCTTCCCTGCCGGTCAACTTGGGCAAGGGAGGAAAATCAGTCTGGTAGTTTGTTTTTTTGAAAATTCTTGACCTTGTATTTTGCCTTCCCACTTATGCACAAAAAACTCGCTTTGAATTTTCTCTCCTTCTCAACTCATTCAGTTTTTAAAAAAATGAAAACAACATACACACACATAAACCTTTTTTTTTTAATATTTATTTTTTAGTTCTCAGCAGACACAACATCTTTGGTTGTATGTGGTGCTGAGGATCAAACCTGGGCCGCACGCATGCCAGGCGAGCGCGCTACCGCTTGAGCCACATCCCCAGCCCTTTTTTTTTTAGAGACCATTAGGCAAGGAGGGCTTTCCCACTATGTCCAATAAGTGGAGCAAAGCATTTCAATGCCCAGAAGTAATCAGTGTTGAACTCATTCATAATATAATAACATTTAGCATATGCAAGAAAGGAAAAGAATAACAACAAAGGGATGTAAAAGGAACATTACATTTTCTTTTCCATAGACTGGGTTATGAAAAATAAACAAAAAGTGTCTGTACACTTCTCATTATACTGATATTTTACAAACCATTCAAGAACCAATCTCTTTCAATTATAAACAGCTTGTAAGCATTTGTATTTATGCCCCCAAAATAAAGAACACAGAAAAGAGTCTAAAACTTTGTTCAAAGAACAAATCAATGTCTATTGAGCTCCCATTCAAAGAGGCAGTATGGCATATTTATTAAGACTGACATATTGGTTTTATTGAACTCAACATCTGAATGCTTGGAACTGCTTGGGTTTTAACTTTCCCACACCAATGACTGGTTTCAGGTCTCTGCCCCCTTTCCATCAGCTGTCTACAAGCTGTGTGATCTTGGGGAAGTGACTCAACTTTATTTGTGCCTTTTCTCCACCTGTGAAATGGGAACAATACTATGAGGGTTAAAATGAGTTAACTGTATAGGCTCTTGGCCTCTTTTAAATTATCAGTGTCTAATGATTATTTTTTACCTATGGGTCCTATTAATATGTTAAAAATGAAAATATAAAAATGTTTCTTTATACTTGCAGCCTTTTATCATAGCACACTTAAAATATGTGCAGACTTGACATACAGGCAGTCCTCCATATCTCAGATTCAACCAACTTCAGATAGAAAATATTTTCTTAAAAAATATCTCAAATAAACAGCTATAGATTTTTTTACTAGTCTATAAACAATACATTGTAATAACTTTACATAGCATTTATATTGTATTACGTATTATAACTAATGGGAGGAAGCTAACTGTACATATTAATCCATTTTATTTATAAGGGACTTTGGCATCCTCACATAGTGTTATCCCTAGAGGTTCTGGAACCAACCCTCTGAGGATATTGAGAGATGACTGTATTTCTGGAAGCAATTAAGGAACAAGTCATTTAATTGATTTATTAGTGCATTTTTGTTATATAGAATAATGGGTTTCATTGTGTTCAACTGATTTTTAGAGGGCTCAGTTGTGTGGCACAGAAATTAAAGAGTAGGGTACACTATGCTAAGGTTTATAATCACCTGAAGCTTCAAGAAGTGGTAAGGTTTTGGCCCTAGAAAAATATAAGAATGTCAGGAGTCTCAATAGAAGACAAGCTCTGAGGTGGGCATGTGCACTGATGTAGGAGTGACAGGCAAGCAGAAGAAGACGTCAGAAAGAGCCCTTGGAAGGGAAGAGGCTGGGCATGGAAAGGACCTCACAGAGACAGGAAGATCACAATGCCAAGGTGAGGGTACTATTATTAAAAACAAATAAACAAACAAAAATATAGTCATCACCAATATCTTCACTCCACTTCATGCTCCTGTTCATATTGATGAATCCAGAAACAAGGAGGAGAGCATCAGAGAAACTCAACTTACTATTCTATATATTTTATGAACAAAACCATTGAAGAAACAGTTATCACACCCTTCCATGATTCTATGCGTGGTAGTTGAAAATATAAAATATTTTCTAAGAACTATTTGTGTTTTTTTTTTTTTTGAGGGGGATAAAAAAGCAAAATCCCTAGTGGAATGTGTTGATATTGTGATATTTACATAATAAAGGACTGGTTTTCTGAGGGATTGTTACCAATGAAAACTAAAATGCATCTTTCAATCTTGATGAAAACTCATCCAATGAAGTGCACTTCATAGTTCAACCAAAGAGAACATCTTTTCCTTTTTGATTTAGGATCCTTCTTCCCTGCCTTTACCAGTATTTTTCACCTTTACTGTTAATTGGTATGCTTTCGTTTCTTTTCCATGAGCAAGGGACACATCGGGCAGGCGTGCTTTGCTCCCAATAAGCCACGGAATCTTACAAAGGCACAGAAGTTCAGCGACTTAGCACCACGTGTGGGATGGAAGGACGGTTTCAGCTAGCCATCTTAACCGTTTTACAATGGCGTCTCTAAACGAAGACTAAGGGCAGAGGCGGGAAACAGGAGGTCAGGGAGCGCGGGTGAGAAACTACCTCGTGTTGAAATGACAGGAGGAACGCCAACTCGGGAGCTTTCTCCACAAGTGTCAATCCCTGGGACCTTTCCTCAGGCTCCCCGCGGGATGCCCAACCTCCCTTCCCCCACGGAGCCCCGCCCCCTTTGTGGCCTCAAACTGAGTCCATTCAAATCTGGCTGTCTTCCCTGCGCCTTGTCAAGCGTGTAATTTGGGGAACTCCTCCCCGCCAGGACCGCCTCAGAGGCGCTACCAAAGGAAGCGCCTCGCTGCCCCCACCTCCAAGCACGAGGCGGCCACCGCGGAAAACCTGCGGCCAGGCACCAGCGCCTGGCTCTGGGTTCTTGGCTCCCAGTGGGGTGGGCGGCGCCGCGTGGGGACTAGAGACTGCGAGTCCAGGTTCCCCCGCCACCGGGCTGCGCAGACCCGGCGCCAGAGCGCGGGCGGGGTTGGCGCTCCGCGGTAGCCGGGCATTCAGTGTGCGCCCCGCGGAGCCGCGCGCACACCCGCCGGCCGTCGGGGGCGCGGCTAGCAGAGGGAGCAGACACCTGTCCCGCTGTAGTGGACCCGAGTCCTTGTCGCGCAGCAGCCAGCGGCAGTGGAGGCAACGAGCGAGGGAAGAGCTTGTGGAGACCAAGTCCACGCTCCGGAGTAAGCAGCCTTAGCCCGAGGCCTGGGACCCTACACCCCGAGCTCCAGGACACCATGGCCCCAAAGATGATCCTCCTCCTTTGCTTGTTCTCGGGCTTGCATGCACGGTAAGTTGCGCGGGGTCCCCGGAGGCCGGAGCCTGGTGAGAGGGCGGCGGGGGGCGCTGTCTGCTGGCTCCGAATCCGTGCTGCGCCTGGCCGTCTGTCGGCTAGGTTGCGGCACAGAGACAGGGAAGTCAACCCGCACTTCACCTGTCCCATATATCTCCAGAAAAGCCTTCTGCCTCTCGAGGCTGGGTGGCTGCAGCCCTTTTCAGCCGGAAATATGGAGACTCAGAAATAAATTGACTCTTTTTCCTTTTTAGGATCTGGTGGTTTTAAGGGGGTTTGATAAACAAGATTATATGGCATTGACCGCATCTATCTCCTTGTCTACCCCTTGTCTCCATCCCAAATGTTCCAGGGACTTACACAGGCATTGACCGACATTCTCAATCAATTCCGTCATTCTGAAAATTTCCAGGACCCCAGGAATGGTGGTTTCCTGGCTGCCCGGTTTAGACCACACCAGCTAAGGGGTTTGGAGGAAAGTGGAGGGATTGGGGCCAGGTGGGCATCTTAGAGCTCTGCTTCTCTGAAAGTACACCCCTGCCAGATCCTGCAGACACTCAAAACACACACACTGCCCTTCTAGATCAGCCACTTCTCACACATAAAAAATCATACACCTATCCCAATAAAGCAAGCATGTTGACATTGCTATTAAATCTTCTGACTAATAATATAAAAAATGATCTCTCAATAAATACCCTTAGTCTTCCTCCCAGAACATCAGTCAGCTAATGAGAATTTAGAAACCCTCCAGGAAGAGATGGAAAGGGCTCAGGAGGGTAGATGGGTAGCAGGATCCAAAGGGTTAAGCCCTGTTGCTGTAAACACACTAGAAATTCTGGGTATGGTTTAATTTGTCTCCAAGCCTGGATCTCTGGCTAGATCTTGCAGACTACCTTGCGCTTTGAAAATCAGTGCAACTCCCTGATTCTTCCCCTACACTAACCCTATAAATCACAGTACACTTCTATTCCCCAAAAACTCTAATTGTGACATTTGTCCATTTCCTGGATCTGGAAGTTAGAGAATTGCAGAGCTTTCTGGTGGGTCGCAAGTTCTGCAGCTTAGGAAGTCTTGCATTTGCATTCATATTTATGAAATAACAAGGAACTAGGAACACACATTAATAAATTCTACAAAATCTGAAGGGTACTCTTTTCTTTCTCTCTCTGATAAAAATGCGGGAAGAAAACCCTGGCCCTCTCCTTCAAACCACTGGTCTTTGCTGAGTTCTGTGTGTAAAAGGCAAACCCCACTGATGACTCATAGACAGCACTCTCAATGAGGCAGAGCACCCCTTGAACCTTTCAGACTAAGTTTCTTCCTTTATAAGTAGGGGATTGGTGAGACACATGGAAATGTGGTGTTTGCAGTCTTCTGTGCCTGGAGATAAGTCTGTTTGGAGGTAGACAGCACTAGGCACAGCATAAATGCCAAGAGTCACATCTACATGACCTTTCTATTGTCACCAATTCAAAGAAGTGACCTGTAGTTTAGCATTAGGTAATCCACTATTAGATCTATAGACGAACATTTTAGAATTGCCTATTTCCTTCATTATCCATTGTGCTCAGTAGGAAGATGTCATAATATCTGATTGTTAGCAGCCAGGTTTCTGGGGATTCCCAAACACACATAAAATCTCTTAGGATTCTGAATCCTTTCATTTGGCCAAGGCAAATGTACTGCTGATTTTCATGTGTTCTTTATCTGAATTCCCAGCCTGCTAGTCATGATTGCACATCATTTGGGAAAAAAAAGTCTAAATTTTATACTAATTTTATTGCATGTATCTCTCCTATGAAAAGAGCTTTTGTTCTTTGGGATTTACAAACATGTAAAATAATCTGATGCCCTGTGTCATCTTTCAAAATAGCTATTAATTCTGAAAGTGTTCTCATTTGCATTCTGGCATGCCTTCCTAGAGTTGAAGTTCTGTGATAAAAGATTCTGACCCCTGTGCTTGGTGTATCAGTAACTCTCTGAGTTTATGGGGGCTCCCCATCCAGTCCCCCCATTGGTAAATTTATTATACAGTAAAACACATTGAATCACACCTGGACATTGAGGATGCCTTAAGGATGCTTACCTACTTTCTGAGGTTAAGTAGCTCTTTTCAATGTCTAAAAATACTTCAAACTTTGCCTCTATCTTTCTGGATGAAGAGAAGGTATATGGCATGAGAATAACATCTGAGCACTGAACAGTTGTGTGACAATGACAGTACATCACTGATTTATTTTTAAAGTGATTTTCAGTGATTTTTTTTAAGATCCCACAATCCAAGTAACAGAATGTTCATAAAGATAATATGTAACTCACTTAGAATTCAGAAAGACAGAAAAGTTCTGTTTATCCACCTTGTAGGTCCACTGAGGTGAGATTTGTTTTTTATCATAGCAGGAATTTTCCTGTGGGGCTGGGAGGTCTGTTTTCAGCAGTATAAGGCTTCATTTTCAGGATCAGGAGAAGCACAGTGCTTGCAGCTGAGGGGCCAAAGCCCCTCCCCCTGCCCGGACTATGCATTATGCCACTCAGCTTCAGAGTTGGAGGCCTTACTGTCCCTCCTGAAAGGGTGAGACAAAACATTCCTAGTTTCCCTTTCTCAGTTCCCCCACTTCCACTTGCCGTGGACACTAGGAAGAAGCTTATGCAATTTCAGGAAAACCCTCTCACTACCACTAGAGGGAGAATTAGACTCATTATAATACCTCTTATTGAAGTAGATTAAAGTAATTTTCAGAAACTAAGGCTGTGTATGTAATGAGGAGGAGCTGATGAGTGTGCTCCATCTGTGTACATGTGACCAGTGGGGCAGTAGAAAATAGCGGAATCTAGAGACCATAATCCGGTTCTGTAGTGGTGGGTAGGGGAAGGTGGCCAGGAGGAAAGGGAAAGAGAATAAAGGAGAGAGATGTGGCAGAGGGAGAGAGGAATGCATGTGACTGAGTTGAAAGGTGTCCTGAGAATGCTGTGCATGATCCACCAAGGAGAGTTACACCTCTTTCTACAGTCTCCAAACACCTTTCTACAGTCTCCAAATCTCAAATGATTTGCCAGATCCTGTGGGCAATGCTTGGCTTCTAGTTGTGTAAAACCATGCTTCATCTTGTTTTTGCAAGATGATTAAAATTTACATTCCTTATATTGCCCCGATAACATGAAAATCTTATAATAACATTTAACATTCTGTAATGCTATTTTTATTTTTAAAAATCAGTCTTATTAATGTTGATTTTTTTTTGGCACTGGGGATTGAACCCAGGGGTGCTTAACCACTCAGCAACTTCACAATTCTTTTTATTTTGAGGCAGCTTTCTAAGTTGCTTAGGATCTTGCCTAGTTGCTGAGGCTGGCTTTGAACTTGTGATCCTCCTGCCTCAGCCTCCAGAATTACTGGGATTCCAGGTATGCACCATTGCTCCCAATTTAGTCTATTTCTTACTGAATATATGTCCTAAATGTTATAAATTCTTATTGATGGTGAGTGTTCAGTGTGAATAAAGATCCACAGCAATTTATATTTTCTCTGGATGATTTATTTTGACCTGTGGCAAATAGATATTCAAGAAATACAATTAGAGTTTAAGATCAGCCTAGAATGAATTCAAGAAGTCATTCTACAAGACATGATATATATTCATTATCAGCATCTCATAAACATGTTACAGTTGACCCTTCATATCCAGGGGTTCTGCATTTGAAGATTCAATCAACTATGGATTGAATATATTGGAAAAAAATTATCTCTGATAGACACATACAGATTTTTTCTTGTCATTATTCTCTAAATAATAGTGTCACAAATATATAAATGACATTTATATTTTATTAACTTTAAGTCATCTAGAGATGATTTAAAACATCTGGAGATTATTGCAAATATGATGCTATTATATATGAGGGACTTGAGCATCCCCTTATTTTGATATCTGCAGGAGTCCTGCAGGATATAAGGAGAGGCAACTGTTTTCATCCAGGTTTAGAGTATCTGAAAACTGCTCTGGTGTACCAAATGGTTTAATACTCATAAAAGACTCATTTACATGCGTATATACATTTTATGTATTACAGTATATACTCATATGATTCTGAAGACTTTAGAAGGGTTGAACTTTAAAATGTTTATAATTTTCACTAATTTCATGTTTATTATAGATTATTTAGTCAGTTCTAAATATTCACTTCAGGAAACTCATCTCCCAGAGCCCAAGTGCCCTAATGTAGCATTGGCATTTTTGGTTCCTGGCTGAGAATATGAACAGAAATGAGCCTATACCCAGTCAGGACAAATCTACCTCAATGCAGTTTTCTTTTCTGGGTTTTGTTCTCTTGTGAAGGAGAAAATATTCAAGGCACATACACTGACAAACTGGAAAGGAGGTGATTGGTTTGTTTTACAAGCTTTCCTGCCAGCCAGTGACAGTCCACCTGCAAGTAAATGCTGCTTCAGGGCAGAAGAGACTGTGCTTTCCAAGCCCAAATGGTTGCGTGGTTGAGATGGCTTCACTCACTAAGAAAACTTGCTTGTCGTCTTGAGGCCTCTCAATTTAAGTACTCTGTCGGTGTTTATCAGCTGGGAGAGGGAATCTCCATGTTCAGCTCTGCAAAACAAGCAGAGACACCCAAGCATTCATTGGGATCCACTTATTAAGAACCCAAGATGTGGAAGACATCTTAAATTTTAATTCCTAATATCTCTGCTAGCCTTCTGTGCAAGAAATGAATCAGTTTGTGTTTTACTTAAATATGAAAATTGCCAGAGGATTTTCACCAACCATTTTTCTGATTGTGGTCCCTGGCAAGAGTGCTGGTAAAGCAAGATACCTCAGAAGGTCTGCATGCCTACCTCAAGCCCTAGATTCCAGTTTCCAAGAAAAGCATAGTCAGAACCAACTATTTTTAATGAGTCCCTTCTGCAAAATTTATTCTTAATTAGAATAGGAATCAGTAAATAAAGTTTTGGGGCCAGATTCTCCCACCCCAATTTTTAAATGGCTGGTGAACAATGATTTTACTTTTTTGTTTGTTTTTTTTTTTTTATTTTTCAGTACTGAAAATCCAACCCAGGCCCCTAGCATGCTAGAAAAATGCTTTACCACTGCACTATATCCCCATTTTTTAAAAATTTTTAATTTGAGACTAACTTGCGTAGGCTGGCCTCAAACTTGCAATCATCCTGCCTCAGTCTCCTGATTATCTGGGATTATAGCCATAGGCCAATCCTCCCTGACCACCTTTCCTTTTTTTAAATTGTTGGAGAAAATATCAAAATACTTATATTCTGTAAAACATGAAAATTATATAAATTTCAGATTTCATTGTGTGGAAATAAAGTTTTATTGGGATATAACTGTAAAAAAAATCAAATTTAAGTTTTTGCAGGTATAAAACAAAAAGAGCAATGCTATTAGGTACCATTTGGGGCATGACCATGAGTCAGTCACCTTCTGCCAAAGAACAATGCTGCCTGAATGCCCAACCCATTTTTAGTGTTTTAAAACACAGTTATGCAGATTTCCTTGATCAGATATTTTGAGGCTGGCAGGATTATGAAATGTGTCTCATCAATTCCAAGACTCATCATTTTGTTCAAAATTGTAACATTTCTAAATTTGAGGTATATTTTCAAATCAGAGTTAGCTGAAGACATTTCTTCATTTTTTCTTGCATAAACAATGGTGTTACCCTGCTGAGCATCATCACTGGAGAGGATATCGCAAACCTGGGCTTTAACTGAATTTTTTTTATGACAAATGTAGTATCATTAAGACAAAGATTAATTGAGCTGTCTTTTGATTAAAATCTGTCTTACTGTATATGATGTTGATTCTTGGCAAAATATGTCAGCAGAAAACTGAAATGAAGATTTTGTTGTAGTTTTTTCCCTCAGAATTATTAAACAGATGATTTGGGCAAATTCTGTCTTGATGAACTTGGTGAACTTAAATCAGCTGTGAGAGATATGAACAGTTTTGTTGTGCTGATCACATCTACCCTCTGACCCAGTATGAGGTTAGTAAGCAAAAGCTGATCATCAGCATGATTTTTTAAGAGTGGTCTCTTGGGTGACAATCAGATGCCTTCTGAGGTCACTCACAAACATTTCATTATTATCACCTATCAAACTTTATTAGTTTTTAGAGAAAGGAAGCAATTTACATAAAGCAGTTGTGAAGTCTTAGGTACACAGTAGGCCTTCAAGAATTATTTTCACCATAGAATTGTCATTCTCTGAATTTATTTTAAGTTGATTAAGCATAACAATGTATGGTAGCCAGAACCAATAAGATTTCTAAGTGTGGTTCTCACTTCCTCAGTTGGTTTCTATAGTTTTGTTTATAAAACACAAGTTCCCATTAGCTCTGTTGGAGTGACATCTTATGATTGATTCCTACTGATCTCACTGGCAAGCCAAATCTGAAATCTATTTTACTTATAACTAAGTGATCCATTCTTTTGAATGGTTGATATTTTGGATTAGACACAAGACTTTACATTTATCACTATAAAATGCTCATTAATTTTGTTCTTTCTCTCTTTGTTGCCGAAATGCTGTGAACTCTTCTCTTCTATAAAGTAATTGTCATGATTCTCAACTTTTTGGCATACACAAACATTAACTACTTTACAGATTTCAACTTACCAGTTAAACTGGTCTCAACTACAGAAATGGGACTGAATCTAGAACTCAGGTTCCAGAACTGTGAAAAATAAATTATTGTTGTTTCTAAGTCTCCTAGTCCATAGTATTCTGTTATAGCTGTCTGAACAAACAGGACATCTCTAGTAAGTGATAAATGAAGGAGGTCCATCTTTTCATTACTCAAAAACACCTTGTTCTGTATTAATTGGCCTCTGGGTCTAATAACAAAGGATTGCATGAGTGAAGTTAAGAAATTAAATACATTATATTTGAATATATTCCTAGAAGCAAAACAAAAAGCAGGAATAAAAAAATACATTTATAGAAGTCACTGCAGAAAATTTTGAGAAGAAATTATTTGAAAATAAAAGGTTCTCAAGAACACTTATAATAAAAAATAACTTTGCCTTAAATATCAGAGGATTTTTATTATTTTACTTCATATAACTTTTTTTTTACTGATTTCAGAATCTATTATGAGCTACATGTGGTGGTGCATGTCTATAGTCCCAGTTAATTGGGAAACTGAGTCTAAGGGATCACCTGAGGCTAGGGGTTAAAGCCCAGCCTAAGCAGCATAGTAATATCTCCTGAAAACAAGACAAACAAAATCCAGAAATAATACTAATCAAGACATTGTGGTATTGATATAAATATAGACATATAGACTGATGGAACAGAATTGTTAGTCCAGAAACTCTCATATTTTTAGTGAATTTATTTTAAGGTAATTAAGTGAGGATCAAAAAAAAAATCTTTAAAGAATGGTGCTGGGACAACTGACCATGGATCACTTGACTGTATTTTATTCCGCTTAGCACACTTCACATATTTCGCATTCCTGACTTAGGCTCCTACACATCAGGTTTTTGAACATTGATCTACCCAATCACCCATTGCTCAGATTCTATAAGCCATTTCCTTTGTGTCTTAGTTCCTTTAAGTACTGCTCTAACAGAATACCTGAGACTGGGTAACTTATAATGAATGAAATTTATTGGCCCACAGTTTGGGAGGGCAAAAAGTTCAATAGCAAGGCACCAGCGTCTTGTGAGAGCCTACTTTCTGGGTGATAATATGGGAGATATCACATAACAGAAGGAGAGAACAAGAGGGGTGAACCCACTCCTGAAATAATGGTATTAGTCCATTTATGAGGGCAGAGACCTTATAAACAATATACCCCTTAAAGGTTTTATCTATTCTTTTTTTAGTACATTATTGATTCTCATTTTGACATAGTTATACAAGCATGAAATATAGTTTGCTCTAATTCAGTTCCCAATAGTTTCCCTAGTATTTACAAGGTCCTGGGTTCAATTTCTGGTACTAAAGAAAGAATTTTTTAAAAAAGTAAGTGGACAGTGGGCATTTCTAATTTTACAATTTTTGAATTTCTTAACATTTAGGTGATCTTTAAAAAAAAGTAGGTATTTTTTCAAGCGTAAAATGGGAATAACAAAAGCCCAGCCTCAAAAAGTTGCTTTTGAGGAATAAGTAACAGTACATTCTCTTGGAACACTCTCATACACGCTGTTATTTCTTGTTGTGCAGTGAATATTTTCTTAACAGATTTGTGATATTCAGGAAGCCTTAAGAAAAGCTATGACAAAATAAAATACTTTTTTCCATTCTCCTACTATTCCCTATTTTAGTTCTAACTTAACACTTACATGTTATTCTTATCCTTTCCCTCAAGAAACCCCACAAGTTTTCCTCAGTCTCACATTGTAATGTTTAATCAAGTTCTATCTTCCTTGGATAAATCACCTACATCTAAACTTCCCACTCTTCAATTTTGATCCTAATTTGTCTACCCCAATTTTCCATTTCCTCTGAAGCTTATGATCTGAAAATCAGATTGATACTAATTCCACTGGTAAAAAAAAAAATGTGCTTTACACATGAGCAAAAAACTTAGTAATTTACATGTGTGAAGTTATTGAGGTCTTTTGAAAATTCAAATTTATATGCACACACACACACCTATGTGTACTCTTTATATATATATATATATATATATATATATATATATATATCACACTCAATCAAATAATCAATTTTTTTGTCATACTACATATGCTTCTAAGTCATAATAGGAATATAAAAGTTGGTATTAGTCCCATCCTGATAAAATAACTTTTAAATCATTCACAATATAATTTAATAAAAGATGTATTCAAAAATTAATTTTAAAATATTGCACTATTAAGGTATGGTGGAATATGCCTCTAATCTTAGCTCATAGGAAAGCAGGAGGATCAGAAGTTCAAGGCCCTGAGTAAATCAGCAAGACCCTGTCTTAAAATAGAAAATAAAAAAGGCTGGAGATTCAGCTAGTGTTTAACCTCCTCTGGCTTCAATCCTGGTACAAAAAAAAAAGTATTGCCCATGTTCATAGTTTCATATATCTTATATGAATATTCTTAATTAAAAATGGAAATGTTTTATCAATAATTACATATAGTGTGCTTTCTAAATGTTTTTATTTTCTGGTTAAAGATTTCATGAAGAAGACTAAAATAAAGTATCAGCATATGTTGATTTCATTAAATAGTAGCTGGAGCACTTTCCCCTTCTCTGTGCAAAATGAATGTGCTATGAGAACAGTTGCTAGAATTTGATAAAGCAATTAGAACATAAGTCATGAGAACATAAATATTAAAGGAACATTACATATCATACAATTATGACATACATTCTTTCCACAAATGAATAAGATACTTCAGGGGTTACTGACATTAATGCATTCTGAATAATTTGTAATTTCTACCGTCATAATGTATAGTACTTTCAGTTTTTTTCTTTAACATATAAATACATTTGTATTAACTTGCTAGTTAATGGATTGGAAAATAGTACAATAAAGTAGGCAGAGAGGCATAGCTGTTAAACTTTTTTTTTCAGTCAGTGATGATGAGATATTATTGTGAGAGAATTCTTACATAAAACACTTTTTAAAAATACCTCTACTCTTTTATTGACTTGTTGCAATTCCAAATTAGTATCTTTTGAAATCTCTAGCAGGTAATTACATGCATTTATTGTGAATTATTTTTCTGCATTCTTTCAACGAGAATTTATTAAACATGTTGAACACTTATATTGCAATAGGAAATGCAATACACATCTTGAGGTACTAAAAGTATGTAGACATATACAGAATACAAAACAGACACACATGCAAATACCTATTAATAAGAAAACTTCATAATCTGAATATTTTATTCCTGGAAATCTAATAAACATTCTACAAACTAGAAAACTAATTTATAATAAATAAATATTTATTGTTAGGAAATTTGAAAGTAAATAGCCTTTTGTCATAAAATATTTGAATGGACTTCATTATCCCACATAGTACATACTGGGGTGGTTATACAGCAATAAGAGCCATAACAGTAACAAAGACACTACCTATTACAATTACCTTGTTTCTTATTATTTGAGTGGGAGGGGGGTGCATGCAGTGTGTACTAGAGATTGAACTCAGGGGCACTGAACCACTGAGCCACATCCCCCTCCCAATTTTGTATTTTATTTAGAGACAGAGTCTCCCTGAGTTGCTTAGTGCCTCGCTTTTTCTGAGGCTGGCTTTGAATCCAGGATGCACCTACCTCAGCCTCCCAATCCACTGGGATTACAGGAGTGGGCCACTGTACCTGGCTACCTTGTTTCTTTATTAAAGGAATCATTTTTTATCCTTCCTGTCTACAGGTAGTGCCAATTACCATCAGATTTCTTCCTGTTTTGATCACCATAATTTATTTCATATAATATATATGATTGCTTAGAGGAGTTTGGGTTCACAGAAAAATTGAGAAAAATGCATTGAGTTTTCATATATTCACTATCTCACACATGCATAGTCTTTCTCATTATAAACATAACCTAAAAGGTTAGCACATTTATTACAATTGATAGACCTATTTTGACACATCACTGTAACCAAATGCTTGTAGTTTACACAAGGGTTCTCACTTGGTATTTTGCATACTATGGGTTGATAGATGCTTGTGAATGTGTACTTGGTATTATTATACCAAATATCTCATCCCCCACCAAAAAATTCCTGTACTCTTCCTTTTCATAGTTTTCCCTGCTTAATTCATGCCAACTAATAAGCATTTTATAGTCTCCATAGATTTCCTTTTCCAGAATATCACATTGTTGAAGCAATAAAGTACATAATATTTCCATATTGGCTTCTTTCACTTAGTAATGTACATCTGAAATTCTTTCTTGTTTCACAGTCTGATAGCTAATTTATATTTAGCAATCAATAATATTTAATTGTCTGAATGTACCATATAGTTATTTATCGATTCATCTATTACAGAGCATCCTAGATGCTTACAAGTTTTGGCAATTATAAATAATGCTGCTGTCAACATCCAGGTACAGTTTTTCATATAGATATATCTTTCCCACATTTTTGTAAATGTTCAGAAATACATATGATAATAGTATGTTCAGTATGTTCAATATTTACTATTCCACTTTACACTTTACGCTTCCATCAGTAATAGGTAAGAGTTCCTGTTGCCTTACAACCAGGCATATAGTGATGGATTTTGGTTATTCTAACAGGTGTTCAGAAATTCCATGGGCTTTCAGATGCAAATACTTAATTATATCAAAGGACAGTGATCCAGGGGTAGACTGTGCTCAAATGTGGCCTTCCTCACCTGAACAATATATGGGGTTTGAAAAAAATTCAAATATATTTTTGTATGAGCTATTCAAAGTTTAAGTTTTTAGAAGATATTTTCAAAATTCAGTGAATGTTTTATCCCCATCTTAGACTGATCTCCCACTCTCTTTGATTTCCTCTGGGTAGAGAGTTTACAATATTTTAACATTCTGAAGTACTGTCAATGTTATGCTTCTACTTTCAAAATTAGAAAACTGTATTTTACTTTCTAACTACAGTTTATATTTAGGATTACTTTCCTTATGTTTACTATAACTATTTTGTCTGTTGACACTTTTAAAAAGGAAACTATCTATGATTGCAAATATATATTTTATGTGAATGTATTTTGAAGAGAAGTTGAACCCTTGTCTGAACAGTTGTGAAAGACACAGTAATGTGAGACACACCTTACATTGATTGCTAATTTTATTGTTGTTTAAATATTCTTAAATTCTAAAGATTTAACTTTATTGATTTCATCGAAACATTTTAAATAACTTCTGTCCTTGGTATTCCATTTGTGATGATTTTGAAATATTTTCTTTAACATTCTTTTTCAGTTTTACTGATAGTGAATAGTAACTTCTCTTATAATCCAATTTTAAAATTTTTATATCATTCTATTTTTTATTTTAGTTTTGTTTGACATGTATGAATTCTACATATTAATAGTGTTAATTGTGATATGTCCACCCAAGCAAGCCCTGTATACTAATCTCTTTTATTGTGCATGGTACTGAGGATTGAACCCAGGGGTGCTCTGCTACTGAACTACATCTCCAGAAATTTTTATTTTACTTTTGTATTATTTTATTTTGAGACAAGGTCCTGTTAAATTGCAGAGGTTGGCCGCTTCTTCATCCTCTCCTGTGGCTGGAATTACAAGCATGCCCCACAATGCCCAGCTGCAACTTCTATTTTTAATAGTTATTTGGCTGGGCATGATAGCCTTTAATAATGTTGTGATTCTGAAGATAACTTTTTATGACCTCCATCACAACAGTTGACAAGACTGCTTCTCCTCTTATTGTTACTTTTTGCATATGCATTATTATCACTTAATAATTACTCTGTTGATGTCATCTGTTTTTGTTCTGTATTCTCACTGTGATGTTTAGATGTAGATTTACTTTAATTCTTCCTGAATATATCATTTTAGAATCAGTTTCTAAGTTCTTATTAATTATTCTGTCAATACTATCTCTTCATTTTCTTGAAATTTTCATTTCAAAATTTCTTTTAAGTAAGTGTGAATTATGTAATTCCATTCTTAATATGCCTTATTTTTCAACATGTTAGTTTTGCTAGATGGAACCATCATATGATTTCCTACAATTACTTCTTCTAATTAATTGATGCTTTCTTCATCAATGTGTAATTTTTCTTGCCAAAATGAACATTTAGTTCAAGTTCCAAAAATCATGATTTTGTTTTATTGCCACAGGTTATGAGATTATTTCTATTGGGTTATTAATTGCTATGGTTTGAATTTAGTTTGTCACCTCTGAAACTCATGTTAGAATTGCATTGTCATTTCAATGGGGTTGGGAGTTATGGGCTTTAAGAGGGTTTCATGCAGAACTGAAATGATTCTCATGGATTAGACTGGTCACCATGAGCTTTCTGTTATTATAAATTCAGGTTTCCCTTTGTATATTGTGTCTTTGGCATGTGTCCACTTCCCTTCCTCTTTATGTTTGAATGGAGGCCAATGTCATGCTATTGGACTTCCCAGCCTCCAGAACTATGAGCCAAAATAGATCCCTAGTCTTTATAAATTATCTAGTCCAGGTAATCTTTTAAAACACACTAGATCCTCAGTTAACACAGAATATTTTTTTACATCCTTACATGTTTGTCATTTTTGGATTGTAAAACAACTATTGGACAGATTTATTTTGGAAGCATCAAGGATACCAAATGAAAAATTGTGTTTTCAGCATAACTTTTCATTTGTTTATATTATGCATCTCATAAATAGCATCATTTTGAAGTTAATTTCTTATCCTAGTGGCTACCAGATGATATTAACTGTGTAAATAAGATCTCCAAACCACACGAGGCACAAATCGGTGGATTAAATTCTTAAATGTTGTCTTTTTAATTCTGTTTCAAGCAGAATATATGGAAAGTGAAGTATTTAGAACTATTTGGCAGAATATGAAGGAAAATATATATATATATATAAAATTTATAGTCTTTGGTTTTATTAACTTTGGTGTATGTTCCAGGGGTACAAATTTATGTACAACAGGAAATGAAAATATATCACAGAGATCCAGAGACTTGGCCTGAAATGGACATTTAATCCATAACCTCTAAGTTGGAAGATCAGCATTTCCTGCCAGTCCCACACTAAAGAAAATCTCACTATCAAATTTCCAGTTTACCATCCTGCTTGGCTTTTATCAAATGATTTCATTCTTTCTAGTTGTTCTCTGAGTACATAATATTATTTTGTGTTTAATGACTGCATTCATACAAGTTTCAAACACCTTTTTTTAACATGTCATTTAGTTTTCCACAATTCCAAAATCAGAAGTCAGAGTTTAATCCAAATAATTATTATTATTTTAATTATTCTTGTAACTACTTAAACATACGAAGGGCCTATGCTCATGATGAAAAAATGCATCATGATCTTAGTAAAATTTTCTAAAATTTGAATAGCAAGGAATTTCTTTTCTTTTTACCACTGTAATTACTCTTTCCCCAAGTAGTCTAAACTACAGGGATTCTTGATAGAAATGCAAATAAAGGAAATCACAACACTATTACCCAACTCTCAATTCCTACCATACATGTGACATGAAGCGTGTGACTCCATGTCTGTGAAGTTTAACTATTGAAAACTTTCAAGACTGATTTCTCCCATTTTTCCTTCTGCTCCTTATCTGGTCAAGCTAACATCAAAGCTCTGCTACTCCCTTTATACCATCAGCTAGGAATTCAAACCACACAAGATGGCTTACACCCTGGTGACACCCCTTGACCGCCATAAAATCATTCAAGCCTGTCTCCTTCCTGCCTTTTCAACTACTTTGGATGTATTTGGAAGCCTCCTTACTGTCCCCACAAAGCCTTGTTACATGAGGGACAGACCTTTCACCCCTTTGCCTTGTTATGTGTTTTCTGATAATTTTTGATGTTGAAATCAAAATTGAGGTGGAAGTTCACACAGTTTTGGTGCAGTAATTAAACAACAGCAGAATATTTGGCAAAACACTCTTTATAAAATGTAAATCATGCCATGATTTATTGATAATATTCAAATTATCATCAGCCAACATGTTTTTTATGAAAAAATAAAAAATATTGCTTAAAAATAAATTTAAATGAAAAAATGTGTACATGTTTAATAATGATGTTTATTCAAGAATAGGGAAGTTAAAAGGTATATCAGTATGGTTTGGAATTTATATTAATTGATTTAAATCCCTTCTACTTCAGAGATATGTTTTATTCCTAATTTTCAAATGGCACTAAATGGAAATCAGAATGACTACAGTGAAAAAATATGATAAAATTTAAAAAATATATTTTTAGTTGTAGATGGAAACAGTACCGTTATTTTGCTTATTTAGTTCTTTTGTGTGGTGCTGGGTATTAAATCCAGAGTTTTATGCATGCTAGTCGAGAGTTCTACCACTGAGCCACAACCCCAGCCCATGATACGATTTTTGTACATTTTAATTTGAACAAATGAGGTTTTCTTTGTTCAATATTATTTCTCTTTTCAAATATTGATACTATACCTAAGTTATATCTTTCAGTTATTTCTCTTTTTTGATAAGACAAATTAAACTGTGAACTGTGTGTGTATGTGTGTGTGTGTGTGTGTGTGTGTGTGGGCATGTGAGATAGGGAGAGGGAGAAAAAGGGGTTTAAAGAAGATTATTACTAAATTTGTGGCCTGGCAAATTCAAAATAAGAAGAGCAGGCAAGTAGGCAGAAACAAAAAGAAGGAGAGCATGTTGTCGTCTGAAGTTTGATTTATATTTGTCAGTTTGTAGGACAGGTTGTAACCTCAGGCAGTTTTTAATGCTGCAGACTTGAAATAAAATTACTTTTCTGGAGAAACACTTTTTGTCCTTAAGTTCTTTGACTAGAAGAGGGGCACATGCATTATCAAAAGCAATTTTCTTTAAGGTATCTAGTTGTAGATGTGAAGCACATCTTCAAAATACATTTAAGGCAATGCCTGTGTATGAATGATTAAATAAGTACCACGATGTAGCCAAGTTGATACATAAACTATTACAGTGGAAAAATTACTATGTAATTGTTATGCTTCACGCACACTATTGTATCAGCCATTGGGATTAAATTTCTTCAATAAAGTAAGACAAAGTAAAAGTGATTTCTTTCTTTTTTCTTGTTTGTAATACTGAACATCAAATGGTCAGTTAAAAGCAGTTAAATGGATTATTTATGGGCAAGAATATGAAGCACAAAGAATGGTGGCTCAGTGGTAGAAAGATTCCCTAGAATGTATTAGGCCCTGGGTTTGATCCTTAGAACAACATAAAAACAAATAAATAAAATAAAGGTATTGTGTCCATCTACAACTAAAAATATAAAAATCACAGTTATCTATATTTATGAAAATGCTTATCAAGGCATATAAAGAAAGTATAAATCAAAAAATAAAAATAAATGCTGAACCTAATATATAAAAGCATAATTTTAATTCTCATGTATTATACTAATTATGATATACCTATGGAAGTATCAGAGAGTCATGTCAAAATTTTGAGTGATTATCCTTGTGTAATGTGATAATAGGTGGAATTTATATTTTCTTAAGTTTCAGACATTCTTCTAAGTGTGTTCTTGTACATATCAATATTTAGGTATTTTATCTGGTCATATGCCCGAAATCCCAGGAGCTCTGGAGGCTGAGACAGGAGGATCGTAAGTTAAAAGCCAGCTTCAGCAACACTAAGTTCCTAAGCAACTCAGTGAGACCCTGTCTGTAAATAAAATACAAAATAGGGCTGGGGATGTGGCTCCATGGTCATGTGCCCCTGAGTTCCATTCCCAGTACTCGTATCCCCGAAAATTTATATATTTTATACTACTGATCCATATCTTATGTACAACTTAGTCAATATCAAATATAAGAATAATGAAGGTAGGTTGGTTTTCTTTTTTGAGGTTGTTTTAAAGTAAATATTTAAGCCATAAATAAAGTAAAATATATGCTGAAGTATACTTAGAATGATTTCAAAAGAACTGAATTAGATAAAGACTAGAAACAATTGCTTAGAGCTAGCCACAGTATCCACATGAATATTATTTTGAATGTTGTCAGAGCTGATCACATGCATGGTATCTACAACACCTGTTCCTTCCTCAAAACTGAACAGTCGGGTGAGCACAATGAGGTCATTAAAACAGGAGTAAATGATACTTGAGAGACCCAATTGACTCCTTTCAAACCGCCTTATTGTACACTATGTCTAATAGATTTAAATCATGCTTTATAAATAAGAAAGGTGAAAGGTATCTTAACAGTCATTTTTCAGAGGTTTTAAAAATACTAACTTTGTTGAACACTAAAAGAGTTTAATTGGATTTTAATGGATTTATTGTAAAAGCAAGTGGCTTTTTTTAGTATATTTTATTACTACATTTTATGGAAATCACAATAAAGAGAACAGCCAGCATGTCAACTATTTTGTTATAAACTCATCTATATATACCAAAAGACAAATCTTCACAAAATATACAAATCCAGGTTGAGGAAAATATGTATTATATTAAATTTGCTGATTCTTTGCAAACAAGTATAGCTACCTACTGAGAAATCTGTCATAAAATAACAGAAATGTCTAAAACATGATGTAAGATGAATTGTTCAAAGTCATCTGAAGGCAAAGAACTATGCAACAGTCATTTTGAGACTCTTCAGCTCCATTATTTGATTGTTGACATTGGAGTAACTTTACTTGGAAGTCAAACCTTTTTTGTATATTTAGTACATTTTCATTGTATTTTATTCATTAAGGCATATAAGGTGTCAGTTATAATTTTGAGAAAAATTGAAAAACTTACTCTTTCTCTACTACAATAGTCAGTTATGTGATACCAGGAAAAGATATGTTTGACTTCTAAATATTTATTTTTGTGATATTATAGATTGAACCCTGAATATCATCTATGCTAGGCAAGCATTCTATCACTGAAACCCTGACATCTATAGAGAGAATAATTTTATGCTTATTTTTGATAGTTTAACAATGTAATCAAATAATGAATGTAAAATAAGCAGATCTTGTAAATGACTTATTCTATTCTAGAACTATATGTATTATATATATATATATATATATATAGATATAGATATAGATATAGATATAGATATAGATATATATAGATATAGATAGATATATAGATATAGATATAGATATATATCATATTTTTGAATAAACTACCATCAGCAAATATATGCCAGCATCACCACAATTTGCTGCACTAAACGTAGTTACATAGTCTAGGCAAGTTCTGTAAGCAGTTCAAAGTGGAGAAATCTATCAATATGTCCGTCTCCTCCCAAAGTCCGTTGCCTCCCAAAGTAAGTTGACTCCTTGATTGAGCATACTTGTTGAGTTATATTCATTGGGATGAAGATAGGAATTCTGGCAATGATGCTAAAAAGACATTATCCTGAAAAGAATTATTAAATATAATGAAAAGGAAAGGTGAAAGTAAACAAACAGATCTGTTAACCTCCTTAAAAAACAATCCTTAACAGCTGTTTACCTGATTTAAATTAGTAAACAAGCAGATCTGTTAACCACCTTTAAAAACAATCCTTAACAGCCGTTTACCTAATTTAAATTAAGCCATTTAAATCACGTGAATAAAAAAAAATCGGATCCATTTTCTCATGAGCGCTCCTCATATATGAAATACGCACACACAGACATACAACACAAAACACAAATGTGCAAACAAACGTACAACACATAAGATAATAATAAAGGCCTTGTAGCTTTACCTAGGTGAAATCTCCATTGCAATGTTTAAAAACTCCACAGTCAAAAAATAAAACTGATCAGAAAAACATTAACCTAGGTTTGTATGAGCTCAAAAATAAAATAAAACCTTATGATGTGGAAAAATGCAATAATAAAATAGATGTTGAAAAAAGCATCCTAGTTAATCACTGTTGCAGATGTAAGAATGGCCAAGCTGGAGTTCTGGATATCAGCTGTTATGGATTTGAGTCAAATCATCTTCTTTTCGATCTGTAGAAATCGTTTTTGTTAGTCTTTCTGGAATCCAAATCGGCTGCTGTTCTCCCTGTGGAAACATGCAAACAGAACTCCGACTCCAGACAATTACTGGGTCAGAACCTTTCCATTGTCCTGTTAGAATATCTTTCCAAAGAACTTTAGGCTTATGCACATTTTTTGGATACATATGCCTTTCCGCAGCACTGATAAATCCAAATTTAAAAAGTTTAGAGTAAAAAGCGTTATTTTAAGTTTATCTTTGGGGGATATATACCCCTTTCTAATTCCCTCTTTTTGCTTTAATAAGTACGTTTTATTAGTTTGATGAGCTCTTTCAACTATGCCTTGTCCCTGTGGATTGTATGGAATTCCTGTTATATGAGTAATACCAAATGATGAGCAAAATTGTTTAAAAGAGGTAGAGGTATAGCCAGGACCGTTATCAGTTTTTAACTGTTTAGGAACGCTCACAGTGGCAAAATTTTGTAAGCAATGAGCTATAACATCTTTAGTTTTTTCTCTGGCATGAAGGGAGCCCATCAAAAATCCGGAAGAAGTATCAACTGTAACATGTAAATATTTTAATTTTCCAAATTCTGGCAAGAGTGTGACGTCCATCTGCCAAATATGGTTAGGTATCAGTCCTCTAGGATTGACTCCAAGATTAACTTGTGGCAAAAAGGTCACACAATTTTGACATTGTTTTATTATATGTCTGGCTTGTTACTTAGTTATTTTAAAATGCTTTTATAAAGTATTAGCATTAACATGGAATGTTTTATGAAAATTCGTAGCTTCTTCTAGTGTAGAGAAAATATGTATGTCATGTGCAGTTTTATCTGCTAAATCATTGCCCAAACTAAGGGCTCCAGGCAATCCTGTATGTGCTCTAATATGTCCTATAAAGAATGGATCTTTTCTGTCTCAGATTAGACTTTGTATAGTGGAAAACAAAGAGAAAACAGTAGAAGAAGGGGAAATCCTACCAGCATCTTCAAGAGATACTATAGCATTAACTACATACTGACTATCAGAAAATAAATTAAATACAGAATCTTTAAACATTAAAAAGGCTTGTAATACTGCATTAAGCTCTACCTTTTGAGCTGATTGTTTGGGTACTAAAAATGTAAAAGTTTGATCAGGGGTAACTACTGCTGCTGTACCATTATTTGACCCATCAGTGAATATATTTGGAGCATTCATGATAGGGGTTTTTCTTGTCATTTTTGGAAAAACTACAGGATGCTTAGACCAAAAAGACAACAAAGGATTAGATGGTAAGTGATTATCAAATGAAACATTAGATTTACACATGATTATTGCCCAAGTATTTAACTCATTAGCTAACTCATCAATTTGATCCATAGTATATGGAGTAATAATTTTATTGGGAGAAATTCCAAACACTCCCTTCGCTGCTTTTATTCCTTTGAGTATTAATTGTCCTACAGCCTCAGGATACCTAGTAAGAATAGTGTTAGGAGAATAAGATAAATGTATCCACAATAATGGACCTTCTTGCCAAAATACTCCTGTAGGAATATTTTTTGTTGGTAGTACAATAAATAATAAAGGCAAACTTATATCAATTCTATCCAAATGTATATTTTCCATATATGTTTCAATAATTTTCAATGCCTTTCTTGCTTCAGGCGTTAACATGCGAGGTGAGTTTGGATCTGATGGACCTTTTAGAATATCAAATAAAGGTCCCAACTCTCCTGATGGTATGCCTAGATAAGGCCTTATCCAATTTATGTCTCCCAATAACTTTTGAAAGTTGTTAAGTGACTTGAGTTGATCTACTCGTATTTGAATTTTTGGTGGACGGACCATGGTTGAGGATAATAGAACTCCTAAATAATTAATTGGAAAATTTAATTGTACTTTATCTATTGCTATCTCTAGATTATAATTTTTTAATAAGTTTGTAAGTGTGGCATAACATTCCCGCAATATGTTTTTATCTTTATGTGCCAATAATACATCATCCATATAGTGAAATATTTGTAGTTCAGGATTTTGATTTCTAAGTGGCTGGATTGCTTTATTAACATATATTTGACACATAGTTGGACTGTTAGCCATCCCTTGAGGGAGTACTTTCCATTCATATCTCTGATCAGGACCTTCATGATTTAATGCAGGGATAGTAAATGCAAAACATGGACTATCCTCGGGATGAATTGGAATTGAAAAAAAACAATCTTTAATATCTATGGCTAAAACATGCCAGGTTTTTGGCAAAGCAGACAATTGAGAAATCCCTGATTGAGCAGGTCCCATAATAACCATCTCATTATTAATGGCTCTTAAATCTTGCAATAATCTCCATTTACCAGATTTCTTTTTAATGACAAAAATGGGAGTATTATGGGGAGATATGGAAGGTTGTATATGTCCTTCCGCTAATTGTTGTTTGACCAGATCATGGGCTACTTGTATCTTTTCTTTAGTCAGGGGCCACTGAGGAACCCACACTGGTCTTTCTGATTTCCAAGTAATTTTTATTGTCTCAGTGGCCCTTTCTGAAAATCCAACCCATGTCTGTCTGTTCCTTGATCTATTTGAATTGGTGCTGCTATACCTTGTCCTTGTTTTCCTAATCTTTTTTCTTTCCTAAAACCTTGTCTAGCCCTAGTAGTGGGCACATTAGGATTGATGTTATTTGTTAACGTCAAACCTAATTGATCTAGGACATCTCGTCCCCATAAATTTATAGGAAGATGATCCAAAACATAGGTCTGTATAGTTCCCTCACATCCTTCAGGATCCTTCCAATCTAATATCATTGCACTTCTATGGGGATTAGTAGCCACTCCTAGGCCTCGAAGCGTTTGAGTGGCTTGTTGTAATGGCCAATGTTTTGGCCATTCCTGACTAGATATGATGCTAAGGTCTGCACCTGTGTCCAGTAGCCCATTAAAGTCGTGTCCTTGAATATTTAGTTTTAACATTGGGCGAGAATCTAAATTTAAAGACAACATAGACCAATCTACACCTGTGGAGCCTAATCCCCTGGAACCTCTTTTTACACTATGACTAGGAAACTTATTATGTAGGCTGGGTATTATTAACAACTGTGCTATTCTATCTCCAGGTGAAATTACTAATATACCTCTTGGAGAACTAGCTATAATTTTTATTTCACCTACATAATCGGGATCAATTACCCCAGGACTTATCATAAGTCCTTTTAATGTAGATGAACTACGTCCCAATAATAAGCCTACTGTCCCTTGGGGAAGAGGTCCTTTTATTCCTGTGGGAATGATTTGAACTTCCATCTCTGGAGTTAGTAGTGCTCTGGCAGAGGCGCAGATGTCCAACCTTGCGCTCCCTCGGGTTTGTCTGATGAGGGATTTAATGGACAATGTGTCCTGGGCACTACTCTGATGGTGTTGCTGGGTTCCTCCACTGCCCCGTATATTTGTGGTTGTGGGCCCCAGAGCATTGGGCCCGGCTGTCCGTTTTTTGGCAATGGAGCCTGATGCCTTTCTCCACGATAACGTGGGTAAATACCTGGTCCTTGTCCTTTTTTTGATAAGGGAGTACCCTCTATGGTGGTTTGAGAACGGCATTCATTAGCCCAATGTCTCCCTCTACGGCATCGTGGGCAAATACCCGGTATTCTATTTCTTTGATACCTAGTTTTGTTAAATCCTCCTCCTATGGGGCAACTCCTTTTAAAATGTCCTGTTTGTTCACAATCATAGCATGTTTTTGGCCTGGCATCTAAAGCCTGTTGTACTGCAGCTGCCAAGACTTGCCCTTGTTCATTAATATCTCTACATAATTTAATATATGTGTTTAAATCTTCATGTCTCCATGGTCTAATAACCTCTCTGCAGCAACGATTTGCTTGGTCATAAGCCAGTTGTTTTATCAATGGCATTGCTTGTTCCGTATCCCCAAATATTTTGGCAGCCGTTTGAATTAGCCTATCTACAAAGTCAGCGTAAGGTTCATTAGCTCTCTGTATTACCTTAGATAGCTGACCTTGTAAATCTCCATGTCCTTGTAAAGTCTTCCATGCCCTAACTGCGTCTGCAGCAATTTGTGCATATATAGCAGGATCATATTCAATTTGTTGCCGCTGACCCTCATAAGTTCCTTTCCCTAGCAACATCTCTAGATTTCTTTGAGGGTAACTGGCTGCTGCATTTTGCCTAGCTGTCTCTGCGCAAAATTCCTCATTGGCAACCTTCCATAACAAATATTGTCCTCCATTTAGCACAGATTTACACATGCTAGCCCAATCTGCTGGCGTCATGTCCAAGTTAGTAATGGACTCAACCATGCTTACCGTGAAGGGAGCTTGGGGACCATAGGTTGTTACAGCCTCCTTTAACTGCTTCACTGTTTTAAAATCTAAAGCACGGTGAATTCGCTGCCCTCCTACCTGTTCAAGTACAGGGCATGCTAATCTTTGAGGTCCTGTCTCAGGATTCCATTTATCAACTACGGGGTTTGAGGGCCACTCAGCTGTCTCTATCGGTGGGGCTGTTGGTTGAATTAAACCCTCTTGTGATAAAACGGAGTTAGTAACAGCCTCCTGTTGTGGCCTTTTTCCTAACAACCCCTTTTCCTTTAAATTTTCTTCCTCTGTCTGACTAGCTCGAGAGACCTTCTCTTTTACTTGATCTAAAATATCTTTCTCCATGTTCTGAACCTCTAACAATTTACTTAACATCTTTTCAGTTTGTTTTAATCTACTATAATGATAACGCAACCCAATAAGGTAACACAAAATGAAACCGAAACTGAATGAAACAAAAACGGAATAAAAAATCGTTGTATCAATTTTCTCTTCCTCAGGGCCGACAAACTTCAAGACTTTAGTCAACCATTTTTTCCAGTTTGCCTGAGAAATTTCTAGGGATAGGCAGCTTGAAAGAAAAACAAAATAAATAAAAAGAAGAACACATTGTTTTTTGAAATGGTCACCCATTCTCTCGCCTTCCCTCAGGGGCGAGCAATTTCACTTACCCCCAAGCTTCAGGCGTTCCGCGTACGAGCCACCAAATGCCGCAGTCTCTGGCTGGGCACAAATCAAGAGTCTCCACACAGCTTGTAGATTCAAACAGCAATTCTTTATTCCCGAACTCACACCGGCCATCTACAAACACGTTCTGGGGGAATCCACGTTCTCTGCCCAAATCCACTCTCTCCCAAATCCACTCTCTGCCCAAATCCACTCCACATGGGCTTCTGTCTCCCAAAATATACTGTCTGACCCTAAACACTCAAGAGGAACTCAGCAGCAGGATACGCCCTATTCTAAAGGGGGAACACCCTAAACACGGATCCTGCCCTGGTCCTTGAGCAAGGTCACCTTTCAGAAGTCCTTCCACTAGACAGCATGGGAGTAAGCTGGCAAGGAATTTGTCATACCTACTTGGCTGATGGCTCCCAGCAATTTATCACTTTTTATTAATATCCTTTCTTCTAAATTTTTGAGAAATATAGGACACATTCAGTATCTATAGTCACTCTATTCTGCAATAGCTCACTGAAACTTCTTATTCTTATCTAACTGAAAACTAATGCCCCTTGATCACCATTTCTCCAACCCCCACTCTAAAAAAGCACAGTTTAGGAGCTATTAGAAAGTAGGATAGGGAGCAGAAAGGAGTATATCTGGGGGCAGGGCAGAACACTTGTTCACTGAGCTTGAGGCCACATGTGTGTATACTACCACTCCACCCATCTACTTTTCAAAGATGTATGCACAATTGTTGCATTGGATATCACTTACAAGATATTATTTAATAATCGTTAAAAAACGATTATTAAGAATTTCAAGACAGAACAGCAGGGAATTAAACCAAGTGCAGGGCTTATTTTGAAGATGGTGACCTCTGGCCTCTGTAACCACATAGATTCATAGATTGTGCAACAATTGTTCCTTTTCATGTGGAGTAGCTTCTGAAATTGAAAAGAAAAGCAATAAATTAGTCCCCGAAAGTCTCCTGTTTTGGGATGTGTGGCAAGTGCTGTAAGGGGATTCAAAGAACTGGGGGTTTCACTGAAAATGAGAAACAGGCTTATAGATATTTGAAGAGAAAATATTTGAAATGATAATAGATTTTAGTTGAATAGTAGGATATAGACAGCATTGTTTCAAAGAGTAGAGAGGTAGGTGAAGGCAAACCGTCAAGCTGATTTGTGACTTCAGGAAGTCAAGTGAAACAGAGCAGAGATGACAACTGGTGTTTAGGGAATATATGCTGTGAGGATCTTGAAGGACTGAGGGTAGATGGAGAGATGATTACTATGAGTGAGGAGATGTGCAAAAGGACAGTTGACCTGATCTGTTTGGAAACTGGTTAGGTTCAGTGATGGAGACAGTGATTTAGGAACCAGACTTATTTATCAATTCTGGGATAAGAGCCAGAATACTGAAATTGAGGACCAAAAGTTCATGTTCTCCTATAAAAAGAGTTGTGTGTATGATCTCAAATGGAACTGCTAACATATGAATAGACCCCTTGTTTCTACATGATATGGATCAACTGGTAACCTACCTTACAAAGAATGGCAAGAGTTACAACATCATGAGTATTCTTCATACTTTAACTCTGGCCAGCAAGTGAAGTGCAATTATAATGAAAAGTTGCAAGATTAGTGAAGTTAATAATAAATGCTCTGCTAGGAAACATGCTGCAACTTTTAAAACCTGGAATATTCACGCTTCCTTTTCTTCTAGTATTTAATACTATGAAAACTCACTTCTTTTTCTCTGTGGTGGAGACAACAGGGTGGCCCCTTTCAGCCAAACCCTGGTTTTCTTGTTACTGGTGAGCTCTCTCTTTGGGTGAGAGAAAGACCTATGACCAAATGTAAATTAACAGAATATAGGAAAGGTGATGGGATTTCACTTGTAGGATAAATTTATGTAACATTATAATCCATGTTATGAAAGATAATGGTCCATCCTTGTTGGCCTTTAAGAATAAAATGCCACATTGGGGTGGCACTCATGGTATTGAAGTGAGAGCTGACACTAGCCAGCTGCTCAACTGCAAAAAAACTAAGGCCCAAAGACAAAGAGTTCACAAAGACCTGAATGCTGCTAACAACCATATGAGCTAGAACTGGGATCTTTCCCAGTTGAGGTTCATTGGAGGCTTAATCCCCCATCCAGATCCTTCACTAAAGCTTTGTTTGGCCCTGCAGCAGAGAGCCTGGCTAAGCCATGCCCTGACTCCTGACCGTGGCATCTGTGAGAAAGTTAGGGTGCATGGTCTTAAACTACTCAGTCTGTGGTAACAGGCTGAGAAACTTTAGAAAATAAATACAGTCCCAGAACCCATGATTCTGAGTTATATATTTGACAAAAGCCGATGAAACTGTTCCCAGAGATGTGAAGGAACGCTTAGGCATTTATTGACTTGACCATTAAATTATAATGTGTCAAAGAATGAGGTTATTTTTTCATATTTAGATAATCTAAACATTAGCTATTATAAATGCTTGGCCTATAGAGAGCACCAGATGGGTATCTACCCAAAGATTGCCCCATTAATCAACTTAGAATGCCAAAAGTAATCATGTTTTAGTCACACATTAAAAAGTCTTTCCTGTCTTAACAATAAAATTTAAATCTAACATAAATTCTCTCAACAACTACATATTAAATAAAAAATAAGAATTTAGCACTTACAGTTTGAATCTTTATAGAAACAATAAAAACATTAAATAAAGAGTTCTCCTTTTTTATTTGTTCTAGTTAGTTATACATGACAGAAGAATGCATTTTGATTAATCATATAAAAATGGAGCATAAGTTTTCATTTTCCTGGTTGTATTCGATTTACAGTTGTGCCATATATACATATACAATCATGCATGTACATAGTGTAATGATGTTCATCTCATTCCACCATCTTTCCTGCCCCCATGCCCCCTCCCCTGATCCTCTCTACCCTTTGCCCAAAGTTCCTTCATTCTCCTTATGCTCCCTCCCCAACCCCATTGTGGATCAGAATCCACTTATAAGAGAGAACATTTGGAGTATGTTTTTTTTGTGTGTGTGTGTGGGGGGATTGGCTTATTTCACTTAGCATGATATTCTCCAACTTCATCCATTTACCTGGAAATGCCATAATTAAGAGTTCTTAGCTTGTTGAATTTTCTGTTTTCTGTGAATGTCTCTGCTTTGACATAAATAGGATATATTATAAGACCATGTACATATCTTAATTAATAGATTTTTATTTAGCAAATAATTTCTTATTTCAATAGATATAAAATTAGTCTAGACATAAAGAATAACTGAAGGGAAATCCAACTGCTAGGAAAGGTTAAAAAGGCCTGAAGTTAACTTGTAGTTTTATCCACAGAAAAGCATAATCACATACAGCTATTTTTTTTTATTTATTGTATTTATTATTGTGTTTTTTCAGATCACAATTATTGACTATACTCAGATTTTCTTCACCTGATGCAACTACAGAGATGTAGTGTTTTATTTGATATTTCTAATTTTAAAACATACCTCTCACAAGCACTAATAGAGTATTAAAATATAAGTAAAAAAGGAACATTTATAAATGAATAATATTGATGAAACAGGCAAAGCTTTTTTCCAAAGGTAAATAACATAAGGTTTCCCACAAATTATACATGATCTTCTGCCAGATGACATTAGGATAGAAAATAAAAGAATAAAGAAATAAAATATTAGGAGTGTCAAGCTTGTCAGAAAATGTTAACTGCATACTCAGTGTTTCTGGCATAGGATAGGGTTCAATTCTTGTTTAAGAATAAGGAGATAAAAGTGCTGTCAAGAAGGGTACGCATTAGATTCTGAATAATCTGTTGATGATGACCAGTTTTTTGTTTTGTTTTGTTTTTTTAACCAAGGGTCAAAATAACTTATCACAAATGAAGCAGGCTATGTAGATGACAATCTTTCATATAGCAGTAAAATTTAGCAGAATATACAATGGAAATATTAAAGGTATCATTCTTCCTTTTGCTACTCTGCCATATATGAGTGCCTTTTACCTGAAAAAAAAATCAGCATTAAAAACTAGAGAGAAAATCATGAGCATGCTTTATGGAGATTCTCTCTTTATGTAGACTACACTAGAAAGAGAAGATGAATTTTCAATAAGTGATCTCAATTAATAACTATGATTAGGAGAAAGAGAATAGATCTATACGAGCAAAATACATGGAGACATCTAACTGGAATAAGAGCATCTAAGAGGAAACTGAGAGAACTGCTACCTGAAAGAAAGTTTTAGTGAGTTACAGCTTTAATGGAAACATGAACCATGGACAGGGCTTGGAAAAATAGGTGTGCACCTTGGAAAGGTATTGAAGGACAGGAAAATGTCTTATGTGCTCCTAGCTTAGACTATGAAGGGAATTGACAGTTATAATTAAAAATGCAATACTTTAGCTAGCCTCAGTGGCACACAGTGGTAAAGTCCATCTGGGTTCAACCCATGATCCTTGGTACTAATAAATAAATAAAACAAAAACAAAACAAACAACAACAACAAAAAAAACAATAACAAAAACACAATGATTTACATCACATCTTACCTCAAGTCATTCACATGGAACAAAAGCAGCTTAACATTCAAAATCAGGCTTTAGCAGATAAAGTTCCTTTTTCTCTGTGGATAAAACTATTCTAAATCTCTCAGCCTACATGAAAAATTGTTTGAAGTTGAGAAATTTGAATGAAAGGAATTTTTACATCTTGTGAAGAGTGGTTCTCTTTTCTCAACTAATAGAAGAAGAAACTGAGGCATAGGGAAGCTAATCTACAATCACAAGGAAGAAGTCCTGTAAGGATTCAAACCTAGGGGTTGCCCATAAATCTTGTGGGCTTATCGCTTTCTGGACTTCAGTATTCCTTTTAGAGATCTTTATAACAGCTAGATTTCTTCAATTCAGAGAACTTACTTAATCAATGAGACTAAAAAGGCAAATGAGAATATTTTAGCAAGCAGTCCAAGATCAATTTGTCAGATTTGACAAGAACCACAAAGGAAAGGATCTACTTTTCTTGGATGATTAAACCAGCTACTATTGAGTAAAAACATTTACTTACTGTCATGCAAAATAGATCAATTAATGTATTAACATTTTAAAGTCTTTCAGAATTAATTAGATATGGCCCAAGAAAAGGAATTGCAAAATTTTAGCAAATATAACTCTGACAGATCTGTAATTAACATGAGTCCTTGAATGGACTCTTTTGGCTCCACCCCAACACAATTTAACTTAGTGCCAGAGGTAAACTTCTGTCATGTCAATCCACTGATATTTGGGTGGAAGGTTTTATTTATTTATTTTTATAAGAGCAAACTAATAAAATGGAAAAGTCAAGCATACCTCTGTGCATTTGCCTCATAAATAGGAAAGACATAGGTAGGCCTAATTATTCCCTTGAGGAGAACTATTTTATAACATTTTAATCATATAATTTCTTCTGATCTCTCAACATATCTTACTTGGAAGAACATAACTCCTTTCATTTTACACTTATCTTACATCTAAATTGATCTCTTTCCAATGGCCTTCCAATAGATTCACCCTAGTGTGGTCTCTCCATAAACACAACAATACTACTGCTTTTAATATTTCTATCCATATTTACATCCCTTAGTTTATTTATTCCCATTAGAAATGTTATATAAAATGGTTATATAACAAGTCTCTTTTTGTCTTACTTTCCACATCTAAATATCATATTAGTCAAGAGGTAGTTTTAGTCAGGTCCTGCTAATTTATTCATGTGCACAGTCAATGCTGTATCCATTTATAATATCACAGGAGTACATGATATACTTTTACTAAATGTGATATGCATGTTAATTATCCCTGCTACAGGACCTAGAAAGGGAATGAAGAGCACTAAGAAGTTTATGTGAGTCATGTAACTTGTCCATTGGAAGAACTGAATAATGTTAGTAACAAAAAAGGAAGTAAGAGAATAAAAGATCAAAAAAACATGAATTGGTAGAAATTTTACCTAATATATCAGTGAATCCTGTTAGCTTCCCAGGTACTTTTCTGACAAAAAATATGAAAAATTCCAGAATCCTTTGTGTGCTACATAAATCTTTGCCAAGATTCTGAAAATATGTCAGGATCAGCAGCTTTGTTTTATGGAAGTAAACATGCTTTCCCTTTAAAATAGTTCTGATATTTCCTAATTATAAAAGCAGTATATCATATTTGTAACATGGAGGAAGATACACACAACCATATTTTAACCATTTAGGATTTAAACAATAAAAAAAACACGTGTTAATCTGTGGTGGGTGTTCATCTGTATATTTAAGGATTTTAATTGACCAAATATTTATTCCTGAAAAATATGTTAAAAAGTCAAAAATGACTGTGAAAAATGAATTTAAAGGTTTTAAGAAAAAATATTTTAAGGTTTTAAGAAAAAAAAATATTTTAACATTATTTGTACATTGGTTCAGAAATTTCTGTTCATTTACCCCCTTAAGGGTCAATTATCTACTTCAGTTAATAATTTTAACCAGAACACATGCAACAACTTTTTAATATATTATTAAGTCATATGGTTTTAATAAACATATAACAACCTAAGAAGAAACTTTTAAGTTCCTTATAAGTATACTTTATCATCCATTTATCCATAAAACATAATACTATGTAGTTTGATATAACTCATGCATAAAAGGAATTGTAAGGCTTCAATTTGGCATTCTTGAATTTTATGATTGTTCATCTTAAATTCATGGCAAGCAAGCTATTAGTTATGTTCCAAGTAAACCCTGAAATACATTTTGTAGACCATGGAAAATAAAAAGTACTGAAGAATGAAAAGTGGAAATTTTGTGTAGTATGTGGGTCACACTCAAAAATTGATCATAAAATTCAAACTGCACCAAACAAGATATATGTTTAACAATGGCTTTTGAACATCAGTAATCTAAATCAGAATCAAATGCCTTCTACAAATACCACTTTTTCTCTTCTTAAGGTTCATTTTCAACCAGTCTAGGCATGTTGTCCTATGAAGCTTTAAGTGTGTGCTACAAAAGAAGCCACTGGACACATTGCAAAATCAAGAACAGGTCTCCTCACTCGTTCTCTTATAGTCTACAACAGCCAGCTCCACTCTAGTGTAAGACTTTGATCTCTCTTCTTTTAACACCAATAGTTTCATTGCTTCACATTGTGTATTTATACAGGAAAACTTTCCCTCCACCCACTATTGCCAGTAGTCATTCATTCTTACTTTTTCTCTATCCCTTTCACTCACCTTTAAGAAAGTTTCTCTATCAATATGGTATGTTTCATTTACTTTTTTATTTCAGTTTGTTTTTCATGAGGCTAAAGGCATAGATGAGAACATGGTCCTGCCTAAGATGACAAGTCTGATAGAAATGTCATTGTTTAGATAAATATCAGTGTCTTGAGCCTTGGTGATTAGTGAAGATAAAAAACAAAGAGTCATTTAAAATATGCAACCAAAGTATTCTTTATATATGTGTGTTTATACCTATTAAAAGCTGGGTGGTTCAAAAACTCTATAATTGAGTTTCTTTAAAATATGAATAAGAATAAATGATAACAGAAAGAAACAGAAAACTAAAGTACAAAAAAGATATGATGTACATATACATTTCAAGATTAAAAACAATGTATTTGTTTAATAGCAGTTGTGAAGAAGTCCAATAGAAAATCATTAACAAAGAATATATAGCTAAATAAATCACATGCAATGTTACTTAGTGAGATCAGATAATTAAATATGTGAAGAACAGGTTAAACTCAATAATTGGAGCTGCAGAAGTAATGAAGAGGAATCACAAACAGAACCATATGAAAAGTACTATTTTAATTTGTTCTGAAATGTTGAAAGATACCAATCTAAATATCCCAAAGGTGAAATAAATGCCCCAAAATAAATTAAAAGCAAGAAAAATAAATTCTTATAATGATGGGACTTCAGAACAAAAAAGATAAAGAGATAATAATCACTCTAAGAAGAAAATGAAATCCCTTCAAAGATATTGTAATTAAATCTGTTGATGTAAAGCATCAATGAAAAGTAGAAAACACTGGCATAATACCTTCAGTGGTTAAGAGAAAAGTATTAACTCATGATTATAAACATAGGAAAAATATTTCTCAGTAGTTATCTTGAAATAGATATTTTATAGCAAACAGAAACTGAGTGTGAAATTGTCAAACTTTCCCAAATGCAATTCTCAGAGATGTATTGAAGATGCAAGAAATAATGTGCAGATGAAGTGCTTGACATAGAGGAATTATAAACAAATAAATTTACCAATATAGGACTAAGTCTAAAACAAAATGAATAACACAATGATATTAATGAAGTCTAGGAGGATTAGAATGCAATAAATCTTTTTTTTTTAAAAAAAATCAATAACACCATGTAGATGAAAAATAATGTGATAATAATAAAGTATCCTAAAGATCTTATGTTTTTCAGCTTAAGGTAAATACAATAACTTCCTACATTAAGAAGTTGAGTATATATGACTAATTTCTGAAATTCACATTAATAATTAGAAATTTTGAAAATTCAAAAGTACAAATATAAATCTCTTTAAAAGGATACAATGCAAAGTAAGACAAGAAATTAGAAAAAAAACATTGAAGATTGAGTAAATGAAAATTACAAAATAAGAAAGAAAAAGTAATTGAAGTCAGTCAGCAACTTTAAGCTAAGATTGTCAGTCTGTTTTTAAAAACAACTATTCAAACAGGCTTCAGGTGACAATGGACAGAAAGGGAATATGACAGGCATCAAGAAACAGAGTGCCAGTAACTTGGACCAGTGCAGATGATGGCATTAGTCCACTATGATTACAAGATGCATATCCAAAATACAGTATCTTAAAATAAAGGATAGAAAATAAATACCAGGAAAATATTTAAAAAAATTTTTGAGGGACTTTATAAAACTTAAAAAGTCTTCATGTGAAAATAACATTCCTAAACATGGTCAAAATATAATGATAATTATTTCATTTTTCTGGGAGGTTTTTGAGATATGATCTTATATGCACTTTTTAATTTAAAACAAGTGACTATAAGGTGAGAGAAATACCTTCATAATTATACTTTCCTTCACTCATCTAATTATTTCTTCATTCATTTGTTCAGTCACCCCATTGCTATTCTTAATGTCTACTAGAAGCTGTTAATTCTAGATACTGATAATGTAATAAAGAACAAAATAGAAATATACCATCTTTATGGTATTTGTATGCATATTTGTACATATATATACACAAACACATATATACATATTAATATGTAGTAAATACAGACATATTTAAAATGTTATTAAATACATGTGTTTATATGTATTTTAGGAAGGAGAAGGAGGCAACAAATTAGATATGGTAAATAATGTAGTGTCTGCAAGAGGTCTAATGAATGTGAGGGGGGTTATTTCCTTTATCCTGCCTACCTATAGGGTAGGCAGGATACATTTTATTGACAACATGGATTTATTTACTTAATCATTCATTTATGGGTTACACTATATTACTCAGTCTAACCTTGAACCTCTGGAATCATGCAGTGCTCCGGTCTCATTCTCTCATGTAACTGGCACTACTGGCACAGGCCACCATATTTACAAAGATGATATTTAATTAAAAACCCAAAGAAAATTAAAAAAATAAATCAAGCAAATATCTCATGAAGATATTTTCCTGTAAAAGGAAATAGCAAGGAAAAATGCCCATAACTGGGAGTTTGTCTAGTTTAAGTAGCATAGAGTAGAGGTTAATATGTTTAGTGGCAAGTAGGTGAGTTAGAGGGAGGGGGTAGTGGGGAGAGACACACCAGGCCAAGGTAAATATGAACTTAAGGCAGAGAAGAGAGCGGACAGAGTGGACTACCTACAGGCTTCTAATGTAGTCTAAGTCCTCTTTAAAACAAAAACAAAAAACCTGCCTTGTACTTTAAATAAGATGTGATTCCACTGGAGAGCACTTAGCAGCTTGATGTGATGACATTACCCAACTTTTACATTAGTAAGATCAGCCTACCATCTGTGTTGAAGATGGGTTTCAGGTGACAATGGACAGAAAGGGAACATGACAGGAATCAAGAAACAGAGTGCCAGTAACTTGGACCAGTGCAGATGATGACTTTTAGTCAAGCTTTATATATTTTTGGAGACATCTCACTCACTGATCAGTGAATTAATTGGAATAAATAGAAAGTATAGAACTTCTAGCAAGAGAAAAAGAACACTAATCACTAATAGTAAGATAATCCTTACTATTCACAGATGATGTAATTCATTCTTCATGGAGATAGGAAAATTTTGCAGGTTTCCTATACAGAGAATTAGTATTAGATGATGTTTTTCTATGCATGAGCAACAGTTAAAGAATATATGTGAAACTGAGATGCTTTCTCTAATACAAAATGCCTAGGAAACATTTAACAAAACATGTACACAAATTATAAATTTTAGAACCAGAAATTAAAGAAAATGTAAATAAATTAAGAAACGAACTTTTTTATTATGATTTAGGTTAAAAAAGAGCAAAATTCCCTAATTGGATCTTCAAATCAACAAATGTGAATCTTTTTTTTTACTGTGTGTGTGTGTGTGTGTGTGTGTGTGTGTGTGTGTGTGTTGTTTTGTTCTGGAACTTTTCAAGTTGAGACTGCAATGAACAAAAAAGAAAGGAAAAGTAAATGTTAAGAATCCCTATTAAACTTTTGTTCCTTGCTTACAAGGAATACAAGACATAAAAAAAGGAAACCTGGTGAGGTGCTATTATTTCTATGTATTTTACTTGTGGGCCTTTCACAATTTTCAACTGTGTTATTTTGGAACAGAGCATAGGAAAATTCAAATCTTTGTGGTCCACAGAGAAAGTACAAGAATCACTCAGGGACAAATTTGTCAAGTAATGGTTAATTATTATGATGACTTTGTGCTTTGGGTCCAGACTTACTTGCCTGTCCTTACAATAACAAGACACCAACTATTTGAGAAATCAGTATGTTTTAGTTGATCCATTTGACAGATATAAAGAGTATTTGAAGAGGTGTCAGCTTTTTGACAAATACATCAAAAATCAGATTCTTCTAACTAAATCATAAGAGATTTATTTACAAAGAATTATGACATAAAAGTGAAGCACCAGGGCTTCACTTAGAGGAAGAAGCATGTAATTTACATATTTTGCTGCTATCTGTATCAACATGTTGAACCTGAAGAAGATAGATTTACTCTCATTAAAGCAATACAAATCTTTAGTGTTTATTATGTGCTAGATTTTATTCTATACTGGTTAAAAAGAATAACTGATTTGTTTCTCTCACCACTGTATAGAGAAACTACCCACATTTTTATATTAGGACACTAAAGCACAGAGGTTCATGTAAATTATAAATATACACAGGTACCAGGAGTCAAGTTTGCACTGTCTGGCTGCTGATGCCAGGCCCTGTATCTTTGCAATGCCCTGCCTTCCTGAACAGTAGATACACACCTCAGAAGAGTACACTAACAGGAACCATTGATGGAAATTCTTAGAAATTAAAAGTAAAATAATATATTGCTTAAGATGATAAGCATTTGTTAAAATGATGAAGAAAACAAGAGAATGGAAAACTCAGAAGATGATTGCCTTTAAAAAAGGGAAAGAAAGGATATGAATTACAAAACATGCCCAGGGTACTACAAAATTAATTATACTGCTTTTATTCTTCACACTGGTCTTCTTTGTAACTTTTATGAAACTGAACATATAGTTTAAAAATATAATTTTTGTTAAAAGTAAAATTACATGAGAATAAATTATAAAATTCCACTTTCACACAACCAAGCAAATTCTAAACTCTGAGGAAAAGAACCTCAATTCAATTATTTAATTGTGCTGTGGACTCAGATACAAAAGGAAATTGTGGCATATGAAAAATGCGAAGAATCTGATTAAAATATAAAATAATCCCATAGTAGGAAGAATAAACCTTTGTTTTTCTTTACTCTAAAAGTACCATGAGGTGTATGACTCAAGACATCTGAATACAAGGTTATCTATAAATATTAATTCTACAGATTGTATGTTTTTCATAAGTGGACAAAATAATAATACTAGGGAAATACATTTTTATATTGGACAACTGCAGTTTGAATAAAATACCGTATCAAGTTGATGATGATCTGGGGTTAAAGAAAAATTTGATTGACATTTCTTTAGAAATGTCACTGGGATCTGCCACTGACCTTATTCTATTTAAATGCTAATCTATATATCAAAGTAAGAGATTACATATATACTTCTCAATGACATAAAGTAGGAAGGAATAGTTAATAATCTTAAAGAAATTGAAAAGTTCATCCAATAACTATGAATGAATGAATTCAACAAGAGTTTGTGGTGAAAAAGACCTAAGGATTTTAGGAATGAGTAAGAGTAAGCTAAAAGTATATTTATACTTACAAGATAAACAAAACTGATCCAAAAGCAATATCTTGAATAAATACAAATTATGACTTTCATTCTATTCTATACTGGAAAACTAAAGTACTTTTCAGAAACAGATATTTGCTTAACTTAGGCAGAACAATGAGCATGAGTGATGTATATGATAACTATAATTTGAATCATTGTTTAAGAAGTTGAAAATGGTGAATATGGTGTCTGTATGTGGTCATGTTTTTATTCACATCTAGATCCATTTGACAAATGAATTAAATGACTACTTTAACATTAGAAAGGCTAAATATTATTACTTTTATATATAGAAAATTATAAATGAAAAAAAATATCATTTTTTCCCTGAAAGTTATAGTGAAGCCTCAAAAAGAATGTGATTCTCATTATAAAGGAGTCAAAGGAAATTTGGTTAATTCCATAATGATTTTTCTCTAAAAGGGAATTCTAATAATAGGTGATTTATTGAAAAAAAGATACATAGTATACTGAGCAGAAACAGATTTTTAATTCATATGTAAGCAGATTCAAATTCTATTTCTACCTGTTACTAACTGGAAGACACTGGAAAAAAAAATAACTATCTCCGTTTCAAGTAATATTTTTCAGAGTCCAGAAACCTCAGAAATATTATAAACACTAACTCATATAATGTACAATATATTTTACAAACTTTTGCATAACCTTCAAGATATATGACATTTTGTACATGAAAAATCTCGAGTGGTGGTATTTTACTTTATTTTTTTTTTTCTGGGTACTAGGGATTTATGCTGAAAAGACTTTAAAACTGAGAGAGACTCCCAGTACTTCGTATTTATTTCTTATTTATTTTATTTATTTTAAGACAGGTTCTGCTACAGTCCTGAATTGATGAGGCTGACCAGGAACTTGTGTCCTGCCTGCCCCTGTCTCCTAAGTTACTAGGGTGACAGGTGTATGTCACTACCCCACCACCATGGCAAGCAGGTGGCTGCATTTTAAACTGCCTATAGAAAGTACTGAAATGATTTGGTTGACTGAATTAGTGATTCCAACAATTTATTAATTTACAAGATAATTACAGAGTCACAGTCTACTCTTGGCCTACCATCAGGGACAGTTCTTCCTCAGATACTGACTTGCGTTTGATCACAAACCTTGCTTGGCCAATGGAATACTGGCAAACATCAATAGGAAAGTGAAGCCAGCAGAAATGTGAAATATTCTTTCTCACTTTGGACTTGTTATGTTCCTTTTTGCACAATGGAAGGACTCTTCCCCAAGCAGTTATTGCTATGTGTAGGTCCCCATAACTACATATTCAATCACCTAACCCAAGCTGATCAGAACCTGCAAGAGAATGTTCCAGGTGAGGTTACCCTGGAGCAAGCATAACATAGTTAATTGGTAGACATGTGAGTATGAGAATAAATAATTGTTGGGGTGGTCTGTTACATAACAATACTATGAAAGTAGATAATTCATATACATGAACATAAAAATCCAAAGATTCTTTAAATTTCTTTATTTTTAAATTTGATTTTAATCTAATATATATATCAAATATCAGGATATGTAACATCATTTATCACATATCATTACAAAAGTTTGAAAACTTTTTAAAAGATAAATTAAAACTTTAGTTTTACTATGAAATTAACTTTTTCTTTCAACCTCTTTGAATGATAATAAATATACACATTTTATTTAATCTGTTTTCTGATACAAGGAAGATAAAACATGAATTCTGTCATGTGACTTATAAAACAAATATAAAGTGTCCATATAAAAACAATTTTTCCTCTTCCAAAGATTTTATTAGTCAATTAAATTGCTTAAAAAATTTTACTAGGGGCTGGGGTTATAGTTCAGTGGTAGATTGCTTGCCTTGAATGCTTGAGGCCCTGGGTTTGATTCTCAGCACCACATAAAAATAATGTTATTGTGTCCATCTACAACTAAAAAACAATATTTTTTAAAAACTAAGTAAATTTGTATCTAGTAGGTAAGTGAACATAGCATGATCGATATTTATGTAATTATAAAATTCTACAACTAGGTATTTATGATATATATATATATATGTGTGTGTGTGTGTGTGTGTGTGTGTGTGTGTGTGTGTGTGTCTGTGTGTGTGTCTGTGTGTGTGTATGTGGTGCTGGGAATCAAATGGAGGGCCTGTGTATGCTAGGCATGTGTTTTTCCACTGAGCTATATCACCAGCACTAAATTTGAGATTTGAATCTAAGTTCAATTAATTCATTTTAAATTAACTTAGTTTTAATTGATTCTGAGAGAGAGAAAAAAATGTTGACCCCTTACAGATTATCTATTTTCCCTTTATGAAAATTATGATACTGAATTACTATAAATTACTGCATCTGATAAATATTAAATGCTGATGTCTAAAATAAGCATATGAAACAAAAAATAAAAACTATATAAGCTCCCTTTTATTAATTATGGCTATCACTAGAAGTTTTCTTAAATTATATATTTTATATAATTTATGTAGCATGGTTTTGTTCAGTTCAGGCATAACTGAATAACTGTTACATACTATATTATAGGATACAAATATTCAAGGAAGAAGGATAGAAACATGAATCAATCCTATTCATTCCTTTGAGTCTTACAGTTTAAGTTAAGAGATACAGAGCCAAATCAATAAATTGAATATTATGTTTTAAGGAGAAGGAGAGAGATAAAATGAAGTTCCCTAATGAAAAATGTCACCCCCACCCCCCCACACACACTGTTTTTGAATTATGAGGAGAACTCAAGAAAGGTTCTCTAAGAAAATGACTGATTGTCTTGAGGATTTAATTGTGAGTGTGAATTATGGAAGGAGAATGGGAATTATTCTGAGAAATGAAACAGAAGGGGCAAAGAAACTAGAGTCTTACGGGGTACATATAGGTGTTTCAAATGGGCCTGGAATAGTAAGAGATGGAACATGCTGGATATCATGCAGCTGACAGGAAATCATTGCAGAGCTCAAGTGAAGGGTGTGGCCATTAGTCCCAGATGAACTGTGTTAACACTACTTCAAAGATGCATAATGAAAACTGAAACAAGAAGACCAAATAAGGAACTTTCTAATTTTATAGGAAAGAGAATTAGAACACACAAAAGCAATAGTGAATAGGAATATCTTATTGGAAGAGAAACTGGGTCAAGGAGATAGCCAGGTTATAGATTTGCATGACTGAATGTAAGATGCTATTACTGACTAGGGTGAAAAATAGAGAAAACATAAATCAAATGTGAGAGGATGGGTTTTGGCATCAGACACCATTGGCATCCATGCTATTCCATTTAACATTTTTGTGACCTTGCCTTTATATCTCTTAGAAACAGAACGTCTTTAATGGAAAAAGGAAAATGTAGTATTTCAGAGAGTTACTAGGGAATTAACTGTGATAATTTATATGAAGTACTCAGTAGAATATCTGGCATTAAGTAAATGTGAGCCAATATCTGTTTATGTATTGGGAGTAAATACAGGAGGAAAGGTTCAATGTTCATTATTAGGTATCAACAAAGCCTAAAGTTCAAGGAATTGGATGGGACTTTACCTGTCCCTTTGAGAATATTCTTAATACATGTGCTTAGTATATATTATCTGAATGTTGATTTTGCTCAGAGAAAATTGTGGCATAACGCAAAAAAAAAAAAAATACATGACGTAATCATAGCAATATATTCAGAATAAAACATATTTGAAATTTATTTGTTATATGGAGAGAATTTAAAATGAATATTATTCTTTCATTCATTCACTGTGTAATTTATCTGAAGTCTTGTCAAGGTTATGGTTTTGTTGGTGACCAGGACAACTGCAAAACATGAGAAGGATCAAATAACTCAATTACCAACAAACAATATTTTTAATTATTTTTACTTTGAAACTTGAGACCAATAATGAATGAAATAAACATTTGATAACTGCCTTTCACATTTGATGAACATGATTAGTAGCAGGAAGTTATTTGCATTTTAATCTCCAAGATCAGTGTGTATTATTTTTATTCAACAAAAATTTTATTTTTATAATTGAAAGTTTTATATTAAAAATACATATCCCAAATAGTTTCTTTAAATCCAGTAATTAGTTTAGTCTTTGTGTTCCTATTTTTTTATCCAAAATAAAGTAAAACAACTAATAAATGAACTTTCACTTAAATAGCCACTCTAGATAAGGCCTGCATTCATCTTCTTTAGTTTTGTTTTGAACTAAAGTATATGACCCTCCATTGACTCTGTACTTGCAATTTCTACATTAAATTTCTGACCAGCATAACTATCACATTAGTAATTCTTGACCTTCAACTACTAAACATAAAATACTCTTTTATCTATTTCAATTTATAATTGCAGATTTTTTCATTCATTAGTTAATTTCCATTCATTTTGGAGTGGGTAAGTGGTCAGCATCAGTACAATTTTGCTGTACCAGTTAGGGAAGAGACAAACTGAGTGAAATGGGAATGTCTTTTTCTTTGTTTGTTTTCATGTCTTTTGTTTGAAAGACAGATTGTTAATTTTCAGAAAGAACAATGGGAAAATGGGAGTAACTGACTAATTTATAATAATTATAATGGCCAGAAATAATAACAGGATACATGCAGAAAATTTTAAGTAATAAATTAATTTGACCTCAACACCAACAAAAAATATTTTCACATACAGTTCCCCTAGAGATGTAGTAATTAAGTATTTTTATTTTTAATGAGCATATTGTTCATAAAACAAAGAATCTATCAATATGATTTCATATTAGTTGTGGTTTACAAGCTCCCATTTTCCAATCTTATTCTTAAAACCAAGAAAAGTTCAGTATGTCTTTGAATAAATGAGGTTTTATTCACTTTGTTGAAATAATTCACTTTCAAGATCAAGTATCTTGGAACTCAATTTATTACTCATATTGAGGGCTTGTATAAGAAACATCAAATACTTTCAACTCTATTACACTGACTTTAAATAGCAAATGTGTAGTATTCCAATAGAACAGATTTTTATTTAGTATTACTATCAAGACTAAGCAATTCAGCATATAGTTCTGAAAAAGGAAAGGAAAGAAAAAGCAAATCAAAGGGAAATGAAACAAAGGAAGTGAAGAAGGAAGAAACTGACAGGAAGAAAGGGAAAGAAAAAACAAGGAAGAGACAGGGAGGTAGAGAGGAGAAAGGGGCATAGGAGAGATAAAAGTAAATACCTATGGAATCTAAGATAGTTAAGTAGCATTTCAGTAAATGAAAATAGAATGATTCATAGCATAAATGGTCATGAAATCTTCTACTACATTTTTATTCCTATTTAGAAATAGGAATAATTTCTATTATCGAAGTTAGCAATGAGAGGGATCCTAAAGTTTTCTCTTGCAGTAATTTATTGGCTTTCTGTTAAAATGTAGAACACATTTAAAGCTTCCACATGAACATTTTTATCATGTTATTATTCCTACATTACATCTAGACTCAATTTATACATCACAGATTTCATTTTTGCTTATTTAGAAACAAAATGCTTAGGTCTTTTACATTTTCCAAATTTTATTTGGGAAAATATAGTGAAAATTAAAAACAATCAAATGAGTAATAGAAAAAATTATAAAACACACAAAACTTTGATATTCTATAAAGAAGGATTACAGACAAGAATTAGCACTATGAAATATATTACATTAATATTTCAAATCAATCATACCACTCCTCGTTGAGTTCATTATTATTTGAATCAATTCTGGTGTTAACAGTGACTAAACCCTCATCTGTATACTTTGAGAACTAGATCAAGAAGAATAATCTATTAAGAAGACAGACATGGGTAGTGATTATTCATTTGTTGTCATCTGTCTATGAAAGTGACAATTTTTCAAGGACGCTATTTCACTAGCAACCTATATCTGGCAAGGGTATTCTATGTGCATTTCGCACATGATCCTCCATTAATAAACCATAAATTTTACCTCCCTTTACTCTATTTCTCACATATGCAAAATCAAACTGTGGATATGATAAAATCTACAGAAAACTATCTTTAAATATGGTGGCCCATTGGTTCACTTCCAAATCAGCTTTTACTTTCTTAATTGCCTATTAACAAAGTCCCAGAAGCAGCACTGGAGAGTAACAATCCAGAAATTAAATTCTATCACAGGGAAATTATTGCCAAAGCAAGTCAAATATCCATCAGTAAACGGAGTCAGAGATCAGGTAACTTCAATAATAGAAATTATGTTCTTCTGGGGCTAGGGTTGTGGTTCAGCAATAGAGTGCTTGCCTTGCATGTGCAAGACCCTGTGTTTGATCCTCAGCACTGCACAAAAATATATAAGTGAAATAAAAGTATGTGTCCAACTACAACTAAAAAACAAATATTAAAAAAAATTATGTTCTTCTTATTTCCAGAAATAGGGGCGGAATCATGATATATGTGTAGCAATGTCTACATTGGAAATATATGGAGTTATTTTCTTTACAAGAATTTATATACGGTAGAATGAATTGGACTAGGAATGGATGCTTAATCTTAAAATAAACCATTATATGAAACAGCATAGAAAATCTTGAAACTATTGATGGGGCTTTTGGTTGTTTGATTATTTGTTTAACCTTCATTTCCTCCATACAGAAGGGAGAAAATTTTATTCAAATGCATCAAATAATCATATTATCCTTGAGTAATAGAAAATTATGTTTAATAACCAAAATCATTATGAGGCAATATTTAGCATAGAACTCATTATTCAAAGAAATAATAAACAAGTTAGTTTCTCTTCTATGAAACTTCCAAAATTCTATTGTTAGAAGTCATGAAAACTAAGAATAATCATTAACTAATAAAATCACCACCACAATGATCCTTGTTGCTATTTCTATCACATCAATGAGACCTTCAAGGCTGTGATGATTCTAGAATAACTGTACTTGTTAGTTATAACTGTACTTCTTAAATCCCTCATCTGAACTTCTTTAGCTTCTCTAATGGGATATATGTATTAAGGGCTGTAGAAGAATAGTATAAAAAATTCCACATAGACATGAACTTTGGTTTTCCTTGCTATAAGTGCAGTACTTTGAACAGTTTTTGATATATATAAGACCACCAAGTGAGTGTTTTCTAAATCAAAGATGAAAGAAGAGATAATATAATCAGGTGACATCAAATTCGTTATAAAATAACCCAAATATGTGCAAAACATATTTTGAAATTTAAAGATTCCTAGTTCTACAGACTGCTACTATATGTTTGATAATTTGTAATACATGTAAGTGAAAAAAGCAATAGGTTGTTGATGTTTTAATCATGTAAAATAATTTGTTTTGAAGAAAGAAGTGAAGGATCACATCATACTTTTCAATATGCATTTTTGATTAATCATGGAGTTAAACATTATATTAGATAGAGCTCTTCATGAATGCCTGATATATACCACAGAGGGAAACGGGCTGATTTAACAAATAAAGCTATAAACAGTATATATAGTTTGCATGGAAACTGGACTTAAACATTGGTATGTCTTTATGTGGGAAGTTAAAGATTATAAAGTGGTGCATTTGGGTGCCAGTGTGATAAGAACTAGACCTGCTGCATTTGTGACATCAGCCTGTTAAAACTTTGAACAGTTGCTCAAAGGAGGCAACATCTTTTTGCAGAAATCTGCTTGAGCAACTAGTCATGATCTTGCCTCCACAGGACTTCCTGGATTTCAGCTCTGAGGGGTCCCCTTACAACAGCTTCAGACAGTACAGAGAGGGGCGGCTTCTCCCTGATCCTGAGTTTTGAACGGCCAGACTGTCACTTCCTCTGCTCACCCTCATCTGGGTAAATAATTCGAGAATCGAACCCCTTGTTCTCATAAAATTTAGAGCAGACTCTACATCCATGACTGAGGACTATCAGATAAGGTGATTCAGTGGTTAACTTATTAATAATTTAAGAGAAGTAGCAGTACTTTCTTATACAGGCAGATAAAGTAGCATTTAGATAAAGATAATATGCATTTCCTAAATAATATATAACAGTTTTTATACTAGTTTCCATTTAAGATAAGTTTTTGTTGTTGTTGATGATGGTAATGGTGGAATAAAACTATGTTTAATAAATATATTTGATGGTTCATTTAGTCTAACTCATCTTGACAAAGCATAGATTCTTTGTGTTACAATAGTTAAAAAATTAAGGGGTTAGATATCACACTACAATAAAATCAAAACAAAATATGTATAAATCAGACATATGGGTATAATTCTCATACTTCATCATAAACACTGAATTTTTTTCTGTTTATCTTTTTCTTTCAATCCTTATTTCCCTGACTGTACATGTGACTGCCTGTATGAGCCTAGTTTACACTTGAAATGCCTTACTTTAATAAATTCTGATTTGCTTTAAATCAACTTAGTAACAAACAGATAGATATGGAAGTAGACAATTGTTCCTTCACATGTGTTCATATACATGCCCAATCACACCCAGTTTGGCTTGGAAATGGTTGAGCACTTAGAACTATAAAGATCAAAGTAGGAAAATATTAGATGCAAACAGAGTAGCAGGTAGTAAGTGTATCCCCTACCATGATTTGGAATATGTATTCAGAAACAATAAGTAAAAAGTCTTACTTCAGTTCATTAAAGTGCAATTGAAACAAACAAACAAACAAAAAGTGCAGTCACACAAGAAAGAAAACAGAACATACTAAGTACTGTCAATGTTTCCTCAGTTCAAAAATTCAACTGCATTTTTCTTATTATAAATGAATACGTACGATTTCTTGAATATTTCCTTTCTAGTTTAAGATAGACAAGTGTGTAAGTACTTTTGCTAATGAATGTTTAGATTTGTATAAAAAAAAGTCACATATGGGGCATAATTTGACCATTCATTTACTTTTATTTATAAGATTTATTGACAAAAAATAGAGTATGTGCTTACTATTTGCTGGTCTGCCAAGGATTGTTCTTGTCTCTTGAGATAAATGAGCATGCAAAATACAAAGATCCTCCTTCCCCAGATGTTTACCCTTCAGAAAGGAGAGCTTAAAATAAATAATAAATAAAATATGGAAAGAGGAACTGTAGAACAGGATAAGAAATTTGTATTGTCTGAGGGTTTTCTGTCATTTGCAATGTTAGAGTAGTGAGGATACACTTAATAGAGAAGAGGGAACTTGAACAAAGACTTGAGGGCAGCTGGCTAAGTCAGCAACTGGTAAACAGTACTCAGTCACAGGGAGTGGTTAGAAAAGAAGGAGTCAGCTTTACAAGTTCCAGGAAAAGCAAGAAGAGTTGTGAAGAGCTATGAACAAACAAGAAAAAGGAAAATGAGTCAGAAATAAGATGAGGGGAGACAGATCAACAGATGATAGAGACCCCTGACATATCTTCTGGGGCTAACAGGGAGACACTGGTAGTCTTTGAAGAAAGAGGTAAAAGGATTTTGTATGTTTTAGAAGGATGACATTTGCTTCTAACATTAATTGTTGGAGGGATAGTTGCAGTAATTCAGAGAATTGAGTATTGCCACTCCCAGAATCACAGAAACAATAGAGGAACTGATGAAAATTGGAAGTATTCCACATATATTTTGGACATAAGGCAATAGGATTTTCTGGCCTGTTCAATATGCAATGTGAGAGAAATAGAGGATGCAAGAGAGTTTGATTGAGATTTGACTGAATAACTAGAAGGGACTGTGTTGTTGTTGATAGACAGTGAAGTCTGAGTGAAGAATTACAATTCATTTTTGATACATGATTTTGTGATATCTATTAGGAATACAAATATATGTGAAAAAGAATGAAAGAAAAAAGCAGTTGAGTAGGGATTAGATATTGGGAAATCTAAGTTTGAAAATGTATATTTTGGAGCTTTCAGCATATGGTGTTTGAAACTATGAAATTGGATGAGATCACTATGGGTGTGGGTGTAGACAGGAGAAAACTGAACCTGCTTCAATATTAAGAGAAAAAAACAGCACATGAAACTAAGAAGAGATTGGTAGAGATGTAGAAGGTAAAACCTAAGCATGTGGTCATCTGAGAATCTAAGTTTAAAAGTCATGCTGAGGAGGAAGGAGTAATTAACTGAGTCAGTCATTAAGTAAATCAGAGGCAGAGAATAGTCTACCATACATTCATTCACTTATGAGTTGGCAGATGGTCCTGGAAAAGAATAACAGAAAACTGCTGGTATGAGCAGTTATCTATGGGAAGTGAGATAACAGGTGAGTAGGAAGATGAATATTTCAGTTTAACACATTCAGCTTTAAATTATTCTCTTTGCTAAGAACATGCATTAAATATATAGCCAAATCTGAAAGTATACTTTAAATAACAATCATCTTCTATGTGGTAAGAAATAAATGACAACAGATGAAAATTCCAAACAGGTTATATTTGTGGGAGAAAAAAATCTCAAAATGTATTTTCAGAACTGGAACTATAGTAGAATTCCAAAGCAAACTGTATTAGTCATTTCTTGGATTAGATATTATCTCCAGATGGCTCTTTTTTTTAAAAAAATGTAAACATGTTACTTGAAATGGATAATGTTAAACCAGTAATCTCAAAAGTACTTTACATGACAGATTGTTACAATTGTTAGATATACTTTTCTACTTACAATGGGTTACATCCCAATAAACCCATTTACAACATCATAAGGAAAAAATACATTTAATACACCTAATTTACTGAAAACCATAGTTTAGCAGCACACTACACTGTAGAGTGCTGTTTATACTCACAATTGTGTGGCTGACTGAGATCTGTGACCTGATGCTGATAACCAGCATCATGGGAGTATGGCCAGCCTATCATTAGCTAGAGAAAATATCCAAATTCTACATGTAATCTCTACTGAATGTGTATGGTTTCTTCACCGTCCCAAAGTCAAGAAAGAATAAATCAAACCATCCTAAGTAAGAACCACTAACAATATATAAATGCAGAGCTAAGAAAATAATTGTGGACAAGATAAGGAATAAGGAAGTTCTGTGACCATGGATGAGCATAGGAAGGAGAGCCTTAGAGCTGACTTTGAAAGACACGCACATGATACATTTTTCAAGAAAGTACTGAAATGCTGTTGCTCATAACAGATATTGAAAGGGGTTTGAAACTAAAGGATGAGTCAAGAGAATGATCAAGGGTGGGGTGTTAATGAGAGATCCACTGACATTTTTGGCCAAAGGTACCAGGCAATTCAAGAGAATGGAAAGATATAGAGAGAGTGGTAAATGATGTGGCATCCCTCAAAATCAAAGATGGCATTGCAAAATAAAATTGGAAGTGTTTAACTTGTATTTATTTTTTGGTATGGAAACTAGAATTAAAATTGAAAATACAGAAATGAAAAAAACACAGTTGAGAAATGGAGTCTATAAGAGGTTTTGATACTTTTATAATTAGTCACCAGAAACAAACTGCTTTTTATCATGGTAAAATGCCTGGATGCAGTTTCCTAAATCAATTCTAAGTGATAAATAATAAGCCAAAGGAAAAGTACATTCTGTTACTGTTTATACTTTTCTTAATTTCTATCAGAGAAAGGCAGGTACAGTCTCGGGGGAAGGATCTGTTTTTTAAAGAGAATTTTGCTTCTACCTTTTCAACCTAAAATGATCTCATTTTCATGGAGTTTGAAACTTTTCTTAGCTTAAAGAATGGAAGAATAAATCCACTTCCAAATATTGGCTAAGTAGCCATTAATGAAAATATCTTGGCTCTGGATTAAAGTTATTAATCATAGCTTTGTGACTAGGAAGCAAAATAATTTTTCAGGTTAGTTCTCTGTGAATTCACAATATGAGCATTTTCTTCCCAATTCTATTTGTAAAAACACTCATAACTTACTAGACCTCAGTGGTGACACAAACTAATGGACCATCTTTAAATAAATTCACTTAGAGATCCAGAATATGTCACAATGTTCTCCTTCTTTGTAGTGTAGTGAAATTAGCATCAAATACAAAAAAAACCTACCTATTCTTCACTTCCCCCATGGTTGTCATGTCTATGCTTTAAATCATAGAGTAAAAAGAAATGAAGTTGTTTTCCTCTTGTCATTCATATTTCAAAGCTTTCTCTATATATAGAGTGGAAGTATTTATTTCATTTTTAGGAAGGATTAATGCCAAAAGTGTTTATTGGCTTCTATGAGAAACATTTAGCTAGCTTTAGATATCTTACCAAAGAAGTTACTCTTAACATTTGTGTGCATGCATGACTGTGCACATGTTCTCACATGTGTGTGCATGTATGTGAGCATATCTTTGTTGCATGTGTGTATATATGTGTATGTATATGTGGGTGTATGTGTTTGTGAATGATGCACAAGAATACATGGGTGATAAATGTGAGAGGTGAGGAAGGCAAAACAAGAATGCTTTGGACAATATCTAAAATATGTTTCTCAGGGTATTTTCCTCAATTGTTAATGACAGTTTATCACAGATAGATGCCACTCTAAAGACTAAACAACTGAAGGAAAAACAGACATGTCAAGAAAGAAATTACTATGTTTGCAGTGTAAAGAAAATTAAATCACTTCTTGAAATGATGCTTATAAGTGATGTAATATTTTAAAAACCATTAGAGTGAATTCAAGGTCCACTAAGCCTGTTTCCATATGTAATTTTGTGTCTATGAGCAAGCGTATGTACACATGCCTGGGGAAACAAGAGCAACTGAAAAATGAAAATATAATTTGAAGGAGGCTTAATTATTTCAAAACTACCCATGCTTTCTTTATCCTTCAAGAAAAAAAAAGTGAAAAAAAAACAAAATACACAAAAGGAGAAGAAAGAAAGGAGAGAGAGAACCTCTGTGTTCAAGAAAATGCCTACTTGAACTCTGAATAAGGAGCTGTTATTCTTATGAGAAAATTGCCTGAGCTGAAATTCCAAGCTGTTGGCAAAAATAATAATTCATCTGTAGTTATAAGACATAAAGCGTCATGGAAATGCACATGAAGGCTTCTTGTAATGACTTTGAAATCTACAGGAACAAGGAAAGAAGCTGGACTCATTACTTGAATGTGATTACATGACCCACATGAATGTTAGGGATAATGGGCAACTTCACTTACTGAAAATCAAACAGCTCCATGATCCATCATTAATCTAAGTGAGCCTTCTCTTTATTGAAGCAGCCATCTAATGAATAGGTCACCTCCTGTTTAAAAGCTTAGAGATTTGTTAATGTTCCAAGGACTTAGATTCTATTACACCAGATGACCCAAGCATGTTTAAAAAAAATTGTAGGCGTTTTAGATAGCTAACATGCTTTGGTGTATATATAAATATTTTAAAGAATATAATTTTGAGATTTGGTTTAAACAGGGAATACTGCTTTTGTGACATAATCCTGCATAAATGTGCATATGTATCAAGTTGAAAAGAAAAAAGGACTTTTGTGGAGAGACTCCACAAGAGGAAATAAGTTTCCACTGTAAGCCAACTTTCATAATACAATTAACTTCATTAGAGAGAATGGAATTTCAAATACTGTTCAAATTAAGGCAGTGCAGTTAGTAGCAGCAGCAGTTCAGGAAGAATTAGCAATGCCCTTCTTAAAAGAGCTGCTGAATTAAACCTTGGAGGGCTTTAAGATTAAGCCATTTAATTGCTACTTTAGGAGTTCCGGACTTTGCATAGACTCAAGCCCAGGTGTTAATACTGATTCTTCTCTGTTCACTTCAGATAACAGAACTGAATCTCAGAGCCAATTAAGGTGAAACTTTAAAGGATTTCTTACCCCATTTTACCTTATTCTGGGAGTTTTATTTTAATTGTAGACACAGGGAGAAATGGGGCACATTATACAAAGTGAGGTAGTACTGAATCTTGAGTTGAAAAGATAACCAATCCTCATCCAAATTATTCTGCCTTAAATTGTAAGCTTTTTTATAGGTTAGCATTCATATTGTGTTCTTTTTATTGTGCTAATCATTTTACCGGGAGAACACTATTTCTGTACTTAATACCAAGACAGGTGACATGACTGGTAATGCTTAGTACATTTATAGGCCAAGTAATGCACATAAAAATCTTAAATTAAAAGTCCCCTAATTCACATATAAGTCTCACTGTTCTTCCTAAAGGTATCCACTTCAGCATATAATAGAAATTGTTTCAAATCCTTTTATGGGTGCGGAAATGTTTAGGTGAAATATGCACCCATATCCATCATTCCAATTACTCATTAACCAAATACTTATTGAGGACTTGTACACCCCAAACACTATTCCCTCATGGGCTTACATTTTATTTTGGAAGACAATATGCAGATGCCATTTGACTTACAATGGGGTTTCAATACCTATAAACTCACCAAGTTAAAAATGATTTTGACTTGCCTACAAACATTATACCTTAACCACACAGCAGAACACTGGTTGACTGGGAGCGGTGGCTCACTGCTTCTGCCCACTACTGAAAAGGATCAACATTTAACATCCAAGGAAAAGTTTCTATTATATGCATGTTGCTTTTGCACTATTATAATATTTTTTTAAAAAGTTAATTAATTTAAGCTGAGTTTCCGTATAAATGCAACATCACATAATATAACATAGATGCTATTTAAAGAAAAGTAAAGATGGATAAAGGTCCAGAAGAACAGAATTTTGTTCTGGGTAGCTGTGGATGGTGGCACACACCTGTAAATATAGCTGCACAGGGAGGTGACATGTTATGTTTAAGGCGAGCCTGGGCAACATAGTAACACCTCATCTCAAACAAACAAACAAAACACAAAATGAAACAAAACAGATTTTTTTTTCTTCTGGAGAAGCCCATCCTATTTACAGAAAGAGGATATAGAATGTAACTTACAAATAATGACAATTAAACCAAGATTTACATGAAGTGAAGAGGGAAGCTGGATGAACGTAAAGGTTCTGAGATTGGGACAAGCTTGGCCTTGTGAAACTGTAGAGGGTTGGCTATAAGCCATGGGAAGTTCATTGACATTATAAGAGTCAATGAACTGTCTGTATTGCAATGAATTAGGGTTAGTAGGGGGATAAAATGTAAAAGTAATAGAAGAATCAGGAGACGACTGCACAATCTGAGATTGCAATACAAGGGGGAAAGATGACTGTGGGGCAGGAAGTGAGAATTAGATTAAAGATTCAGTACAACAATAAGGCCCGAAGCCAGAAGAATTAATCTTTCACTAAATATGGGGGCAGTGGGGGAGGCTAGGAAGTGAGATCTCAGAGAGGACCTTAAGGTGTTAAGCCATTGGTAGATATGATGAAATTTGCTGAAATGAAGATTTAGAAAATAAGTATTTTCAGGTGGTGGTAAAGATGAACAGAAATCATGAATTTTGCATTGAAGTTGTATTTTGAATGGCTATTAGATGTCCCTGTGGAAATATGGATCAGGATTCCTAAGTCCAAGGTCTGATGCTTAGTAAGCAGATTGGAGATAAAGACACACTTTGGGAAAGACACACCAGGTAGCATTTACATCTGTGCTCCTGGATGTGATTCCCTCTTCTGGTTCTCCCTGGGTAGCGTGTGACTTAGCCTCTGACCCAGAGTTGACACTTGCAGATCTGAAAATAAGAGAAATTTGTGAAAGAGAAAGAAACGAAACAGACTATGAAGGAAAAATAAAATTAAAAAATAATAAAAGGCACATAAAGTTTTTCCTGTAGAAAAATTATCCAAAGGTTGGAATAGCTGGATTTTGCCTTTTGATGTATGCTGCCAAATTTCCCTTCAAAAGATTTCTCCTTTTACAATCCACCTAAAACTCTCTGAGATGAGCCTGGCTTCTGTGGTATCATTATGTTTTTGAGTATTCATGTGCTTAATTTTGTTTTTAAAAAAGTAATGGCTGCTTAGAAATATCTCTGGTTGGAGGTGTGTACAAATCTGTGGGCTGGAGCACATCATATACTACATGTTTTCATTTATATCTTCCTTTCCCTCATCACTGGTGATTTAATATTAGCCTGTAAAAATTACTAAATGAAGTGTGAAATGTTGAATGTATTTGAGAATAAGCATCTTCTTATATTTCTGCCAAAACTTTATATTATTAGTGTTTAGTATATATAAAAACAGTTTTCTGTATGTGCTTATTTGCTAGACATAAATTCAATTTTGTCACAAAGACTACAATTCTAATATTGGGCTCCATTCTGTTAGAATCTAATAGTGGTAATATTTTAGTAGGCAGTAAGAAAAAATCCTGAATACTGATGTAAACAACTAGATTTCTTACTGTGAGATATTCTTTTATTTTAGAAAATTATTCTGGCCTTCTCATTCTTGCTTATGTAAACATATAACTTGATGTCTTGCCAAGGGCTTATTCTGCACTTTTCACTCACTATCCTATGGCTGGTAATTAGAGATAGTAGAATTTCAGTAAAATCTGACTTTAAAATCTGTCTGGATCCCCTTGAACTAACTGCAACCCTTCATGAAAATATTGACTCACAAAGTTGTAGGAGAACATTTAATTTTGTATCTAGAGTCAAGTTTTGCTTAATGAGAGGAATGCACTCTGAAAAACACAACACTAGGCAATTTAGTCATTGCATGAACATCACAGAGCATACTTAGACAAACCTAGATGCTGTGAGTCAAAACTGGACCCAGCCTCCTGATTCAATCAAAAGATGTGGTAAACTTGAGATATATGGGAATATTTCCAATAGAACATATACTTCTTCACAGTAACTAGAAAAACCCAAGAAGCTCCAGAATACTAATACATAATATGGTAAGTACATAACCCAATAATATAATTGTTTATTATCATTATCAGTTACTATATGTAAGTGCATATTTTGTATTTTTATCATACTAGAAGCCTGCTAGGTTTGTTTACCCAGTGTCACCAAGTGAGTATTACTTTAAGATACCATGGCTACATCAGTAGGCGACAGGAATTTTTCAGCTCCATACTAAACTTATGGGACAACTATCATATATAAAGATAGAATGTCATTAAATGGAATGCTAATATACAGTGAATAACTGCATTTATGTGCTTTCTATTTCAATTATTCCTACAGTCTCAGAAGTAATTCTGAATATATCACATTAGCTTCATTTTTTCCCAATGGTATAATAAAATCTACGAAAGCTAAATTTTCTGTAGTTTTCAAAATTTGTCAAGCATTTGGACCTAGTATATACAACAGTATTATTTGGATAATTTAATTAACATCACATTTTATTGATTATATTTGAGCACTATTTTTTATCATTCAAATATTCTAATAATGTTGAAATATTAGATGAAATAATTTGATATAATACTATATTACTGGCATTACCAAGGTTCATGATATCTTCTAATTGTGTCTTCTACCTATGCTCTGGATGTTGTAAATGTGATGTTTGCTAAGACCTTGATCCATCACATTTTCCCTTTCTATTTATGATCAGCCTCTTTCAAAAGTTTCTCTATTTCTCAAGTGCTCAGTCAAAACTTCCCTTTACTGTATTCCTTTTCTAGCTACCTCATATTGTCCTCACGTCTTTGCATTTGTCCCTTTTGAAATGAGTGTGAAAATACCATCACTTTCTAAGCTTCATTGATTCTTCACACCATTTAAAAGATCCAGGTCTATCTATTGAAGGCATTTTTTGCCAAAATAAGTGAGGTTTTGTGTGTTTGTTTAGGTAATGGCCTGTGGATGATTTCCAACCCAATATTGCAAAGTCTAGCACATCACAAATTCAGATGGTCACATTTTCATTCAACCCAGTGACCAGCCATGGCTGTAGTTATCCTCCATCAAGCAAGCCTTTTATAATTAAGAAAGGTTAACAGGAGAATACAGGACCATTTCCAAATCCTCTCTAAAAGTAATAACATATTGAGTTCTGACAAGAAGCCAAAAATCTAAGAATCTTGAAGTAATGTAAGTTGCCCCAAGTATGCAAAGTACTCAAAAAAAAAAAAACTTTGCCTGACTCCCATATGTTGATCTCTACATACCATCATGAAGAAAATTAATCTGAACTCTTCTCTATAGGCATAGAGGACACTTTTTAATGATTATAACAATTTTCCAGAAAATTCCAATTACAGAACCCATTGATTACATGGCACACTGATGGTGATAATCAAGCATTCTTGAAACAAGTATCTCAATTTGCAGATAGTTCTATATCACAATATATACCCTAATATTTGAAATCTTATTTGGACTTGAAACTGATTGTGCATCATTCATCCATTTGAGCACATCAAATAGGGAGAGATAGTTAAGTCCTGTATTTTTACATGGAGTATCTGTGCACTGACTGGAGCTCTAATTTCTCTCACAAGAGTTTTTATAAATATAGGCATCATATGTACAATGTAAGAATAATTTACATTGTTCAAGTGCCACATCTCTATATTTAAGGTAATATAAATCCATTTATAGAAAGTTAGATATTTATATAGTAAGTGACATGAATTAAACCAATGTTAAAAAAATGACAGAAATACACAGAAGATTTAATTTATTCCTTCAGACCATGAGTTGTAATACAATAGAGTAATACAAATCCTAATAAAGCTATATTTATGAAACTCTTTGCACGTCTTTTTGAATAGTGTAATAGGTGCTTATAAAATGAAATGATACTTATTAAATAAATGAATAATTCACATCTTAGAACATTCATTCAGGATCTCACAAAAATTAAAAAAAATATTATGTGTAATTTATCCTTTTTTCAATTTTCCAAATCAAAACTTTCACTTAGTCATTTAAACAAAATTACTTGATCCATATTATTCATTGTCTTATCATAAGGTACTTAAAACATAACTTTGAATACCCACTATAGACATTCAACACAGCCAGCATTATAACACACACACACACACACACACACACACACTTTCCTTTTAAAGTTTGGTAATGATATATCACTCTTTTATCATAGAAATTTGAAAAAAAAATGCAATAGCTTTATATCCAAGAGTTAAAATGCTTTTAAAAGCTATACCAGTGTAAATTGTTCAATTATCATGTATTAGTAAAATAAAAAGAAAGTTCCCAGTAAAAAGCTTCAATTTTCATTCCTTACATAATGATTAAATTTATTTTCTTTTTTCTCATTATGAATTAAGTTTAATCATAAAAATTAATCTCAGTATTTATTCACAGGTTGGGTAAAATATTTTTCACTCAGAGTTCAATATAAATAGTATCATTAATTGGTTATATGTTGTAAGTTAAATGTTATCTAATGGTGAGGTAGTGATGATATGATGATGCAGGAAATAATTACTTTTAAAACAGCAATAATTTGTTAGAAGACAAACAGAGTAGTATCATGCCTTTTAATAAGACATTAGTAATCATACTTTTCCTTTGGAATAATGAAGACATTAACAACAGAGCCTGCTAGTAGGTCATTTTATCATAAGATTCCTTCCATTTTTAATTTTTACATGAAAACATGGTTCACTTCTGAAGAGAACCGTAGCTTGGTGCATCATCCAATCATAACTGTTGAATAGATTTAATAATATGACATGTATGTGACATAGGTGCAGAAACACACTAATATTTCAAATTTCAGGTAAAAACAATTTAGGCAGAAAATTTGCAGTTTTTCTTTGATCAGTAAGAGTGATTCAGTTCATCAGAAAGCATTTCAAGAAGCAACAGTGTCATACATTCTTATCAACCACAAAACACTGAAGGTTTGATTGATTTCAACCTGCATTAACGACTATTACATGAAATATGGTTTGCTGAACTAGGAGATGCAAAAAATAATGCTCAATTTAAGGAGCTTTGTGTTCTTTTCTTAAAGGATGCAATCATATTGAAATGCAAGTATGTCATGTGAAACATTAACAGGGATTTTCCCCCATAAACTAAGCACTATATTGCTAAGAACTTAATACACATTATCCTACAGGTGGAACAAATGACATTCTCTCTTGACAATAATTCAGTTCTTTCTTTTTGGGTGAATTATCTAAAAGGATCATATCACTAAGCAGATCAGTGGAAGGACTGAGGTCGAGTAGGAAAACAGCCTGGCTGGAAAACTTCCCCCTACTGCTTAGAAATGGTACATCGCAGTACAAGTTAAGAACAGAGCAACTACAGATTTGTAAAACAAAACAGGAATAAAATGTACAGCAGGATTTTCACAAGTGTGTCAGGGATTGGCTTAATGCTAGCTCAATATTAGAAGTTGATCAATAAGTGTTATTAATTAAAAGAAACTAAGTTAAATTCTAAAGTTGGAATTTCAAGTTAACATAAAAATATTTTTTACTTCACAAGTTTCCATAGCAGGTAGAGAAATAACCACTAAATCTTGGTGCTAAGTAAATAGATGTGCTAATTATTTAAAGGGAAACTCCTGATTCATAAGTACCTGTGTACTTGAGCACTCCAAAACAGTTGTCACTCAACTGCTTTTGGCTTGAGAAGAATAGCCACATACCTTTCAATTCCAAAGAGACATTCTGTTGCAATAGTGGAAGTATTTATAACAAACCTTTTCAGTTAAATTCATTTCTAGAAATAACATTGAAAAATAAATTAAAATATTTTATATTACTTGGGATTATTTGATAAATAATTGATGCTATTAAAAGATGAGGATCTGTATTTCTGGAGGGCTATGCATCTGGATATTATTTGAAAAATTATACAACTAATCAAGTGTGCTGTAAAGATCAATTAAGCTATTCCTGACTTGGCATGATTTGAGTTTTCATGTGTTGTTCATATGTAGTTTTCTTTAAAACTGTAAATATACATTTGTAATATATTCCATTTAAAGTGCTCCCCCAGCATTTAAGGTAATTTTCTTGCTGAGCAGTGTATGAATGAGCTTCGAAATACCTGATAAGAAATTGAAAATCATGAAATGACTACAAAATCAGCCAAAAGTATGTCAGTTGCCTCTCCAGAGAGTACAGAGAAATGTGTCTATAAAGAGGCATCAAACACCCTAAAGTACAGAGGTTCTGAAACCACTGTGATCCCAATGTAAAAAACAATGCAAAACAAATAATAGGGCTAAAAAAGAAAATATTAACAAATTCCTGAGGTCACTTGAAAAATGAATTGCTACATGTTCTCTATCATACAAACTTCCTACTTTTTAATAGCATCATCAAGTGATTAAGAATCTAAGGTCATTTTGAAATGCACATTATGTAACTCATAGCAAAGCTAGTAATCTGCATCTTTCACTTGTCCCAAATTAGTTTTATTAAAGAAAACTCAAAGGGCTATGCCCTGACAGGCATGCCTTCTTCATATGTAGTTTTAAATTGTTTTACAGTTGCAATTTTTAATGAAGAATAATGTTTAATTTTTCCATGTCTGTGGAGAAGTGTATGAGAGGGAACTGTTTGAAATTAAAACATCAATAGTTGTGCTATACAAATCAAATATCACTGAAATTGTTTCTGAAATAATCAGTTGAAAATGTAGTTGAACATCATACCTACTTTTCATATGAAAATTTAGCCATTCTAAGGTGCACTACTGGTTAAAACATTTTTCTCCTTCCCTTTTTAATGCAACCTCTGGCTCTGAAGAATAGAGACTTGTTTAGAACTTATTGAAGTTTCCTAAAGCAAAACCACGCACCAGCTCCAGATTCAGATGCCAGATCTCTGGGCAGCCTCCTTCAGCTTCTAAGTACGCTAAGTATCACTTTATTAATCATGTTTGATTTTCCGTGCATGTAGCCCGAAGCGATCATACACGATGCAAATCCAAGGAAATAAAATGAAGCCTTACCTGATGGCAGAAACAGCAGCTGTGGGAACAGCAGCAGAAACGGCAGCAGCAGGATACAACAACCCAGCCTCACATCAAAGGTGAGACCCTTCGCTCGCTTGCTCTTCTGAATCACTGTAGCAGCATGCTGCTTTGCATTTTTGTCCCTTTTCACTCGCAGAAGGTTCTTCAGTCTGAGCAGCCAGTAGACACCACTTTCTTCCTGGAAGAGGCTGCCTCTCTTCTCAGAAACGTTTGGACCCGGGTCTGTGGCTCCCTCCACATTTACCCTTCAGATCAATAATGCTCACCCAGCGGCGAGCGGCGGGCCACTGAGAGCCGAGGATTCCTTCCCTGTCATCTCCCCTCCCTCAAAGCAAAACACAGCGTGCCTTTGACACATCACCCAGTTGTGAAAAGTAATTGAATCCTATATCTGAAACGGATCTTGTTTGTTCTCTTTTCCCCCTAGCGTTCACTGGAGAATGCTTTGAATGAATCCAAGACTCCAGGCCTCCAGGAAGACTCTTGAGAGCTTAGCAGTGGCTGAGGATCCTGAACTCTGAGAAAGTGCTGGCTGGCACCTGAGTTGGCACCCAAAGCTCTGGTTTTTAAGAGCTCTAGGCCTGTTGAAGATAAAAAAACCCTCAACCAGGAGGCAAAAAGCCGGGGCTTTTGTCTTCACTTAAGTATTTATTTTCATTCTTTTCTTTTTTTGGAACAAGACAATTAAGTTTATTTGCTTCCAGTTTTTCTCATTCTTAATCACCCTCTAAACAAGTGTCAGCTCTTAATTGGTCAATTTCTTTTAAGCCACTCACTGTTTTATGACTTATCTAACTTTGTCCATATCCTTTTCAAGATTAAAAATTCTTCAGACAATATATATAAAGTCTGAGATCTCGATCTCTCTCTCTCTCTCTCTCTCTCTCTCTCTCTCTCTTGGTACTGGAAAATGAAATTTGATTTTTTTTTAATTTTTATTTTGAGACAGAATTTTACTAATTGCTTAGGGACACTAAGTTGTTGGTTTGGTTTTGAATTTGAGACCCTCCTGCCTCAGCCTCCAAGCCTCTGGAATTACAGGCCTGCACCAAGTTGTCCATCTTTATCTGTTTTAATTTGGTTGCATTTACATATTATAAGATTTTTGAGTTGCTTCTGAGGGAATTTATTATTGTTACTTGAAACTTCATAGGATATTTTAGTGGTGACAAAATATTATAATGAAGAATATCACTGTGGAAAACAATTGCACCAATTCTTCTAATTGTCTCAAATCACAATGCATGCTTTATTTATGGTACTTTCTTACCATTTCACTATTAAAGTGTTATATACTGAATAAAAATTTGCTTAAACACGTTCAACAAAAGTCATTTATTTTTTATTCAAGATTCTGTCAATTAGTCATTTATATATAAAAAATTCAGCAATATTTGAGAAAATCATTTCATCTAAGTCAGTCCAGAATCTCAAGAGTGCAGTTTCTCAATGTAGTTTGTAAAACTATGTATAAAAATGAGTAGAACTTGAAGCTCAAACAACTGCACAAATAGTAATGGCTTTTCAATGTCATTGTTGAATAAGAATAAAATTAATATGTCTTTCTGAAATCCTTTTGTTCCACTGAAGTAATACAAATAGGTTGATGTATTTGGTGTAGTCAAGTTTTGTGTATCATGATAAGTTAATATAGCTTAGGGAGACTTTACAAACAAAACAATTTTGGTACCTGTCCATTATGTGAAGGAAGCATGGGAAAATGTAATATTTACATCTCAGTATTCTGTGTCACTATAAAAAGGTGAGTGCTAACTTTATTGTAACTTGTTCATGTAGCCAATAAAATTTTATTCAGGGTAGTGTCTACCTAAGTATAATCACTAGGATTTTTTAAAAACAGCAATATGCTGATTGAATCATAAACATGGCTTTTCCTCAACTGCATATTAAAAATCATTCATTTACTTACTTTCATTTGTTGATAGCAAATAACATTGATAGGGCTCTGTAGGTCAAGGGTTCACAGTGTGTAGTTCTCAGAATAAAAGCAGAGTTCACTAAGCCACTTTTATTTTTCCATATTTCACCACATGAATGTGGTACACATTGAAGTTTGCAAATTTTGGCTCTAGGAATGGGTCTTCAAACTACCACAGAAAACTGGTCACCCACTTTTTTTTTTAAAGAGAGAGAGAGAGAGAGAGAGAGAGAGAGAGAGAAAAGGAGGGAGAGAGAAAGAGAGAGAGAGAGAGAGAGAGAGAGAGAGAGAGAGAGAGAGAATTTTTTTAAATATTTTATTTTTTAGTTCTCGGCGGACACAACATCTTTGTTTGTATGTGGTGCTGAGGATCGGACCGGGTCGCACACATGCCAGGCGAGCGCGCTACCGCTTGAGCCACATCCCTAGCCTGGTCACCCACTTTTTTAAAATAAAGTTTTATTGAAAAACAAACTCATTCCTGTTTTATGTTATTGATGGTTGCTTTTGTCAACTACTCAACTCAAATAGTTAGTTGTAAAAAGGACCTTTAACTGAAATGTCAAAATATTTGCCATCTGACCCTTTAAGAAAATGGTTGATCATTGCCCATGGCATTATAAGATTTACAATATAATTTGTGTAAATGGCAAGAGTTTAGAAAAAAACAAGAAGATGTAAAGATGAGATGAACAAGATGAGATTAATTAATAAAATCAGTGAATTTGAAAATAGACTTTAAATGATAATTTTGTAAATTACATTGGGGAATGTGTGTGCATTTTTACAGATTTTTGCTTCTTCCTCTGGGAGTTGTGTTTTTCTTCTCAAGTCTTGGTATTTTATTTGCTCTGAAATTGAAATGGGAAGAGACATTGTCATTTGCAAGGAGAATACTGAAGAACAAATATAAGCTTATGTACACTTCTGTCAGCTTGGGTTATTGAATGAAGAGGATATTACAATATTTCTAAAGTTTATATTTGTTAGCCATGGAGATTTGGAGACTCTTCATTGCTACTCTGGAAACTCATCTTCCTGACTAAAGCAGGTTAGAATTAAGTGGAAGTAAGAAAAAGTGATGAAGCAAAGGCATTTCCTGGGACAAGACACTGGCCTGGAAATGCAAACATGATTTTTAATTTTGGGAAAAAAGTAATAAGCCAGTAGAGTCTCATTCAGAAAGGGATGACTTGAAAGATAAGGAATCTTTTTTTTTTCCTTCAGTATCAGAGACTGAACTCAGAGGGGAACTTAATCACAGAGCCATATCCCCAAACTTTTTTATCTTTATTTTTTAAATTTTTTTGACAGGATGTTGCTAAGTTGCTAAGGACCTTCCTGAGTTACTGAGACTGGCTTTGAACTCTCAATTCTCCTGCCTCAGCCTCCTGAGCTGCTGGGATTACAGGTGTGCACCATCATGTCCAACAGAAATTTATATTTTAAATTAGATCATTAATGCTAAGAGAGTAAAACTGAATTCTTTACAACTTGGTAATCCCCAGAAGGCTGTTTAGAAAATATCTTTAACGAAGAATATGTTAAAGTTTTCTGTTGGCAAAGAAGAGACAGAATAATAGTAAATAAATGAAAATTCAACACGAAGCTGTGATGTACTACGGACCAGGACTCAAGCATTTTCACCGATAAGCTTGTATCCAATGAGTCAAAAAGTTCAATCAATTTGATGTTCTAAATGCAATTTAAAGCCTCATTTTTTTCCTGTACTTACCACCATTGCAATTGTTTCAACTCAGGCTTTCATGCTTCTTCCTTAAACATTTGTGGCAGCCTCATAATGAGTTTGTGTCCTCAACACATATATTATTGGACAACTGTAGCTTTGATTCACTATTTGTTTATTCCAATACCCACTCAGGCTTGTGGAGCATTTCTGACTTCATAGAAATGGGAGGCAAATGAGCCATAGAAACCAGGAGATTCTCTGAAGAGCAACAGTAACTTTCCTTTAGAAGTGACTAAAATCATTTCTCTTTATAATTCCTTGGCCAAAGAAAGCAGCCAGTACATTGCTAAGACTAATGTCAATGTGAGAGAGATGTGCAACTTTCCTACAGAGAGCAAGCCATGGGTAAGACCAGCAATTCTTTTGAAAAATAATACCATCTACCATAAAATCTTCTGATCCTAAATAAGGAAAAGAAGTTACCCATCAGGTGGTCTGCATGTCCAGGGTAAAGATTTCTTCCTCTTAGGTCTACAATTTTGTATGTTGTGTTTATTCATAAGTAGGAATAATTTAAAGCAAAAAAAAGAAAAAGAAAAAATGCATAAGAATAATTAAAAGTAATTTATTATTAATAGATATATATAACAGAGATAGAAAGAATCAGAGTGCTCTGTGTTTTTTAATCCTGAAAATTTTCCATATTTTCCTGGCTTCCTAAAGCAGAGGATAAAACAAAGACTCATGTGACTATATTTATGTACCAGATGATCTCCATAGTCAGTTTAAATGGGCTTAATTATGGTGGTCACTGTCAATAATATGCATAAGTAATACCAGGATTTCTGGAGAACTGTACAGAATACCTCCCAGAATTTCCCAAGCACAAAACTGGAAGCCCTCCCCTCTAATTGGCCTGGAGTCCCACTCAGAGATGCAACTGCTACACACACACACACACACACACACACACACACACACATACATAGTGTGGGCACAGTGAGTTCTACCACCTATTTCAATGTAAAAGAAGCCTGAAGGCAGAAGACAATGAATGAGCCAGTGCTCACTTCAGGAATTTACCATCAGTAACATAGTCAATCACAATCATAAGCATCTGTTCCTTCAAGATTCAAGAAAAATCAGAAAGTCCAAATTGTGTAAGTTCTCATCTAGTATTCCAAAATAGCATTTATGTCAAGAAGAAGTGGCAGAAAGAGAAGATAAATTCATGAAATGCAGATGTTAAATATTTGGAAATTCAGACTGAGGCAGAATATACATATTATCAGCATGAGCTAAGGATTCCAGAAACTGAATAGAATCTACTGCTAGAGCAAAGAGCAGAAAACAGGGATTTAGCTAGTCTTCCAGTACCAATAAGAATAAAACACTATGACATCCTTTACTAATAATAAGTGGGTTAATGTTTCCTGAGCACTTACTAGGTGTCAGGCATGGTGTAAAATATTCCACTTATATTTTCACAGCACATACGAAGGTGGTGCTACTATTTTCTTCATTTTACAAATGAAAAAATGACAGCAGAGAGAACATAAATATTTAGTGGTCACTGCATAGTAATCTATGGCAGCTGAACTCCTGGGCTCATTTTTGTCAACATTCACCTCTAATGCTTATTTATGTATTGTGTGTATATCAAATCCCTGGATATAGCATCTTTTAGTTCTTGATTTCAGTGCTGGTAAAAAAAAATATTGATTGTTAAAAAATGCTTTTCTCTTGGGAATTAACTGGCATTTTAATAATCCATTCAACAAGTAATTGTTGAAGTCACACAGTTGTTGAATTCAACAATATCCATTGCTTTGTGTCAAGAGTGAATGGCAAATGTGAAATAATGAACAGTATAATCTCTGGGGATTATAGAAATTGGCCTTCCTTTCTCAGAAGTTGATAGCTAAGCTAATGTAAGTAGATTTAAATATTTTTACAATGAAGCACCATCTTGTCCCAAGGTGATAAGTATATCTCCATTAGGAACAAAATAAATGTTTCATTTGAAAGAAAAAGTGTAACTAGTAGGATGCTTTGTCACTAACCAGTGAACTTCAGGCTCAGCAAGTTTGTACACAAGTATAGAGATAAGCTCTATTTTACTAATGTGCTCACTGACTAGAAATGCATGTGAGGCTCAGCCTTACACAGAAAAAATTAATTTTAAAAGACCATGAATATTTGTCCTGAATCTAAATAATTTAAAAGTCACAACAATAAGGTGTGAATATATTTGAATTGGCATTTAATTGATGGAGGACTTGAAGGCTCAGAAAAGAAATATCCTTTTCTGAAGGTCACACTGGAAATCAGTATGAGGATTCAGAGTCAGGACTTACACTCGGTGGATCTCATTTCTATATCTTTCTCTTTTTTCTTGAAGTGACAGCAGCCCAAACTGAGTTAACCTGAAAACATGCCAGCTAATACAAATTTCTACTTTGCCAGTGAGCTGCCATCAACTAGTAGAATCCCAACTTTTACTTTATAACCTACTATCCTATCTCTCTAATATATAGGACAAATTATGGTTAAATATGGTTTAAGGACATACCTAGGTATTAGTGACTAAAAGAAAGTGGGAAACATAGGAAACATAAAAAAATATAAATATGCCCTAATGTGGTGAGGTATGACTACAAAATGGGTCCTAACAGATGGTTGTGATTTGAAAAGTTGGAAACATGCACATAACCAGGATAGAAGATGCTAGAAAGCATGCTGGTTAGGTTCAGGAATTATGTATTGGCAAATTAATAAGTGTGGTAGATCAACATGAATCAGATTAGTTCTTAAACTGACAGGTTGTTTTTTTATTCTACTGGAGATCAAATAATATACAATTATATGAAGCAAATATAATCATTCTGCAAAAAGCAGGGCATGGATTAATATGAATGTGGAATGAATGAAAATGTAAGATTCTGAAATAATTTTGAAACTGAAAACTGTAAGGTACCATGATTTCTTCTATATATAATTGACCCTTCAACAACATGGGCTTGAACTGTGAAAGTCCACTGATATGCAGATGTTTTCTGGACATGTGTTATAATTTGAAAGAAAACTTACAGATGAAGTAGAAATGTCAATAAAAATTTAAGAAAAGTCAAAAAAAATTAAGAACAGTCTAGAAATATCAATAAAAATTTAAGAAAAGTCAAGATCAGGAATGCAGAAGACATATATAGATATTAGCCTATTTAATTGTTTACTTTCATAACATTAACAAATATTTTATAAAAGTTAAAATTTATCAAAACTTACATTCTAAATCCTGCAGGCAATACAAGTCACCATTGACAGTTGAGAGCAATGTAAACAAATGTAAAAATGCAGTATTAAATCATGGCTGCATAAAATTAACTGCAATACATACTGTATGTATAGAGTAATTTCATAACCACCTCATGTTGCTATTGCACTGAGCTTAGTGTTAAGAGGTTCTGTTAAGACCACGTTATGCTAATCATCTCTGTGTGAGCATTTCCCCACTCTACAAACTGTAGATCACTGTAAATAATAATCACTGTAAATAATAATCTTTTGAGGTTCTCACTTGTTTTTCAGTATATATGATACATATAAAAAATAAAATATATGTTAATCCTCTTTGTTAACAGTAAGGTTGGTAGCAAGCTATCAGTAAAGTTTGGGCAGTTAACATTTATTTCAGATTTTCTACATAAAAGGGTTGGGTGGCTCTAAATCACCAATTATTCAAAGGTCAACTGTAGATGATAAAGCACAGGAATACATCAGATGTTAATATGCATTTTCAAGTTTGAATAACTAAAGAAATATTGATGCCATTGACTAAAAAGTTTGGAGTGCGCTTTACTTGTACAGGTAATAAAGAATTGACTTAGTATTTATTTGTACAAAGAAAATTAAATTATAAAAGATTTTTTTCAGTCAATTATATACAGTCCCTCTAGACCTCAACATTTTCTTGAAGATACTAATATTAACAAAAATAGATTAACAGTGCACAACTAATTATGAAATAAAGGTATAAAAATATATTGGATTTCACTCATCCTAGAGTGTACACTCAAAACATTAGAACACATGTTAATATCTTTGGCATACAAATAATAAATAAAAATGAGTATTTTTAATTTGACAGTTTATATTTCTATTTTCCTATAGGTTAAAATAATTATATTTTATAACCAAATCTTACAAATAAGTATGCTTGGTATCCAATTAGAAGTCTAAGTAACATCTTAGTAACATTTGATATAAGAAATATTATTGCTAAATTAAAATATATTTAATCATTTTTCTGGAAAATGTCCACAGATTTAAATTTTTATTGAAAAAATTGGTTCTTTGGTTTGAAACAATACTTTGTATGATATCACACATGATTATCTAATAGATATTACATTGATTTTAAAATAAATTGTTCATAATTAAAAACAAAATATAATTAGATTATGATTAGTTGACAATATAATCTATCTTTGATATCTTAACTAAAAGTTCATGTATCAATAAAATCATATTTAAGTATAATACTATAATATATTTCATTTCAATATCCTGTTGTACATTTGATTGTTTTTATCTGCCTTTTTCTATAGGCATTTTCTGGACTCATTGATCTTTAATTGGTTTGACAACATTATTTGTTTTCAGTATTTACCACTTTTGAATGATATCCAAAATAAAAATATGTATGTGGTGCTTATTGCAATGTTGGTTTTATGATCAAATATCTGTCATAAAAATGGAGCAACCTGAATGTGGAAAATATTTTCATATGACTATTTATTAATAGGGATTATAAAAAATGAAAATTTTTAGATTCCCAAAGTCATATGCTTTTCCCAGATTTTCTTCCTATTGATGTGTGAGATCAAATGTATGTTGCAGGGAGCAAAAAAATCTTAAGAAAACTGCATCAATTTGGTCTTCAACAGTCAATATTTTCATTGGCTTCTGCAATTCAGGCTGTCTCAAAAGAATAGTATTAAACATTGCTGAAGTGATCTCGGTCTAAATACTTCAGAAACAGCAAATCTTGAATAAGGTTAAGTTTTAAAATTAAAAAAATACATATGAAGGTAGTGGGCAAATGAAGGTCATGTCCCATTTTTAGTGATACTTTCCACTCAGCATTGTGTCTGATGTTCTACAGATGCTAAAGAACCGACTAATTTTGAAAATAAGAAAATATTGGAGGAAAAGTTGAGTAAGTTGTGCCTCAACATAAAACAGTGCAAAATAAAGGCATTAAAAATTACAGTACAAATAGAATACAAGGCTTTTTGTTGTAACAACATCATATCCAGTCCTCCAACAAACATGCTTGATTTTCACAATGACAAGGCAATGTACAGACTTATTCTCCTCTGAGATGTATGGGAGTTCCACGTGATAAATAGCTCATTCAACATCAACATATGTATCAAGGACACTCAAAAATAGGCATAATTTTTGATAAATGGCTAAGCAAATTTCCTTCCATTTGCAACAAAAAATGATTATTATAGCAAACTTTTTAAGACATACTGGAAATCACTATATTATAAGGATGACAAATTTTAGGATGCAAAATTTCTCCCCTTTTGCTTAACTAAAAATTACAGGTCCTGTGTGATAAAAACCTGTCTAAGTGGCATCATGCATGAGTATCATTAAGAGAGTTTTACTTATCTATAAGATATATTTAATTAAAGAAAGACATTACCAAGGAAGCAAAGAAAAACTGAAGTGAAATGAATGAAAATAGAATCCAGAGAAAAATATAACTTTTCTAGAAATATGCAAGAAAATAATTGAGAAAATTAAGAAAAGGAGTACTATTATTTATTTATTTATTATTTAATAATTAATGAAGTTAGAATAGTCAGGCTAAAATTGGCATTATAAAAAATAAGCGAATATTTTTCTGATTATACTGTTATCTATAGTATGGCGAACCATGGTTGATTCTAGACGAGAAAAATCATGTGTCTCTGTACCTAACGTCAGTCCAACAACATATATTCCAATTTCATCTCACATTTGCTTGAGAGTTACAGACTAAGAACATCTAATGATGCCAGGTATTCTTTAATCTAAGGACCCTATTAATATGTAAAATATAGACCATGGAATATATCCATCTTAAAGGTACAATTCAATTTTATTCAATGAGTTTTAATACTGGTGAGCCATCATCACCATAATCCAACGTTAAACATGATATAACCCCAGTGTGATGATATCTGTTGCTAGTTTGGATTTATTAAATCCTCATTCCTGCCCTAGCCCTAGGCAGTTATTTGTCTATTTCTATAGATTTGCCACTTTTTGTCTTCTAATATAAATGGAAAAAATATATGAATTCTATATCTAGGTTCTTTAAATTAGCATAATTTTTAAACTTCATGTTTTGTATCACTATTTCATCCAATTTTTATAGCTATACAGTTTTCTGTAAACTAGATACACAATATTTTGCTTATACATTCACTAGCTTATAAAAATTTAGATTGTTTCCACTTTGGGGATATTATGAAAAATGATACTATATCATATCAAAGTCTTTTAGTGAACATGTATTTTTGTTCTTTTGAGTAATTAAATCATTGTTTTGTATAGCAATATTATGATTTATTTGTCTTAAGATAACTCCCATAATTTGTAAAGTGCCTGAATCACATTATAGTCTCAGCTGCTGTGTAAGAGTATCCCATTTTCTGATTTTGTAACTCACAAATTGTACTGTCATGTTTTTTATAACTATCAGAGCAAAATGGTGTCTTATTATGGTTTAATTTGCTCTTATCAAAGGATTAATCCAGCTGAGCATCTTTTTTCAAGGAAAGTAATTTGTAATTAAATAGTGTATGTTCCCACCATTTGCAATTTTTTAAAATTCAGATCTAATAATTGCACATATTTATAGAGTACAGTATGGCAATGTGATGTATGTACACAGTATGTAATTATCAGTTAGGGTAATAAGCATTTTCTTCACCTTAAATATTTATCATTTCTTTGTGTTAGGAAGCTTGAACTATCTTCTTGTCTTTGTAACATATTTAGGAAACTGCTGTGAGGTATATAGTCACCCTACCTTGCTATAAGCTGCCTGTCTGTTTCCTGGGATGATAGGTGGGGCCACCTAATAGCTTTACAGGCTGTAGTGAGTTTGTGCTGTCTGTGCAACGATTCTTAAGACCAGGTCACCCACACAGGTGCCTGTCTGCTTCATAATGTTCTAGATTGGAAAGATTCTAAAATGGTACCATTCAGTAGGGGCCCAGGGCCAGGTGGATCTCACCATGTGATGGGTTCTTTCTCTTGGATATTGCAGTAACAAATTTCCTGGAAGCTTATTAAACTGGACTCAGATCTTTTAAATCTTCATCAACAAATACTTCAAGTGTCTGTGTCCTTATTAGAAACTGCTAAGGGCTTCCTGCGTAGACTTTCCCTACTGTGCAATGTCCCTTTCTACTGTGCAATATCCCTTTTAGTTCATGGCTGATTTTCATTGAAGGGACAGGATAGCAGATGCTGTGTGTTTAGCGCATTACTTTATAAGGCCAATCTGAGCCTTCATGCTCCATTTCAATGCTTCCACATTCCCCTTCACTGCAGTCCTCCACCCCAAACACTCTATTTGATTAGCAGTTGTTTTACTCTGGTGGTGGTGGTGTTTTTACTCCCTTTTCTTGGAAGTACACCAGGCACCTCTAGTTAGTCATCATGTTCATGAGTGTTGAACATCTTTTTAAATGATTATTAACTAGCTCTTTCATGAAATGTCTATTTGAGGTTTTTTTTTTCACTTTTTGATTCAATTTTTTTATTTAATTCAATTTAGGTACTGGGGATTGAACACAGGAGTGGTTTGCCATTGAGCTACATCCACAGCCTTTTTATGTTATACATTGGGACAGAGTCTTGCTTACTTACTAAAAGCCTTGCTAAAGTGCTAAGGCTGGACTTGAATTTGTGATCCTCCTGCTTCAGCCTCCTGAGTTGCTGAAATTACAGATATGCACCACAACACCTGGCTGTAATATTTTTTCACTTTAAATTATGGTTTGTTTTATCACTTTAATGTTTCTGTCCATATTATTAACATTACAAGAATATTACTTGTGAATGTTTTTTCTTGCATCTTCTGATATTATTAATGATGTCTTTTGAAGTGCAAGCTTTTTTGTTGCCATTTGTTAGTTTATTTGTTTCTTAATATGATTTGGCTTTTATAATCGCATCAAAAGCTTTGTTTCTTGACCAAAAGTCAGAAAAGATTTTCTCCAACTTTTTCATGAAGTTTTATTGTAATATAATGTATTATATTTAGGTGTGTGGCCTTTTTAATATACACAAAAGTACAAAATCCATCTATTTGTATAAATACATCCAATTTTTCCATCACTAGTTGTGGAAAACAATGCTATTCTTTCTCCAATGAGATCTTGGTCACTGCGGGAAATCAACTGAAGTAGAAGATGACAAATTCCATATACTATGAAAATGTTGATGTCATTTATTTCCTAAAGTAAGCTATATATTTGAGGGAACAAATAAAGAAAATTAATGAGGCAGCAATATTATTTCTTTCTTACCCACAGTTCCTCTAATGGCAGAGTAACCTGGGATTCATATAAAAGCCTTACTAGTCAAAATTTAGTGTTTAGTATTTGACACCAAGTGTTGGTGATAAAAATAGGAAATAATTTTTTTAAAGAATATCTCTAAATCTTAATATTTTCAGTGCTTATATGAAAAAAATGCCTTAGTTTGAAACTGCTTTCTTATTTAATCACTCACTTTTTTCAGTGTTTAGAAATATGGTATAGCCTTATTAAAAAGTTAAGGTTATTACTATATTTCATTCCTGTCCATATCATTTAGTGGGTTAATTATGTGTTGACACAGTTTGTGGTAAGAACTGCAGTGCATGTGGTTATGGAGGACAGGTCATATTAGAGAGTGCTTTTTAAAATATTTTTGCTAAGAGCTGCTACTTATGGTTGCCAGGTGAGAGATAGTACCCAACTTAAGAGATTCCTCAGAGAATGGAAGGTGATCTTTAATATTACAGGCGAGAAAGCTGACTCTGAATTACTGTTATAGCAGCTTAATGGTTCCCAGTGGGAGATAGTTACAGGATTTATTTCTTACATGCTGATTAGGGAAAAGTCATGTTTGCACCCTTGTCATATATACAGATTTTTTTCAGAATAAACCATTCACTTATATAAAGTGTGAACTGAATGCTATACATAAGGTACACTAGAGAGAGAGGGGAAAAAAAGTGGATTTTTTTTTTTTAGTAATCAAAGCATAGGGGAGATAAAAATTTACTCAGAAAACAAATTCAAGGATAAAATAATTTGCCAAATAACACTGTAGGAAAACCAGAAGTTAAAAGACAGAAAGCATAAAGGAAGTAATACAAGAATAAAAGGAATAATAAATGGAATAAAAAGGTCAGCTGCAATGTTGAGCAGCAATGAAAATTTGGTAACTGGTAGGTTGTGGTAGTCATGGCTTCCTGGCTTCAGTGGTCTCCATACACTCAGATTATTTTGGACATGTGACAAGTTATGTCCAAAAGTTGGTGGCAAACATGATACAAGTAACTGCTTGAATGTTGAGGCTCTTGCTATCTCTGGGTTCTCTCACAATGCTTCTATGTGAACATCTGTAGAGATAGAGATAATATAGTTATGGATAGACATTATGAATAGAAATCACATGAGGAGCAGTGATGCAATCCAAGAAGAGCACCTTGTACAGGCTCTCCACTGACTTATGACCCAATCTGGACAAAATCAACTTAGTTCTGCTCAGATCACAGAAACCAACAGCTCCCCCCCCTAACTTATTCAAGAAAATATTAATAAACGACAAAATTAGGAGATTGATCAATGGTTGTTGTTTTAAGCCACTACAATTTGGGATGATTGGTTGTGCTATACATGCTAAAATGAACTTCTTACTTTCAGTAAATATAATAATGTATTGCAAGTTTTTAAAAATAGGTGTTTAGCCACTTATATATGGAAATGAGAAATTGTCATCTTGGTCTTATCTATATAGATTATAATTTAACTAATGACTTGAATATTGATTGAGTAGTAATAATATATTAATAACAAAATATAGGCTTTATTTTTAAACATTTTTACTCCTTTCCACATGTAACAATTATTTTATAATAATAACTAAGCAATCATGAAATTTACATGCAAGCAAAATTGGCTTGAGGAAAACAAGAAAGGCAAGTTCTAAATAAATAACCAAAAAAAATTAATGATGATTGCTTCATGCCACACTGTTCTGTTTGGCAAGTTTAAAATATTAGTTATATTTATCCAGAAATATAATTTCATCATTTTATTTATTCACATACTTATGCTTATCATGGAAGAGGGAATTATTACTTGAAAATTTTCAGCCATTTAGAAGAATTACATGATTGGGGAAACTGTATTTACAAAGAACAGGGAGGAGTAAATAATAACAGTGTGGGTTAGGCATGCCAGTTATTCTAGAAGCTTAGAATGCTATCAAAACAAATCATCTCTTTGTGTATTATAAAATAGCAGCTATATTTTTCTCAAGTCTGATCATGTTCAGTTTAGATTTGAATATCAACAATAAATCACTTTCCTTAGAATGTAACTTTTTCTTTCCTGTACCCACACTATCTATATTTACTCTGAAGTGTCTCCTTGAAAATCATTTCCAACCTTTTGAATTTCAGAATAAGGTATACTAATTATCTATTAGATAACTAAAAATACAATGGAATAGAAAAATGCTATAAAATACAACAAAAATAAATAAGAAAAGAGAAAAGAAATAACAGAGACTGAATATAAATACATTCAGTTTTAAGGTAGTGTTTTAATAAGAAATATACCTAGTGACTAATTAAATATTTTATTTCTCTTTTAAAGCAACAACAACAACAACAAAAAGCAAAAGGAACAGAAAATAGAGAATATGAAAAAGGACAGTCCTTCTAAGTGTGTAACTGAATATACAAATTGACTTTTGTTTGTTTGTTGGCATGTAAATTTTGAATGCCTAATGCAATTTTTAGGATTCTTTATTGAAAATGCACAAACTGCCTGCATGGAAAGGATATTTTTCTCCAATTAAGTCTCTTGATGTACAGGTTTCTCGCCCAAAAAGCAAACATTGTCACTCTTTAATATTATTTTGTAGAGATATTTGGGTTCTCCTTTTTTTCAGGCTTTCTACTTTTTTTGTCCAGAGGATGGTTTTCTGTGCCAAGAAGCCAAACATACATTTTTTTTCCAGGAGGATTTGATGAAACAAAAATCACAGGAGTTCTACATTTTCTATCTAATAGAGAAAAGGAAAAATGAGCTGCTCTGACATCCTCAATGTTTAGAAAATCCATATAGTGAATGTTTCAGAGCCCTACAAATAATCTATCACTCTCTGGTCATTTAATTTTTGTCTTCAAGAACTGAGAGTTGAAAAAAAAATGTGCTTTCTCATGAAGGCAATTACAAGACCTATTTGTTTTCCTACAGTGATCTTAAATTACTTTGAATCATTTCTTTGGTTTTTGTAGAACTAACCTTGAATAGTTTTGAAGAAAACCATTGAAAACAAAACATTTAATAGATTATATTTAACTTTGAGGCTTTTTCTTTTCTTTCTTTTTTCTTTCTTTCTTTCTTTCTTTCTTTCTTTCTTTCTTTCTTTCTTTTTTTTTTTTGACTCATAGAGGGATTCATGGAATTCTACTTTTTTAAAAAAATTAAGAAAATGATTCCAAGACATTTGTTACCCAGCTCTTGAATGGTTCCCCATCCCTGCCTATGGCCAGATAATAGGCAATGCTTCCTATTGGTTGAGGGTACGTGCACGTATGAATGATTTCAGGCTTGGTCACTTGACCTTCTTTGACCAATGGAACATGAATGTAAATTATTTGGCCTGTTTCCAAAGTTTTCAGGACTGTCATATATACTTCCCTTTAATCATTCTCATTCATATGAATATTCTAAGACATATATAAACTTTGTTTATTCTATCCAATTTTTGTTTGTTTTTAAATACTAACATGGTTGTATCAAACTTAGAGCCAAGAAAAAGAGGGAAATGTAAGCCACTGAAATGCCACTACTTCCTATTGGAATGACACAATATAGCAAGAGTTTACTGATGGAATGTACCAAATAATGTGATTTCTAGAAAATTGCTTTTAAATATTTTAAGTGATATTGACTTTTTGGATCAATATGTATTAATTAGAATTTTTGTAAATGTAACAGTGGTAGAGTGCTTTCCTACAGCTGAATGAAAAATATTGAATCTATTTTATTTCATTTTACTTAACCAGCCTCACATAGAAAAATATATTTGTATGTTTGTGTGTGTATGTTAGAGATTGCCAACAATTAATGGATCTATAATAAATTTTTAAAAATCCTTGAAATAGAAACAGACATCAACAAAAGCAATCTCGAAAGTATACATATTGTTAATTTCCTTAACAGAAAAAAATGATTAGAATATATACACATGAATACACTTAAAATTAATTAGTATAATTTTGAGATAGAAATGAGAATATTGGAAGTAACAGTAAAACATAAGCTTCATTTGAAACATATTTTGTTTTGTACATCATGGCTTATACTTAAATTTTACATGGGTATACATTCCAGTATGAACCTAATGTTATACATTTTGGGCTAGGAAAACTTAAAAGTTGCAAATTAAATATAACCTATGACAATTAACATGATAATTATTTCCAGGGTAAATATGGGTTCATTAAAGCCAATATACCTTAAAGATCTTAGTTTCCTAACAAATTTGAAAGAAATACATAAAAGGCATGAATGCTGACTATATGAAGGAATTTAATACTCTGTGCCTGTCTCTGTATAGGCAGAGTTGTCATTTGTTCAACTATCCTGGTGATATATTTACATAACAGTACACCAGGCATGTGGGTGTGAGGGACAAGCAAGATGGCTAATGAATATTCAGATTATTTGGAGATTGAAATAATGGACAGGTACCAGAAAAGTCAGGACCCTATCATTTTGTTGTACCTCAAACAAGCACTCAGTGAGCGACCAGCTAAGATGGTTGTGATATCTAGGCAGGTGTTATGGAGTTTATTCCATTCTCCTGTAGAATAGACAGTGAGGAACAGGGCAGCAATAGAGAAATTAACAGAGGACTTTAGCTGAATTGGAGAAAAAGAAGGTTCCTGCTGGGAGCCATCAGCCAAGTAGGTATGACAATTTCCTTGCCAGCGTACCCCCATGTTTCTTTAGTGGAAGGACTCATGGAAATAGGACATTTTGCAGGACATTGCATGTAAGGTGACCTTGCTTAAGGACCAGGGTGGATCCGTGTTTAGGGTGTTCCCCCTTTAGAATAGGGCGGTTTAGCATAATAGGAGATTAGGGTGTTCCCCCTTTAGAATAGGGCTTATCCTGCTGCTGAGTTCCTCTTGAGTTCTTAGGGTCAGACAGTATATTTTGGGAGACAAAAGCCCAGGAGTAGTGGATTTGGGCAGAGAGTGGATTTGGGCAGAGAACGTGGATTCCCCCAGAACGTGTTTGTAGACGGCCGGTGTGAGTTCGGGAATAAAGAATTGCTGTTTGAATCTACAAGCTGTGTGGAGACTCGTGATTTGTGCCCAGTTAGAGACTGCGGCAGGTTCCTAGGCTGAGGCTCTTACCTGTCGAAGTCAAGGAAAGCATCACAAACTCAAATGGTCTCATATTTCCATCAAGACCAACACACTAATAATGCAGATAACACCAACAAAAGAACTTTTGTGACAACATATGGAAGTGAGTGAGAATCAGTTGACCATGGATAGACCCAAGTCTAGAGAGGAGAGGACATGGAAACTTTGGAAGAAGGAAAATTATTATTGGCTGAGTGTAAATTCTCTGTTGAAATAGACATGCATCATATGTGCAAGATTAAATCATATCCATTGCCCTATTTTGTCTCTACCAGAAAATCTACTTACTTCAGTAAAAACAAGTGTGTTCTCATATCAGTCAAATTCACTGCACAAAATAAAAACACAGTTATGAATATCTGATTCTTTATCATGTCAATCTTGTATGCAATAAATATTTTAAAGGCCCACTCTATGTAGGAAATAGTGATAAATCCTAAGGATGCTGAGGTGAACATAGTTTCTTCACATAGATTAAACTGTTTTTAGTCAATAATTTCTCCTTGAGAGACTGGGGTTGTAGCTTGGTGGTAGAGTGTTTGCCTAGCATGTATGAGGCACAGGGTTCTATTCTCAACACCACATACAAAATATTAATTAAAGTTATAAAATTATAATAACATTATTAAAAATACTCATTGCATATCTTGAATATATGCTCTGAAATATTATTTGACTGATCAGGGGGGATTGTCTTAAGGAATAGATCCAATCTTATAGCCATTCTCATTTTGGTTTGTTCACCATTTGCTTTTCCTCTTAGGAAATTGTTTAAAAAACCCATTCATGCTGCTTGTGGATGAGTTTCTATTTTCTCTGGCTGAAGCCTTTCCTGAAATAAATGCTGAAGTTACAACTAAGTTGTACAGTTTTGCATAATGATGATGGCATCTAATTGGCAGGAATGAACATAAATAAGTGGTTTATTGTCATTTAGGACATCTCAGACACTTATTTGTCAAAAATGTCAGTGATTGTCTATGCAGTGAACACAGTACAGGCTCAACCGGATACTCTCACTCCTTCCTCAGATTAAAGCACTTATTCCTTGATTGATAGGAATGTTGTCAGGTGATAGTTTTCAGTTAGGTCCTTCCTCTGAGAAATACTCTTAGCAGAGTTGATCTGCATGCACAATAGGAAGTTTACGTTGAGTAACAGGCTGAGACAGAAATACAAATGTCTGACTTACTTGCCTCCATTGGTTTATTCCTTAAAAAAAAATCAGCTCCCAAACTCTTCATGTGCTGAGCTGAGACACTGGTGAAACTGCATTGCAATTAAACTGTTGTCTCTGCACAATTCTAACTTATTTGCTTTCCAATAGGTGTTAACTTTGAGCATAGCTGGAAAATCCCTGTCTCACTGCCTTCTTTTTGAGGACCTGAGACTCTCTCTCATTCTCCCTGCACCCCCCTTCCCCCACCCACCTTTCTCTCTCTCTCTCTCTCTCTCTCTCTCTCTCTCTCTCTCTCTCTCTCTCTCTCACACACACACACACACACACACACACACACACACACACACACACACACACAACACAGACCAATATTCAGGCAAGGATGTTTATTTTTTAGGCCAGGTGGCTGTGCTATTGCCATTTTGAGGTCAACCCCAGCCCTTTTTATTTTTTTTATTTTGAGGCAGAATCTTGATAAATTGTTTATAATCTTGCTAAGCTGTTGAGGCTCATCTCAGTTTGAATTTATGATCCTCCTACCTCAGATTCCTGATTCCCTGGGATCACGAGTGTACACCACCATGTCCAACTAGTATGCAGATTTTTGAACTACTGTCTCCTTCCTGATTTATATAGGATATCATTCCTGATCCCAATATGTCATTATGACTCTGTAGCCTTTAGACCTGATAATCTACCAAACACCTATAACATATTTTATAGACCTGTTCCCATTGAAGATAAATAACATTTTGAAATTGGGGTATTATACTTGAATCCTTGGTTCTTTGAGGCATTTCTTCATTTTCCTTGTTTATATCAACCTGGAATTATTTAAAGTAAGTTAAGATGCTTTGAACAGAATCTCAAAGATATAAAGTTTCAAGCACACTAACAGATTATATATTTATTTGCTATATTCAGCATGTGGCTCCCAATAGGCCACACAGAATCTATCAAGAAGATGGATAAGAGTATGTTAGAAAATGCTTAGAGTTTGTCATTCATGCAGGCATGTAGATGGACTACATATGTACACTAATGCCTTTGGATAAAATGTGGTTATCTGGGCATCTCTTGTTGCAATTAAACCTTGGGCTGTGTCCAGGAGGATGGAGTGAACAGGTCTCCATTGACAAAGCCTTTCTAAAGAGACACTAACCTGATAACACCAAGTCATTCACTAATCTAGAAATATTTTGAAGCATAAAACCAAAGAAAATGTCAAATTAGAGCAGAGTCAAATGATAATAATGAATGCATATTTAGTTTTGTTTTCAAATGTGCAAATACTATGTGATTGCATATTTAAAACTTTGTTTTCTGGCAAAATGAGCACTTAACTTCCAGGTTGTTCTTTATGAATATACTAAGATCTTGAGGCATTATTTGTTCCTTCTCTTTAAATTCACCACTAAATCCAGTACACAATTTTATATAATTTGCAAGAATTATTGCTCCTATTGAGTATAGAGCATAAAAGTGTTCTTGATAGCTTGGAACTCTTTTCTTTTTAATTTATTAAATTTCTCTACTAAACAGGCACATTCTTTGACCTGCCACTGAGGGCTACAGTAGATTTCCTATGAAGTGGGGAAACACACTTCTCTTTATAGTAAGACTAAAAACACATTCAGTATTTCAAACAAATATATATATATATATATATATATATATATATATATATATATATATATATATATATATACACACACACACACACACACACACACACACACACACATACACACATATATAGGTTAAATATATATATATATATAAATTCTTTCTGGAAAAGCATACAATTTATGATCTTAAACATTCTTAAGTTTACAGTCCTGCAGTGTTAAGTAGTACATTCATATTGTTGTACAACCCATCTCCAGAATTTTGTCATTGTGCCAAACTTAAACACTCTGACACCTATTTCCCTTTTGCCTTCCTGGGGTAAGTGTGTTTCCAATGCCCACCAGAGAGAATCTTTGTGTTTCCCAGTCTTACATTGGTAACTCTCACACTTAAGGCTGTAGCTATTTCTTTGTGTGATAATGCCCATGTGTTTCTGAAAGGTCAGTGACTCCCACATCTCCCTTTTCAGCTGGTTCATTTGTTTCAAAAGATAACATGCATAACCAATTGGGATCAAGGGCAATAACATTTCTGTTAATTTAGTGAGCTGCTTCTCAATTATGATCTTATTCATAATATCTTCTTCCTCAGAGTCACTGTTATGACTTTGTCTTAGTCTGTTGGTGCTGCTATAATGAAATACATGAGAGTTAGTAATTGATAAAGAAAATAATTAATTGGCTCATAGTTATGGAAGCTGGGAAGCACAAGATCATGGAACTGGCATCTGGAGAAAAACTTCTTTATGTGTCATCACATGACAGACTGCAAAGTGAACCCCATCCCTAAACCCATTTTATTAAGTTTTGAACCCACCTATGAATGTGGAGCTTTAAAAGTCTAATCACCTCTTAAACTTTCCACCTTCCAATATCATCACACTGGCTATTCAGCTTGGAGCAAAACACTGAAAGTATATCAGCTTACCAATGCATGATTTATAAATTTGGGTAAAATAGTCCATTTCTAGGTTTTATGGGGAGAGTTTTTTTTTTTTTTTTATCAGAAGCCTGTTTCCTTCATTGGTGCTTAAATATTAAAGTTATTGCTAAGCACCCATAATAAAAACAAACCAAATAAATATTCTAAAAAAATGCTATGTTGATTTATCCAAGATCATGACAGAAATAGCAGAGCTAGAAGTCAAATCCATGAAAACAAAACTAGACTACAGAACATCTGTCCAGTCTTTAGGCATATAAATGAGAATAGGGGGAGAGTTGTAAGTAGGGCCAATACTCTTTCCTGTCAAATATAATTCAATAAATCCCACATTTCACAGCTCATACATAAAACATATGTCTTGAATTTTTCCAATTTTGACAAAAATTACCAAATCTTACATAAAGGCAATACTAATAAATTGTGAAGGTCAAGGTAATATTCTAAGCCATAGATAAACAACAGGAGGGAATTATAATATTTCTATTATTTTATACATAATTATATGACAAGATTGTGTGAAAAAGTGATTGAAAATTATGCAAACTTTTTAAGAGAAAATATTATAGAGGAATGTGATAGGCAGATAATACACTATTTCATAATTTTTCTTTAGTTTTTCAACTTTAAAATAGTTATTTATTTTTAGTGGTCAGCAGCATATGCCTATAATCCCATTGGCTCAGGAGATTGAGGAAGGAGGATCATGAATTTAAAGCCAGCCTCAGCAACATAGTGAGGCTTGAAGCAACTCAGTGAAACACTGTCTCTAACTAGAATACAAAAGTAGGCTGCAGATATGGTTCAGTGTTTAAGCACCCCTGGGTTCCATCTCTGGTGCTAAAAGAAAAAAAAAGTATTCATTGTTTTTCTTCTTATTCTATATGAACATTTACTTGTTCTGCTTATATTAAGAGTTTTGCAATATATTTCTTATGTAGGTCACCCAAATTATAATATTTGCATCGGTATTATATCTGGGTATATTGTTTTCTACTTTTATTTTTAAAAATAAGTCTCTGAGATGATTTTTCTATGGAAGACATTTAAACATAAACAAATAAAAAACTTTGTGATTTGGTTAAGAAGCAACATTGAAATTCAGTTCTTCAAACTCAGTCAAACCTAAAATGCAAGGAAAAAACTCCCAAACTGGAAAGCAAATTATCAAGGAAATTGCTTCTATGAGACAGAAGAGGAATAAAGGAGAAAAGATTATTATTAGTTGGTTTTGAATGTGAGTGTTCACCTTTTCTATAGTTGGATATCCTTTTGATACAGAGTCCAGAAGTGTATCCAGTGTTGATGTGGTCTATAATTAAAAATAAATATATTTTTTTCTTTCATCTCCTACAGATATACTGCTTACTTCCACACTCAATTTGTGCCTTGTCCTTGTGATCAACTAATTAATGGCATGCTACTGCATTAGCTTTTTATCGCTGTTAGCAAAATAACAACCTTGAGCTCAGAGTTTCAAAAACTCAGTCCATGGTTTGCTGACTCCATTAATCTGAGCTTTAGGTGAGGTGAAGCATCATGGCAGAAGGGAATGATGAAGGAAAGCTGCTCACCTCTTGTTAGCAAAGAAACAGACAACATGAAGAGCCAGGAACGAAGTATAAAATTCCCAAGGCTTTCCTGGTGTGACCTATCTCCTCCTGTCATGCTTACAGTACCTACATAATTATCACTTAGTAATCCACTCAAATTATTATTTATGATCAGATTAAATGGTTAGCTCTCATAATCTGATCATTTTACATATGAATATTTATGCACTAACAGGAGATTTTGGGGAAATCTTCATATCCAAACCATAATATTCTGTCCTTGGCCCGTAAAAGCTCATGTTTATCTCATAATGCAAACGGTATTTAATCTATCTACAAGAGGACTATAATCTCAACAATCCCATCACTACTGCCCAAATGTTCCAGTCCAAAGTCATGTGTGAGACTCAAAGCAAATTTTGGCTGTGAGCCGCTGTTAAGATCAAAATCAACTTTATCTATCTATCTCTCTCTCTCTCTCTCTCTCTCTATATATATATATATATATATATATATATATATATATATCATATATATACACACACAACAATTGTACACACACACTTATTGTGTGTGTGTATAAAATATATGCAAATAATAAATGCTTCATTTATAAAGACAGAAGTGTGGGAAGAGAAAAAAAATAGAACCAAAGATCAAAATCCAGCTGGGCAAAGAAGCTCTGTAGTTCCACTTCTGACACCAGGGGCATACTGTGGGAAAATATCTAAAGGACTTCTGCAGCCCTGGCCCTATGGTCTTCCTGGCTGTAGCCTATGTGTCCTTTCACTTAGACTGGCCCTCCTCACATTCAGTTGGTTTTCTGGGAAGATCCTCCATGTTATTGACATTTATGAATTCCCAGGGTCTTCAATACAGCTTCAGCTTCACCTTCACAGCTTCACACATATTCCTTTTATAGTCTATCTGCAGGTTTGTTTTGCTTCCCCTCCTCCCCCACTACTTTCCTTTGAAATCTTACAGGAAATGTTTGGGATTTCCTAACTCTACCACCCTGCACTGCTGCAATACCAATATGGATGGTGCTGAGGTCTACCATCAACTTGAGCAGTCAGTGGACAACTTTGGGCCGGAACTGCAGTAGCTTCTTAGTACCTGGAGGGCTGAAAATGGTGAAAGGTATCCTGGAAAATAGCTTTCTAGGCACCCTTGTTCAAGCAAGTTTCTCACTTAAACCTGGAATGAGTCTTCATTTTGCCCACTTGAGTCTGTGATAGTTGTGGTTTTGTTGATTCCTGAGAAAACATCTTTAAACTATCTCTGTGCTAAGTATTTAATTTCTGTTTATTGGCAGTAATCTCTTCAACAGCAATAATTTTCTGGGCCCTTATTTTACATGTGCTTCTTCTATGGACAAACTACAAGTTTTTCAAGTTTTTCTTCACTGCCTTTTCTCCAAATTTTCATAGTAAACCTGGCCAAAACCTGTCATAAATGCCCACGCTATCATTTTAATGCTATACTACCATGAATTTTCCTCAGCCAGATGAATTAGCTCATCACCTTTAAATTTATCCTCACAGAAAAACTCAGAAAATGGGTAAAATGCAGACTTTTTTTTCAGATGAAATATAAATGAATTCTATTTAAATTCCAACAGAGTCAGGGTCTCTTGAAACATTATTAGCACAATCTTTACAGTTTGTATTCCTATGAGCATCTTGGTCTTCTAAGTTCCACAGAATTGCCCATTATGCTCAGCTCATAACATTCTAGGGATTGCCTAGCCTGCATTTCCAAAACTTTCCAAACTCTTTCTACAAACCAGTTCCAAAGGCTTCTGAACCACAAAGTCATATTAGTGAAAATGACTGCACTTCAAGGTAGCTATTTCTGTGTTAATACAGATTTCCATTCCTGTAACTAAAACACAATATAAGAATGACTTGAAGGATAAAAACTTTTATGGCGGGGTGGGGGGTGGGTTCACAATTTCAGAGTTCTATTCCATGCTCAGTCAACTTCATTGCTCTGAGTTCAAAGTGAGGTGTAGCTTTATGACCAAAGGGTATGGTAGAGGAAAACTGTTCTCATCATAGCCAAAGAGAAGAAAGAGAGAGCAGAAGGGGCCATGGACATAATGTATAATAATGTTCAAGGCATACCCAAATTGACCAGCTCCTTCAGTTACAGCCTACCTGTCTACAATTACCACTTACTAATCAATTCAAATTATTAACTTATAAAATGGATTAATCCACTAATTCAGTCTTAGTTCTTATAACTTAAGAACTAAAACTGAATTAATGGATTAATGTAATGTGCTTGCACAGTGGAGTTTGCTCTTTTGTGTTTCTACTGCCAGGCTGTGATACATACACTCTGAGGAGTGATCAGTGCTCCTATTGATCCCGGGCAAGGATTCCTTCCTTAATGAAACTTTGATTGGGATCCATGAAGCCCTGTTTTTGCTTAGCCCTCCTCTTTACTCCAACCTTGAACTGATAACCCAGTTTAACAAAGAATCATGTATAGTCAGGTGATTAAAGATGCCCTCACCTTTGATATCCACTCAAACTCATTTTCAATCCATGATATTCAAGTTTGTCTGCTCCATTACTATGGCGCCTAACAAAATTTCACTAGTCATTTCCATCAAATACTGACTTACCTAACTTTTGGCTCCTGATTTCCAGTGTCCCCTCTGTATTAGAAGTTGAATTTCACTATTGCAGTAGTCTTGAAGAACATGTTCCTTGCCTCTCAAATTGGTCTGATGCAATTTTTCTTTTATAGTTGCCGCAGTCTGGCTGGGCACAAATCACGAGCCACTGAAGTAGGAACAAACTTTATTTCTGAACTCCACCAGCATGCTCCATACATGCTCCCGGGAACTCCTCCAAATGCCATGCTGCTCATCCAGGAACCAGCAGCCAGAAATATCGCTACTCCAGTACTTCCCCAACCAATGGGAACTCTCTGGGAATCCCCAGGAGAGCTCAACTGGAACTCAACTGGAACTCCACGAGAACTTGCTGGCGTCACCCCTCAACCACTACTTCTGGCAAAAATGCCATGTGTCACCCCGACTCGGCTGTGGCCCTCAACATATAGTAGCCCACTAATCAGAGGTAACCCATAACAGAACCATCCCAGCCAAGTCAGAGAAATCCAGTCTGAAATTGAAAACAAAATGTTTTATGTGCTGTAGAGTTTTAGGGAGTTTATTCTACAGTAGTCTCTTCCTAATACATTTATATAATGATGAGGACAGTAAGGGTAAGTATATCCCACTGGCAAAATGGAATTAAAGGAAAATTAAATTGGGGATTTCATTATAAGATGATATTATAAGAAATAGCTACTACCTGTTACATTAAGATATAGATGCATAACCTTTTTGAGTAATATATTTTGAAAAGCTTTTAACATATCATATAAAGGAAAAATATTTGTCTTACATCTTTGAGAAAGTTTTGTGTTTCAGTATATATGAAATGAGGCTCTTTTGAGACATCACAATGTTAGGTATTTGGAATCGAAGGAAGTTGTATACACTGAGTGTGTTCAAGACATGTCATCTGACCCTACAGGATTAAAGTGGCTTTAGAGGAAAACACATGTCCTATATACATTAGTGAATAATAGAGTTAAATTGTGTGGAAACAGAGTATGTCTTTTTGTGTCCTGAGAACGAAAAATTCACATAAGATAGAAGAAAGGAATAAATCATAGTGACTTATTTAATAAGGTTGCAGTCTTTGCATTTTTTAGGAGGATGAATTGAGCATGGCTTTTGGGTGCTTGGATGTCAGTTTTCTTTATATTCACTGAAGGTTTATATCATACCTGGAATTTTAGTATTTCATAGTCAAAGTGCAGTACTGATATTGCTTTATTTTTCTTTTTTAAATATTCTTATTAGTTGATGATGAATTTTTTTTATTTATTTGTATGTGGTGCTGAGAATCAAACCATAACTAATCTGCATTTTCTAAGCATTCAAACACCTCTGAAACTCTGTGCCTTGAAAGACCAACATTTACTTTACTCAGATAAAAATTCAGATATGCCTACTCTGCTACTATAGGAAATTGAAGCCACTTAGCTCTCAATTTCAGGCTTTCATGCTTAGACACTTTCAGCTTCTCCACCATTTCTAAACTCTTATTTTCTCTTGGTAAGTCATCAGAATAACTTAGCTGTAACCAACTACTACCCCTGTCTTTGTCAGCATCATTCTTTCTGTGCTTCCAATGCCTGGATAATTTATATGAAGTATTGCTTCTTTCCATATAGACATTTCACAAGGTCATCAATCTTTAAACATTTAGCAATGGATTGACCACATTGTCCTAGAGATTGCTTGTGTCCCAGATACCATTCAGGGAAGTGGTATCTTCAATTGCTTGTTGGTGAGTGAGACAGCACTAAATTTTCTTCTTAGTCTCTGTGTTCCTGGAATGTTTCAGGAATCTTTTGGATTATTTCAGGTCATCTGTGAGGTACCTACTGAGATGGAAGTAAAAGGTCAGGTGATTTACTGGGGACAGATGAGGTAGGAGAACCATATGACCAGAATGCAGGACTGTCTTCTGAAAAGGAGGAAGAGCAGAGTTTTTTATTGTAATGCATTTTGAAGGAAGATATGGTCGGGCTAATGATAACTCTTTGAGCTAATGTCATCTATCAGAAGAGTTCCACATCTTACAGGGATGGCATCCTTGGCACCCTTGCTATGCTCAATCTTTGGCTGAAAGCAGCCTATGGAAGGTGCAGCTTAGGTATAAATGTGGTGGTGGATGTGTCCTCAGTGTTTTTCTTGGTATCTTGTATCCTAGCATGGTAATATCAATATAGAACAAATCTGAGTCAAGAGGTTGTTGGTTTGTGCTCCTATGAAATTTGTTACTATGGAGCAGGCTGGACAGAGCACAAGCAAAGTTATTTACTCTAAACCTAGGGCAATTGAAACATTTACAAAGTGGTTCAATATTTATTTCCAGTACAAAGTTTGCTGAAAATCAAATGTTATACTACAAAAATCATTAATGTAATTTCATAAGCTTTATCATCTCTCACCCTAGTGGCTCAATCCTTAACTATTATGATGTATCTTAATCAAATTAAAAACATTCCTTAGTGGATTTTAGTTGAGATGAACTATATCATTTGGTTTATTTTTAATACACAAGCTCAACTGTTTAAAAAGATCTCAAATCCATTTGGATTATTTTAGGTTGGGTTTTAAAAATAGCCCCCTAAGGTTTTCTTTGAAATATTTCTAATCCTTTCAATTCAGTTGTGAATGAAGAGTGACCTACATCACATTTTTTCTTCCTAATAGAGGTAGTAGGAATAGAACAGCATGTTCAGTCTGAAAATAAGCAGCCTGACTTTACTGAATATATTTATAGCTGGTATATTATCTTTTCCTCTCTATGTTCACAAGATTAGGAGGTTAATGTGTTTGAAGGAGAAAAAGTAGAACTACCCTGGGAAGTAAAACTATTAAGAGCAATGGACTTTCACACCATGAAGCTGTACAAAAGACATGCATATTGAGACCGATCAAATGTGCCTTTAACTTCTGCATAGGGGGTAGAAGGGCAGCAGAGAAACAACACAGGCAGTTCAAAAAGTAGCCTGAGACCAAGGTCAGCCTATCAAGTATGCAGTCGTAGCACTCATACTAGTCTCAGACAATTTCACTCTGCAGGAAGAATGAGGTCTAAGAGATGAAAGCAGTTAAGACAAAAAGATAAGAAAAGGAGAAATAGGAAAGCATTCATTCTTACATTTTGCTAAATTCCATGTTTTATAATTTTAAAATATCATATGGAAATCCACACCGGCAACCACACAGTTTAAAATATAGGTGTCTATTTCTTTCTCAGTGTTATGCCCACTTCTTTGTTAAAGAGTCCTAATTTCTGAGTCTGATGTCACCAGTCTGTCATGTCTAGTAGCCCTCCATGATGTAGGCATCTGCAGTCAAACCCTTCAGTATACACAGACATTAGCTTTCAGTTTACTATCACTTTTATCCAGCATTTGTTCTTAGGACTAATTAATAGAATTACTCGGGGGGAAAAAAATCTTTTGTTCTCCATTGTTCTCCAACCACTCTCACATATTCTGTCTTCCTTATTTAAATTTTATAGTCACTTTTAAATGAACCTTCAAATATTTTTTCCTCTCTCACTTTTTAAGAAAAATCTTTAAAATAATCCACACAAACCATGATTTAATCTAATTATTTACCTCTTCTAAGCCTTTATTCCTATCTGCCAATGAAAGGAAGGAGGGAAAAAAATCATTGATTAGTAGAATTCAATTTTGTTATGGCCATCAGTTTCACATCACTCCTAATATTACCTAATGATTTACATGTTGTATTTTCTAGAAAACAATTTCTTTGCATATTTGTTGCTTCTCATTTGTATAATAACTATTGGATATTATCAAATGATCTAATTTTAGATATGACTTCAAAGACTGAGAAGCACCCAAAAAAGAACTTCTAGATATTTCTATCAAATGGGTACATGTTGTTTTATATACAGTATGATCTTTTTAACTTTCTGCATGGATGAATTCTGGTTTTTCTTATCTATGAACTTTTCTTCCATAGTTCACTTCTCAATCCCTAGAGAATCCTTACATGATTCTATGCCTTCTATTTCATTTATCCTTCTAAAAATTTATTTTCTCCTCTATATGGCAAAAATCTTCAACAGAATTTACTCACACTCTCTGCAAACACTCCATTTCTATTCTCCCTTATGTGTTCTTTTATCAGTCTTCTGTACTCATATCTTTATCAAAATTTTCCCTATTAGTTGATAAATCCAGTATTCATCTTGCTTGGCATGTAGAGCTCCTTTGGTGAAGGAGACTATTCTCTCTGTTCCTTCAAATGTCTGCTCCAGTTTTACCTGTTTTCATTGAATTCCCTCCATTGTGTATTCTCAGTCTCTTTGCTGGTTCTTCCTTCTATTTTGGTCCTCATTATACAAGAGTGTTTCAGGTTTAATCTGGGGGAAATTTTCTCTCTACACTTCCCATTGATGATTTCATCTAATCTTACAGTATTAAGAATCATTATTAGTAAATTAACAAATTTACCTCTCCATCCTTCTTTGTTTCACTTATTGATGAAGATGGAGATCGCTCTTTTCCATCTCCCTTAATGACTGATCCATTAACAAGCTGCTCCCAGGAGTGAAAAAGAGATGCATTTTTCTCTTTGTGCTCTCTCACTTTGCACTTCTTAGTCATGAGAAAATTCTAAGGGATCCCTTTTAAAAGTATATCCAGAATATGTTCTCTTCTCATGATCTGAATCAACAATTCCCTAGACAGGTGCTAATTAACCTTTTTTTGGATAAATATTAGTCCTCTATTGTAGTCCTATATCTGTCCTTTCCCAGAACAGAGTCTATTGCCAACAAAGCATCAGATTCATCCATTTATAAAGTAAATGAACTCTTACCATTCCTCTCCTGGTAAACTTTTAGTGACAACAGCTGGCACTCTTCTCTACATGAATTAAGTCCCTATTATTTTCTACTGTTATCATCCTTTTTATATTATGTATCTGCTTACTCTGCTGTGGTACTTAAGACTGGCTTCATTTTCTTTCAAATGTCTTTATTGGCTTCTTCTCACAGTGTCATGATGAATTCCTACTGCTTTGAATGTCCCTTCTCAAAATAGCTAAATTACTTCTTTCTCTGCTGCCAGTTTTTTTTGTTGTTGTTGTTGTTGTTTGTTTTTGTTTTTGTTTAGAAGAGTGACTGGCTTATAGTAATCCTTCAATAAATATCTATTTGTAAAAAAATCTAACTTGGATACTTCTATGGATCTTGACGTGCTAGCAAAAATTAGAGCCAGATTCCTCCAAATGCAAATAGTTTAAAAATCAAATACAATAGTGTAAAGGACCAAATTTATCTGGGGTTGTAGCTCAGTGGTGGAGCATTTGTATCACACATGTGAGGCACTGGGTTTGATCCTCAGCACCACATAAAAATAAATTGGTAAAATAAAGATATTGTGTTCATGAACAACTAATTTTTTTTTAAAAAAAAGAACCAAATACAGTACCATGTGTTTTACTTCTATCCTCTTCTCCTTGATTAAAAATAAAGCACATTGGAGTGAAAATATATGAAGAGAAAATCAGGATAGGAAGCAAATAAACAAAAACATTCAATTTACCTGAACATTTTTTTTATTTATCTTTCCTTGGAAATTGAAAGGAAAATATTATTTCAAATCATTATATAACTTAGTTGAAGAAGTAATGGCTCTTTATCTGGCTTGAATTAAGTTAACTACACTAAAATCAGTTATTATCCCAGGTTTTATATTTGTTCCATAAAAATTAATAGGCTAAGAATATTAGGAAAGATTTGCATTAAAAGTTGTTATCCATGCAGTTGTTTACACTATAAGCAATTGTAGAAGGGGTGCTGTTAATAGAGGTAACCAAGAATATAGGGAGTTGATATAAACTGAGAAAACTTTTTAATTAGGATTTTTATTAATAACACACAAAATTAAATTTCAGTGTGCATGTGTTGATCAATGACTATTGACAAGGAATGGTAGAAAATCTTCACCAGATCACTTCTGCCAATACAGATTTTCTTCAATGAATGAAAACATTCTGTGCTGTTCAAAATAATAGTCACAGGATGCCATATGGCTTTTGAATTCTTGAAAAATTGATAGTGTCACATAGAAATATAGCTTTTATTTTATTTAATTAAATATAATGTAAATATAATATTAAGTCAGCACACATATAGCTAATGGTTATCATATGGGACAACCTACACTAAAATATCTGCTTCAGAGAAAAAAAAAGACTAATGAAAAAAATCAAGATTTTTATCTTGGAGTACTTATTAACTCTAAAGTATATCATGTAAATATAGACAAAGATTTATGGCAGTAATCAAAGTATATGAGGTTGTTTTTTATGAGTGAGCACAGTTTTGATAGTCCAGATTTGCTTTGAGTCATGAATGTCCTCTAACCAATGATCACCATCCAAACTTTGTTATACAAGCCACCTGAAATCTATGAATTGCAATAGCAGAAAGTATTAGCAATGAGTACCAAAATAAAGTGAATATATGATAATATGTATCCAACCACGAATCATCACTTACATTTTTGTTTATTCATTGATTCGGATGACCAATTAAAATGAATGAGAATGAAATTCAATATATCACCATTAACTCTTTCTTGAAGGTGTGTAAAATCAATGTTGGTTTGGTCATAAGATTTTTTGTATTGCATGCTCAGCTGTGTGCATGTTTCTATTTCATCTGCTTGTTATTTGAAATTATTTCAAGTTCCTTGGCAAGAAACATCCTAAAACTGTGCTTCATGTGATTTCCAACTACCTATATCACTAATGAAGTCTTAAAAATTCAGCTTGATATTCACCAATTATTAATCATACAGGAGAGTTAACTGTTATTTACCAAAGAATAATCAAAGAATGTAAATTAACCCATATATGGATTGGATTTTTATTTCTTCCCCAAAATTGTTGATATTTAATACATAACATGAGTATATTAGGAGGCGATGCCTTGGGAGGTGAGTAGGCTAAGGAATGGAATGACTTTATTAAAAAAAAAAAGACCCCAGGATCTCTCTTGCCTTCTTCTACCATGTGAGGCTAAAAGTAGATTATGGCTATCTGCATCCTGGAAGAGAGCCCTCACCAGACCTGGACCATGCTGGCATTCTGATCTCAGACTTCCAGTCTCAAGAACTATGAGAAATAAATGTTTGTTACTTAATCCACTCAGTCTATAGTAATTTGTTGTTGCAGCTATAACTGAGATACTACATAAGCAAGAGCTAACTGTCTGCTGCGCACAGCATATTGAAAACTTCCCCATGGGTATGGTCATTACTGCATTATAATATCATGTATATGAGTAACAAGCTGAGTGTATTTCTAAGCATGCTGGAAGAATTTTTAAAGTAAAAAAAAAGGAATTCCAGGTCATTAAATTCCTGCAATAAAGAGACCTCAGGGACTGCTCAGAGACATATTCAAGGTCCAAGTGTAGGTTTCCTTTATCATTCTAAAATTTTTAGCTGTTTCTCATGAAAGAAATATTTTTGTTTCTTTTACGTCCTTCATCAGCCTTAAATTCTGAGGAGTATATTGTACTATACTGCAAATAACCTAGCACTTAAAAAATAAGTCTAAGCAAAAAAAAAAAAAAAAAAAGAAAGAAAGAAATAAAGAAAGAAATTGTCATTTACAGTTTGGAAAAAGAAGGTTAGCCATAAAATTCATTTGGTTTGATGCTAAGAAACTGTCCTCAGCTGCATTTGGCAGAATTAGTTAAGTGACAAGGAAATGAGTCTACTCTCTTTCAGTCCCCTTATAAACTGCTTATCTGATCTACCCCATTAGCTTTTCTTATAACTAACTGTTAACTCCTAATATCTCCTCAGCACTGTGGTACCATGGTTGCAATGGCCTGATTGATATTATTTCTAGAGACTAAGGTATTTAAAAATATATTATTCCAAATTACGTTTCTGTAAATGTCTACCTAAATTGAATACCTAAGCTGCCGTTTCAAAATTTCCATTTTAAACACAGCTGTAGCTACCATTGCTATTGAAGAAAGTACCTCTCTGCCAACACAGAGTTAGCTCTAAATTTATGCTCCCATTGAAAGTACCCAACATTAAGTTTCAGTGGATTGTTTTCAGAAAGGTTGTGGGAGGGCTGTTATAGCAATGAATGTGGTTCTATCAGGAGCAATAGCTTAAACCTCAGGAACAAAAGAGTGCCTCCGGAGCATATGAACATCCTTGTTAGGAGTATACATTTAGGAGTAAAAGTTCTATTCTAACACATTTTTTTTTTAAAAACGCAAATCTTGTGTGGCACATATTTTTCTTTTGTTGCGACTTGATTTCATGCCTGCCAAAATCTCAGAAATTCCTAATGTGCTAAGTGAGCTAATCTCTGAGGTTTCTTACAGCTTTAAAATTCTACAACTCTGTGGAAACTAGTACTGCAAATGTTCTCATGGTTATAGTTTGTTCCCTAAAATAAAAATGGAATAAAACAGATGAAGATCCAGGTGCCACAGGAAAAGTGAAATGACTAACTGTATCAATACGAGGTACATTGTGTCTTCACTGCTCAACTACAAGGCATATTCTATGGAGCAATTTGTTGTCTGCTTCATTTTGGGCATAGAAATCCATATATCCAGGAGGCAAAAATGTTACTTTCACCCTAGAATTTGAAAACACATTAGTTAAGAAAGCTATGGAGTCATTACTACAATTATTACATTTTTAAAGAATTTGCCAATTGACATTAACTTGATTTGCTACATATTTCCTGAAAGTTGGAGTCACTTACAACTTAAGAAAGTTATGATTGATAAAAGTTAATTATTTTGTGAGGCTACTGGGACTGTTTTTTTTTTTTTTTTTGTAAACTAACAACAAACATATATACTTGGAGATAAGTTAGTAGACAGAACTATTACAGTGATCTTTATACATATTAGTCATGTAATTTTGACTTCCTACTTTCCACTTACCGAGAGAACAAATGAATTTAATAAAGAAGTAAGTTAAGAAGTTGAATGTGGATTGTAAACATGACAGGATGTTCAAGTAAATATTTAAAATGTCGATGTAATTGCTTTCATGTTTGTTTTTTATGTTTATTTTTAATTATAAAAGGAATTGCAGAAGTAAACTGTTTACAGTAGTTCTGTACACCTAAAAGAAGAAGACTTTAGCACAGATAAAATGCTGTTTTAGATGCTTAAATATCATACATATGAGACTTAGATTAAGTAGTAGATTGATGCTGGCTCCTGTTTTTCTCCATGTCATCAAGTTTCTTTTTCCCAAGCAATCACTACTGTTAGTCATTTAAATGCTACTTGAATGTCTGGATATACAAAATGATTGACTCTCTGGAAAAAGCTGATATGAAGGGTATTGGGCAACTATGAGTAGAGAGACTTTATAGAGAATACCTGCATTGTAACCTGAGGATCATTATTTTTATGTGAACATACCAAACAACCTTAGGTCAAGAATCTGCAAATTCCATCATGCAAATTTGTATTCTTGTTCAGAAATGCAAAGTCTGTAAGTACCAGTTCTTTCACAGTGAAATAAGAGAAGAACAATTGGTTATGAAGAATGTGTTCTTTCTCTGAAATCTGGCAAAAGCAGTAGCCCATGGAGTCATAGAGGTGGCTACATGTTCCGTAGGAAACTCAGGGTAAAGAGAGAAGTCACACAGATTAGCACCATCTTCCACTGCTGTAAGTACCTATATAGTCACCTTTCATGCAGGTGCTTCTATGGTGCTGCCAAAAAACAACAGAAGTGGTGGTGGGGAACAGAGAAATAGAGAGAATAAACTCCACATCAGCATATGTACACATTGCAATACATCATCCATACTCTCCATCAGTTAGACATAAAAGTTGTTCAGAATCATTTCCCTCATGCAATAATACTTATTATATTGGCTAGAAAAACATTTATATCAGAATAAAATCAATCTTTTCTTTTTCTTTTTGTGGTAATAGAGATTGAACCAGGGACATGCTAAAACTGAATCTACCCCCATCAGGTTTATATTCTGTTTTGCTACAGCATCTTGACATGTTGTGGAGACCAAACTCAAAACTTCCAATCATTCTCTGGAAACCTCCCAAGTAAGTGGGGTTGTAGACATGCACCACTGTAACTTTTCTATTTTAATTTTTCTGATAAAAACTTTGACCAATTTGAGGAGAAATGGAATTCCTGTTGTCTTAAATTACAGAGAGAAATCAAAAGGGAAGTATTCTGGATGTCTGCTATTGTTTGGATCTGAAATGGACCCCAGAAACTTTTGTGTTGAAGGTTTGATTCCTGGCTGTTGGTAATCTGGAGAGGTGTTGGAAGTTTAGAAGACAAGTATTAGTTACAGGAAGAAGGTCACTGAGGGCATATGCCTTTGAAAGATTCATATTATCCCAAGGTTCCTACTCTTTCTTTCTCTGCTGCCTGACTGCTATGAAGTTAGTAGCTTTCTTCTATCATGCCTGTCCACCATTATGTACTGCTTCACTGCAGGCCCAGAAACAACAGAGTCAAACAGACATGGACTGAAACCTCTGAAACTGTGTGTTTCAGTCAGTGTTTTCAGTGCTATAACCAAAAGACCTGATAAGAATAATTAGAGGAGAAAAATTTTGTTTGGGGATTAATGGTTTCAGAGGTCGTAGTCCATAGGTGGCCAGATTCCTGAGGGAATAAGGTAATGACAAACAAAAGAGTGTGGCGGGAAAAGGGGCTTAGAGTGAAGAAGTGGGGGAGGGGAGAGAGAGAGAGAGAGCAAGAGAGAGAAAGAGAGAACCCTCACAATTGACAAAATATATAACCCCCAAAGAGACAGCCTCTGTGAACCCCCTCTTCCAGCCACACTCTACCTGACTATAGTTACCACCCAGCTAATTCCTATCAGGGGATTAATGCATGGAATAGGTTAAGGATCTCATAATTGAATCATTTTACCTCTAAATTTTCTTGCATTGGCTCATGATGAGATTCTGGGGAACAACTAATATCTACAACATAACATATGAACAACAATAAAGATTTTTCTCTTTTAAGTTGTTTATTTTGGGTATTTTTTAACAGTGATGGAAAAATGATTAACACAGAAAATTGATAGCCAGAGTGAAATCATTGTCATGACTATACCTGACAATGTGTTTCAGAAGCATTTGGAATTGGTCTGTATTCCAAGTTTAGAATCTTTTGAAGATACAAGCTAGAGAATCTCTAGAATTCTGTAACAGAGTTTGATGGAGCTCACACCACAAGTTCAGAATGGTGGTTAGAATGCAGAGAGAAAAAACTGTGCATGAAGTCTCACATGGATATGAGAACTCTATTTAGAATGATAATAAAAGCTATTTGTGATGTACTTTGGCAAAGAACTACTTGTCTACATATTATCCATGTCCTGAGACTTTGTGTGAGACTGAATTTAAAGGTGCAGGACTTGTTTACTTGTGGAAAAAATTTCAAGGGAGCACAGCATTCAATCTGTATCATGAGTTTTCTCAACTGTTTTTAGCCCAATATATTAAAAATCAACAGGATAAGGAAATGTGGAAATATTTGAAAAACATAAAGTTTGGCCAGAAAAGAAGCGTGTTTAAAATTGCAACCAAGCATGTATGATTGCTGAAGACATTAGGACCAAAAAAATAAAAAAAAATAAAAAAGAAAAAATAAAAACAAAACAAAATAAAACAACAAAAAAAAACACTTTACACTAGGACAATAGTAAAAATGCCTTCAGGTCATCACACAAATTGGCAAGATGCCAGCTCTCATAGGTTCAAAAGCTTCAAGGCATAAAATTTTTATTTGAGAAGAGGGACTTTGCTCACCCTCTCCCACATGGCCATCACAGAAGGTGTTTCCTCAGGATTCATTTCATCTTGCTCACCTCTCCAGAAACTCAGAGGTTACTCTAGCAATGGTCAAAGGGCACTCAGCTGCTGCTGTGTTTGCATCAGAATTTGACCATGTCCATGTTGTGCTGGTATGACATCATACAAAATTCAACAATTGTGTGATCACAGAGATACTTACTCACACTGCCTGCCATATGCTCACACTTAAAAGAAACGTCTCAGAGGGCAAAGTATTTGGCAAGGTCAGAGTCCCTTTCTAATATCCATGAGAGGAAAATAGGTAAAGCTATGAGAGTACAGCTGAAGCTGAAGAGTCCAAAGGAAGTTATTGTTATGAAAAATATGTAATGTCCACTGAGAGAAGTTGCAGGCAGCAAGCGGACCTTTCCCAAAAGAGGGGCCATGCAAGCTACAACTGACAAAGCTCTAGAGACAAGGTTGCCCAAGACCTTTTAGTCCCACATCCTACCACCATATACTTTAAAGACTAGCCATGGAACTATAAGACTTAATGTTCATCATGCTGGGTTTTGATGTCACTTTACTCTGATCTTTCCTTGCTGATTTCCTATTTCTTCTTTTTGGAATAGGAGTGTTTAACCTGTCTCATCCTTCTATGTTGGAATTATTTATTTATTTTTTTAAACAGGGGCTCACAGTTAAGATTTGCCTTAAGTCTCAGTGGAGACTTTGAACTTGGACTTGTTTTTAAATTTATTGGTTTTTTTTAATTTAAATTACATATTTATAACAGCAGAATGCATTTTGATTCATTGTACACAATCACAGCACAACTTTTCATATCTCTGTACACGATGTAGTGTTGCACCATATATGGAGTCATACTTGTGCCTAGGGTAATAATGTCCCTCACAGGTCATGAACTTGGACTTTTGAACAATGCTGGAACAAGATTTTGGCAATTCATGGAGAAGAATCATATTAAAATTTTAGTTTCCAGCTGGTGGGCTGTTGGAAGGTTAGAAACATTAGGAGGTAAGACCTCATTGGAGGAAGTTGGTCAGTGACATGTCCTTGAAAGTCCCAATTTGTTTCTGAACAATTCCTTTCTCATTCTACTGCCTAGCTGCCATTAGAAGAAAAGCTGTTTCCCACCACATACTTCCACTATGATGTTTTGACTCATCTCAGACCCAGAAATTATGGTGCCAGCTGATCACAGACTGAAAACTCTAAACTCATGAGCTGAAATAGATCTTTCTTTTAAGTTGTGTTTTATTACACTGATGGAAATCAGACTGGCAAAAATGTCCATCCTGGACACAAAATTCTAAAATAGAAAAGCAAAACACAAATATTTCTAGAAAGTGAATGTTCCACATACAATGTAAGGGCCCTATATAAATGATGAGCTGGAGTCTGACTGCTTGCCATATGCTCTATCCACTAACACAAAAGCAAATTCTGCCAGTCTACAAACAGTGACAAGATAACAAGAGCATGCTGAAAGCCCACACATTCAGGAGAAGGGGCTTCTGAATTTTAAGAAAATTTTTACTGATTATGTGAGTGAATCATTCTACTTTGCCTTTTATATGTTAAAAGAAAACACTCAAAATATCATTAATTTCACAAAAGGAAAAACTCAAAATGACCAACAGATTGACTTAGCTGGAGAAAGCATAATTTCAAAGAGTAGAGGAAAATGGAAATTCCCCATTATTATATTAAAGGAAAGCTGATACAATATTGATCTCATTAAATAGATGCTATTATTGCCATGAATCCACAAAAGCAGTAGAGATCTCTAGAAATTGTGTGTGTAATCGTGTATTTGTTGAAATAACTAATAATGAAATTGGGATGAGTTTGTAGACCAATTGATGATGTGGAAAACAAAGTAAAAGTTTTTTTTTATTATGAGATAGAGCAGACAGAAAAGTGTATGTAACTACAAGAGAAAATAAATCCAGCAAATTTTATATTCATAAAATTAGAATTATAGAAAGAAGAATCAGAAAAATGCGAAACATGAATTAATAACTAATTAAGACTCAATCAACAGATTTTGTAAAAAATCAAGGGCTTTAAAGTAATGGGCCAGTATATAACATGAGGATAAAAGTGGTAAGAGAAATAGGTAATGGAGAAAAAATATAAAGACTACATTGGCTTAGACTACTACTGAACTGCATCACAATATTATAGTGAATTGATAGGTGAGTAAAAAGGGGATTGAACAATTAATTTGTATCCCTTTTAACACTTGAATGACATCAAAGTAAAGAAATTTTTAGGGACATGGGATCATATATTATTGCTTCCTTAACTATTGTTTTAAATAAAAATTAAATAAATATTTGAGGATGATATCAATTTGACAGAGATACCATAACAAAGTACCACAAGCTGGATGGCTTAAGAATTTTTTGTTTGTTTGTTTTATAGTACTATTGGACAAAAACCTACTTCAAGTTGCTGGCTAGGTCTACAGATTCTATGGAAGTATCTCTCCCAGTCTGTTTCCTACATCCTTGATTTTTTCCAGTACAACTGTAATCTTCACATAGCATCTCTCTGTGATCAAGCATATCAAAGTGGATTCAGGGTCCACCTGATTTCAGTGTGACCTCATCTTAACTCATTTCAACAACCCTAATGCAAAATAACATTATATTCTGAGATCATGATGATTAGCATTTCAACATTTTAATTTGGGAGGACACTTTTCAGGGCACCAAAAGCGCATATTCCAAGAAAGTTAAAAGTTAAAAAAAATTAAATTCAAGAAAGAGAAATTAACAAAAGAAACAGCAACAACAACAACAACAAAAAAAATTCTTAAACAAAACATTGGGCCCTCTCATTTAAGGGAAATCTCACCGGGGAAAGAACTGGAGATGGCCATGCTTTCAGTTTGGGAATCCACATTTTCAGGCTAATTCTGAACTACTTATAGGTGGGACAGACATGACATAGCAACAATGGTTTAAAGAACTAAACTAAGATCCCAACCACTCACATCTATGTCATTCACACTTGGTCTGTATGTGAAACAAGTGCAAACCACTTAGTAAAAGCTAAGAAAATGGAACTCAGTTTTAACTACTGTCTGTATTTGGAGAGCAAATATGTGTACCTAGACCTAACTAGCATAGTTGTTTACAGAAATAAAAATTGCAACATTCTCCTAAAGGAAAAAGAAAGAAAGAAAGAAAGAAAGAAAGAAAGAAAGAAAGAAAGAAAGAAGGAAAGAAGGAAGGAAGGAAGGAAGGAAGGAAGGAAGGAAGGAAGGAAGAAAAGAAAGAAAGAAAGAAAAGGTCCCCTTACAAAAAAAGAAAGTAAAAATGCTCATGATTTGTAAATGGCAAACTTCTCAAGAATGGTATCAAATCTACTCTCCATTAGTTAAATAAGAATCCTCCTGAAACATATGAAAAACATAAAAAATCTCAACAGAGAAACACAAAGTTAAAATTGGGGTACTGAAAAGTAAAATATCTTACATGGAACTGAATGACTGATATCAACTGCAAATTGGTTGTAAATAATATGAATTGTTGATAATAAAGAATCATAAAATATTTCCATTTTAACCAGTTCTATTAACATTGTATTGGAAGCCTTAGTCATAACAAAAAGTTACAAATAAACGAAATAAAATTGTAAAGAAAATAATGTTTTCCCATTTTCAGATGATGGGATCATTTATGTAAAAATGTGAACCCATCTATGTATCAGTATTAAAACCAATGTATAAGTTTAGTAATGCAAAATGTCCAAGAATAATATAAAAGATAAATTGTACTTTATATATGAAGAAAATTATTTGATCTTTGTATAAATCACTGGCATGATCAATTCAAATAATTGTGGTGCCAAAATAAGAAAAAAAAATTCAAACACATAATCAAATTGACATGAAGTATCAGAAAATAAGAATATTTAAAGATAGTTAACTTCTATACATTGAACATTACAAAAATCATTTATAAAATTTAAAGATGATTTAATGGGTAGAAAAATATGTCATATTTAGATACAGCAGTAAAACATGAAGAAATTCTAAGCTACATTAGTCATCAGAGAAATAAAAACCATAAGAAGCTCTTTACTACACTAAACATTAGCTGAAGTTGAAAACTCTGGCCATGTCAAGTATAGTTAAGGAGATGGAAAAATTAGAATTATCATTTACTGTAAAATATAACAATCAACTTGGAAAGCATTTTGAATGCTTTTTGCAATGAGAAACCTATCATTAACTCCATTCATTTTACTATGAGATATTTACCTAAGAGAAATGACAACATGTGCAAAATAATCACAATGACAATGTTCAAATCAATGGTTGTCTAGGGAAGGGAGGTTGAAGAAATAGTTGTTAAAAGGCATAAGAAATCACTTTTGTTATGAAAATGTCTTTATCTTCTTTGTGGTGATTGGCTCCTATGTGTACATATATATTAACTGGGGACAAAATACATTCTGTGCTTTTATAATTATGTCAAAATTGGTTCTACTGTCATGCATAACTAATAAGAAACATTTTTTTTAAATGATCAAGTTAAACTATACAGAAAAAGCATGTGTAGTTTATTTTACTTCAGTTATATCCCAATAAATATTATTATATCTCAAAAATATTATCTTAACTCTACAGTATAAGAAATAAAAGAAATATAGAACCTAGGAATTCAACATGAATAAAATATTGAGTGGAGAAAGAGAGAAGAACTTAAAGTCCAATTTTGTAATATGTAAGCTGCAAAAAATTGTAACTGAAGCAGGTAAAATTGCAATTATTTGAAAATAAAAGTACTGATTGCAACAATGATGGTGGCCTTAATATGTACCAAACATGATTTTAAAACTTTATAGACATAACTTGGATAAATCCAATCAGTGCATCACTTCTGAAAGAAAGGAGAGATCATCACTATGGGAACAGGTGGAACACAGAGTTCCCTTGTTCTCAACAACCCACTCACTCCACAGTATTGCTTTAGGAGTTGTTAATGTAGTCTCAGTCCCTATACTCTATACCTAGTAATAAGTTATATTTTGCACAAATTAGTTACAATATATTATTTGCAGAAATTAAGAAAAGGGATTCAGAGAACATGTTGATCCTCTTATTTAATCCTATAAATCTACAATTAATATTCTATTTTATGGAGAGAAGACTGAATCACAGAGGGATGATAAAATATTGATGATTAATCAAGACAGTTTACAGGAAGGGTTGGATTCAGTTAATCTCAAAAACACCAAATTTTAATGATTTTTTTCTGAAAAAAAATTAAGAGGAAAATTACACAAAGAGAATCTTTTACAAATTTTTATAGTATCTACCTTATTAAATCATTTAAGTAAAATATTTTTGGTCTATTATGAGCAAATGAGAGTGAATTCATTTTGTACCCTACAAAAACAATTGTAGAAAATCATGAAATTATTATATATATATATAATAATTATATATATATATATATATAAATATATATATATATATATATATATATATATATATATCAGAAATGTAAAACCATATTTTTCTAAGTGCAAAAATTAGATGTTTGTTTACCTATGTAAATATTTTATACATTTTTTTACCTGAAAAACTCTTTAATTTTGCCAGATTAAAATTATGATTATTTTAAAATGAAGCTTAAGAATTATAAGGTTAAAACAATGTATAATTTAGAAATCAGTCTCTGTAGAACAGCAGAAATTTATTTTAAATACAATTTTAAAAACTTACCCAACTAGGAAGTGTAAATAATACTGAACAAAAATATGTTCCATTAAATATAGATATTTTATGGTTATAAATGCAATGACATTAATAATTCTATAGCTCTACATCTAATGGCCATGTTTGTCATTAACAATAATAGTAACTAGACTTGGTTTTAATAACCTGCATATGATAAAATATGATTAACTGCTTTTGATTTTATAATATTTCTAACTATAATACCAGATAGAATGGAACCAAATAAGTGGTATTTCTTTGATTACATCGTTTTAAAACTTTTCCTAATTTTTTCATGTTCAGCATTAATCTATAAATATATTATTTTACAACTAAAACAAAATGAGCAAAACACATTCTCCAAATTTGTAATGTATTCCTACGTGTCACAGGCACAGAATCATTCATGCAACTGCTATTATTAGTGACAGAGATACTTTGATCAGCAAGTTTTTTGAAATTGTTGAAATTCAGTTTACATAAATTTTCTGTTTATCAATCTACCTATCTGATAGGCTTTACAATTAAAACAAGGAGAAAAATAAATGTGAGCATAGGAAATACAGTGATTTCTTTGCAAAAACTACCAGAACATAGGTAAAATTTTTAATAGTGTTGGTTGTGTGGGTGTGTGGATGTGTGTGTGTGTGCATGTGTGCACACATGATTATGAACTTTTTTAGTATTTTGGTATAGTCTCTACTTGTGAGAAAATTCTGATGAGATAAATTAATTTAAAATTATTACCAGCTCTCTAAACTTATGTGTTCTGATATATGCTTATTAGAATGACATGAAGCTATATGCCTTCAGTCTTCACATCATTGGAGCAGGAACTGGTTATAATATCTCATATTTATAACTATGTATTTAGTATTTGAGATCTATTCACATAAATGGATACTATGGAAGGTTAGAACATGACCTTAACTGAGTGATATTTAAAACTCTAAAAAAGTAAATGAAATTTAAAGAATACATTTTGTTTGAAATCATGTTATATTTAAGAATCTTGCAAGTATATATTCGTTCTGATATATTCAAATTTATGACTTAAAATCTGGAATCCACAAAATAAAGTAAAAATTACATGAAAGCAAAACCTTGACATATTTCCTCACTGATTTAATTTTTGGAATTAAATATAGCCTTCACATTTTTGTAAATGTGTAATTTAAAAGAAAACAATCTGAACATGTGTCTTATTTTTGTATAATTGTTTCCATGACTAAAATTTTATTGACAGTTGAAGGTTATGTACTTTAGATGGGAAAAAAAATTGATGAAATGAAAAAAAAATTTACAAATCCATAATGAATACATATAAGTATTATATGATGTAATAAAGTTAAACTGGGACTCCAAAAGTGTTATACTTTTAGTTTTTTAAAATTTTATACATATATATATATATATATATATAATATATATTATATTTAAACATATAAAATTTATTCTATATTCTATATAAAATAATATAATAGGGTAATTTACTGCATATAATTATATATTATATCATATTATATGTTATATGTAAATGTATATATATATATATATATATATATATATATATATATATGTGTGTGTGCGTGTGTGTGTGTGTGTGTGTATATATATATATATATATATATATATATATATATATATATATATATATATAATGATGCTGGGAATTGAATCTACAGTCCTTTGCATGTAAGGTAAGGTTCTAATAGTGAGTTACAACCCCACAACCCCAGTCTTAGCTTTTATTATTTTTAACCTCTTTGTACTTTGATTTAATTTTTTTGAAATCTAGATAACACTGTCATTTTTGTGCCTTAAATAATTTCTGAGAATCAGTGAGATTATATATGTTATGTGCATCAGGAATTAGTGTCTTAAGTGTGACATATTACATATATCATATACATTTAGTAGAATAATATATACATATATATATACATATATATATATATATAATATATATACACTATGTCATATAGAATATATGTTTATATTATATAGCGTCACTTTTCCAATGTGCTTACAAGTAAAATATTTCTTATCATAATATAAAAATATCATAAAACGAATTATGAATGAGCACAATATTGATAATTTCTTATTTATTTTGTACAAGTTAATTTGGTTATGCTAGAGAACCTCTGCCTTACTGAGCTAGTTCTCTATCATATTTCTGGCTATAGTTTTACAAAACCAGAGTTTTTATTTCATGCTTTCTGAGAAATAATTGTCAGTATAATTTGCTTTCCTCTTAAATAGATCTACATTCTTAATGTCTTTTACACTATTTTTTTTATGTTGTATATTATCGCTTCATTTGACTTACTACCTTCCTTTCATCTTCCTGAAGTAGGATGTTTTGTTTTTTTCTTTTCTTTCTTAGAATTTTTATACAGATATTAAATACCTTCTTTAAATTTCACATAAATGTTGAAAGTATATATCTCTAACAGGAACTTTAATATTTAAAGTTTTAATTCATGACAAACGTCTCTGTTTTTGTGTCCTCTTCATTATTTGTGACCATAAGGTAAGAAATCAAGTTTATTATTGTCCAGCTTCTAATTTTTTTTTTACATTTCCATTTTTTGCAGTATGGTAATCTACTTAACATTTCTTTGTATTATGAAACTTTTCAACTTTATAACTGATAAGCGAATTTTTTTCTGTAGAAACAGAAAACATCAATTTGACATTTTTACATACATGCTGAATTAGTCAGCATTGGTTATACTGTCATGAGACAATAAACAAAATTCTTAGAGTTTACTGTAGTGCTTCCATTCCAACTTGAGGACAATTTTCAGGTGAATTTCTTTCACTTCTGGAACACAGTTCCAGAATATATAACGCAACTTATAGAGTATTTTTCCCAAGAATTTTACTCAAACATTCAGGCACATTTAAATCTACTCTTCAACTATAGGTTGCTTAATTCACATCTGCCAATATGATATTAGCAAAAGCATGTCACCTATCAAGTCCAACAGCAGTGTGGAAGAAATGAAAAAGGGCAAAAAACATATTTACTGAACAATAACACAAATAGTCTCAGGTAGTCAGGAATGAGGAATTGTCTTTATGAGAAAAGTATTTGGAACATGGGAGATAATTCAGCTCATTTTTGCCAAATGAACTAAAGACAGATGTTTTACTGACAGTCATGTATTTAAGATTAGGCCTACTCTTCCCCTTACCTTATACTTTATTATCTTATTTTTTAAAACTCTATTTCCAATTATAAGTGTATTTTATTTATGATTTCACTTTTGGTTAGTTACTCTTCTTTATAACAAGCCCTTTATAGAGCACTCTCATTTCTATAACTTCCCCCAAATATATTATCAACATTGGAATAAATATTGCCAATTTTTAAATAATTTTCACTGACTAACATGCAGTATTATAATGAACAAGTTTTGATTTTTGTATATCACTTTGTATTTGAGCACCATTCTTGATCTTAGTCCAGGTAAGTAAATATAACTATAAAATTATCAAAACCAATTTCATCACGAAATATTGATATTTTCACAAGAAATGTGTTTTTTTTTACCTTGTGCAACTCTAATTGTGGCATCTCTGTCATGAATCAGTCTCTCTGATTATTTTAGATTTATTTGGTTAGTTAATTTTTTTTTGTTATTAGATAAAATTGGAAAATGCCATGTATTCACATACCCAATTATAGCATAAGTAATGGTATTAAATATTTTGGGAAAGTGTGCTACTATGATGTGATTAGTAGAATGAATCAAGAATTAATCAATAATTCTCAGAAATATACACTTGTTTTCTTGTCTAAATTATGCTCCTGTTCAGATAGCTTTTATTATTGAAAATAATATATGAAATGTAACATGAAAGTGAACTGAAATATCATTTAGCCCAGGGGTCAGTAACTATTCTGTAAAATGTCACATAGTTAACATTCCAGACATTGTGAACCATATCACCTCTGCCACAAATTCTCAACTTCACTGTTGTGATGTGCATTTTCATAAACAATATGTTAATGAATGTGTGCTTCAATTCCACTATTTTTCACAAAAACAGGAAGTAAGCTGGATTCTGTCCATGTGCTGTAGTTTGTTGAGCCGCGATCAGATAAAGTAACTGAGACTCAAAGGTATGAAAATATGATGCTATAATTATTCATGAAACTTCTATTATTTGTTGAAGATTATATATCCAAATTAAACCAAATATGAGTTTGAAATTCAGCATTCCACAGTCCTAATGGAAAATTCAATTATCTTTTACTAAACTACTCTATCACATGGGATGGAAATTCATAGCTTGATTTATTAAGCATAAATATGATTTGATATCCTGACACATGGCATTTGTGTTATTTCACTAGAGTAGGTGAGATATTGTTTAAATATATATGCATACAGTGTGACTAAGTTTGCTATTTATTGCTTTAACTTGACTGATATGGTGAAGTTTTAAACCAGGTGTAGTGGAGCATGTCAGCATTCATGGCTCTTCTAGAGGCTCAGGATTGAGCCAGGAGTTGGAGGCAAGTCAAGCTAACATAGAGAGGGATATCTTTGGAAAAGAAAAATAAAACGTGAAGTCCTAAAATTCAAGATAAATTACTTATATATATTTTATTACTTAGATAAATACATAGTTTTCAAATGATTTCACAGAATTCAAAAGAGTTTTAAGGATGTGCTAGTGTTTCAAATATTTGGTTATTTATTAAATGAATAATTTATCAAAAGTGCATATTTTGACAACTAGTTATCTTTTGTATCCCATATAATTTATTAATTTGTGTATTTATAACTTAATTAAATCAAACAATATTTTCAAGTGATTTCACATATTCATACTTCTAAATCATATTGGTGTTGAGACTATACACAGTAAATTATGCATTGCTAATAAAAATAGTAGAGAAAAAACTATTATGGAATTTATAGCTTTTAAATATTTTACCAACTATATTACCTATTCAAACATTAAAAATAATTAAATCTTAAAAATCAAATGATTACTAGACATGGCACACACCTGCAATTCCAGAATGCTAGAGGCTAAAATGGGGGCATTGAAAGTTCAAGGCCAGTCTGGGCAACACAGGAAAACTTTGTCTCAAAATAAAGTACAGAAGCCTAGATATACAGGTCAGTAGCAGAACACTTTCGTGTCTGTGTTAAGGACTGGGATCAGTCTGTAGTACTAAAAAAGAAATAAAAACTATAAAAAACTAGAACAAGCCCACACAAATGGAAATGTATTTTATTTTTCTATTTGTTTTCTGGCAGTTTTTTTTTTTTAAGTGGAATTTAGTTGGGAAGAGGTGTTTTCAAGTTTCCTAATGAGAGCTTTGTGGCCATCTGTATTTCAATTTTTCCTACTTTGAGATGAAAACACATACAGAATCTGGATCTAGATTTCAAGATGATAAGATCAATTCTTTGCAGCAGTTACTCCTCCAATGTACAGACACATTTTTTCGAGAGTAGGAAAAGCCACAGTCATGGTGCATAAGATATAATTGGAATCCTGTGGATTGATTGTTTTTCCCCCTCTAGACTAAGGTCAGTATAATTAGTTATCATTGCAAATAAAATAATTAATGCTTTATTACATTATTCAGCATCTTTAACTAGCAAAATATAAATAAAATAAAATCAGTGCAAGTATTTAAGGAAGTTTTCCTTATCAAATTTGCAAAAGTTTATAAGCTTTATTTTTTCTTATTTTATAGGAACAATGCATGGATACACTCAATATGTTAGGTAATTTTAAAATTATATTTATTTTGTAGATTATTATATTAGTATTTTGAACTTATCAGATAAAAGACTAAAATTTTATAATGGAAGAAGCTGAGGTAAACTTTTTTTGTGTGAGATGATGCCATTGACTTAAAGTGAGTAAAACGTGACATATGAGTGACAAATGAAGTATATATCAGCCTACTGTGAAATTTAAATCATCATAATCCTTTGAAAAGTAGCACCAATAAATAGATAGTATTCTATCTATTTACTTGGTGCAGTATAGAACAAGTTTCATATGGCATTACTTTAATAAAAGGCTGATGCATATCAGTTAATGTCAAATAAATAAGAAAAGATCATTAATTATTACGTGCTATTGTTTTTGTAGTAGTTAAGATATCCAATGTAAGTAATAAGGATTTCCATGATGAAATAACCAAAGATTAGGATGATCAGATTTTTGCAAGGAAAAAAATAGGGTTAATTTCTCACACTAGGTATAGACAGTCATTTTAATCCTTAAAGTAAAAAAATAAAACAAGTAACACTTAGAAGTAGCATATAATGTCTTAATGACCTTGAGATAGGTAAAATCCCTTATACAAGACATAAAAGTAAAATCAATATGAGTACATTGAAATTAAGAATGTACATTCATCAAAAGGCAACTAGAGATGGTAAATAAACAACCCACATGGAAAAACTATTTGTAAAAATTTTTCAGATAAAGCAGTTGTAGCTTTAATAAAAAAGTAATGCTTCTAGGCACAGTGGCATATGCCTGTAATTTCATTGGCTAAGGAGGCTGCAGCTGGAGGGTTACAAGTTAAAAGTCAGCCTCAGAAACTTAGAGAGACCCTATCTGAAAATAAAAAGTACGGAGGATGTGGCTAAGAGCTAGAGAATCCTGAATGCTGGTAAGTAATGTTTTAAAAACTCACCCAAGACCAAAATAAAAGAAGAAAATGAGTAAAAATCATTGAATAACTTCCTCAAAATCTTTCTACTATACACAAAAGAGAGACTCAAAATGGCAATATAAGGCAAGATGAGAACCCATTTTGTCAAAAATTAAATATCACAAAGATGTATATTAGGAAATATTGGTAACTGTATTGAGCAAGACAAACACTCATAAATTACTTACATCAGTATACATTGGTCTGCAGTTTGGTGTTAGGTACTAAGACATGAAAGTTTCTAAATAGCACTTCCCCTCTGGATATATGGAAATTCTTTCACAGATAGATATGTAAACAAATTATCAAAACAGCTTTATTTGTAGTAGCTAGAAATACAAATTATAGTAATTCAGATAATTACACTATACTCACATAAGCATACACTGTGTCAATTGTAAATTAATGATTTAAAACACAGAAAAATACAGGTAAAATTATAATAAGAATATCAAACAAAGGAGTCAGACACAGAACATATTAATCCTTATTTTATATAAAATTTAAAAGCCTTCAGAAGTAAATTATAATTTTAGTTGCAATCATATGAATGGAAATACTATAACGAACAGCAAGGAGCTTATTAGTAGAAAAGACAGGATAGTTATATGTTTGTAGGGTATACACAGGAGTGGAACAGAGGAAAATCTCAGTAGCAAAACTATCCTATTTCTTGACTTGATGTTATTTACATAGTTATTTATATTTGTTTTCCTTTACTTTCTGTTTTCAAAATTTTTCTCATTAAGATATTTTTTTATTCCCCATTTGAATCAAATGTATGATATGTTGAGATCATTGTATTGTAATGAGCAACTAATTAAAAAAAAAGATATTTGTTATAAAATAAAATAAATGGTCTACTGTTGATTAAATAGCAACCCCTTTTTAATTCTGAAAAAGCATCTTTAAAAAAATATATGTTTTGGTAATAGAGTATAACAATACTCCCATTTATTATGTAACTTTTAGATATTTCCTATGTACTGTAAATATAATTTGTGTATCTCACATATTTTAATATATGAGATATATGTGTGGGCTTGTTCTAGTTTTTGATATTAGATGTCCCCAAAAGCTCATGTATAAGACAATGTAAGAAAATTTAGAGGTGAAATGATTAGATAAGAGTTTTAACTAACCAGAGAATTAATCCTCTGATAGCTTTCATAGGGAATAACTGGGTGGTAACTATAGACAGGGTTTCACTGGAGTAGGTGGGATATTGGGGTACACATTTTGTCAGTGGTGAGAAGAGTCATCTCTCTCTATTTTTCTTGGTGCCATGTCCTGAACTGTTTTCTTCTGCCACACTCTTCCACCATTATGTTCTGCCTCTTGTGCTGAGAGCAATGGAATTGGCTGTTTATTGACTGAGACCTCTGAAATGAAGATTCCCAAATAAACTTTCCTCCCCTTAAATTGTTCTTGTCAGATCTTTTGACAAAGCAGTGAAACAGGTGACTGAAGCAATGTTATTTTCAGCAACATCATAGATTTATTATGAGTGCAATAAAACAAAATATTTATAAAAGTGATCATATCTGTAGAAGTTATAATCAAAAATTTTATTGAATGCCTTTCTTAGGCTAAACACAATTTCAACTGTTAAGGAAATTCCTATCCACATGGAGACATCATTTGGATAATGGGAACAAAAGATAAAATATTAATAACTAAAAAGTTTTAGAGAATAATAAAATGTGGGGGAAAATATGATAGCAAATGGAGTAGGCATTCTGGGCTTGTTTTATGCAACATTACAGTATCTAGGGAAACCTAACTGAGCAGGTAAAATATGGATCAAGAAGAAGAAAATTTGGATCAAGCTTAAAAAGAAAAAAAAGAAATACTTTTATCTGGAGGAAGAGAAATCTGAGGCTACAGTTTTGCTTTACAAGTTTGAGAAAAAATAGTGAGGGCAGTAGACTAGACTGTGGCTAGAGGGAGAAAATAGATGTGGCTGGAAAGATCACAAGGAGTGGGAAATACCAAAGAGACTGTTACCAGACTTTGACTTTTACTTCCAGGGATTTGGGAAGTCTTTCACAATACTTAGATAGACATGTGGTGTAATATTTTAACAAGACAATTTTGGCAATTTTGAAGAGAATAGATTTTACAAACACAGAACAGAATTAAAAAGAACAGTTAAATGCCACTGAAATAACTCATGTGGGAAATACCACTACTTTGCAGCAGAGCAGGTAGGTGGTCAGGAGGGAAGCAATCAAAGTATTTGGAGATGAATTTGGAGCTTGGTTAAAATGTTTTGTAATGTCCAGCACAGCAGAACAAACATGTAATCCCAGCAGCATGGGTGACCATGGCAGGGGGGTTTCAAATTCAATATCAGCTTGGGCTGATATTGAATATGACCCTGATTCAAAAAATTTAAAAAAAAAAAGTGAAGTCTGAGGATTGTAGCTCAGTGGTAGAGCACCCCTGGGTTCAGTCTCAGTACCACCAGAAAACAATAACAAAAGCCTCTGGAGGTGAGAGCCTGAATTATTTATTTAGAATACTTAGCCAAGAAAGGGAAAGTGAGCATCAAATGAATGAATATGGGAAAAAAAAACAGAAGTTTAAATATTACCATTGGTAATTAATAAATCATGGAGATTATCATGATTTATTAATTACCAATTATCATGACTATCAAAAGAGTTGGAGTGTGGAGCATGATCCAAGGAAAACACTAAACGTAGGGTCAGGAGCAATTAAAGAAAAAGAAGTATTTAAAAGATCTGTTAGGTCAATTTGTTTATGTATTGCTGGTTGAATAAATAGGATAAAAAATAAGCATACCTTGAAGAGTGTGAATATGTGAATTATAGGTGACCTGGATGGGGAAAGGATTCTTTGAGAAAAGGATGAAAATAAAATTAGTATAGGTTGAAGAGAAGGGTAAAGACTAACTCGAGATAGTGGTACAGCTAGTCCTTTCATTATGCACAGCAGTAAAGAAGAGAGGCAAAAATGGAGCAAAAAAAGTGAAGAAGCATTGAGAAATTCGTTTTCCTTTGCTTTCTTTCTTTCTTTCTTTCTTTCTTTCTTTCTTTCTTTCTTTCTTTTTTTGTTTCTTTGTTTTTGTTTAGATGGGAAACATATGCAGATGGAAAAGTTCAATCAGGGAGAGGATATCAATGAAGAAGTCCAACAACTATTTCTACGTGGCAAGAGATTAGTTTAAGCACACAGTTAGGTATGTATCTGCACTGTTATATTATTAAAACTACTCAATAAACAGGTAATTTATTTGATGATCATATTAACTCAAATTTCAAGGGTCCATTTTTTCCCTATACAAGTACAACTGATTTTTTCTTAAAGTAAACAGTCAAGAAGAACCTACAGACATAGATGCAGAAATTCTAGTTAATAAGATTAATACAGTGAAAAAAGTTTGTGAAGGATCTTATCTGTTTCTTTTTTGTTTTTGTTTTTGTTTCAGTGAAAGAAGAAGCAAGATCAAAGTGAAAATAAGGAGAGTTGGGGTGGGATTTGAGAACAGAAAATAAAGTATGAAGTGTTGCTCTAGGAGAGTAGATGGGTAAGTGGACTATGATAATGTAACCCCATTGTGGGCCATCATGAGGGGCTTACGTGGAATTGAAGACTAGTCAGTATGACAGGAAGGTCAAATGAGTCATGTTGTCTGTGTAGGGCAACCTGGAGCACTAGACTGTCTGATTTAGTGAGATCTGTGATTTCAACAACAAAACACAATGGAGTGAGATAAGAACACAACGTTGAGTAAAGGGTAGATTTTAATTATTGACCTGGAAGCTAACTTTCAGTTGCAGAGAAGTGAGGATAGTGTATTTGACCCAGCTATCCCTCTCTTCGGTCTATACCCAAAGATCTTTAAAAAAGCATACTACAGGGACACAACCACATCAATGTTTATAGCAGCCCAATTCACAATAGCTAAATTGTAGAACCAACATAGATGCCTTTCAATAGATGAATGGATAAAAAATAATGTGGCTTATATACACAATGGAATATTACTCATCAATAAAAGAGAATAAAATCATGGCATTTGCAGGTAAATGGATAGAGGTAGAGAAGATAATGCTAAGTGAAGTTAGGCAATCCCCAAAAAACAAATGCAGAATGTTTTCTTTGATATAAGGAGGCTGATTCATAGTGGGATAGGGAGAGGGAGCATAAGAGGAGTAGACAAACTCTTTATAGTACAGATGGTTTGGAGGAGAAGGGAGGGGGGCATGGGATGGAATGTGATGGTGGATTGTGATGATCATTATTATGCAAAGTACAGGTATGAAGACATGAATTGGTGTGAATATACTGTGTATACAATAAGAGATATGAAAATTTGTGCTCTATATGTATAATAAGAATTGTAATGCATTCTGCTGTCATATATATATATATATATATATATATATATATATATATATATATATATATAATTACAATTTTAAAAAAGAAGTGAGGATAGGAAGAATTTTAAACACATAAAGATGACTGTGGATCATGTAGTTTCCTCTGGTGTCAGAATTAAGACAAATAAGCAAAATGGTGAGAATTTAGGTAGTCAGTCTTTGTCAGAGTTTGAATTTAATTTGGGCCTGCTGTGTTCAATTAAACCAAACCAGAAACAAAAACATAATTTCAAATTCAATAAAATAAATAAAGAAATACTTTGGAAGATTTATTAGACCAGGAAAAATGTTGGTAGTAAGAGATGGATCAGATAGAAAAGATAGATTGATAGATTTAACAACTGGAACTATATAAAATAAATCTACAAATTCAAATATAATTTTATTAAAACTTTAATTCTTAAATTTAAATAATCAGTCCAGCCTGTTTAGGTCTGTGAAAATCTAGAATTCTGCCAAAGGAAAAGGCAGTGGTTGATTGGATTCTGAAGCTGTGGGAAAATAACCCAATTCTGACACAGGAATTATATTCTCATTTTCACTGAGCCCCTAAGATATACACTTGAATAAGTATTCCAACTGTGGTGTAATTGACACAGTAATCCATGAGGGAACACACCTGGTAGTAGAGAGTGTCAGAATGCAGACAGTAAAAATGATTCAGAGAGAATGCATCTAAGTACCATGCTAACTGATAGCTTTCAGCAATGAAAGTTAAACTACAACATTGTGGTCATTGAAACTCAGTTTCATATGTAAGCAATAGTGAATAGTATTGGTTTACAAGAAAATCAAATATTTTATTATTCACTTGAAATATAAAGGAATTTCATGCTAGATTTCCCCCAATATGAAAAAGAAAGAAATGTATTATTATTATTATTTTTAAATAGAGTAGTTGACTCTAATACAATTCCTAATCCTTATTTAAAATGTTCATTAAAAATGATTTGACATGTCTAGGAAAAATTATGCTACTAAATGTGTTAATACAGTATATTTAAGTAAAATTAGTTCCAAGTTAATATTGGGGATTTCATTCATGAAGGAAAACAAAATCATAAAACATGGCATATTTTAGGTCCTCTCAATATCATTATGAATATAAGTTTGAAGTGCAACAGAACTGTTTATTCCCTAGATATGTAGGTTACTACAACTGGCATCATTATTCCTGTTCTCAGAACTATTGTAATATGGATTTGCATTATGATGGTGAACAGTTTCCACTTGAAATAATATATCATGAGAAGATATTATTTCAATCTCCTATCCTCAGCCTTAAATATCACATAATAATAAGAAAATGCCACTGATATATTGTGGACTAAACCTAAGTTCTTTAAAGAAAACAAAATATTAGGCACCCTTTCACAAGATTCTTCTTCCTAAAGAACTCAAAAAACTTAACAACAAAAAAACGAATAACCCAGTCAATAAATGGGTAATTGAACTGAACAGACACTTCACAGAAGAAGAAATACAATTGACCAACAAATATATGAACAATGTTCAACATCTTTATCAATTAGAGAAACACAAACTAAAACTACTCTAAAATTTCATCTCATTCAGAATGGCAATCATCAAGAATATAGGCAGAAATAAATGTTGGTGAGGATGTGGGGTAAAAGCCACACTCATACATTGCTGGTGGCATTGCAAATTGGTGCAACCACTCGGGAAAGCAGTATGGAGATTCCTCAGAAAACTCCGAATGGAACCTCCATTTGACTCCGCTTTCCCACTCCTTGATTTATACCCAAAGGACTTAAAATCATCATACTGCAGTGATGGTGCCACAAGAATGTTTATAGCAGCTCAGTTCACAATAGTAAATTATGGAACCAACCTAGGTGTCCTTCAATAGATGAATGAATAAAGAAAATTACATATATTTTCATTCAATGGAGTATTACTCAGCTTTAAAAAAATAATAAAATTATGGCATTTGCCAGTAAGTGGATGGAGTAGGAGAACATCATGTTAAGCAAAATAAGCCAGTCAAAAGAAACCAAAGGCAGAATGTTTTCTCTGATATGCTGATGCTAATTTACAATAGGGGGCAGGGGACACTAGGGAAGAATACAGTTACCTTAGATTATGTAGAGGGGAATGAGGGGAAAGAAGGGGAGGAGATATGGTGGCAGGAAGCATAGTAGAATGAAACAGACATTATTACTTTATGTATATATATGAATGCATGACTGATGTGAATCTACAACATGTACAATCAGAAAAATGAGAAATTACAATTCATCTATATAATATAGCAAACTGCATAAATGTATTCTATTGCCATCATGTATAACTAATTAAAACAAATTTAAAAATTAAAAAAAGAAAATCCTTTTTATATAACAAGTATACAACAAGAAAAAAAGCCTATGCAGGTAAGAAAGTCAAAGCAGATGTGGTTGCAAATAATTCTGTTCAACGGTTATCTGCTTGTTGATATAATTTACAAAAAAAATAAATAAATTAATGTCCACTTAGTTTTAGGTTCTGAGCACAGTCCTTGATATAAACAACCTTGTATTTTATAGATGAGTCTGCAAAAAATTGAATCAACTAAAGAATATTGATATTCTTTGTACACATAGAGGTGGCATTTTGACTGAGTAAGCTCTGAAGCTAGCAAACTTGAGCTCAGTTAGATTTTACTTCATAGTACTCATACATGTAAAACCAATGCTTGCTCACACTCTCTGCACCTCTTTCTTTTTAAAATTACATGGGAGACTCAATTTATCAAATCCCATGTTTTTGAATGGGGACTTATAGAATGAACTAGTAAGATGATGCATGTTACCTGCCAGATGAATCACTTCTTTGCTGATGGAGTCACTTCTCTCTTTCCTTCTCTGTTTCCAAGGTGGTGGGAGATGTCCAAAGTTAAGATGAAATAATGACAGGTAGGGAGGAGTTGCCAAAGTGTGCCAATTAGATTTATAGATTTTGCATATGTGAAATGTAAAGCTGCTCTTTTAATCTACAGAAAATTCAGGTTTATTTATTACCCAGATGAATCTATTACTAGCTATGTGACTGTAGGCAAAAATATAAGCACACATATTTTTAGATTTCCTCTTTATCAAGATAACAATATGAAACACATACATGTGAAATATTACCAACTTTATGTTTATTTTTTATGCTTAAGAAAGGAATACATGTTGAAAGAACTCATAAAGAGTGTATTTGACATTTTTATTCATAAGAATATCCCCATTTATTCTATCAACATTACATAAATGAAGTATATAATATTCATTGGGGATTTTAAATTATTTATTTTTCAAACAAATATTTGATTTTTAAAATTTTTATTTATGTTTTGTTTCAAGGGATAGAAATCAGCAGCACTTAACCATTGAGCCACATCCCTAGCCATTTTTATTATTATTATTATTATTTTTTGGTTTGAGTCAGGTTGTCACTAAGTTACCTAGGGCCTCACTACATTGCTGAAGCTTGTTTTGAACTTGTGATCCTCTTGCCTAAGCCTCCTGAGCTGCTGGGATTAGAGTCATGCACCACCACATCAACCTAAATACTTTACCTTTATAATTAGCTTCAATCACTTATACATTTATACTACAAATTACCAAAGGCAGTATCTCCTGCTGGAAGGAAGTGGAAGAAGTCCTCTAACTTTCTAAGCAATGTATAAAGGAAAGGCTACTGCCTAATGCAGGTGAGGTCAGGATTTCTAACTTAATATGATGTCCATACATTGAAGTGATGCTATTTTAAATTTTAGAATGGATGCACATGTCATTTCAAATAATAGGGCTTTGATAGAAATTATTTCTAAGAGCTAAGCCTAAAAGAGTCAACAGGGAAGAAAATGGTAAATGTTTTCAAAACCCAAATGCTATTCCACTAATGAGATTGTCTTTAAAGTTAATAATTATCATTTAAAATGTATAGCCTCACACAAGTAAAATTCTCCATTTTATGATTTCATTTTCTACAGTTTCAGTTGTGTTGTGGACTGATTCAAGAAGACAAAGAAAATACTTAGATTTAGATAAAAAGTAAATATATGTGGAGATCACAAGAATTTTTTACCTTTAAGTATAAAGAATTTAAATTATTGAGCAAAAATTTAAATTGTTATAATTACCGTTGTCATTATTCTTTAAACTCATTTTCTTAAAAATCACATAACACAAAATGAAGTTTAGTTAATAGGAGCCAGATTAATTTATTTAGATTTAACAAACAATGTGTAAATGGTTTTACCTCTACATATCAAACAATAAATAGAAATAATAACTTAGGTAGTAAAAATACAATTGATATGCAGATAGGTTATTTCTTAACATATATTTTTTTCTATTTTATAAACAGGATCCAAAGTTTCTCATACAGCTATTGTTGATGCACTGAATGGAGATATACATGAGTGCTTTAGAACTCCTTATCTCTCTCTCTCTCTCTCTCTCTCTCTCTCTCTCTCTCTCTCTCTCTCTTTTGGCACATAAGAGTTTTGCTCATTTAAACAAAATGTATCTTATTATGTAGAATTTTACATAATTTAATTTTTATTATATATTTACTTGGATTACAGACTCTGCTCTGTTTTTGGATATAATCCTATAACAACAAGTACTGTTTGTAAAACTTTTCCCTAATAGCATAGGTTCACATAGCCTAGTGAGCTTCACAGTGTACATCTGAGGAAAATATGCACTAATTGTGTATATAGTTATATGTTTCACAAGTGAAAAAACACCCAGGGATTTCGGGGAGGAAAAAGATTCATTGTTTTTACATGTTCTGGTGTGAGGTGCTTTGTTTTTCCAGTACTGGGTCTTACACATGCTAGGGACATGCTCTTCTGCAGAACTATATCCCCAGTCCCAGGCCCTTTGAGTTTTATTTGAAGTCAGGATTTTTCTAAGTTGTCCAGGCTGGTCTCACACCGGCCATCCCACTGCCTTTGCCACCTGGGTAGCTGGAATTTCAAGCCTGCTGCCACAACTGGCTACAAAGAAAACAATTCTGATTTTAGTCTGTAAAAGATGGGAAATTCTGGGGAAAAAATCAACAACAAAACACAACTGAGATTTGGTTGATGCTTGGGTGGGGTTCTGTTCACTGGTTTCCATTAGTCCTAGCTGCTTCTCAGGAGGATTTCCCTCTGAGGAATGAGCAGAGTTGTCTTCTGAATGACAACACACCACCACCAAGAATTGCACCTGGAGTTCAGGGCCCAGTACTTCTACAGAGTCATATATATTCTAGAGTAAGATAATTCCAAAATATACAAGCGCTGTAAAATAGCTGTTTCTTTCCTTTTTCTCTCTTTCGTATTGACCTTTAAATGACTAATTCCTTTTTATTTTGTTCTGGTACATTTAAAAAGAGTTCTTTAAAAAAGCAGAAATATTATACAATGGAGAACAAATACATGGAATCTGTAAAACCAACTAAACTTCTCCACCTTTTCACAGAAACGTTTATGGATCCTAGTTGACATTACCTATCTCCTCTTCTTCTAGCTTTAACATTCTTTAATTTTGACAGATAAACTGCCGCAGTCTGGCTGGGCACAAATCACGAGCCACCAAACAGCTTGTAGATTCAAACACCAATTCTTTATTCCCGATCTCACACCAGCCTTCTACAAACACGTTCTGGGGGAATCCACGTTCTCTGCCGAAATCCACACCTCATGGGCTTCTGTCTCCCAAATATATTGTGTTAATCCCTAAGAACTCAAGAGGAACTCAGGCAGCAGGATACGCCCTATTCTAAACGGGGAACACCCTAATCTCCTATTATGCTAAACCGGGAACACCCTAAACACGGATCCGCCCTGGTCCTTGAGCAAGGTCACCTTACATGCAATGTAGCTGCAAAATGTCCTATTTCCAGGAGTCCTTCCACTAAAGAAACATGGGGGTACACTGGCAAGGAAATTGTCATACCTACTTGACTGATGGCTCCCAGCAATAAACATATATTTAAAGATCATAGTGATTACTCTTATCAAATTTAATTTACTTTACATAATGAGCAGAAAATGGATGACTTATCTAACATATAAAGAAATATAATTTCATACAACCAATGCTCAAATACAGAATAATACAGAATAACAACACAGAGTGGGGGAAAATGATCCACGGAAAATTAAACTATCTTGTTGACAAACACAATGCTAGAAGCTTAGGCAAAATTCCCCATCATGCACAATTAATGTTTATGGATATTATTACTTAGTTGGGTCAGTAAATTTATTCAGAGCTTCAAATTGTATTTAGGGTATATAATTAAAGAATATACATTCTAGTGGATAATTAAAGTATTGTCTTAGACAAATTAAGTTATCTAATCACTATGATTATTCATATAGGTATTTAGAAAATCTGAATTATCTTCTCTATTCAAAAAATTCAATAACATAAGCAATTACCACTAAAAAAAACCAGGTGTCTTTGCATTTTATTTAAGTTTGATTTTCCTGCAACAATTCAACAAAATATGTAAAGAATTTTCCATTGTTCAGTGCAAACCTGGATAACTTTAGCTGCCTCTCCATGGGTATTCCTTCAAGAAGCCACAACATAAATCACATTTCTATAGGACACAACTTCACAATCGAAATGAGCAAAACCATATATGCATTTTATTAATGTTGATAGTTGCTCAAAAGTTATCAACCTTGCAATGAGCAAAAATGACCCACAATCCCTGTACTCAGAAACAAACCAAAATCCAAACATAATTTGTAATTTAATGGTAAATAATCATTTTAGTATTTGGATAAACTTTAATCACAATTTTATCACTTGTTTCTATGTGTTAGTATCTGCCAGTTTATTGTAAAGTGGTTCAGCCTCCTTTGAACCAATATCCCCAAAATGTGAGGTTCAAGATATATATATATATATATATATATATATATATATATATATATATATATATATATACCCTTCCTCCTTTCTAATTTCCCCTGCTTATATATATTCCTCTCCTTTCTATATTCCTCTGCATTGCCAGCATGCTGCCTTGGGGTGTAGAAATATCATATATTCCAATCCGAGGGGAAAGTTGCCACAGGCAGCTTCTGCTCCACTCTTTGTCTTCTTTGCCTTTGTTCCTTTGTGCCAATGGCAATTTTTGCTCTGAAGTGGTTATCAATGGCTTTCCCCACAGAGGGTGTAAGGAAAAGTTGAACAACAGCTGAGGATTAAGAGTAAGGGAATGCTGCTTCAGGCTTCCTTACTCCATTCAAAAAGGACATATAATCATTCCTACTTTATGCAGCAACTCCAGATTGCATAGAAATTTTATAATTTCCATACATCTGCATTCTCAAATGTAAATATGAACACCATTACAATTATGCAAGTATCCCTAAGAACTTCTGTATGAAAAATACCTGAATTACTTTCTGATTTGAACCTCTCTGCTTAAATTGGGAGAGCCAGTCAACTTGAGGTAACATCTGTGACTCTGAAAGTAATGTAGGTAGAACTAGTTAACCATTCTGTGTACAAGGAAAAAAAATCCAAAAATGCTACTTTTGAGATCTTGATGCCACACTTCTTGGAAGAACTGATCCTCTGCTTGGCAAGTAGGGCTAATTACATTACTTGGACCCTGACAGTTACGGCAATGATTTTATTCAGGTTACAGGGCCCATTTGGAAGAATCTGACCCAAGGAAGAACCTCTCTACACATGGTGACAGGGGTACCAACAGCTTGAAATATCTGAGGAGGCTACAAAGTGGAGTTCCTCTGGTTTCACATAGCTGAGATTCAGCCAAGTCTCATTTCTCTTTGGAGGCTGAAACTAAAGGTCAGATACTAGAAAATAACTGAGCTCAAAAATGATCTTGTTATGTTTAATATTAGGGGTCAGCTTGGCTACACTATGGTGTCCAGATGTTCTGACAAATGCCAATCTAAATGTTGTATAAAGATATATTTTTACACATAATTAACATTTAAATTAATATGCTCTGAATAAAGAAAATTTCCTTGCATAATGTGAATGAGGCCTCCTAGAGGAAGAATTTTTTCTGCCTCCTATGCCCATTTCCTGAGTTTCTAGCCTACTTGTCCACCCTGTGCATTTCAGACTACCCAGTCCCTAAAACTTCATGAACCAATGTTTTAAATAAATTGCTGTCTTTCATATGTATTTCTGTGTGAAAATACATATAAATAGATAGATACAAATGTAGACAGACATATAGATACAAAAAGATATAGACATATGTATACGCATGTACCATTTTGGTCTTATATCTCCAAAGGACCCTAGATTAATATAGGTCTGCAAAGATTATAATGATAGTACTAGTTTTTATTTCCTGCTTTATTTATAGGAAAAGATGACACTCCAGCACTTTCCCTACCTGAAGTTTTCACCAGATGTTGGCAAGAGGGATGCCTTGCATACCCATATGCAATCATAGATTGCCTGTGCTGACAGCTGAATACCTTTAGTTGGTGAGGGTAATAATTTGAAAATAAATGTAGATTCTTAAAGAAAGAAGAAAAAAATGGTTATTGTAGTAAATTCAGACTCACTCCTTTTATCCAGGATGAGGTGGCCAAATTTTTAACTCATCTAGTTGGCCCATCAGGGTTTAAGTATACATAAGCCATACTGACTCTACCTCACCGGGCATTGACTGCCATTGTTTTTACTAGTTGTAAATTTTTTTTATTATCAGTTCCTGGCCCAGACAATGTATTATGCATCTTCTTTGATTGGTTACACCTGTTCTTAATGCTCTGGACTTCATGGGCAATGGAGGCATTTGAAAGATTCATGGTCTTCTCTATACCAGGAGAAGATAAAAGGAAATGGAGCTAAAAATAATTGCAACCTGAAAACTACTGCATCATGGTCCAGATTACCCTGGATGGTGGGAACTACATGATAAAGGAACTGGATTCCCATATTACGTTTAGAATTCCCTTTGACAAAATGTTAATACCTTATAGTGTACAATAAGTCGTTATGCAGTAGATCTGCAATTCCCTCTTTAGTGGGTGGGCACCCCAAGAGAATAAAGATGATCCAGGTAAGCTATAGGCTTGTATAACATTTGAAGTAATGTATTTACCCAGTTTTGAGCCTCTGGCTAGAGATGGGTGAGTCCCCCCTCTTAACCAACTGACAAAATACATACCTGAACCATTAAAGTATTGTTCATACCCTAGCAACCCTGTGGCCAAGTTAAAATTGGGGTCAGGTCCTGTGTCCTGGATTTCAACAAATTGTTCAAATTACTCAATCCTCAGTGAGCCTCAGCACCCTCACTAACTCTATCCCACCTGCCATGCACATGCTACTTTCTACACCTCTAGATTGCTATTAACCCTATCTTCACATTCAACCATGTGTGTGACCTTGCCTGGCAGCTTCTGTATTTTGGAGTTTAAGCCACAAACACTTCTATCTTCTTCTATTCTAGTGTGTGTTGTGTCTTACCATCAAAAGGATCTTTTAGTATCATAAGACATCATGCTAATAAAATGAGAAAACAACTACTAATAATTTTGGAGAGTATATATTGATTTTGGTAGAATCTGTTTTATATTTCCAGGATTTCTTAGGCTGAAAACAAAACATGACTCCTTAGAAAATGTCACTTATGGTATGCAACCATTACAAAATGGGAACATCTCATGAGAGAGGTATTTTCTTCTTTATATGTGAAATGAACTCAGTTACCACTTAAAGACCTCACGTGTTAATCTCTTTTGTAGTACATTTATTTTAAAAATGGACTTGGAGAACTGCATTGATTTATCTGGTATCTTCTTCATTTATTAATGCCTTAAAATTATTAATAAAATTTGACACTGGGTTAGATTTCTGATTCCTAAGATTCTCACTGAATAGTTTAATGATTTTTCCCCCAAACAACCCCCGTCAGAAGTAATTACAACATATTCAACAAATAGTCCTAGAAAATAGGTCAGAATGGTGCACATATTAGACTTTCACTATTGTATAGAAGAGTAAGTTTCTACCCCAAAATATCTCACCAAAACAACAACAACAACCACACACACACACACAAAAAAAAAAAAAACAACACCTAAAAACTCTAGTAAGAAGAGTAGAAACAGCTTTTGGAGAAATGTAGAAAATAAAGAGACACAGGAAGATTTTTTTTCAAGGTGCAGAAATATTCAGGGAATGAACTAGAAAATTTACATTCCTGATTCCTCTTTCTTGTTTTTGTTTTGCCTCTGTGCCCTGAAGGAAGCAAGCATTTGCTGTTAATGTAATATCCCTCTGTCTTTTACAGAAAGCCTTCATCTTTTCTGCCATAGGAGCAAGGGGAATAATCTTAAGTGTTACTGCAGAGTTCAGCGAATAAGTCAGAGGACAAAGAGAGAGAAACTATCTCAAACTACATCTAAAAAACATGGCTCAAATGTTGTCCTTACCCAGTGTGTGAAAGCTCTGGCTAGAGGCCATTTAGTTGCCCTTCTTGATTAACTGATTAAGTTCCTACCCCAGTTACATCTCTTATTGAGCTCTCTGTTCCTACCCTTATAACCCCATAGCCAGGTATCAAACCCTTGCTGATGGATGCCTTTTAGACTGTACAGTGCTTATTTCTGTGATGCTGGACTTTGTTGCTACTGCTACACCTAATAGACACTGGCCTGAGGACTGAACCAAGTATAAGATCTTTATCTCAAAACCAGAATGTGTTTATTTCAAAAGGATGTGAATAACAAATACCACATAATGGAGACAATGGACTTTAAAAACATTATTGTGGGGGCTGCAGATGAGGTCAGTGGTAGAACACTTGCCTAGCATGTGTGAGGCAATGGGCTCTATCCTCAGCACTACATAAAAAGAAATAAACAAAATATAGGTATTTTGTTCATCTGCAACTAATAAAAAATTTTAAAAAATGATTATTGTGAATCTAATAAAAGAAGAATGTTTAATGGGACCAATGCACTTGAAAACCTGTTTCAGCTTAGATCAAAGCTCCATTCAGCATACATGTGTAATAGATTGAAATATAAGCAAAATTAATTGCCACTTACTAAAATAAATCAACACTCTGTAGAGATAGGATATAATTTAGTGTTTCAAACACAACATTAAAAGTATTCATATACAAACTAAACTTTTGAGAAAAGAGAGTGATGTTAACCATTCTCCATAGAACAGGCACTCAGCAAATGACTATTATAAAATTATTCAGATGTTAGAATCATGAAACAAGGACTTTAAAGCTGTTACTATAATGGATTGAGTTATAAGAACACATTTATGATGAAGGAAACAACAGAAAATCTCCAGAAGAGAAATGGAAACTATATAAAGGAATCAAATACTTTAAAGTTGGTAAGAAGAAAATACCATCTCCTTGAAAAATAAATCATTTGATGTGTACAAAAGCAAAATGAAGGTGACTGTAGAACAAGTCAATGAACTTAAAAATCAATTAGTAAATGTGAAGAACAAAGAGAAACTCTCATGAAAACACTCAAATTGTCAGGGATATATAAGACAATAAAAACCTAACACATTGAAAATTATAGACTCAGGAGGAGAGAGAAGAAAAAGAGAAGATTATTGGGAAGACACAATGCCCAAAATGTTCCCAAATTAGGAAAATATATGAATTTCAGCATTAAAAATCATTAAAAATCCAGAAGTAGTGTAAATGCAAAGAAAAAATTCAAAGCACATTATAATCAAATAGCTGAAAAACAAAATGCAAGAAATTATTGAGAAGATTCAAGAAAAAAATAAAGATGTATAACTTGAATGTCCTTGGATTTTTTATCAAAATTATACAGGAAAGAAGACAATGAAATAATTTTAAATAGAAGAAGAAAAAATCAATTAACATTCTATTTCAAGGCAAAATATTACTCAAGTCATGGAATCAAATGAAGATATATTTTTATATGAATAAAAATTAAGCACTGTGTGAAAATGTCATAGGAACAGATACATAGATGAATGGAATACAATTGAGTGTTTAGAAATAAAACTGTATTAATGGTAAATTGCTTTAAAATTAAAAGTGCATAGACAATTTTGAAGAAAATTTTCAGAATCAATGAAATAGATGGAAATGAAACTATTGTCCCTTACTTCAGACCATACACAATATTAACTCATATTGAACATAAACCTAATACTAGAATTATAAAGTTTCTAAAATATTTCAAATAGGATGAAAATCAAGAAACATAAAAAATTGAAACTAAACTTTATCAAAATAAAACATTTTGTTCTTCAAAAGATGTTACTAATAAAAATCTAAACTATAATATAAAAATAAGAGAAATTGTTGCTTTATATATAAATATTTGACACAGGATTTTCATTTAAATACATTGAATTACTCTTATAACTCAATAAAATTAGGTACCACAAATAAAAAGTGCAAAGAAATTGAAAATACAATTCACCACCAAATATATACAAAAGGAAATAATCACATGGAAAGATATTTGAATTTGTCACTAGAAATTATGTCAAAACATACTCTACTGTTGTATGTATCTAAAAAAGAACAAATAAAATTTTAAAAAGTGTAAATTATAATTGTAATTGAAACAGTACTGCATATCTACAAAAACAGTCAAAAAGTATCAGTAACATCATATAACTTTAAATTAAATAAAAACCATAAAAGAATTGATATTCCATATTTGATAATGTGTGGAGTACATATTGCACAACTAATATGTCACATACTACTGGTGGGAAAGTAAAAATAAGCAACTGTCCTGGAAATTTACAGTTTTCAGTAAACTTGAGGCTTTCAAATACTCACAAATTCCACTTTTATGTATTTCAAAGAGTATTAAAATCATATAGCTATGGGCTGGGGTTGTGGCTCAGTGTCAGAGTGCTTGGCTTGCATGTGTGAGGCACTGGGTTTGAGCCTCAGCACCACATTAAAAAATATACAAATATATATATACTATAAAAAGTCCTGTACAAGAATGTTCATAGCTTTAACTGTAACAGCCAAAATTGAAAACAACACTAATACCCGATTACAGGTAAATGGATAAAAATGTAGTGGAATAATATACAGCATTGAAAAAAAATATACTGTTGATGTCATAACATGGATAAGTAATAATATAAATAAATAATTTGGTCCCTCAAGAAGTGACATGTGTAAGAGAATAAAAATTACATGATTTCATTAAGATAAAAATTTAGATAAAGGTAAAATAAACTATAATGACAGAACATGTATTATTAAACATCTGGGTCAAGGGAAAAAAACAGATACACTATTAAGAGGAATATAAAATATTTGAGGAGATGAACAAAATTGTCTCCATAATTTTATACCTGATACTTTGGTATTATTTAATGGCATATAGTAAATGGTTGTAGATTATTATATTTCAAGTTTTCCTTAATATGGTTCATTTTTAATAATTGTGTTACTTATAATATTGAAATTTCAAGATTCCAATTGTCAAGTACTTATGTAAATTTTAAAATGAAATATAAATAACTGATTCACCAGGCTCAAGAATTTGGAAATGGAGCCAAATTATCCCTATGTGTCTTAACATGAATGTGTGTTAACAATGAAAATATATAAGTACTAACACTGATAAATAAATTCAATATCTTGTACTTTGAAAGAATCAAATTAAATAGATAAACCTGTAGCTAATGCAATCAAACAAGAGAGTAATTTCATAACCATATGAGTAAACTAACTATAGGACAATATTTTGCTCAACTGTTTAAATAGATTTGAAAATTGACTTCAAATTCTCAGAAAATATAAATTGCCAGGAAAGTATAAAATATAAACAAACCAATTATCATGGTAGAATTTGAGAAAGCTGTCAAACACCTCCTTTCAAAAATAAAACAAGACTAAAAAATTTCACAAATGATTCTATCAAATCTTCAAAATATAAATATTTTTTTAGTTTTACTTAGATGTTTCCAAGCAAAAGGAGGAGAAACTCCCTCTCCCTTTTCCACCAGATTCCCCTTTTAAGAAGTTAACATAGCTTTTCTTTATGTGTTTAACTTATGCTCACTGATTGCAACAATGGGCAATGAAGGTTGTGGGTAGCTCACATGGAATTCCTCTGGACATGTGCATGCTGTTTTCCTTCAGGTGTCTCTGTTGGAGGACTGACTGGGACCCCTGAGAAAGTTGAGGTGGTGAGCCAAAGGAAAAACTTTCTTTTGGAGAAGCCTGGCTGGAAACAGGACAAATTAGGCATGGACACTCCATAGCTGTTAAGCCAGAGAAAAACATTCTTCTATGGTAGAACACCATAGGATTTTCTCCACTGTGTTTATCTGCTGTCCTGTTCTTGTCTTTTACTCTTCTAAAGAAGACTGGCTCTATGTTAGTTGGATATTCATTTTGTAATTTCCTTTCCTCATATTTAAATGATTAAATCATTTTTTTCTTACATTTTATGTCTAAGTTTAACCAATTCATCATAAAAATTTAATATAAACTGGTTTCTAATTAATCTTACATTGTTTTAGTGGTTTCTCCATTTGATTTTTAGCATTTTTCATAACAAAAGAAAAGACATTGATTTTTCTGCTTCAACCCTCCCTACTTGAAAACAATTCATTATGATCAATGATAAAGAAAATAAAGGATGCTTCTGAAATTCAATAAACAGTAGAATTTTTTTTGTTGTTTTCAATTGTGGTAAAATATAAATAACCTAAAATTTACTATTTTATTCATTTTAAGTGTGTGATTCTGCTATATTATGTAATTAGACTTTGTCATGTAATGTTACAACCCTCCATCTCCAGAACCTCACCACATGACTTCAAAAATTAAAAACAATTACAAAACATTATTGACCTATTTATACTTTGGGGGTGGGGGTATTGGAAGCAGGAAGAGAGGAAACCCATGTAACATTTCTAAGAGTAATCACTTATCTTATGAATTTCAATAGTTTCAACAATTCCCCAGTCTGCAATCTGACTTATCCAATTATAAATATATCTGGAAAAAACTCTTTTTTTCTATTTGGAAATATTTTACCACTGTCAAATTATCAATTATATAAATTTCACTCTAAATAATACAACATCTTAAATTTAGATTTTAATTGTAGAAAAAAAATTTTAAACAAAATGTATAAAATGACTCATCCTGCAGATGGTTACTCTTTTAGAGAGAATTACTGCCAATAATCATGTAAAATTTTAAAATAAAAATCAGTGTATATCATTACAGACTTTCACAATCCTTGGTCATCATTGATGGAATAAAAATTACAGGGGAGGATACATGGGGGTAGGAATGATAGTAGAATGAATCAGACATTAATATACTGTGTGCATATATGGTTACACAATCTTTGTAACTCTGCCTCATGTACAATCAGAAAATGAAAAGTTATACTCCATGTATGATGTGTCAAAATACATTCCACCATCATTTTTAACTAATTAGAACAAATAAATTAAAATATATATATAAACCTGCAGCATATACACACACATGCACACACAAGCACAAACACAGTTTTGGTATATAATAACTTGATATATTTTAGTAGCTCATGTAAATTCCAGAATATTGCTTTTGTTTTTTTTTATAGTATGTGTTTTATATTGTCATCTGTAAAACACAAGAATCTGTATCTCACTTTAGAAAAATCAATATATTTACTTTAAAAATAAATATTTTTTTTCAATTTGTCCTAATTAGTTATACATGATGGTAGAATGCACTTTGATACATCATATATAGTTGAAGTATAATTTCTTATTTTTATGATTGTGCCTGATGTAGATTTACACTGGCTACATAGTAATATATGGACATAGGGTAATAATGTCTCATTCATTCTAGTACTCTTCCTAAATCTATATTCCTCCTATCTCTTTATTCCCCTCAACCTAATCTAAAGTAACTCTATTCTTTCCTAGCCACCCTCTCTTATTGTGAGTTATCAGAAAAAAAAATGGCCTTTGGTTGTTCGGGATTGGCTTATTTTGCTTAGCACAATATTCTCCAGCTCCATCCATTTACCTGAAAATGCCATAATTTCATTCTCTCTTAAAGCTGAGTAGTAGTACCTCATATATACATGATGGAAAGTGTTATGTACATACTGAACATATATTTCACAGAATAAGAGATACAATTGATACATATGTGATACATATGAATATATATATTCATCTTTTGAAGTACATCTAGGTTGGTTCCATAATTTAGCTAATGTGAGTACAGCTGCTATAAACACTGATGTGGCTGAAACACTGCAGTGTGTTGATTTTAAGTTCTTTGGGTATAAACTGAGAAGTGGAAGAGCAGGATCAAATGGTGGTATCATTCCAAGTTTTCTGAGGAATCTCCATACCACTTTCCATAATGGTTACACCAATCGCCATTTCTACCAGTAATGTATGAGTGTATCTTTTCCCTCACATCCTTGTCAAAATTTATTTTTGTTTTTATTATTGATAATTGGCATTCTGACTGGGGTGATATGAAATCTTAGAGTAGTTTTGATTTGCATTTCTTTAATTGCTAAAGATGATGAACATATTTTCATATATTTGTTGATCGATTATATTTCTTCTTCTGTGAAATATCTGTTCAGTTCCATTTATTGATTGTGTTATTTGTTTGTGTTTTTTTGTTAATTTTTTTAGAATTTCTTATGTATCCTGGAGATTAATGCTGTATTTCAGATGCATGTGGTAAAGATTTTCTCCCATTCTATAGTCTCTGTTTCCATGTTATTGATTGTTCCCTTTGCTGATAAGAAGCTTTTTAGCTTAAATTCATCCCATTTATTGATTCTTTTTTTTGAGAGAGAGAGCGAGAAAATTTTAATATTTATTTTTTAGTTTTCGGTGGACACAACATCTTTGTTTGTATGCGGTGCTGAGGATCGAACCGGGGCCACACACATGCCAGGCGAACACGCTACCGCTTGAGCTACATCCCTAGCCCAACCATTTATTGATTCTTGATTTTACTTCTTGTACTTTAGGAGTCTTGTTAAGGAAGTCATAACCTTAGCTGACAAGGTAAAGATTTGGGCCTACTCTCTCTTCATTAGGTGCAGGGTTTCTGTTCTAGTGCCTAAGCCTTTGATTCACTTTGAATTGAGTTTCATGCAGGATCAAAGATAAGGATTTAATTTCATTTTGTTACATGTAGCTTTCCAGTTTTCCCAACACCATTTGTTGAAGAGGATATATTTTCTCCAGTATATGTTTTTGGTGCCTTTGTCTAGTATGGGATAAATGTATTTATGTAGGTTTGTCTCTGTGTCTTCTATTCTGTACCATTGGTCTACATGTCTTCTTAACTAAATATTGGTTTTTATTAATCATAATTTTAGTAAGTAGCTCCTTTATTATTTTATATTAATTTTACACAAATGGTAGATATGCATACTATAACTTCTATATAGGGAATTTGTGCGAATGAAACTAAAGCCCAGGGAAAGTAGGGGCTCTAGAGGTGGGGAAATTTTAATTAATGTTTTCTGCAGTATAGTTGATAGGAGCAAGAAGCTTTGATGCATTATTGTACAACAGAGTGGTTATAGGTAACAAAATATGGGGTGCATTTCAAAAAGCTAGGAGGAAGAATTTGGTTATTTTTACCATAAATAAACAATAAACTTTACTTAAATATTATGTAGTGCATGCATATATTGAACATTATATGGTCCTCCCCCCTAATATCTACAAATTTATTTATTTATTATCTGACAGTTAAACATGAATTTAAAGAAAATAAAACCCTCATACACACTGAAAAAGAAAGAATAAGGAGAAAGTGGTACCTCTAGCCAGTTGACAATCAAACAGAATACTTTTTAAAAAAATTCCCTAAAACAATTTCCTCCAAAACTTTCCTTCTCTTTCTCTTAAATACTGAGTTAGGCCTTAATAAATGATTATATCTCTAAAAGGTGAGATTTAGAAGTAACTCTACCCAAATTTAAGATCCATTAAGTGTGGAGATTCCTTATTGGTTGTTTAATTAACATAAAGTTTATGTTAATTAAGATAAGCTGTGTGGAATGTACATATACCCCTCCTGTCCTACAATAAATGGCTCCCACTCCTGCTGAATCAATGTACACAAGTTGCTCGTCACCCCACACACACACACCCCTCCACCCCCTGTTAGTTTGCTACAGCCAGACTGCAGCAATTTTGTCAGGAATAAAGAAATCCTTCAGGCTAGGTAGGAGGGGATTGGATACAGGAAATATGTGGATTACACAATCATTGAAAGGCTTGGGCTAGGGAAGATCAACAAGACCTCTTTTGGCTCTTAGGAAATGCAGAACTACAAAAGGAATAGGAAAGCTAATTTTGAAGATTGCAGCTGCCTGACACTTTGTTATGGACATTTTTGGTGAGGACAGCAGGAAACTGTCATTTGAAGCCATGATTCTGAAGCTTACAATATCCATGAACCTGTTCATAATTTCTGCTAGTCAATAATTTATTATGATTCTCTTCAAACTTCCAGATCTTACAAGATTATGTCTCATTGGAAGAATCTAAACTGTAGCCCTGTGGGTTAAAGACTCTGGAAGAGGTTGGGGATGTGGTTCAAGTGGTAGTGCACTCTCCCAGCATGTGTGAGGCACTGGGTTGGATTCTCAGCACCACATAAATGCAAAATAAAGATTTTGTGTCGACCTAAAAAAACTGAAAAAATAAATATTAAAAAAAAAGATTCTGGAAAATTTAGATCTAGGCCACCCCCATTAAGATACAGGAATAAATGTGTATTTAAGAAATAAAGTTGATAAAGGCCATTCAGCAATCTTTGGAGAGAATAATTAGAGAAGAAATGTTTGTAGAAGTTTAAGATATGTATAGGTATGAATATCCTTTTCTAATATTTTCAGGGTAATACAATAGAAAGTTACTTTTCCTATTTATCTGAACCAACAGTTAAATAAGATTTTAGTATTTTTAAATACAATATTGGAAAGTCAAATCTGTTTCCAATGCAGTTAGTTATTCCATGAGTTCAGAGTATGACCCCTTATAGGTAGCATAACATATCCTAAACATTCTAGATAAAATGACTTCACAAGGCCCATAGATTTTTGAGGGAGATAAGGAAATAAAACATATTACTAAACAGCCTAATGCATAATGAGGGAAAAGTGTGTGCAGGGTAGCATAGGAATATGCAAGTAGCTAGGTGCATTTAGTACCAAATGAATGAGATTCAACATAGTATTCACATCATGAAACTGATTTGGCTAAACGCAACTTAATTTTGTTACATTCAACTAAATAATGAACTGATTGATTTGTAACTGGAGCCTTTGAAGCAAAGACTTAATTTGTATTCAATGGGAGACATTTTCAGGATTATAAAATTAGGAAAATTTAAGACTACATTGATTATCCTTTCATCAAGGAGCTTAAGATTTCAAATCTTCTCACTGACCCTACCCAGTAGGACAGATTAACTCTCTTATTCTTATACAGATCTGTTATTATTAGCACCATACACAAAGTAGGGACAGTCATTTATAATCAAATTCAACTAACTTTCACAAAGCAACTATATTGTCCTAGACAGCCAGAGACACTATAATGAATATCCACTTAATTCTTTGACATCAAGGACTATAAACAGTACATGACAGTGCTATGTATATATGTGTGTGTGTGCACCTGTGCTTGTTTACTAACAATCTACCAAGTATCCCCTCTAATTCTGTTGTGACTTCTAATCTAGATGAAATTATGTTTCTTATTTACTTTCAGCTATCTGCTGAGATTACAGCTATTTCCATTTTACATTTCAAACATAAGGTTAGTGATCTAAATTGGACTTGTCATGTATTTATTTTACTAGTAAAAGAAACAATTTTCTGTATTATAATTCTTAAAATTATGATTCTTAGAATTATAATCATAAGTGAAAATTTTGTACTTGTTCAATCTTCATCGGAAGTTCTAGGCATTTTAAAAGCTAACAATATCCTGGGGGATTCTTATTGTTACTTTAACATTTGCAAGTAACTAGACCTCATCATCTCTTCTACAGTTTCTCTCAGATACTCACTATTGGGACTGTCTCCTTATAATACGTTGCCTGGAAACATATGCTAAACTGGGGCACTGTCAACAGAGTTTTATTAGGAAGAGCTCTGAGCAGAAATACGAGAAAAGGTATGAAGCAAGGGTGCTGAAGAAAGAAGCTCATTTGTGGAGTGTGAACCTCTTGCAGAGCTGGTACTTAGATGGCTCTTGTATGATACCACAGATCCAGGCAAGGGGGCTAACACTTTGTATCCCTGCATCAGCTAAGAATGCTAACAATGATCAGCTGATGTACTGATCTCACAAGAGAGTACACAGCCTGGCAGGCCTGTGTGATCAGTCCCCACTGAAAACCCACATCCCTCACTTCTGTAAAGATTTCAATGAAAGAAGAGTCCTGGAAGCTTGTGCATGTTTTCCCCCTCCCAGTTCCTCCACGGATTTTACCCAGACTGAAGTTTTGCAGTTTCCTTTGTTGATTTTTTTCTTTTTATCTTATGTTGTAATAAATCATAGTCATAAAGATAACAGCATGCTGTGTCCTCTTCATAAATCATCATTCTGGGGGTGGTCCTAGGACCACAGAATAGAAAAGAGTTTAAACGTGCACATGCCAATTCCCTGTGGTAGAGGACAATTCCCTATGAAGAGACAGCTTTGAACAATTAGCATCCAAATTCGTTAACTGTGAGGAGCATAAGTTTTCCAGATGCAAAGATGGGATCCAGATGGAAAATCATTGTTAAAGTGAATACCTTTGCCCCTCAGAGCTACAGGCTTCTGCTGTGAAGTGTGCTCCATCTGGGAAGACCTTTTACAGAATTCCAGGTTGTCTTATTTCCTAGAGCTCTAAAACTAGACAGGTTACTGAGATGGAATCACAACCTCTACTGCTACAACTAAACTCAAGGGCATATCAAAGATTCATTAAAATCTGCGTGCTCCCTTTCCGAAAACCCAAAGATCCTATTAGCACCTTTGCTTATTTGGGCAGTTTGCTTGGAGGAAGTCTCCAAGAATTCACCCTAAATGTCCTGGAACATGTGGTACTATGTCTTTCTCAAACCATGCCTAGTGAAATATCCATGTCCCTTTAAAAGTGGGCATAGGCCCAACAAGAGATTCATTGGTAGGTCATCTGAGTCCTACTCATATACTTTGTTTTCATCATATAATAGCAGTGTCACCTTGTCCTTATGACTGGGAGAAATCATGCATATCAGTAAATTAACTTTTGTCTGCTGCTTTTTTGTAATAAAAAGGCAAGCATAGATAATACAAATGGTTTTCTGGGAGTTACAGTGAGTGAAACCACTTTTACTTGTACCCTTTGGCTTCCAAGCCTATATATATTACATTCTTGAAGTTTTTGAGGTACAAAACATTTGTTGAGTTGGGATGCATATTATATCCTGTAAGATAGTATCCAGTACTACCAGGATATCCTTTGCTATTCTATTTCTCAACTGCATCTTGAAAACACTATTGTTCCTTTCTGTTAAGATGAAAGATTCTAGGTGGGCTAATATGTTGAAAAAATATGTGGATATATAATTTATGATTAGTTTTAGGGTTATTTTCATGTAAACCATATTCCTTGTTCCCATGCATTGTTATATGGGACATTGTGCAAATGGAGTGAGGATGCTTATGTTTTCTTATGGTTATGCCAACCAGGTCTCTGTAGAAAAGAAAAAAAATATTGAGGGGTGATAATATATGTCAATACCAGGCAAAGTGAACTACTACCTTGCCCTATAAAAAAGTCCAAATATTGTTAACTTCTACCAAGTGACTGGTTGTTTTTCTTTAACTAAGGTCTCATATTGGAGGCTCAGTGTTGATCTCTGAGTGGTAGTTTGAGTAGTGTCAGTAGCTAGATTATACAAGTACAACCACATTTTTTTCTATATAAAACATCTATCTCTGCCACAGAGCTTCTCCATTTGTGCACCCATTGTCTCAGCACTGAGATGAGCAATGGCAGCAGTGACTATGGATATTTTCCATTAAGGTAAGACATGACCCAGATTTCTTTACTTTATATGTTTACTCCCATCGGTTCTTATGCGTGCTTCTTCCCCAGAAATTTTCTTACCAATTTTCCAAATTTTCTTTCTCTTTGTGTTCAATAAGGCAGGTTCTCTGTCACTACACATAAGCTGGCATATGTTCTTAATATAGGTTAAAATTCTTTCTGTACAAAGTGGATATCAAACCACATCCCATAAAACTATTCCCATTAAGGTGATTGCACATGCCTGGTCTCCTGAGAGTCTTCCCTGAGAGGAGATATAGAGAGACACAGCCTGATTTTGGTTACTACTTGCATGTATTGACGTTCCTCACCCATAATCCTGAATATACCACTTTATCTTATTATCCATTGCTACAGAATAGTGCCATCTTGTGATATGATGGACAAGACAGAACCCAGCATATATAGATTTGTGCTTCAGTTTGTGACTTTGTTTTAGCATCCTAAGTTACTATATTATTGCTTATTTTTTTCTTTTCATCAAGAATTGATATCAATTGCACATAAAATCCAAAGATACCTGCTATAGACCAGTGTCTGATGGATCACATAGCCAAAGGAAAGTTCAGGAACGTAGCATGGGCAATCTGCAGGGTCCTTTCTTCTCTGAACAGCCTGCAAGGCTGCAGGCTTCTATGCCCTCCCCTATAATCCTGCATATGAAAATCATGGTATCCACTAAATCTGAAAAGGCTTACCAAGAATTATACTTCATTCTTAGTGTTGGATTAGAAAACTCAATTATATCTTAATTTACCTGACTGAAATACTTCACTAATGAGGAAGGATCTTGAGTCCTTATAATATTTACCTCCCACACAATCTGAAGTTATGTATCTCTATCCCTTGTACAGTACCCGCAGCAAATTATCACATAAAATGTTTGTGGTTTCTGATGGTACTGATTGGCCAGGTTCTTCTGTTTATTTGCATGTGATCTTTTTAAAAAAATTTAGTTATAGATGAACACAATACTTTTATTTTATTTTTATATGGTGCTAAGGATCAACCTCAGTGCCTCACATATGCTAGGCAAGTGCTCTACCACAGAGCTATAACCACAGCCCTGCATGCAATTTTTATTCTTACTTTATAGATACAGAATATCCTCAGTCAAGGTATGCTTAGTCTGTTTGAAACAAAAATAGATTGATATAAATCCTGAAGAAAAATAGTGTTTTGTAAGGCTCTTTTCTCTCCTGGGACTTCAAGAAGGGAGGCAGTATCATTGAATACAGAGAAATACATCACAATTGGAGTACAGAGTTTCAGAGCTAAGGTTCTCGATCAGAAATTATTTTTAGGCTTCTTAGTGAGTGCACATTTTGGTACATCTAGAGATATTTTTAATTATCATAGCTGAGGAGTGAGATACTGTTTGCATCTACTGAATATGGATCAGAAATTTTGCTCAACATCCTACAATGCACAGGGCATCCCTCTACAGCTAAGCTTTATCGGGTCCAACATGTCAAAAATGTAGAGGGAGAGCCACCTTGGTACAGAGGAGTATGAGAGCTCAATTCATTTTCTGTATCCAACCAGATATTTCAAGTCTCAGGGGCTTACTCTTTCCTTAATAGAGACCTGACATTGGTTAGACCTGGTTAAGGTGTTTGTTCTTTAAAATTTTACTACTTTTGTGATTAGGTTGAAACCTATTTTTCTAATTTTGTGCACCTTGTGAGAAGCCATATATAGAACATTCATTATAGTTTTCTAAGGTGATAATCCTGAAACATTAAGTTGGTCAGAGGAAAAAGAGGAAGAAGTTGGTCAGAGGGAGAGGAAGAAGCTTACATGCAATTTGCTTGCAACTGAGACTCCAGTCAGGATGGGGATCCCTAGAACTGAAAAGCTCCTAAAAGACAGAAATGGCCCAAACTAAGTCAAAAATTGAAGACATTTATATTCCCATGTGAAACTGTCAATTGTTAGGGGCAACACTTCTGAATCAAAGTGTCACTTTGGAGAAAGCCTATTGCTTGTGAGAAATGTACCTGTGAGCCATCAGCAGCAGTTATTCTAAGAAGTTGTATAATAAAGTGTCAGTTTTGAAGAGAGAAACTTTCCAGAATACTAAAATATTTGTCAGACACATGGAAGTGATTGGAACACTGCACCAGGGAAGAAGAATTCTGAAACCTAAATAAATAGAGAAGAAAGAATGGAAGTGAAAATAAGTAAATAACATTTACTATTTAGAATCTAAAGCATCAAATGAAGACAAAAATAAACAAATGACAGGAGTATTCAGAACTATTACTTAAGTAGAAGAAAAGAAAAAAGATGCAGATTAATAAATGTTTGCTGAGAAATGTCTATGTGTCTGGCAGTGAGAAAGGCAAATGAGCCAGGAAAGGTGGTGCTTGCCTGTGATCCCAGCAGCTTGGAGGCTGAGGCAGGAGGATCTCTAGTTAAAAGCCAGCCTCAGCAACGTAGCAAGGCTCTAAGCAACTTAGTGAGACCCTGTCTCAAAATAAAATATCTATTTTTTAAAAAGGGTTGAAGATGTGACTCAGTTATTACGCACCCCTGGGTTCAATCCCTGAACTAAACAAAGAAACAAGTGAAGGGCATAGACTTGATAATTGCTACATGATATTAAAATTATGTTATTATATATTGTATTAATTATTTTTTAATCATATTATATTGATATTATATTTTATTATATTAAAATTATATTACCAAGATTATTATAATTGGGCTGAAATTATAGCTCAATGGTAGAGCTCTTGCCTAGTACTTAGGAAGCAGTGGGCTCGATCCACAATACCACATGAAAAGATGTGTCCATCTACAACTAAAAATAATAAAAAGAAATTATAAATAACAACATAATTATAAATTATATTGATGATCCTTCCCTTTAATTTCAGACAGAGATACATTTAAAAAAAAATTTACAGTGTACCAGGTGGTGTCAGGAATTATATATCTCTGTTGTTATGGAAAACTATGTTCTGCACCCACTCTGTTGACCTCTTTTTTAAAGATTCTGCCATATGTCTTTTCCAAGCAGATTGGTGACTGAGCAGCGAACAAACTACAAGGAAAAAAGGAATTTCTAATTTGATGTGATGAGTTATAATTTTGGTTGCTTAGCCATCTTATAAAAGGAAGTACGTCATGTTGTCATCTGGTGTGATCTCTTTAGAAGAAAATTTATTTCTAGTTTGGAAAATGATGCTTCAGTATTGATAACTCTTGATTGTAATCTACACATTTCTTTAATCATGTCAATATTAATATATTTCCTAGTTAAGATATTTTAATCTTTGCTAATACCCTCCAAAAAATTATGAAAAGCATCTATCACAAATTTGATTAAAGATGTCATCCATAATTTTGTTCTTCTATGGTGTTTGGCAGGTTATTGCCACTTTTTCATGCTCAGCTAATTTTATTGTTCATTCTACCTCACTTTTCTGAAACTTGATCTCTATATTCCTTAAATTCACCACAATGTACTTATAAAACATAGCGAATTCCATTCAGTTACAAATTTAGATTTCTTTATGAATATTATGTATATCTTTTATAGTTGTTGAAAGTTTGGAAATAAAACCTATAAAAATTCTATGACCAACTGCTGTGTAGTTTTAGTGTTTTATAATTTAATTCATTTAGTTCAGTGATTCCCAAACCAGGGCAGTGCCTCTTTCTCCACAACACACACCCATGACAAGGGACTTTTGACAATATCTGCACACAGTTTTTATTGCTACAGCCATTGTAGGTGCTAGGTCTAGTGGTTAGATGACAGAAATGCTACTAAGCATCTTACGAAGCACAGAGCAACTCTCCCCCAAAGTCTAGTAAGTGCAGAAGTTGAGATCTGTTATAGAAACTCTTATGTTATTAAAATAATGAAAAAAAATTGAAAAAAAACAATGGTAATATAATTAGTAATTGAATCTTGATAATCATCTCCCTATTGAAAAGTTTTAAAGATTTTTTGTTTTTTTTAATGTTTTCAACCTATTGCTTTTAAAGTATATTGACTTTATTCTGTTAATAATATTAAGAAACATGATTTATACACCAAATTCCAATTTAAGTTTTGGATATGTTTGAAAACATGATTTTTTGAAGTTCAAGTCTCTTATCCATTTTAAAATGCACTAAAAATATTGCTTAACTTATCACTTAACTTTAATTTTTGTTTTCATTACCAACATATTAGAATTCAAGTTTCATTCTCCAAAGTATCATTTTCATTCTTGAACTAGCATTAAAATATATTATTAATGCTCAGTTTATGTGATAAATACTGCATTCATACTAATTTATATATAGTCAAGTAGACCAAGAATGAAAATTAAAAACAAAATGAAATAATATATCATCCCATTAAGGGGAGGCATATGGTGGTATACAGAAATTTCTTATTACCTAAGACTCATAAATAAAACAACATATTTGAGGTTGTATAACATAAAAATAGAGATTTTCCCTTAATTTGAATATGCCAAGGAAAACTGCCACCTAGTTGCGAAAATTACTTTCTTTAAAGCTCAACTATGCTTATGTTTAGTTTGATTAATTCCTCTTCATATTTTCAGTTTCATTCCAGGATTTCCCTGAACAAATTTCTTTTTTTCCCTTCCTTTAAAACAAAGTTTATATTTATGGAACATATTAGTGTATCCACATTTCATCTGGCATATTATCAGATTAAATTTTGCTTAAACATTTTTGTGAGGAACATTTTCTCAGACAATATTTTTTTCTATTTTAAAGAAGGAAACTATACATAAATGAATCTATTCCTTTTATTTTTATGAAGTAAAATACTTAAAATAATCAAATCCTCTAGAAAAGAATATACTTTTCCTGGATATAGCCAAATTTTCATTACAAATTCAAGACTATATTCTGATTAATATCCTTCTTTTCATTTGAGGACCTTATTTCATTATGAGGACAAAAGAAAGAAATAAAGAAAGGTTGCAAAAATGCCCTTTATTTTGATTCTATAAAGGTGGACATACTGCCTAAGTTGTTATTTTAGATGATGTTATTTTGCAAATCAATGGGAAAAAATTCAAATAAACATTGATTAATAACCTTTTATATCTAATATTTTTGGACAAAGAATAGTAGCATAAATGAACTATAATTAGAATTCTTAAGTTTTGTCTAAGAAAATCCTTTAAAAAATGAGTGACTGCATTGAACTGTCATTTTTTATGTGACTATAAATTGAATAATCTGTTTATTCTTGGCACTCAAAAGACCTTAGCTATTAAACCAAATACAAGATGCTAAAAAATATGACAAAAATCATAGTCAATTGCACATGGAATAAATGAAGAAGAAAAGAAGGTAGTGAATTTGCCATTAAAGCTTAAGTCAATGTTTACTGAAACAATTTTGGCCTGCAAGGGAGAATTCATGGCTTTTATGTTTCTGCCTTTTAAACAGTTTTTCTCTTATTTGAATGGACCAGAATCAACCCAAAGAATAATACATTGTAACTCATACCAAGTAATATAGGAAGGGAGGAATACTTACTTTGTGAAAAGAAATGAAGTTAGAACCTGTATGGTTATCTGAACAGGTTTTTCTCTCAGGTTACAATGGTTAGAAATGCCAAGCTTCTTACATTTCCTCATTCCAAGAAATTCTGGGATTGATAAGAAAAACATGGTATTTTTAGTTTTTGGTAGAAAAAAAAAATGTGCTTACTAGGAAGCTAGTTTTACTAAGTGGAAAATTCTATAGAAAGTCAGGATTGAGTTTGGAACTGGGTAAACAAGGAGAGTGATGTATTAAGAGGTAGTTTTCTGTTCTTCACCTAGACTGACCAGTGGAATTTCTCAACTAAGGTGAACTGTCCATGAGTCTAGGCAAATCCTAAATTCTTTGTCTGAATGCAAGTCAAAATTAGTTGTACACTCTATTATGTGTTATGTTTCTCTCAGGAAATTCTGAGGTTATAGGAAATTGGTTAAAAATTCAATTCAATTCAATTAAAAAAAAAACCAACATTTTCCAACATCAGTTATCTTAAGAATCTTCCCTTTTTCATTATTACTGAACAGATGAAGAATGATTGTGAAGCACCTTTGTGAAGTACTTTATGAGTTCATATGTATGCATATGTATACATATATACACACATATATTTGGTATTGTTCTTAAAAAATTATGTAGAAGGCAAAAAAACCTCTAGAATTAATGATAGTAAATACATAGTTACATAGATCCAAACATAGGTGAAGGACAAAATTTAGAAATGCTGAAAAAGACATTGATGTCAGTATGTAAGCAGGTGTTTAAACACATGCCTACTGAGACTATTCTGTTCCACATTTATTCCTACAGAGAGGTGGCATTATGCATGTGTTTTGAAGGAGAACCTAATTAGGGATATATAAATAATATATAGTATAGTCAGGATGTGAAAGAGTATTGATGAATCAGACGAAAGCAAATTAAATGAAAAGTAATGGGAATAAATGTAAAGAATCACACTTGGTTTCAAAGAAACAACTTCAGAAATATGGAGTGAAGCAAATAAGTCTTCACAGTGGTATATGCAAAAAAGATATATGAGTTCTAGGTGCATGAAGCATTTATAGGATTCTGTTGCATGCTGCAAAAAATGCAAATTTGATCTTAGACTCTATTAACATAAGTACAGAATACAGAGTAGGGAATTAGATGATCCTACTGTAACCTGAAACTTAGAGTGCATTTAGGGTAAAAAAATCCAATTTTCATGCTAGATTTTTTGTTGGTTTTGTTTTTAAAGAAATGTCATCTAAAATAGAATAAGTTCAGAAAAAAGGGCCAGTTTCAGAAAATGCTTTAATAGGTTAGTAAATAATTTGAATATATCAATAAAATACAGTAAGAACAGATTTTAAGCATATTTAAAATATTTTGCTTTAGGAAAATATATTGTAAATATGTGATACAATTCCAGAAGCAATGGGTGAAAGAAAAGGAAAAAAAAATTAAGATAGAGGTTTCAGATTAACATGGAAATTTTTAAATATTCATTGCAATAATGGGAAAAACTCTGTGTTAGTTTGGTTTTTAAGGTAGCATGTGAAAATTGGTATTGAACTTTTAAGAAAGTTACTATAGGAAATGCCTGTGAAAGATAACAAGGAATGAAAAGTAGGATTAAGTACGAAGAGACATGAAACCATGGCAGACGTCTGGTACCTGTGAACGAGAAGGGAAAGAATTGGGTTAGGGAAAGTCTTTAATTGTGGAGCAGGTATTAGATCCCCCAGCCAAGGAGGAGTCTCTTGAAAGAGCCATTATGAAAAAAGCTAATTTTGAGAAAAAGGCAGGGCCTTAGGAGGACTGCCCTGTGTATTCTTTGGCTATGTTCAGACCTTGCAGAGAGTGTCTTCAAAATGAACACGGGTAGATTCTAGCGGTGTGGTAGTTAAAGATTGTCTGATAATTCACTCCTTATTGTGCTTGATAATTTGCATTGTTTGAGAGTTGAAGTTTTTATACTGTGGAAGAAAATCCCCACTCATTCATGATTCTCTCCTTATAAGCAAATATTGTAGAATATATGTTCATCTATATGAATCAGGTCTTTAAGAAAGTAGATGCTAAGACTTAAGTTAGAGGCAAAGTTTTATTGAACAGTGGCAACAAAAAAGAAAAAAAAAAGATAGTAGAAATGTTTAGAGGTATACAAGAGACCAAGATGAAGATGCAACAAAGTCAATACCAGCTCTGTAGCAAAGAATGCCCACCAGAGGAGTCCATGTGAGGTGGAAGTATCAATATACCTCTAGTATAGCCTACTTACTCATTTTGTGCCTCCATCTTGAGAATTATGAGTTCATCTCCAATTTTGCTACATCAAAAATGAAGTTTTAAAATGGCAGCTCTCCACACTTGCTGCTTGTCTCTTCTCAAAGTATCTGGGTGCTAAGTAGTCTCCATGTTAAGAAAGTTGTCCCTCCAGATTTTAGGAGTTAACCATTTCAACATGTAAACTTATAAGGGATGTATTAGAGAATATAATAGCTCTCAGCCCTGTAGTTAATTGTGCCGAAATTTATTATATCCCTCCTCTACAATTCATTCTGTGGTCCACATATAAACTCTGATGCTTTTCTGCCTGATACATAGCTGTATAGTTCAAAATTTGATTTTAGGGGTGGGATCGCTGATAGAACAAATCTTTCTCAGGCAGAAGTTGTTGTACATGTCTATTCACAGGTACAGAGAATAATAATATACATGCATGAATAAGCTGAGTTTTACTTGTGTTTCTGCTGCTTTTATGATGTAAAAATATTCAGATCTTTTCCAAGTAATCAGGTAAGTCTGCCAGAAATATGATGGTGTTTCTTCTTGCCAGTTGTTCATCTACTAAAATGTTATGCTCAAGATCTCTATCCTACAAGATCTCTATCCTAACAGATCTTTCAGTTCTGGAAAGGAGAAACACATATTAACCAAAGGACATTTGGAAGTCATGTCTCTACTCCATGATTCATAGGCACAAGTAACTTTTCTACTGGGGATGAATGAATAGCCAAGACCTTCTTATTTAGAACTTCATCCTCACAGTATTATCTGTAAAACTAACAGTTTTGATGCACCTGTAGCATGGTTTCCAACTCTTTATAAGTACAGCTATTTGAGGATGATGCATTATGCAGTTTGGAACTACTATTACATTTCCTTTCTTGTGAAGGGTCTCCTCATCTGATGATCAATTGGGCAGAAATTCATACCATGAATAGGTGCTCCATACATTAAAGTTTTCTGTGACTGAACTAGAAAGGTAAAGCACATGACATGCCTGAAATACATCTATTCCTGGGAGAACAAATCAATGGCCATTACAGGATATTCAGGGCCAGTTGATTTCCTTGAGCCATAGGGTTGTACCAGGGCTCTGTGTTCTTTTCTGTTTTACATTAAAAGAGGGGAGTATTTAGATCAACTTTGATAATAAGTATATGTAGAAATCCTTTATCCATTTTACAATACACTAATAGTTTCTATGTTGGAAATATTCATCAGTAAGAGGCTATTGACAAAATTAGGCTAACAACAATGAACTGGGTTATACATACTGTTTTTGCAATAGTCCTTCTGTGGTAGGCATTTTTTGTTTCACATTAATATATTATAAGAATATCTTTGTACTTTGTCTTGGCTCCTTTATATCCCCCTGAATGTCTCTATGCCAGGCATTCTTGTCTCTGATCTTCACATTTCTTTCCCATGGTTTCCTGAACATCTGACCATGTAAGCATTATTCTTAACTGTAACTACTTCTTCAAACAATGTGAATAACAATTTATGATCCTATGCTACCTATGAATAAGACTGCAAAGCAGCCACTCTCCAATTTCTGCTTGAACCAACATATTTAGCTAACCATGATCAAGAAAACCTTCTATGTCTTCAATTCAGCTGGTCTTCAATTGTCATTAATGTGCCCTGAGGGAGGAGTGCCCCTGCAAATATTCTAGTGATATGGGAGTCTATGTAATTTGCTCTTGATTCTTTGCTTATGTCCTCTTTTCATGATTATTCTCAGTTAAAAACGCATCAATTTTGTCTGTCAAGAAATTTGTTGTTGGAACTGTCTGACTTAGGAAACCAGGAAGGACTCAGCTTCAAGGGTGTAGATCCAGATAAGGTTCACTTGTGATGCTCTTCCTAAGCCTTGTACTCTATCATGGGATAAGTGCATGTCAACCTCTTTTTTTAAGAGGTATAATTTTTTGCTTCAAAGAGCATGGTCTTGCTTATGAGCTTATTTTTAGATCCTACTAACTAAGGCTTGCATGAACTCCACAGTGCATATTTTGCTTTCCAAAGCTTTATATACTACTGAGGTGCTGAATATGCCAAACCTGGATCTACTTTAGAATTGCTTCTTAGTCTAGGCTTAATTCAAAGCAAACAGGCTTCTGTATCACCTGCTCTGTAAAGTCAAGGGAAATGCTTTTGGGAGTGAAATATATTGTGTGCAGAACTTCAAGATACTTACTAGGTGTCGCATATATGTCTTTGTGGTAGTAAATGCAAGATGAAGTAATCAGGCTTTTGTTTGGAAAGGAATAGTCCAGCACACTTTTAATGATTTGGATCCTTGAATATTTTAAAGAACTGTAGATCCTTGATTCATAAGGTTTATTTCCATGCTCTGGAATTCACATATTTTGAGAAAATCTTCATCACACTACCCATGTTGAGCATGGTTTCATGTTTGAATCATCAGATCCTGATGGGACCACCTACTTGTAATTTTGTGGTACTCTATTAAAATTGATCTGGGTTTTGCATGGTTCAGTATGGAAACTCGAATGTTGGTATGATAGGAACCCTCACTTCTTCACTTTGTAGATCTATAACTGTTGCACTAATTTCTATCATCCTTCTTCAAGGATTATTGTTTTGATTTACAATATTGGTTAGAATATTTTTAGAATCTCTTGCTTGCCCTTTTCTACTATGATAGCAATTAAACCATCTGCAACTTTCCCAATATGAAAATTACTCCAAATACAAAGTGTTTTAGTTGCATTTAAATATTCAGATACTGTTCAAATGACTGTCACATAAGTCCTCTAATGCAGGGAACTTACAATATTATGAGTTTTCACAAAGATTCCATTTTTTACCTGGACCAGAAGATCCCCAATTTAATTGGAGTAGGGACATGATAGCACTTCATGTTTCTGAGAATCATTTGTTAACTCAGATGCTGTGTTCAATAATTTTTTTAGTTGTTTATATTTTTTTTGCGCATTTCTCTATCATACAAGCAAATGACCACTTGGAATGGAACTTATGCAATTGGTATAGCCTATTATTTCTATGATGTTGCTGGGTTCTTCCTATAGACCTAGAAAGCTCTCCAGTCAATGAAGTCCACAGAGGAAATCGATGGAAACTGGGAAACAAATTATGACTTTTATACTGCTCTTTCCTTTCTGCTCACTCATTTTTTTCTTTATTTAATCATGTATTACATTATTATCACATCCTTCAGTACCCTTGTTGGCTCCATGACTTTACTCCTGAAGATCCTATGATCTATTACCAAATTTCCATTACACTCTGAAGATTAAACCATCTTAACTTCCATGTTGATCTCTTCATTCATCACAAAAATTGAATCTCCTTGAAGGATCTGGTCATTCTTAAATGACCCATATTTTTTATTGCTATTAGTAAACCAAGGGCTGTGACCATTCTAATCTCTCTCTTTTTTTTTTTTTACCACTTATTTATTTTATTTTATTTTATTTTATTTTATTTTTTATTCAAAACATTACAAAGATTTCAGAATCACATCGGTTACACATCCACATTTTTACATAATACCATAATAGTAACTGTTGTATTCTGCTACCTTTCCTATCCTCTACTATCCCCCCTCCCCTCCCCTCCCATCTTCTCTCTCTACCCCATCTACTGTAATTCATTTCTCTTCTTATTTTTTTTCCCATTCCCCTCACAAACTCTATATGTAATTTTGTATAACAATGAGGGTCTCCTTCCATTTCCAAGCAATTTCCCTTTTCTCTTCCTTTCCCTCCCACTTCATGACTCTGCTTAATGTTAATCTTTTCCTCCTGCTCTTCCTCCCTGCTCTGTTCTTGGTTGCTCTCATTATATCAAAGAAGACATTTGGCATTTGTTTTTTAGGGATTGGCTAGCTTCACTTAGCATAATCTGCTCTAGTGCCATCCATTTCCCTGCAAATTCCATGATTTTGTCATTTCTTAGTGCTGCGTAGTACTCCATTGTGTATAAATGCCACATTTTTTTTATCCATTCATCTATTGAGGGGCATCGGGGTTGGTTCCACAGTCTAGCTATTGTGAATTGTGCTGCTATGAACATCGATGTGGCAGTATCCCTGTAGTACGCTCTTTTGAGGTCTTCAGGGAATAGTCCGAGAAGGGCAATAGCTGGGTCAAATGGTGGTTCCATTCCCAGCTTTCCCAGGAATCTCCATACTGCTTTCCATATTGGCCTCACCATTTTGCAGTCCCACCAGCAATGTATAAAAGTACCCTTTTCCCCACATCCTCGCCAGCACTTGTTATTGTTCGACTTCATAATGGCTGCCAATCTTACTGGAGTGAGATGGTATCTTAGGGTGGTTTTGATTTGCATTTCTCTGACTGCTAGAGATGGTGAGCATTTTTTCATGTACTTGTTGATTGATTGTATGTCCTCCTCTGAGAAGTGTCTGTTCAGGTCTTTGGCCCATTTGTTGATTGGGTTATATGTTTTCTTATTGTTTAATTTTTTGAGTTCTTTGTATACTCTGGATATTAGGGCTCTATCTGAAGTGTGAGGAGTAAAAATTAGTTCCCATGATGTAGGCTCCCTATTTACCTCTCTTATTGTTTCTCTTGCTGAGAAAAAACTTTTTAGTTTAAGTAAGTCCCATTTGTTGATTCTTGTTTTTAACTCTTGTGCTATGGGTGTCCTATTAAGGAATTTGGAGCCCGACCCCACAATATGTAGATCGGAGCCAACCTTTTCATCTATCAGACGCATAGTCTCTGATTTGATATCAAGGTCCTTGATCCATTTTGAGTTAACTTTTGTGCATGGCGAGAGGAGGGGATTCAGTTTCATTTTATTGCATATGGATTTCCAGTTTTCCCAGCACCATTTGTTGAAGATGCTATCCTTCCTCCATTGCATGCTTTTAGCCCCTTTATCGAATATAAGATAGTTGTAATTTTGTGGATTGGTTTCTGTGTCCTCTATTCTATACCATTGGTCCACCCGCCTGTTTTGGTACCAGTACCATGCTGTTTTTGTTACTATTGCTTTGTAGTACAGTTTGAAATCTGGTATCGCTACACCTCCTGATTCACACTTCCTGCTTAGAATTGCTTTTGCTATTCTGGGTCTTTTATTTTTCCATATGAATTTCATGATTGCTTTATCTATTTCTACAAGAAATGCCGTTGGGATTTTGATTGGCATTGCATTGAACCTATAGAGAACTTTTGGTAATATTGCCATTTTGATGATGTTAGTTCTGCCTATCCATGAACAGGGTATATTTTCCCATCTTCTAAGATCTTCTTCTATTTCTCTCTTTAGGGTTCTGTAGTTTTCATTGTATAAATCTTTCACCTCTTTTGTTAGGTTGATTCCCAAGTATTTTATTTTTTTTGAGGATATTGTGAATGGGGTAGATGTCCTCATTTCCAGTTCAGAAGATTTGTCGCTGATATACAGGAATGCCTTTGATTTATGCGTGTTGATTTTATATCCAGCCACTTTGCTGAATTCATTTATTAGCTCTAGTAGTTTCTTTGTAGACCCTTTTGTGTCTTCTAGGTATAGGATCATATCATCTGCAAACAGTGATAATTTAAGTTCTTCTTTTCCTATTTTTATGCCTTTAATTTCTTTCGTCTGTCTAATTGCTCTGGCCAGTGTTTCGAGAACTATATTAAATAGAAGTGGTGAGAGAGGGCATCCCTGTCTTGTTCCAGATTTTAGAGGGAATGCCTTCAGTTTTTTTCCATTTAGAATGATGCTAGCCTGAGGCTTAGCATATATAGCTTTTATAATTTTGAGGTAAGTTCCTGTTATCCCTAGTTTTTCTAATGTTTTGAACATAAAGGGATGCTGTACTTTGTCGAATGCTTTTTCTGCGTCCACCGAGATGATCATATGGTTCTTATCTTTAAGTCTATTGATGTGGTGAATAACGTTTATTGATTTCCGTATATTGAACCAGCCTTGCATCCCAGGGATGAATCCTACTTGATCATGGTGCACAATCTTTTTGATATGTTTTTGTATATGATTTGCCAGAATTTTATTGAGGATTTTTGCATCTAAATTCATTAGGGATATTGGTCTGTAGTTTTCTTTCTTTGAGGTGTCCTTCTCTGGTTTGGGAATCAGGGTGATATTGGCCTCATAGAATGAATTTGGGAGTTCTCCCTCTTTTTCTATCTCCTGAAATAGATTATGGAGTATTGGTATTAGTTCCTCTTTAAATGTTTTGTAAAACTCTGCTGTATATCCATCCGGTCCTGGGCTTTTCTTGGTTGGTAGTCTTTTGATGGCTTCTTCTATTTCCTCCCTTGATATTGATCTGTTTAGGTTGTTTATATCTTCCTGATTCAATCTGGGTAGTTCATATGTCTCAAGGAATTTATCTATGCCTTCACTATCTTCTATTTTATTAGAGTATAGGGTTTCAAAATAATTTCTAATTATCGTCTGTATTTCTGAATTGTCTGTTGTGATGTTGCCTTTTTCATCCCGTAAGCTAGTAATTTGGGTTCTCTCTCTTCTTCTCTTTGTTAGTGTGGCTAGTGGTCTATCAATCTTATTTAATTTTTCAAAGAACCAACTTTTAGTTTTGTCAATTTTTTTGATTGTTTCTTTTGTTTCGATTTCATTGATTTCTGCTCTAATTTTAATTATTTCTTGCCTTCTACTGTATTTGCTGCTGATTTGTTCTTCTTTTTCTAAGGCTTTGAGGTGTAGTATGAGGTCATTTATTTGTTGGCTTTTACTTCTTTTAAGGAATGAACTCCATGAAATGAATTTTCCTCTTAGTACTGCTTTCATAGTGTCCCAAAGATTTCGATATGTTGTTTCTGAGTTTTCGTTTACCTCTAAGAATATTTTAATTTCCTCTTTGATGTCTTCTGTAACCCTTTGTTCATTCAGTAGCATATTGTTTAATCTCCATGTGATGTAGGGTTTTTCCTTTCTCATTTTATTATTGATTTCCAATTTCATTCCATTATGATCAGATAAAATGCATGGTAGTATCTCAACTCCTTTGTAATTGCTAAGCTTTGCCCTGTGACATAATATATGGTCTATTTTTGAGAAGGATCCATGTGCTGCTGAGAAGAAAGTGTATCCGCTTGATGTTGGGTGGTATATTCTGTATATATCAATTAAGTCAAAGTTATTTATTGTATTATTGAGCTCTATGGTTTCTTTATTCAATTTTTGTTTGGAAGATCTGTCCATTGGTGAGAGAGGTGTATTAAAATCTCCCATGATTATTGTGTTGTGGTCTATTAGACTCTTGAACTTGAGAAGAGTTTGTTTGATGAACGTAGCTGCACCATTGTTTGGGGCATATATATTAATGATCGTCAAGTCTTGTTGGTGTATGGTTCCCTTGAGCAGTATGTATTGTCCTTGTTTATCCCTTTTGATTAACTTTGGCTTGAAGTCTATTTTATTTGATACAAGTATGGACACCCCTGCTTGCTTCCGGGGTCCGTATGAGTGATATGATTTTTCCCAACCTTTCACCTTCAGTCTGTGTATGTCTTTTCCTATCAGATGAGTCTCCTGTAGGCAGCATATTGTTGGATCTTTTTTTTTAATCCATTCTACTAGCCTATGTCTTTTGATTGGTGCATTTAAGCCATTAACATTTAGGGTTACTATTGAGATATGGTTTGTATTTCCAGCCATATTTGGTTATGTATGATACTTAACATGATTAGTTTTTCCTCTATGCTTAGTTTTTCCTTTATTGTACTACCTCCCGTTGTTGGTTTTCATTGTTATTTTTCATTTCCTCTTCCTGTAATGTTTTGCCAAGGATGTTTTGAAGAGCTGGTTTTCTAGCTGCAAATTCTTTTAACTTTTGCTTATCGTGGAAGATTTTTATTTCATCTTCAATCCTGAAGCTTAATTTCGCTGGATACATGATTCTTGGTTGGAACCCTTTTTCTTTCAGCGTTTGAAATATGTTGTTCCAGGATCTTCTAGCTTTCAGAGTCTGTGTTGAAAGATCAGAAGTTATCCTGATTGGTTTACCCTTAAATGTAATCTGCTTCATCTCTCTTGTGGCTTTTAAGATTCTCTCCTTATTCTGTATGTTGGGCATCTTCATTATTATATGTCTTGGTGTGGATCTCTTATGATTTTGTATATTCGGTGTCCTGTAGGCTTCTAGTATTTGGATTTCTTTTTCATTCTTTAAGTCCGGGAAGTTTTCTAGTATTATTTCATTGAATAAATTACTCATTCCCTTGGTTTGGACCTCTGTACCCTCTTGTATCCCAATAACTCTTAGGTTTGGTTTCTTGATGTTATCCCATAATTCTTGGATGTTCTGCTCATGATTTCTTAACATTCTCGCTGAGCTGTCTATGTTCTTTTCAAGTTGAAAAACTTTGTCTTCATTGTCTGAAGTTCTATCTTCCAAGTGTTCTACTCTGCTGGTAATACTCTCATTTGAGTTTTTAATTTGGTTTATTGTTTCCTGCATTTCCAGGATTTCTGTTTGTTTGTTTTTTATATCCTCTATCTCCCTATAGAGTTGATCTTTTGCTTCTTGGATTTGTTTATGTAATTCATTGTCCAAGTGATTTTTCATTGTCTGAATTTGATGAATAATGTCTTCCTTGAGACTCCAGATCATCTGAAGCATGTATATCCTGAACTCTTTGTCTGACATTCCATCAGCTGCAGATATTACCTCATCTAATGTTGAATTGACCTGTATTGTTTGTGGTCCTTTCTTTCCTTGTCTTTTCATACTGCTCATGATTCTTTCTAGCTTTGTGAAACTGTTGAGTTAATGTTTTTCCCCTTATATATTTGTATTGTTCTTGAATAGCTCCAATATCCCTCTTTTTCAGAGAAAGACAATGTTAACAGATCCCAATATCAACAGTACATTATCTAAGGACAAGTTTTCATTATTAATACATTTATAGTTAGATTCTAAGACTATAGATGTTGGATTTAATTATTACTTAAGAATATATTCCTTAGTTTCATAAAAGGCGTACCATATCTGGTGGCATATAGAAAACTTAATTTCAGACGAAGGATGTTATACTTAAAGAGAAAGGAGTGAGGGAATGAGGTTAAACTAACTTAGCACCTTTGGAGAACTCTAACCACTCGACTGGTAATTTATGGAAGAATGTATAGACTCAACCTCCTATTTAGATAGTTACCCTATGGATAGATAGCAAAAGTAAGGAGATTGAAAGTGGTATATAGAGAATATGAATTTAAAAAAAAAGAAAAGAAAAGAAATAACAAGGAAGAAAAGAGAAATAAGAGAAGGGAAAGGGAAGTAAGATAGAAATACAGAAAAAAAAATGGGGGGAGGTGGGGTATATGCAATTCCTCTATATTATATTACTTTGGTAATTCAGTTGTTCATGCTCAGTTCTTGGTTTCACATATGCTGAAGTTGTGGAAGAGAGAGAAGAAAAGAGAAAGAGAGGAAAAAAAAAAAAGTCTCTCAGAACACTGTTTTCCTTGCTTCCAGTAGGTGGCGTTGTCTATTCCTAGTTTGAGCCTCTGTATTCAGGGTGGTGTGTATAGCCAGTGTGAAGGGAAATGAGCTTCCACCTGTATCTTCCCTACTCTAGTCTCTGAGGTAGAAACCAGGTGCCTCTAGAGTTGTTGTTTTGTGTTGATAGCTACAATCCCCAAAAGCTTGTGGGAAATATTTTGAGTTATCGCAGCTAAGGGTGGGGGAGTTGGAAACCGGGTACCTGGATCAGCCGCAACTGTGCTGGTAGCCACACCCACTTTGATTGGTTTTAAGGGTTGATGGGCTTCCTGGAGACTAGCGCTCTGGGCGGGACCGGACTTCCTCCTCCGGTCTGGCTGAGCGGCTGGCGCCTTCCTGCTCCGGTCTGGCTGGCGGCTGGCGCCTTCCTGCTCCGGTCTGGCTGGGCGGCTGTCGCGGCTTCCTGCTCCGGTCTGGCTGGGCGGCTGTCGCGGCTTCCTGCTCCGGTCTGGCTGGGCGGCTGTCGCGGCTTCCTGCTCCGGTCTGGCTGGGCGGCTGTCGCGGCTTCCTGCTCCGGTCTGGCTGGGCGGCTGTCGCGGCTTCCTGGTCCGGTCTGGCTGGGCGGCTGTCGCGGCTTCCTGCTCCGGTCTGGCTGGGCGGCTGTCGCGGCTTCCTGCTCCGGTCTGGCTGGGCGGCTGTCGCGGCTTCCTGCTCCGGTCTGGCTGGGCGGCTGTCGCGGCTTCCTGCTCACCATTCTAATCTCAACTTTAGCCTACCTTGAGTTTCTAGTAAACTTCTTAATAATTATGGTGAGCCTCATACAAGTGTGTTCTTGATAGTCTTGATAAATTGTATGCTTCTCCAGCTTTCACATGAAATTGAATTATTTGATAGGTCTTGTGGCATCACATAATGTATCCACTCTAGCATGCCTATCTTCCTCATTTGTTTTTCTCTTCCTCTTCCATCTGCTCTGACAGTTAAAGCTTTTCAGATTCACTCAGACTGGGCTTTTATTTTCTCCATGCTTCTCAGAGCCAACCTGGCAGTGAGTCTATACCCACCCCTGGAATCCTTACATACAATATTAAATTTTAAATACTGAGAGTATCCCCTTGAAAATGTGTGAGGCAAACCGTAAAGAATGAGAGACTACTGCCCATGAGATTGCTCTCACTTCAGACACCAACCATAAGTTGGGAGTGTGGGTTCCCTAGAGCCACTCTCACTTCAGATTAGTTGGCTACAAATTTACTGATCTCCATAGACTGTTTTGCGTTTAATAATTAACTCTAGTCATTCACAGTACTCCATGAGAGCTGTTACAGTCACAGTCATATTTACTACAGGAAAAAGATACACATTAGAACTAGCCAAGTGAAGACATCAGTAAGGCAGAATCTGAGAGGATTTCCAGGTTACAACTTTGGTCATGCTCAGAGACATGTAACACTCTCAGAGAGTATCACCAGCTAGAGAATCTTATCCAAAATTTTTGTATCTGGGATTCTTATTGAGATTCAATAAAATACTGAATGAGCTTTGATCTCAAACTTTAGCCCTACCGCAGAAGTGAGAATAATGTGTTTAAACTCCACTGCTTCTGGAGATCAAACTTATTGTCATGGTTCAAAGCCTAATTATCTATCACATTGTTACAATACCCAGTAGCCAAAGTCCAAAGTAAAACCAAGACATTCCTCTCAAGCAGGAAATTTAAGTAATGCAAAGGGCAGTGTGTTCTTTGTGTAAAGTCTATTCTTCATTACATGCATTCAAGTCAATAAATACTCCTTTTTCAGTTTATTTACCTTCTGACCTCATGGACCTTCACACTCTGGTTCTATGGGTGATCTCATAGCTTCTGCATGCTGACTCCTTCCAGTATGATTTCAAATTCCTTTTGAGTAGAGTCTTTTCCCTTTCTTTTCAGGCCCAGTGTGTCTCAGACTGAGTTATACTGATACTTAAATCTAGTTGGTCACCATGACTACTGGAAACATAGGTATAGATGTTGAGGGAGAACTTACATTTTTTCTGTAAGATTTCCTTTCATGGTGATTTTAATTCTTACTAAGAAGGAATGGGCTGCTTTTACACTCTCTAAACATTAAAAAAATGTTTGAGAACAAAATGACTCTAAAAAAATATGTCATAGGATTGTCTTAACTTTTAAAGAACAAAGCTTCCTCAGTTGAGTATTCAATCACCTTAAAATCCCCTTCACACTTTGGAAAGGAGGGCTACTTTTTGAGTCCCCAAGCAAGCCCTTTGGTCTTCACATTAAGTTTCTTAGGCCCTTGGGTTTTCATTATCCCTCAGAAGTGTGGCAATGGAATTGAATAATAGCCAGCCTATTTCATTCCCTTGCATACAAGGTTTGACTGTGGTTTTCGAACATCTGCCGCATCACCCTGGTTAGGGAGTTTCCTTCTGCCAGATGGTTTTGTCAAGTCAATACTATTAAAACTGTTCAGCAATTAGGCCTCTGCCATGCACTGGGGGACAATTTGTGCCCTTGCCTGGGATCTTGGTGTTTGTTGTTCAGTGAGGCAAGCAGTTCAAAACCTCTACCATGAATTTTTAGCCAACTAATTTGTTGCCTAACTAATCTGAATTAGAGGTTTTTATATTTGCTCTCACTACCAATACATCAGTCAGTAAGATCATCTTAGGGAGATGAGTTAGAAAAGAAAAATATGTTTTCATATTAACACCCGAGAAAAGAATATAAAGAAAGTAGACTTAAGTATGGAAAACATGATGTAAGAATGATGAAGATTTTATAACCCAACATGTAGTTCCATGGGGAGAAAATAGCATATTGACAGAATCCTACAAAGTAACAACAAGTGGTTAGGACCCTGTGTTACTTTCTTATTGATTGTGTAAGGTCATCATGAAGAGTATGATCTGTATTCAATAGATGAAGTAGATATGAAGGAGTTGACAGCCCCCAGCTTTTATTATGCCTTTCATCTAGGCTTTTCCTAAAGATTTCTTTCTGAGCCATGAATCTCCATGTCTGTTAAGGTTCAGCCACACCTCATAAAAAGCAGCATATAATGCATTATATTGGGACACTTTTTCATTGTTGTGTGTGTGTACTTAAAATTATAAGTAGTAAAACTACACAGCATGGCCTATACCATTTATGAATTGGAACATCAAAGACAAAACAAGGCAGCCTTTAAGCTCTCAAGAGGAATCAATGCTTCCCTTCAACTAGTGAGTTAGAACTCAGGGAGGGAATTTCATTCCTGCTCTTGCAGGATTGGATAAGTTACCATGAGAGAAGGTTGTTATAAAGTGAGTTTGGCTACCTTGCCGGATTCTTTTGCTTCATGTCCTTTCCAGAGACTGGAGAAGTAGCTGAGAATCCTCAGTTCTTTTGTTCTTTTCAAGAGAAATATTTATGTACAATGCAGAAATCCAGCAAAGAAAATTTTATGTAAGCACCGAGACGATACATTCTCATATAAACCAAGTGAAAGAGCAGACCTGCTTCAGAAGAGACTGGCAACTGTCTGCTGAGGTTTTAATAGGAATTTAATGATTTGCTTTTTTTCCCCTCAGTCCTTTCATTCATGTGCCTGATTTGAAGTTTGATCACATTAGAGTCTTAGAAACTGCTACTCATGCGAATTCCAAAGCAAAACCCACAAAAGTACCTGGGGTGTCAAAAAAGCACAATTAGGGTGAGATTTAAATAATAGAGTAAGGACGCTAAGGTTATAGTATGTGAGAATGTGGCACTGAGATGGGAGCCAGATCTTATTTATGCCTTTTTGGTTTTGTCAGACTCCACGGGTTAATTTCATGACCTGACAACTGTCAAGACATTCTGTTTTATTCATTCCATTGATTTAATAGTTATTTTCAGCAAGAATCGGGTCCCTGAGGCTCTGTGCACCAACATTGTCCTATGTTTGATTTCTCTGTAAACTCCAATTTCTTTATTAACTCCAATTTTCCTTTGTCCACCTCTACTCATGACTATCTGCTACCTAACGATATAACTGCTGTCCCCCACAAGGGTTCTTACCATGTGTTGCCATCTCCCCAGTCATGATTCAGTTTGAGGCCATTTTCAGAAGCCAATAGCTGGCACCATTCCCTTGAACTTCCAGGACTAAGGTAAATAAAACTTTGCTTTTTGTAAGTACACAGTGTCAGGTATTTTGTTATAACAACACAAAACACTCTAAGATTATTTGTTCACTATGTTTGACTTTAAAATGACACCACTGAAATACATGTTTTAATTGATTTATTTTACACAGTGCTTGCAAATATCTAAATAGTTTCTCTCTGTATATAGATCATATCATATAATTATATTGTATTATATTATATTATACTATATAATGAAAACCTCAGATATTACCTGATGAGAAAACACACTCTCTGAATCCAGTCTCAGGATATGTTTGATTTGAGTTGTACCATCTTTGACAACTTAATTAACAACTACTAACTACCCTGTGACTCAGTTTTCTCATTAAAAAATTGGAGTAATAAACAATGATAACTAACTCAAAGTTAGTTGAAATAGATTTAAAATGACACAGGCTGGTTTGTACTGATCATAGAATACTACCTTTACTGTGGCAACTTTTTCAGGAGGAAACAATGATAAGTAGAAGAATTTTGGAGTCTGTGAGACACATTTCAATTTGTTCCTTGGATTTGTAACTTGTAAGAAATTTTATGGACTCTTGTTCAAAATCTGCAAGCTGGTAATGGGTAATGACTATTTAAATTTGTAGGTTTTCCAGATGCTGAATAAGTGAATATATATATATATATATATATATATATATATATATATATATATATATATATATATATATATTTACAAATACAATGCTATAGTAAGCCTGGATGATTACCAATTTTTATTTGAGAAATTTATCATGTAAAATAGTTCTTCTAGCAAAGACACCTCATGGAACTATTTCTTCTCAGAGAATTTGACTTTACATCTTCATCTTCAGCATCGTCTTTTCATTATTATCATATTGTCACAAGACAAGGGCCCATAGCAGTTCTGGGATACCCATGGTGGTCCTATGAAACTGGTTCTTGAGATTCCTCCAGCAATAATTGAAACAAAACACAGAGCAGCAAAACAAAGTTTCTTAGAGAAAGTGAGAAATGGGGGTAATGTACTGCAGGGAACATCTCAGAGAGAGGACTATGTGGTGCTCACAGAGTTGGAGTTTTTAAGGAATTTGTATCTTCCTATTCTTGCCTCAATTTTTCAGTCCTCCCTTTGGGTAACCCCCATGCAAGTTTTCTTTGTGAGGATCTGACATTCTGTTGTAGGGATAATGGGGTAGTTATGATATAGTTTTGGTAGTAAGGAATGGTCCCAATATTATGGAAATGGTAGTTTTCCTGGAGGGATCATGATTAACTGTAGTTGGGGAGGTCTTGACACACCAGACTCTGCTTTTCTGAAGCTTGTCTGCTTTGATTAGGATTTCCCACTATTTTAAGTAAAAGTTGCTTCAAGTGATTGGAATTAGCTACAGCTTTGGTGAAAAAAAAAGGCATTCCAGCTTTCATTCCCCTAATGCTACACTTTTTGAATAAGGTTCCCTGTGGTTTCCATTTTATGACTGCTGAACTTTTCTTCATGCCAAATTCTAATGTCTTCTTCACTGTCCTGTGCCCCTATACACTTACCTGTTTATGTTTTAATATTATCAACATTGATATCTTCAAGCTCAATTTTATATTTTTAGCTACACTAAACCAATAAATTATGCAAGCTTCCCGAAACACATAAATCAATTTTTTTTCCAGTGCAAAAAATACCACTTTGGATTCAAGTTGATCCTATTAGTCACTTCTTTTTTATTTTAAAATAAACACATATATTTGGAGTAATATATTCCAGTCTTAGATTTGAGTTCCCTTTGTATATACTTAATTTTCTGACTTTAATTTTTTCTTTGGAGTCAAGGGATATAAGAGACAAAAATCAATTAAGTAGAAGCTATGAAGACATTTATTTATATGATTTAAAAATCATTCTAGAGTGGCTTTTTATCATTTTAGTACTTTAAATTTTCTAAAACTTGTGTTTATTGAATGAACAACGTTTCTATATCAAGATCAAGCGAGTGACTATTGTATGAGTTGGCTTACTCCCTAGTCTATTAGTCATTCTAGATTTTTCTTGAATATCTCATGAGATAAACAAAAGAAGCTTTGGTCATTACAAAAAAAAAAAAACCTTCAGCTTCAGGCATCAAACAAATAACTTTTCCCGAATTCATAAGAGAAAAGACAAAAGTAAAAAACTATGTTAAGATATGAAGAGGTTAGGTATGTTTAATATAACAGAGCAGTAAACACTGCTCACCTTGTGTTGAAGTTTCCAGAGAAGGCTGTGAGAAGGTTAAAAATGTTGGTGAGGTTTAGAAGTGTAAATATGAGTTTGTATGAAAATGTGTATCTCTTAAGACCTGTGGTAATGGTCTCTGAACCCATTTGAAAGTTTTTTTTTCCTTTAGGAAAACCACCAGATTTTCACAAGGAGAACCTCTGAGATACCAGAGAACATTCTTTTGTTCTGTTGTTGGAAAGGAAAAAAGCTATTACTGTGAAAATCCTTCCAGAGACCTCTGCTACAGGAAACCAAAGGCTTAATCAGCAGGGGAAGAGCCACAAGGACATAGATGGAGAGTACTAGTGGATAATTGCTGCAGCTGGGGAAGAAAAAAATGGAGCAGATCAGATCTTGTGATAAATAGCTTAATTTTATTTCATACCTTCAATACGAATTTATTTTGACTTTCATATTCACTTACGAATTAATTTATTTATATGCATGTTTAGGAAAATGTGCACCTGATAAAAATTTTACTACATATGAATGTGTCATGCTCTTTTCATTTTTGGTTTATTTTTAATTTAACAGTATTTTGTGTATACTGTCCCATAACATTAAATATTATTGAAACTTGTATTTTGGTAGAAGCATAAAGTTGGATATATTGTACTATCTTTCAATTCTTTTCAATTTTAGCCATTTTAAAAATGCATTTTTAAGTTTTACCTCCTATATCATAACTTTACTGAAAATAACAAGTTAAGTTAAGGCATCTGTAAAAAAAAAAAACATTATTTAATCAATCCTTATCTTTAGAGTAAATTTAGAACTAGAAAAAAAATAGATTTATACTTTTTCCATACTTTTGCAGTCTATTTCTCCAATGCTTTACAGAAAGTTTATATCAACTGCTCCACTATGAAAAGCCTGTGATTTCATAGTCTCATGACTGCAAAGTGGAAATGAGCTCTCTCCAGGGGAAACCAGACATCATCATATGAGAGCAAACTTACACATTAAAATATTTTTCTATTTCAGATAAATTTCTAATTTCACTTAAAATTGTATCTAGAATCAGGCACACCAATGTGACCTATAAGAATTTGCTATCTGCTCTTCAAGTCAGCTTGAGTAAACACAGGTTCCTATACTACCCCCAATATATTACTTTAAATAAAGTAAATTATTTTACTTTTATTCCATGAACATAACCTGCTGATTGAATTGAGTTTGCTGTTAAAGCTCTGGGAAAATTTCTTCAGAATTAAACTGTAACCTTTTAAATTTTAAAACACCTTCTAGGTGTCAGGGCCTTGAATGTGTGTTCTTTCCTGATCACAAATGATCTCTTCAGACTGATCTTTCCTATGGCATGCAAACATGCATAAGAAAGAATGTCTATGAAGAATTAAAGATGTAAAGTTTCTTCTAACTTTTTTATCCTGTATTTGGCAGAAGATTTGTAGGTTTTCTTTTACAAGTATATTTTACCTAATGCATATATATATATATATATATATATATATATATATATATATATGTATATTCAGAAACATTGAACTGTTGGAAGGATTATGGTAATGAGATGGTGAAAAGACTTTAGAAAGGGTTAGAACATGTAGTCTCACCATGCAATAGTAAATGAGAAAATGTCTGTGGATAACATGTTATGTGTTCTATGTATTCTTACTTTGGAAAATCATCATTCCCTTTTGAAATTTCTGCTTCATTTTTTTTTGCTTTGCTTTAATTTAAATATGTGAAAGCTTCTATTCTTTTAAATATTTTTGATATGGAATGTTCTTTGAACTGACATATATTTTCACCTAGCAATACATTTGCTATACTTTCTCTAAAACTGAGAGGTAATACACAAGAATTTTAAATGCTGTGTCTCTCATAATTTCTGAAAAACCAAAATTAAAGGTTAACATTTGTTTACTCCATTTTTAAATCAATTACCTGAATTACACAGATGGATGAAAACACCATGAAAAATGGAAATTTTGAAAAATGCTTCTATTATGTATGGGAAAAATCTATTTAGGCAATTATACTCAAACCCTCTTCACAGGGGAGTGAACTTAAATGGAAATAATCTCCCTAACCTCAGGCAATCAAGAAGAATTCATAGGCATTTTGATTTATTTGAATAAGAAGCTCAACATTCTATCAGAGAAGAATACAAATATTCGGTCAGTTATTCAGTCAAATTTGGAAAATTTATTGAATATATACATAATTGTAATTCTATTTATATATATGCACATGTATGCATTGAGGATAGATTTGTTTGTTCATGTGTGATATACATAATAGGTAAGGGTAGTAATATAAATTAGTTTTGGCATGTGGTAAAGAGATGGAAAATAATATATTTACATAAAATGAGTACATGTGTTTGTCCAATAAAATACATTGCATATTCTTCCCCTTGCAATTTCCCAGCTCTCTAGCTATTTGAAAGATTCATAAAATTGTTTTGACTATTATGTCTGAAAGAGAGCTTGTTTTCTTTCAATTCTTTCCAAAGTAATGAATTCTTCAAGAGTGTTTAAAATATAATATAATAATCAGAAATTATCATAATATATTGCAAGTGAGATATAACTTGAGGGGTTTTGTAAACTTTAGGAAGTATAAACCAAATTAATATAAAATGTTCAAGCAAATGATACTCTGATCTCAATTATGAGGAAAGTCACAATAAAAATGCAAAACTCACAAATATATGAGAATTTATCCTGGTAAATGAAATATTTAAAATATTTTGGACAGTTTTGCAAATACTACATGTTTTGAGGATAGAATATGATCCATTATCCTCCAATGGTTTGATAAATACATTTTCCCCATTTTTCACTATAGAAAATGTGTCACGGCTTTCAAACTTTGTGAAGTACAAAAATGGGAAAACTTTTACCTAATTTTCACCTTAGGATTTTCAGATTATCTGTTTCTTCTTCATTTCAAAATATGCCAGTACTGAGAAACTAATTGAGTGGAGGTATTTCTCATCAACCCAGTCAGTGTAAAATGATCTCATTGTTCAACATTGGCAAAGTGTCTATTAAAGTTAATGGAAGAAAGAATTACACCACTGAAGTAGAAGCAATGGCGATGGCTCGAACAGAAGCTTAAAGGGAGAACGGTGACACTTCCCTGGGATTGCTTTTCATGTGGCTTTTTATTGGGGTTAGGAAGGAAGGGTTCTTATCTACCTTGAAGTACTTTCTAGATAGCTTGTGTGTATTTATAAGCCATTTTAGTTTCTGAGTCATCTTGCCTATTCAGTATAGCTATTGAATAAATTGCTTGGGTACATTTTTACCCTTCCTTTTATATTATGAGGTCCTATTTGCTGCTATTTCTGACTTTAACCCCTTCTATAAGATGGTTAAGTGATGACAATGATATGAAAATAGGTTTCTCTTTGCCACTTTGTTCAGAGTGGAAGTAACTTAGTACATACAGTAATTTCCCCCATCCTCCACTCTACATTTAATCCCCACATCATTTCTCCTTGATGTTCTCAGGTCTGAAAAGTCATCTCCAACTTGCACTTATAAGACATATTCATTTATATTTTTCTAATTCTTTAGCAGATTATATAGATGCTTTATTTTACTATCAAATCTAATAATTTCATTCAACTATTACTTTATTAGTGCTTTCTCAGTTGATTTTCATAAGTGACTCTTCATGCTAAAAAATGTGCACCCAAGCTAATCACAGGATTTGATACATAAGTACTGAAGAAATAGTTTTTTTCACAAATAAATCAATGATAAATAACTAAATGGCATAATTCATCATTTAAGTATGATATATTAACATACCTTACATTAAGGAACCTTAAGTTTACTTTAACTAACCTTACATTGTACACATGTTTCCAGATTTCCACCATTATTAAGAACACTATGAGAATATCCTTGTAATTAAACATTTGCAAGTCTCCTTGATTGAATATTCAAATTGTTTCTTAAAATGAATATTAGTGATTTAATATTTTTTAAAAAATTTTAATTTTTTTCTAAGAAGCATCAATAATATTGAGTATTTGCTATGTTTTGTTTGATTGACAGTTTAAAAAGTAAAAATATATTAGCACACAATCTATTAATTTTTTTTATTAAGCAGTTGGTAAGGTAAATTTCCTATTGTTATTGTTTTTTTTCTGTATATAACAATATGCCAACTCTTCTTTGGTGAACTTAGTTTTCATAGTCTTATTTTACTTTTTCAATTAGAATAGTTGTATTCTTAAAGATTATATAATTGTTTATATGTTGATAATGTTATATAAACAATAAAATGTTATCTCCAACTTGCACTTATAGGACATATTCATTTATATTTTTCTAATTATTTGGCAGGTTACATAGGTGCTTTATTTCACTATTAAAACTTTGTATGTGATGAGCAATTATTCCCCAAACTTATAAAACTAATTTTTATTATGACTATGATTTTAAAACTTAAAATTTTTAGACTTTCAGTTCTTAATATGTTAGCTTTTAAATTCCTATAAAGGACTTTCTTGAAAAATGTTTAGACATCATTTATAATTATTATGTACAAAGTTTGTTTAATCTTTAAATATTTAATTTAATTAGTATTTGCTTATACATTGTATGTTTGGATTTTCAGGTAAATTTATAGCTTGAAACAAAAGACATTGTTATATTTTGGATATGAGATGTCTGTCCCTCAAAAGATCCTGTTACTGTAGGAATATTCAGTGCTATATGATTAGATCATGTGAGATGTAATCTAAGTCATCCAACCAGGTTTCAATGGACTGACTGGGTGGTTTGTAGGCATGGGGAGTATGGTTGGAGAAGTTGGGTCATTGGAGATGTATCCTGGAAGGGTGCTTCTGTCCTGAGCTGCCATCCCCTGTTCCTGACTCTATCATTATCAGAGCAGCTTTTCTTTTCAACTGGGCCCTTCCTCCATGATGTTCTACCTCACCTTGGGCCCCAAGCAGTGGACTTGGCTATCTATTGAATAAAACCTCTGAAACCCTGAGTCCCAAATAATTTTTTTCTCCTCTAAGTTTTTCTTTTCAGGTATTTTGGTCACAGCTGACCAAAATAGAAATATACAAAAATGAAATCTACAGTTTTACTCACCTTTATTGGGGTGACTTGTTATTCATACTTCCGTTCAGCTTTTAAGAACATAATTTGGCCTGTAGTCAGTCATTCCTTCTGTGCAGAAAAACTCACATATTTCTGCATGTATTTCTTGGGGGTAATTTATATGACATACTCCAAACTTCATTTATAACACAGTTTTTGCATGCCTGGTAATTAGACTTCCCACTACTCTATTAAATTTATATTATATCTTAAATTAATATTATAAGATCAAGTCTTTATTGTTGACTCTCCCTGTTTTTTTTTTTTTCTCATCAGTCAGGTTTCTCTATTCTTTCCTTTTACCTCTTTATAGTAAAGAGAATCACATGGAGCATCACATGTTGACTCATCTATTCTTCAGTAGATGAGTTAGTGGTTAGTGTAGGTTTCACTACTTCTCTATTTATGATGGAGATATTAAATTGCACTAGACTCCTCCCCAGTAAATTTGTAATTTTAGAACTTTTTGTGCCATATTCATTTTTCCAAAATATCAGTGTCATGGTGCTAATTTGGGGGTATATACATTTTTTTGGACTTGAAAGGAAATTCACTCTTTTGAAATAAATGAGAACATATTAATGTGCCAGGACATCTACTTTTCAAAAAAGACAACATGTAATATTCTGACAGGTTTACCTTCTAAAATTGACTAATGCAGAATTTAAAATGGAAGATCTGTGTGTACTACTACATGGGTCCTAGTTCTTAGCTACACTTCCTTTGCTTAGAGATGCTGGAGCAGGAGATTTTGACCACAGGCTCCATCTTGTATGTATATCATCTTCCTAAGATTTACCCAATTAAAGATATCTCTCATTACATTCCCTATATTGTCTTTTTTCCCTGGCCTTGTAAACTCTTCCTTATCTTTCTAAAGAGCTTTCATGTATTACTTTATCAAATTTCACAATTCTTCCTATAAATACTTTCTTAGTATATAATGTTTTTTACTTCTCTCGAGGCTGATCATGTTGCAACATGTTAGTTAAGAATCAATTCCTATGTTTTTCTTTCTTTTTTTTCCTGGAATATATTTACACTTCTACTTGAGGTAAAACATGCATAATGTCTTCATGACTGCATGGGAAAAAAAGCGCATAGTCATAGGATATTTTAAGAATAAAAATACACTGGTGTGGATACAAAATATCAATCAACCACAACAATTTTTAATGCCAGACAGTGTTGTGCTATGCCTGGAAATAGGTGCCACCTCACATAAAACCTACCTTGTGCAGTTCATATCCGCTACAGTTTGGTCCACCACAGAATTTGGCATGCTTAAACAAACCCAACCAAATAAATGCTTATTGATTAAATTTTTAAAATGTCAGAGAATTAAAAGTAATTTTCTTAGGAAACATAAATATTTGCATGGAGAAGATAACTATTACAAGAAAAACAGGTAGGAGTATAAAAGCAGTACATTAAGTAATGCTTCAGTCTTTTTCAATTTTTCTTGTCACATTTACCCATTTTATATTAGTGATTTAAAATCTGTTGGCATTAAAATTCACTAGCAAGTTAAACTTTTAATATATTAAATCAGCTTGCCTCTTAAAATTACAACTAGAGTCACTGTAGCTTCAAAAAAGGGGGAGAAGTGAATTCATATTGTAACAAAATGTTTTTGTGGTGAATAGAAAACTGAAGGAGACCATGTATTGAACAGGAGAGAAGCAAGTTCTGCCCCTATAGAGTAGTGGCCAAGAGCATGCCAGGGGGACTGTCCAGCTCAGCGCACAGAAGCAGCTCAAGACACATGTGCTGGAGAAATGAGTGAGTAGGAATGAGCTGAACTAAAATGGTGATATGAAAGAGATCCTTCCTCCGGGGGATGAAATGGTAATCAGCGTTGTTCTTTGCAACCCTTGTTTTTAGGGAGAAATGTTAAATAAAACATGAACTCCTCACTAAACGGTGCTGGCGTTCCGGGGCCATGCGATGTGTAGACTCTTCTCACTCTCGCCTTGAACACGGCGGCTCTGATGAGGCTTCCCACAACACACACCTGTCACCTCAGGGTTTCTGTGGTTCGGGAGTCCAGGTGCAGCCTAGCTCAAAGTGAAGGAGATTCCAGCCAGAGCGAGGGTCTCCCTGGAGCCTGGGACCCTCTCCAGGTGCCCTGGGGGTTGGCAGGATCCAGTGCCTGGAGCCTGTCTCTGAGGTCCCTGGGTCCCTAGTGGTCTCCTACACTTCCCAGTCCCCTCCACAATGTGGGGTTTGTCCCTTCACTCGGGGACAGAAAACTGTACAGGGCAAGCTCACCAGCAGGCAGGAATCTTGGGGGTCTCTGAGAGTTCACTCGGGGGAATAACATAAGCTCAAGCCCCTCAAAGAGAGAAATTAAATGTCAAAGAACAAGATGTGTTGGATAGTGGTGAGCTCCGGAGTCCATAAACCATGGTGACATCTAGGGTTCTTTGTTCTTCAGCAACTGATTTTCCCCCCTTCAAAGCCAACATCGCCCTCCTTGACAAACACATCAAAGTGGGCGTTAGGATAATGCACCCCCAAGATATATCCTGGTCCTAACCCCCAGGACCTATGAAAGTGACCTTATCTGGAAACAGGGTGTTTGTAGGTTATGGCCTCAGGAGGACATCATCCTGGATGTAGAGTGGGCCAAGGTCAAAGACTGGTGTCCTTTTAAGAAAAGAAAAAGACTCTGAGATGGAGGGAAGAGCCCACGTGAAGACAGAGGCGGTGACTGGGGTCATGGTCTACCAGCCCCAGGACGCCAAGGACCGGAGGCCAGGGGAGCAGTCTGGAGCCCACCTGCCAACCTTGATGTCAGATTCCTGCCCGCTTGGGCAGTGAGAGGCGGGTCTCTGTGGGCTTGGTTGCCCACCCTGTGATAATTTCTTATGCAACCCAAGGAAACAGACACGGTGAACCACAAGCCTGAGGTGAGGGCCCAGGGGATTTGGCAAAACTATGCTGCAGATCACCAAGCAGCAGTGAGGCCATCGCCAGCAGCTCATTGGCTCCCGGCAAACTTCCTCAAAGCCTTCTGAACACCATCCAGGCCAACTCTTCTGCTGGGAGCCATTAGCCAAGTAGGTATGACAATTTCCTTGCCAGCGTACCCCCATGTTTCTTTAGTGGAAGGACTCATGGAAATAGGACATTTTGCAGGACATTGCATGTAAGGTGACCTTGCTCAAGGACCAGGGCGGATCCCTATTTAGGGTGTTCCCCCTTTAGAATAGGGCGGTTTAGCATAATAGGAAATTAGGGTGTTCCCCCTTTAGAATAGGGCGTATCCTGCTGCTGAGTTCCTCTTGAGTTCTTAGGGTCAGACAGTATATTTTGGTAGACAGAAGCCCAGGAGTAGTGGATTTGGGCAGAGTGTGAATTTGGGCAGAGAACGTGGATTCCCCCAGAACATGTTTGTAGATGGCCGATGTGAGTTTGGGAATAAAGAATTGCTGTTTGAATCTACAAGCTGTGAGGTGACTCGTGATTTATGCCCAGCCAGAGACTGTGGCACTCTTCCTTTCCTCCTCCTCCTGATTCTTGTCCCTCCCCACCTGATTCTACGTCCCCACTGCTATGCACTGATTCACAGCATCTAGACTCTCGGCAAAGGACCCTTTCCTCAGCAGGCTTAAAAACCAACAGACCAACAAACAAGACTATGAAAAGCTCCCTGCCAGGGAAAGACTGTGAAAACCCATTCTCCTCTGTTAGCAGCCTCTTTGCACGTGCGCGCGCACATACACACACACACCAATACATAAGTAATTCAGAATAATATTTTTCTTATACTGATGACGAGAAAAATTCACACTCTAGCTTATTTCATCTGGGAACCTGGGACGATCTGATGTCAGTATCTTAGGAATTACCTGGGATGGACTTCGCACTGTGATTTGAAAGTCCTCCTGGATCTTGCAATGCAGTGATGGGCGTCCAACTGGATACAACCTCTTGAAGAATGAATGATGGTCTTTTTCTGCTATTTTGTGGCCAGCTACAGATTCAGCTCAAAGTGCCCTAGGAAAATAACAGAACAAGTGTCTGGTTATGTCTATAGTGACATGCACATGGGACTCTATATTTGTATGAGTGCACACATATGCTTACACACACCATTTGTTACTCATTTATTGAGATCCCAATATTTACTCTTGCATTTTACTTAATTTGGCTTATATTTTATTCATCCTCCAATTATTTTTTTCTCCAACCTTTCTTGCTTTCAAAGAATTTCTGATTAATTTCATCATATTTATTCAAAGGCCAACTACAAATAAATCCATCTCATGTCTACCTAATTTATATGTGCAGTATTTTATCATTTATCTTCAACCAGTGGTTCTTGAAATGGGATGGTGAATAATATTTTGTAATGTTCTTATTGGTAATATGAAATAACCTACAGTTGTGAAAAGTAAATAGCAAATGAGCTACAGGGGTTTGTGTCTGCAGTAGTGTCCAAACTCTGGAACCACCAGAGAAAAGGGAATCAAATTACTTCCCTTCCTGTTATTTTCCTAAAATCAGATTAGCAGAGATCAAGTTTACTTTGAACAAATGAACACCTGTGTTCTCATTTTACGTATTGATTTATGGACTAAAATGTTACAAAAGAATAGGAAGTCTTCTAAACAGGAACTCAGTGACAGTACTTTTGCAATGACAGGTGCATGCTGGCATGGTGCATCCTGGATGAAGCCGCAGCATCACAGAGCCCTGCAAGACCTGCAGACCCTCCCCTCAGCAGAAGCACTTCCAATTTGGACCAAAAGGGACACAGAGAGGACAAAATGCAGGAGGGTTCTCGACCTCTGGACTTTCTGTTGCTGGGAAGTGGATAAAACTGATGGCTGAAAACAGTGCTACCTTTCATGAAATAGCGAAGGTGGCTGGCAACAGCACAGAGCTGCAGAGAGCAACTATCACCCCTCAGAGTCTCCTGGCTGCACCCCAAAGTTGTTTTGGGTTGGTGGCTCCTTCTTACGTCCCCCTCCTGCCATTTTGCCTGGGAGTGGTGGCTGTTGCTCTGTGGCTGTCCCATGCTGTATGCAGAGGGCCCGTGGATGGGTAAGAATGGTGCCCAAGAGCTGTACTTAATTCCACATCTGCTTCCGATCTGGGTGATGCGGTGTAAACTTTGAGGTGATTCTGTCAGGGAAGAGGCTCCTGAGGACAGCAGGAGGCAGAGGGTGTGAGTCCTGAGGACTGGAGGTCAGAATTTGGGCAGCCAACACTTTGACCCTGGTGTGGTGCCGATAAACATTACATAATATGGCAAAGAGGTTTTACAGATGTCATTAAGGCTACCGAGGAGGTGACCTCAGGATAAAGATTACAGTGTATTGTCTTATGAGATCAAAGCATTCACAGCCACCCTTAAAAATAGCAGAAGGGGAGTTAGAGAGATGGGAAGCACTGACATAGGTCATTGCTGACTTTGAAGACAGAAAGCCATGGGCCACAGAAGGAAGAGACTAGAAAGGGAACATTCAGTTCTTATAACCACCTGGAACCAGATTCTTCAGACACCTGCGTGAACCTGGCAGAGAATTCCTCCCTGTGAGTCTCCAGATAACAGCCCATGCAGGCTAATGGATTTTGGCCTTGTGATGTCCTGAGCAGACACATGCCATGCTGGGATTCTGATCTACAGAACTGTGTGGTAATATATTTGTGTTGTAAGCTGTTATATTTGTGGTCATTTGTTATTGCAGCAATCAAGAACTAATACATGTCAGCCTTTCTCACCGGCCAAGACAAATCATGGTGCTCTGGCCATTGCTGATCTGATGATAGCAAATGGAGCAAGCAGGGTTTAAATAAAGACCCTGCTGTATGAGCCACACTTTGTATGACCTAGCCATGCAGTGCAACAAGATTGTGCCTTCTTTGTTCAAAATATATGCACCTTTAGTGACATTTGAGCTCACCCCAGACACTTCCCCTCTAGCACTCGCTGTTGGGTTAAAAACTTGAAATAAGAATCAGGCCCTAGATTTTTAATCAGATTCTATCCCCGAGCAAATGATAAGCCTGGGGCTGTCACCTAGGCCAGTTCTCCGTGGCTCAGTGGGGACCTGGATGGGAAGAGGGAAAGGTGCCTCAGTGTAGGGTTGGGAGACTACAGTCAAGGTCACACAAGATGAATGGCTGGGCTCAGGTGGCACCAGGAGGCAGAGGCCCATCCCAGTGGAATGCAGCCACTCTCCGTAGCTTTTGCGATCTTGGCTATAGCCCTGTAGCCTGCGTTCCCAGGTATCATGCCTGCTCTGTTCTTCTTTATAGAATTTACTGGTTTCTAATAAGGACAGGGATTTACTCTGTGTCAACCACCTGCTGTGTCACCAGAGCAGCATCCATAGTTGGCTCTCAGTCAGACCTCCCAGGAGAAAAGGACTGAGGGTCACTTTTCCATTTCAAGAAGACCGGAAGGGACAAGAGTGAGCATGGGGAGGCACTTGGAGGTCCAGCATTTAAGAAAAGAACAGACTACAGTAGTTGCCTTGCTCTGGGAGGATATGGGCATCTCTGAGGTCTGAGGGGCATTGCTCAGAAGACTCCTGTCATGAGCATGGCTGGGTGGTGACCACATGCCATGGTGAATGTTTAGCTACCAGCTCTCAGGGGAATAGAGAAGTGTGTGTGTGCATACGTGTGTTTGAACATGCGTGTGTGTGTGTGCGCGCGCGCACGTGCACATGTGGTTGATATGCACAGATAGAGTTCACCTTGAGTTTTATTCAGGATGGACTGTGGCCCCCAATTTACAATTAGCAATACCATCTGTGATACTTTTTTTACCTATTTTGGAATTTTTGTCAGGACTTCTGCTAAAGAAGTAGACTTCAGACACTTGTGACACAAATCAAGAGTAACTATAAGAAGATAAATACATTAATTGACTTGAATTACAGTCCCCAACTTAAGACGATTCCACTTTTGATTTTTCAACTTTCTGATGTTTCCAAAGTGCCACACACAGGTAGAAAGTGTACCTGGAGTTTTGATCTGTTCACAGGATTGTGATGGGCAGAGTGATACTCTCCTGTGATGCCCACTTGTGAGCAGGCTTAGGGCAGGCTGGGCAGGCTCTGATGTCCTCTTCCTTAGGTGGTGCCAGTCAGCTTCTCGGCACCATGACCACAGGACCCGACTAGAGCGACTTAGCGGAGAAAAGGACTGTTTGGGCTCACGGCTGCAGAGTTCAGCCCTTGGTCAGCCCCAAGGCAGAAACATCGTGGCAGAGGGCGTGGCAGAAAACAGCGGAAAGCTGCGGGACCAAAACTGCCAGGAAGCAGAGAGCGAAGCAGCAGGGGCCAGGGAGAGGATACGAACTTCCGGTCACGCCCCCTGGTGACCTACTTCCTCCAAGTCGGCCCCACCTCCCAGCAGTCCATGCAGCTACCTGTGGATTGAACCATGAGGTCAGACCTCTCAGGATCTGAGCATTGCCTCAAAGTTCGCCTCTGAACGTCGCCGCTCTGGGCACCATGCTCTCAAACGAGTTTCTGGGGACATTCCAGGTCCAAGCCACGACTGGGATGTTATTGACTTAGGACATTTTCCAATAATAATGGATTTATCCAATCAAGGAGTCAAGGAGCATCTGTATATGTGGATAAAAACATGATTCTTACAGCTGCAATGTAAAATGTAAAATATCATTTTAACAAAGGAATGAACTTAACAAGAAATGTGCAAGCTATAGGAAGAAAATATTAAAATTTTAAATATTTTAAAATTAAAATTTTAATTTTTTGGGGGGGAGAACGTGGACAATGAGTGGTCTATAGTGTCCTTGGATACAAAGACTAACCTTACACAGTCACCAAAAAAAAAAAAAAAAAGTTCAGGGGAACTTTCTGTTAAATGTTTCAAAAATTCTTATGGAAAAGGAAATAAGGAAGAATAATCAGTTACATATTTAAAAAGTAACATTGAAATTTCACTAGGAAAATAAATCCATATTATAAACTTTATAATATTAAATTATAAATCCATATTAAAACTTTATGGCACAGACACATAGACAAACTTACAAAAATCTAAAAATGCATCTAAATGCAAAACGGACCTTAATGTACATTTATGGAGACCTTTTATATTGTAGAAGAACCTTGCTGGCCATCCAGAGAGTATGACTCCACCTGTAGAACCATAAATCAAAACCATTTCTAATAAAGTGTCTTCAAGCTTTTAAAATATAGAAACCAAGTGTGATCAATAAGCATGGGTGATTTTTTTTTTTATTATCTTGAAGTTAAAAAGGCTTTTTACCATGACACACACCTAGAAGCTATAAGTGAGAATATGAATAAATTTGACTATATAAGGAGAAAAAACTTAATCCTCTTAGCACAACTCCATAATCAAAGAAAAAAAAATGGAGAACTCAAAAAGAATTTGTAACTCAAATCATAGTCAAAGGATTAACTTTCTGGAAAAAAATAAAAGTATGAATCTATGTAAAAAAGCAACCAGTCCATAGAGGGTAGGCAAAGAAAGTAACCATTCTCAGGAAAGAAAAGTCCAACAGCTGCTCAGGAGTCATCAGCATCAGCATCTACGAAAAAAAAAAAAAGCAAAATGAAACTACACGGAGGTACTGTTTTAGCAAGTTTGTGGAACACTGAATCTGACAAGATGCAGGGAGAGGGACATTTCTTGCCTTGGCTGGTCCAGGTGTAAATTGGCAGAGCCTCTGTGGACACCGCAGGGTGGCAGAAAATTAGAGGTAAACCCACATTTTAAACTTGCAGCCATGCTCCTGGGAACTGTCACTCCTCCTCACAGAACAACATGCTCTATCTTATCAGTTCTCAAGACCTGTCTTAAAAAGTGTGACGAGTTGTACAATTGATGCTCTAGCATGCTTTAATTGGTGGCATAAAATAAGAGTGTGCCTTTTACTAAGAAATTTAAAATGACATGACATCACTTGGTAAAGTTTTTCATTACAGCAGGATTCAGGAAAGACTGAAATCAAAGCATGGGGAATGTTATAATTGCTGTTATTAATGCAAAAATATAGAACCTAAATTCATGATTCATATTTTCACATTGTATCTATGTTAACAGACGCATATATTACATGCCTGTGCACATAATACCCACACATGCGTGTAACTGTTGGCTTGCATATGAGAAGGACAGCTGCGTGGGACTCTGTAATCTTGGATGCCTCCAAAGAAGGAGCTGGACGCTGGAAAAGAGACCTGGAGGGAATCTCATGCTCCATTTTGAACTCTGCATACATCATGTCTTGTGGATATATTGCCCAAACATGGGTACAATTAGAAATTTCTCCAAATCAACTACTAATGCTGTGAGCCCTGCCAGGGTTCCTTAGGCCTCACATAGGCCTTTTGATGGAACACACACATGCATAAATTTTAGCCACTGGGCTGGGAAATGAGGAGGAAAAGAAGTCTGTGCCACAAAATCATCCTTTATTCTGAGTCTGGTGGGACTCGTGCAATGATGAGACGTTCTTCCCATACCCTCTGAATATATTTGAAGTCACAAAGAGCTTTAGAAGTATGGTTTAGACAGAGTGGACTGCCTTTTCTTAGAAGTGAATCCAATTTTATCAAGCTTTTTAGAATTTTTTGCTTTTCTGATTATAAAAGCAAAACTTTTGGGGGGGGGAGAAACATTATAAAAATGGTTACAATAAAAAATGGAAATCCCTTTTGCAAAGGTGAGAGAGGCGTGGTCAGGGCCAGGAATGCCTGTTGGAAGAAGCTCTTGGTATTTCAGAGAACAGTGATGTTACTTGTTGACAGGGTCACCCTGACCCAGCTAATGCCAAACAGTGGCATCAGATGTCTGTGTCAAAATGTCCTGCAAATAAAAATAGCTGTGTGGAACTGTGCTGTGTGCTGTGCAGATGTAGTGCTGCAGCTGGACCCACAAGAGGGCTCGGGTCTCTACGAGCTCTTGAGCTGCCTCCAGTTCTCCTCTCTAAGCTCAGACTAGACACGGGAGCCAGGCACACATCAGTTTCAAATAAAAGCCTTTCAAAGTGGCCATTGTAACACTCTTCTGCTGTGAAAATGTAATTTTAAAAAATCTTTTCAAGGGGAGGGGGGCACAGCTGCAGCAAGAAAGCAAGGGCACACACTGAATTGTAGTTACAATGACACCGGAGTTCAGACTGACGGGGCAGAGACCTGGTGCACAGGTCCCTGGGGAGCTGGGGGTGGTGGCACTAGGTATGGTGGTCTTCAGGTGGGCTCCACTCAGCCACCAGTCCACCACAGTGGGAGACCGTACATGCAGCAAGTCGAACAACAAGCTGTGTTCTTTGAGTTTGACTTTGTACAGAACATAAGTTTGTATACGTGTGAATATATTGTAGATGAAGGACTAGGAGAGAAAATTCTAAATCAGAGAGCTACACTTTAATTTTATAATTAAATAATGGAATCATATATCAACAATAGATATTAATAAAATCAGTATATGGTATTACACATTATATATAAATGTAATTGAATTAAATACAGTTAAACTCCATAAAAAATAATTGTGTTAACTTTCCATTACTATAACGAATACCTGAGATAATCAACTTAAAAGGAGGAAAGGTTTATCTTGCCTCACACTGTTGGAGATTTCAGTCCAAGTCGGTTGCCCTGTTGCCTTGGCCCTGGGGCAGTGCAGTGAATCATGGAGGCAGAAAGCTGCTCATCCCACAGCTGGGACCAATGGCAAGGGAGATGGGTCCAGACAGCACCTTCAAGGGCATGTTCCCAATGACTGGAAGACCTCACACTAGGCCCTATCTCTTAAAATCTCTACCACCTCCAGTGGCACCACACTGGGGACCATGCCTTTAGCACATGGGTCTCTGAGGGACATTTCAGATCCAAATGGTGGCAAGTACTAAGTGCCATGTCCTGAGTAACAATTCCCCTGCCTACTTCCACTGTTACTATTTCTTTCTCATTTGGTCTTGAGACCTTCTGTGGAAAGTGATCATGAACCAAGATAGACAGCTGTAGCAAGCCCTGGCCAGCTGGTGCAGGATAAGGTCAGGTGTGTCAGTCAGGTGAGATGCAATGAGGAGGTCAAAACCCAAGTTCATGAAGCAGAACAGACTTATTACACATTTCCCAGAGAGATTAGACACACTGGCGGGGGATCACAGGAAGACTGCAGCCAGTGGGGAATTCTGGGGAGAGACAGAGGGAAAGGAAGGAAAGGGCAGGAGGACTGCAGCCTGTGGGTTGTGCTCTACTGAGGTCCATGGGTGCTGTCTGTGCACCCCTCAAGCTTTCTTAGGGGCTTCCCTACATAACTCAGGATTGACCACGAGGTTCCATTGTGGTCAGCCACTGTGGGATGTGCTGGGCTTGGGTCAGTGAGCAGGCTACACTGCTAACACCACCCAGGGAGTGGAAAATCTCACCGCGTCAGAAGTGACTGGTGCAGCAATCTCGGGTTTCAAACAAGGATGCCAGCCCAAAGTGGGATGCCCAGGCAGCAGCCACTCCAAATGTGTGGGTGCCCACCAGCGTCAGGGCACGTCTCTTCCCAGGGTCTTCCCCAGCCAGGTGTGTCTTGATCCACGTTGATCCAACGCGTGACCAGCAGCACAGTGATACCGTTCACATTTCCAGGTATTGTTTTTACTTGAGTGGCGAGGAGCATCTTTTGTGTGTCTGATAGAAGCTATGAGTATTTGTCTTTGAGTTCAAAGGAAAGACAGAAGCTATACATATGTAAATACACACACCATTTGCTTACTTTTGTATTATTGTATTTTATTTTTTGTTTTTCAGAAAAAAAATAATCTACTGATCACAACAAATATTGTAATTTTTTGCTGGATTGTCATTTAACTTTTGAATTTGATTGTGATAAAGTTTTTCCCCCAATTCAGATATTTATGTAGTCAGATTTACCAATCCAATTCTTGTGCAATGCTTAAAGAGGAATTTTTCATCCCATGTTTTCCTTTAATTTTTTATTATTTTTTAAATGTATTTATAAATTGAGCTATTGAAAATTGTTTTTTACAATTTATTTTTTCCAAATGCTACCTAGTTATCTTCGTGTATCTTATTTAATAATGTTTCTCTCTACTTTAAAATCATATCTTCCAATCCTTATCTGATTTGGTCTACTTATTAATGTCTTCCATTCATGTTTGTTTCTAACACCAACATTGTGTTGACATAATTCTTGAAATTTTATGTAGAAATTATTTCCCAGAAACCTTGTTTGGCTCTCTCTTCGAAGAAATTCTATGAGCCTCTATTGAGATGATATTGGATACGTGGATTAAATAGGGGGTATGGACACTTCCATGAGACTGCTTTCTTGCCCAAGTAGAGTCCCCTCCAAGGGTGACACCTGCACTTTAGTGCTGCACCGTGTTTTGCTGTCTTCCCTGTGGTGACTGTCAGCACCTCACATCCCCAGCAGTGGTATGCCAGTGGGTGACATGATCTCTCTCACAGCTACCTCCTGCTGCCGTGTGCACAACACCAAGGGCAGCAGCATGGTCAGTGGTCAGCTATGACTATCTTGTTCAGCTTTTGGTCACTGTGATCAAAATACTGGACCCAAACATCTCAGAGAGGAAAAGGTTTGTTTTGGGCTCATGGTTTGAGAGGGTCAGTCCATGGCCTGCTGACTCCCTTGCTCTGGGCCTGAGAGGAGACAGAGCATCAGGGCAGAAGGGCCCAGTGGAGGGAAGCTGCCCATCCGTTAATGGGTTAATTAGGTAGCAGTCTCATAGTCAGGCCATTTCACCTCTGAGCATTCCTGCACTAACAGGGGCTTTGGGGACCCCATGTCCAGACCATAAGGGTGACATCTGTGGGTCCTCTTACTGCGGTCGCTGTCACTGTCCCTCTTTGGTTTTCCACTTTCTCCATAACAAACATGTAAATTTGCCCACTTATTTCGGTCTCTCTTCTGATTGAATTGATGATTTGTTCCAGGTTAAGGTAAATAAGAGTGGTAATAGTTGATATTTTTTGACATGCTTCATGGAGATGTTTCTAGTCTTAAAAAATATTAACACAACTTCCAACTTGAGTTGGGCATTTCGAGGTAGTTTACTGTGAGCATTTCAACACATACTGAATGTGTGTGTGTGAACTCACTAAGTGATTTAAAGCACAAAAATCATGGATCTCAATAAATACACAATATCATCATCACACATAACAAAATTAATAATTACCCACTTTAAAATGTCCAACTGACCTAAGAAATGGCTTTTGGGGTTGATTCCAAACCAAGGAGTAATCAGAGTTGGATGTATTTCAAATTGTCAAGAAAGCTTACATTGATTCTTTTTTTAATACTTTAGTGTTAAAGTTATCAATGTTTCAGCAATGAGTAGGAGGCCATACATTTTTTCCCTTTTTTTCTACTAATGTGATAATGTATTACTTAAAAATTTTTTCTAAAATTAAAGGGACTTTGCATTCTGATAATAAGTTATTATTATTTTTTCAAAGTATTATTGGATATTGTTTACAAAGTAGGATGTGATTGGGGTTTTTTCCCCACATCTTTTTTTAACCTTGGCTAACAAAGTCATTCTTATTTTTTTTATAAAACGTAGAATCTTCTTTTTCTGTGGGCTGAGGTGGCTTCAATGGTCCTGGGGACAATTCCTCCCGCAGCACAGTGGCACACTGCCCCTGAGGAACAACGCCACGCTGGCGACCACTGTGAATGCTGGGGGGTACGCTCCCCTTTCCCCGTATTACATTCCCATTTCACCTTCCCCCTTACTATCCCTGAGCTCTAGCAAGTCTGATTTTTCTCTTTTGCTTCATGATATTTAATATTTCATGTATTTTCTGAAGATATGTTTAGCCTCAATTTCCAAGGGTTCCATGAAAACTTCCTTTGGACCTGCCATTTTTCTCACTTGTTCCTGAAGTACCCGAGGGTAGGTTCTACCATGTTTATTTCTTATTAATCTTTCTGCGTGAGTCCTTCCTGGACCACCTGGGAGGAGTTGACTACACCATGTTCCAGGCCAGGGGGAGGCCCCTTCTCACCCAGGATCAGGAATGTGGATTAACTTGTCTGCTTCTCTGATGGAGGCTAGAAGGCTTCTCAAGGGAAGGAGATGGGAGAGGGCAGGAGAGAGTGCTAGGCTCGTGGTGCACGGCCCACGGCTCAGGCTTCAGTCCCTGAGGTTAGCTGTCCTCTCACAAAACCAGGCAAAACATTTGTCCAGCCCCACTGTGAGGTTGCCGTGAGCCTCATAAAAGATGAGAAGACATCCTTCAAGCTGAAGCACACTCAGGAATGCGCTTTCCCACTAGTGGTATTGTTGCAATGGATATTCATAGTGTACCCGGGGAGCGAGGAGACCCTCATCATTTACATCAAACAGAGGCTTGCTTGACCTTCAGCAGCAGGGCATCCTGAGGGTGGTTCTACAGTCAAGGTGTCAGAATCCTGGGACACCTCTGCCTACCTGTGTGGCTTCAGTCTCTCCAACAGTAACATTTGTCCTGGTCTATGTACCTATCAGGGAAGGATCCAGCCAAATAAGCCTTCCATGGCACTCAGCATGATCCTTGGCCAATGAGCTATAGCTGGTATTGTGACTGCTGTCACGTTTAATGGATCAGAGTCGAGTAATAGAACTAGAATGGTCCTTAGATCCTTCCTCCACTGCAAACTGAGGTCCTAAGCCATGCGGGTCCAGAAGCTTCACCTAATGGCCCATTCTCACTAGTTAAATTGACAGAAAATCAACTCAAAACCAGAATGTGGGATTTGAAATCAGCAGTGGGTCCAGGACTGGTGTGTAGATGGCAATGCTTAGTGAGCCTTTGAAGGTCACCTCCAGGCACACAGCTGTTAAGGGGAAGAGAGAGTGGCCAGGTCCTGGGAAATGCCTGTGTATGCAAACACCCAGGAAAACAGAAGGACTGCATTCCCGGACATGGGCCCTTGGCTGGCATTTCCCATAAGACATGGACCAACTCTCACCTAACGGCTCTAAATCACCATCGCTGCCAATTTCACACCAAGGGTTGTTCATCTCACGGAGACTCTTGGACCTTCACAAGAGCTTGCTTCGCAACTGAGTGCAGAGGTCTGCAGGAACAAAATAATTTCCACTTACCTTGATGTCCACTGCCCTAGCAGGTTCCTTATGTCCACCTTTGTTAAAACACAAGAAAAAAAAAAAAAAAAAAAACCTTGACTTGGCCTCCTTTTGTTCTTTCTCTGAGTTTTACACTTAAATCTAATTTACCTCTATTTTTCCCTAAGAACATTTCCAGTATAAATCGTGGCCTGCAAAGTGGCATGTTTCCTCTGGTTGCAGATAAGGAAAGCTGTAAATAATTTAAATTTCCTGCTGTGCAAAATTACCCAAACAGAAAGTGCATTTTTTTTATTCCTGGCACTGAGGACAGCAAAATAAGAAATTGTGCCAATTTCCCTACAGGTGAAATTTTAGCTTCTTTATAAGGTAAGCACTTTGAAGTAAGAAATGCAAAGCGATTTCTTGCAAGGTATGTGAGCATAAGTGCAGGGCCACAGAAATAACAGCCCACACTCACCTTTCTCACAGACACACAAAGAACACAAAATCACCGATTGCAGTCTGTGCATGGGACCATTAAGCCAAACCCCAGGCTCAAGGACTGTGCTCACCAGTAGCAGGGTCACCACAACTGGCAGCATAAGCACATGAGATATTCATGAAAGGACCTTGTTCTGTAACCCAGGATTCTGACGTGCATGTTATTTGAACCTCTGTAAGCCACTCTATCCTGAAGCACCCATGTGACCTATTCCTCCCCTTTTAATGAACAAGTCATTGCAAAAGGAGGCCACGTCTAGGTCCAGCAGCCATGGGCACTGTGGGGACTGCAGAGGAGCTTGCAGTCATGCAGGATTGCAGGGCCTCCTTTATGACCAGTTCAGCACTGAAGCTGGCAAAGCTTCGTTCGCAACAACCACAAGGTCAGAGAGCAGGCGGAGGCAGAGGGAGAAAAGGAGAGGCAAGTTTTAAAAACTCCTCCTGCCAAACGGCCTCTGCAGGTCCAGCTGGAGGGTGCCACGGGACCCCCCTGGAAACAAAGAATAGACCCTCAGCTATTCTAGCTGTAAACATCCACCTTTGCTCAAGGTCGCCCCTCTTTGAGCTTGCCCCAGGACTGCCATTGTCAGGGGCCATGCAGGTGGCATGCTTTGCCATGCTTCAATCCAGATGGTTCTTGTCCTGGGAGACTTCTCGAGACCCTCCAAGCAGGATGCGTCTTCCTCTAGGTTTTCGACCCACTTTGGGCTGCACCTTCTTCTCGGTGACTTATGTAAGCTCTGTGGAGAAAGGGATTTCACCTGTCTTGCTCTCGGTTGCAGCCCTCGGAAAGTTCCTTCCCTCAGGGAAGCTCCGTGAGTACTTCTAAACTCATTTACTCGCAGGTAACTCAGGCCCTGTGTCCTGCTGAGTCCCATGGGGATAGTGTAGCCCTTTCTTGGACTCTTTGTGGAATGGCCTTAGATCTAGCTGTCACAAATGTGACTGGCTTTGGGTGCTCAGGATCTTAAAAAGAGGCTGGTGGCCAGTCCACAGGGGGTCCTCAGTTCCCTGCTCCAATGACTTCCTCAACCCTGAGGCCCCGGGAGATACAAGGTCAATGGAGAGTCTGAAAACTCTCACCAACAGCTCAGGAAGGGCCATGTCCACCAACCTGGGAGCTCTAGTCTTTGAACTTTTCCAGAGAATACATTTCACCTTCCGACCTGGAAGTGGTCTGGTGTGACCAGAGGGGGCTTGGCTGGCCTTACTTTGGGTTGTGGCTGGAATATCACAAGCTCACAAGTGCCATTCAACAATAACTGGCTCATGACTCCACTGAGCTGCCCATTAAATTCAGTCTACTTTGAAAATACCTACTTATGAACCCCCCAAAACAGGAACAACAACAACAACAAAATCTCCAGATGGGTCTCTTGTCACATGACGGAACCACAGAACAGAGCACAGAGCAGCCTTCTATAAAATTCACCATCCTTTTGTCACTCTGGACCAAAGGGGCGAGGCATGGTGCTGTCACCAGCCTCCTGAGAAACCGACTTGGAGTTGGTGGCCCCCGGCAGTGGCGTGCTCAGCACGGATGGCAGGAGCCAAGCTTAGCTGCTGGTCCTCATCATCAGCTCCTCCCCAGTGGGTGAGAGAGCTCCACGGCAGAGGGTGAGCACGCAGTTACGTCCGCCTCAAGCTATTCCATATATCACCACCACCTGCTTCAGCTGCTGCTATTTGGTTTCATTGATTTAGTTCCAACTAGTGCCCTGAAGGAGTTGGAGAATGGCTTCCCCTTAATCTTCAGCATTACCTTCACCAGGCAGCTTCATTAAGAGGCCCATGTCTCAGCGAGCCCTGTCGTCTCCGGCGGAAGGTTAAAAACAGAGGGAGATGAACTCCTCCCAGCCAGGGCACAAAGGGGACCTCCATGCAGCACTTTCCTGTGCAGTGACCCGTGCTCAAGGAGGAAGCGGCCACAGGATTCAGTGAGCTCCTTCTCCTCCTGGGGTCCTCTCTGTGCAAGGTTAACTGGTCTTATTGTGCAGGTGGGAATCATTCCACCTTCATTCCCGTCCTGCGCACCCTACACTGTACAGTTCTTCTCTCACTTCGACTCTTTTATTTAAAAAAATCATCGATTGTTTCTTCCATGTTGGCATCATGAATGCTAAGCCTTGTGAAGGTCTTCAGAGATCTCAGGCCCCTTGTCTTAAGAGTAAGGGCAGTGGGAACAAAGCAGCTGCGGGTTTGTCAGGGGTCACCGTGACCTTGAGGGGACAGGGTCTAATGATACGTGAGTCCTCTAGGGTACCGTGAGGTTCAGAAGCCCCTCCTGCTCCCGCTCCTCCATTGGTCAAATGTGGCCCCAGACCTGAATCCATGTCCCATCTCAGAGTCCATGTCCCCTCTGCTGCCCCAACACAGCATCCTAGCAAGTCTTCCACCACCTAGGACACTGCTGGTCTCAGATACTCTGTGCCTTGGGACCCCGACATACACATCTGTGTACATCGATTTAGTCGATATTTGGAAAAGAGAACGGGTACCTGTGTGTGAAGCTTAGGACGCGACCTTCAGCCTTGCTTCAGTGGGCACACACACACACACACACACACACACACACACACCTGCGCATGTGCACAATACACCTCCACCTTTGGCAATCCTAGGAAATCCCCAAATGAGCAAAGACCAGTTGCATCAAAGGCTCACACCGTTCCTGGCTGCTGACAGCCTGGCGCCCCCAACAGTCTCAGCCTGGTTCTGTGTCCTCAGGCACTGGACGGCCCCCATCTGGGTGGTTTCTGTTCTATGCAGCCTGCTGACCCACGTGGCCTTATACAGTGTTGAAACCTTTGAGCTGATTCTGAGGTTAACCTCTCTTCTCCTCTCATTTCTGAGTCTCTCTCCCCGTTCGCCATTTTCGGCGTGATTTTTTTGGTACACCTCTAAGTGATGTTTTGTGGATCCACACTGGATATTCCCTGTTCACTGTCTTGTTCATAAAGAAATTGCAATTTTCTGGGCTCTCATTAAAGTGCCCCAGAGGATACTCTGGCTTTCTTCGGCTTCCTGTAATATTGTGCCATTTTTATTGTGCAGTGTGCTCCTCTCAGTGGATGCTGAAGTCTCCTTTACTCTGTTCCCTTCAGTTCCCACAGGAGCCACAGGAGTAGGGAGGTTCATCAGATCTTTTAAAGTCTGAAACTCAGACATTGGATTCCCCGACAGGCACTTAGGAGCAATTGCGGACCCCCAACTGAGGCCATGAGCCAGTGAAGGTCAGAGAGTGAGGGTCTGCCAATGTCTACTACTAGAGATGGTGCCAAAAGGAGGGGATTCTAACTTTCCCATTGAGAAATTCTAGTCAACCCCTTCTTCTCCCGGGTAGATGTAACAGGGCATAGGAGACTAACATTACTGCCACAACAATGTTCTAAAAGCGGATTAACTACACCACTCATAGTTGAAGGGACTGAAAAACTATGTGCTGAAGTTTGAATATGTCCCCAGGAAACATGTGTCAGAAATTCTCCAATGTGGCCTGTGGGGAGGCGGAGCTCGATGGGCAGTGCCAGGATCATGGTGTTGCACTCTCAAGAATAAATCAACACCACCATAAAAACAGCTCATGGAGTGGGTCCTTCCCTTCTACTGTCCACTGTGGGATGAGACAGCAAGAGGAGGCATCTTGATCTTGGACTTCTCAACCTCCAGAAAGGAGAGGAAAAAATATTTCTGTATTTTTAAATGATCTGTGCTCAGGCATTTTGTTGTAGCAGCACAAATAAAGTAAGACCTAGGAGATGGGGACGACTAGAAGAGCCAAGGCCCAGACAAGCCTTCCTTCCTGCGAAGACGGTAGCTGCCAATGCTTTCTCCTCCCAACATTGCCAATGTGAGCCTGGTGGGCTGCAGATCAGGCTTGGCTGACGTTAAAGGGCTTTGAGACGTCACTTAGGGGTACAGTGACATCTTGGAAACCAGCATAGCCCTCAAACACGTGCTGTGTCCCCATGAGAATTTTCTGAGCTCCATGGCTGTGCTGGAAACTGGAAGACCTGGACACCAGCACAAGTTGAGCTTTCCTGAAGTCCTTCAGTTCTGAGAGACCATCTCAGCAAAGTGAGAAGCCGTGAAGAAACTAAAACAAAGCTGCCCCCCCCCCAGTCCTAGGCCTGTGTGAGCCGGATCAAGGGGGGACCGTGCTCACAGACCCAATGGGCAGGACCCTTAGAGCTGAACACTCAGAGACTCCTCAATAAAATCTAGGAAACCCACGGCCAATCAAGGGGCATGGCATAAACAGAGCCAGATCTTCCCCAGAGCCCCAGGAACACCGGGCAGGAGGGGCAGGGTCGGCAAGAGCACTGAGTCAGCACTCCCCAAGAAGCTTGCCGGATATTGGAACTTGTAGAAGATAAAAGGCTGAAAAACTAAGCCCAAAATCTCTGAAAGGAAGAATGCACGGCTGAGGCGGAAAACAAAAACTAGAAACTCTCTCAAAAAACTCTTCTTAAAAAGGGGGTTAATAGATGTTAAACAGATCTCACTAAAATTTCAATTCAGCTTTGACACAAAATAATGTTAACTGGATTAGGGAGATCAGTTGCTCCTCCCACATGGGGAAAGGCGACTGTCACAGATAGAAGATACTGTCTCGAGCACCTGTGATTTATTTATATGCAATGCCTGGGATATAATAAAAATCATTATAGCTTTGGGACCAACAAATAAGAAAATGTAAATACACACACACACACACACACACACACACACACACACACACACACTATGGTTTTCATCCCTAACATGCAAAATGGTTGGAAGTTAAAGATCCATACTATAAAATCTGGACAATGGAGCAACTTTCTTTGAACTCACCAGAAAACTGAGGTCACCAAGCAAAACACCAACTCCACATCTAAAGAGGCGAGAACATGCAGAGAATGTCAGCCCAGATGTGGTCATCCGGAGTCACAGACTGGTAGGATGCTTACATGGCCGTTCTCATGAGCTGCTGGAGGCTCTCATGGTAGGGAGAACTCCTGGGGCACAGTCATGGGGGTTTCCTAACATTTATGGGGTTTATTTCCAAAAACATCATGTTCTCATGTTGAAGATTTGAGAAAGATGCTCCCCAGGCTCTGGCAGCAGCAAGGAGATCATTTTGAAATTCAGGGGAATTCTCCACAGCCAAGGATGACTCTCCTTTGGAATCTGTCAAGACACTGTCCCAGCTGGGGAAAGGGGAAATGGAGCTAGCCTTCTTGTCTGACAGGAGGGGAAGTACGTAACATCACAGGTCAAGGACTTAAGGAAATAGACTAGAGATATTGCAGCCAAGGACAAGAATAAGAGCAAAGAGATAAAGAAAAGCACTTATGAAGTCACAGCCCAGAGACACAGGCCCACTAAAACACTGAAAGTTAATTACAAAATTACAGAGCACTTTCCCTCTCCCACACATTACCACCACATTAACAAGACCCAGACAAAAAAATAATAATAGTTCACAGCCAGAAAAGAGCTGCAGCATAAAGGCTTTACATAAGGAGGAACATCTAGGGAAGCCCACAATCAATAGAGGAGAAAAACAATGATGTTGAAGGAATATCAAGCCTTAGCACTTACAGCTACAGAAATCTTCAAACTCCCAATCAGATCAGCATAAAAACCTAGCTCCACTGCCCACTCATTCCTATTCCTGTTTCCTAATACCTCGTGTACCGCCTTCAGGGAAAACCCACAAGCCCTACGAAAGGTACATAAAAGCACAGTCCAGCTGAGCATGGTGGTGCATACCTGAAATCCCAGTACTCAGGAGGCTGAGGCAGAGGAATCGCAAGATCAGGACCCACTTTGACAACTTACAGAGACCCTTCTCAAAATAAAGAATACAAAGAGCAGGGGATATAACTCAATGGTACAATGCTCCTGGATTCAATCCCCAGTATCCAAAAACAAACAAAAAACCAGAGAGACAGACAGAAACAAAGAAAAGAAAAAAACAACCTGGGTTCAATCCTTGGCACCACATAAAAACACACTAATGTATCCACCTAAAAATCAAAGTTACATAAACAACCTGAAATGAGAAGGCCAGCATCAGAACCAGGCACATACATGACACAGACATTGGAATTATCAGACCAACAACTGAGAATAATCATGTACAGTATTTTAATATATCTAATAGAACAAGTACACAGAAACATACTGGTAATGTAAACATAAAGTTGAAAACTCTAAGAAAGAAAAAAAATAAAAATGTAAAAAATAAAAAAAAAATCCTGTAAGAGAAATCAACGTTATTTTGATTATCTCATTAGTAGATGTGTTATGGTAATTTATTACTCAAATTTAAGTCAATTTAAAACTTCCCAAAGTGAAATACAGAGAAAGAAAAAAGAATGAAAGAAACCACCTTGAAAGAGAACACCCAAACACCATGGGGTGGTTTTTCAAAGGAGTAATGTGCATATCTAATTGGTACATCAAAGGAAAAGACAGAGCACTGCACAAAATAATGATCTGAAATACTGATCTTCCACAATTAGTGATAGATGCTAAATAACAGATTCCAGAATGTTATAGAAAGTGAATCTCTTCTCTTCTAAAAATGTCATAGTTATTCATATAAATTCAAGCTTCAGAAAAAAAAGTTCTTGAAAAAAGCCAGAGGAACAAAAGAATATTACCTATTGAGGAACAAGGATAAGAATACAGCAGATTATTCATAAAAAAATATGCACATGAAAACAATGTGAAGTGAAATATTAAAATATTTCACTTAAAAGATCAAAAAAGCTAACAAATTATTTTTGAGGCACAGAAAAATATTTATTTTAAAAAAAATTGGGCTGGAGTGGTGGCTCAGTGGTAGAATGCTTGCTTAGCACGCATGAGGCACTGGGTTTGATCCTCAGCACCACATAAAAACAAACTAATGTATCCACCTAAAAATTAAAGATACATAAATATACAAATATTTTAAATACACACACACACACACACACACACACACACACACACACATTCAAATGGAAAGATTGGGTTTAGATTCCTTCAAGAGCAAGAAGCCCTACTTTAAATTATTTATCGAGCATTTCATCCATATCATTTTCTTTGGGATCTGATGCTGCAGAGCTATGACAGTCTTCTGGAGCTGTCAGGGTGCCTTGTCTTCATATTTCCTGTGTTCCTGCATTGAGTTTCGTGTATCTGGTGGGTCCGTTCTCTCCACTGCTTTCCTGGGGCAGACTGTTGTAGGCACCTCTCTCCTGATCATGGTCTGTGGCTGTTGGGTTAATGTGGGACGTTGCCTTTGTATCCTGCTGTGGGGTCTCTCTGTAGCCACTTTGGGTGTAACTGTAACTTTGGACACAATGCATATTGCAGCAGAGTCAAAGGGACCCACTGTCTCTGCAGGCCATGCAGGTCCAGGGGCATCCCAGCAGTTCAAGCAGGTGTGGTTCAGACATCAGTGGACGTGGGAGACTCGCTGTGTGACCACTCCTACAATGGGAGAAGTGGCCTCGGTTGGGCATGGAGGTTTTCTCAGGCATGTTGAGGGTGCCTCGGCTGCTAGCCAGGGCTTCTGGTGCTGGGAGCCCAGCAGGAGGTGCAGAGGGAACTGCAGTACCTGCCCCTCCATGATTCTTACCATGCAGTGCCCAGATACAGTACCAGGGCAGGGAAGTGGCAGGAACCATGTGGGCAGAGTAGCAACAGGAATCAAAAATGTTCAATGAAATCTAAGAGAACACCCATCAACAGCTAAACAAAATTGGGGAAAGAATGCATGATGTGAATAGGAACTTCAGCAAAGAGAGAAAAATCTTGAAGATCAATACTTCAGAGGAAGGGAATGGGGGAGGGGCAGGGAGAGAAAGGGGAAGTACCAGGTATTGAAATGGGGTAAATTGTATTTAATGTATTTATTAATATGTCAAAATGAGCCCCACTACTATGAATGACCATAATTCATTAATAAAAATACAAAAATAAAATGGCTTACTTATTATGTTTTTAAAGACAATAAAAAAAGAATGAAACAGATCTTGGAAATGAAGCACTCAACAAGTTAGTTAAAAAACTATAGTTGAAAACTCTAACAGCACACTAGATCAACCAGAAGAAAGAATATCTAAATTTAAAGATGTGACTTCAGAAACATCCCTTTCAAATGAAAGAAAGAAGGAAAAAATAAGAAAAAAAGATAGCCTTTAAGACCTCTGGACACCATAAAAAGGAACAAATATCTGCATTTTTTAAGTACTCAAAGGAGAAAAACTTAAGGCAGTGAAAAACCCATTCAGTAATGCAATAGCTGAAAGTTTCCCTAATCTTGGGAAAGATGGACATTCACATACAGGAATCCCACAGAATTCCAAGTAGACACAACCAGAAAAGATGTTCACCATGACATGTTGCAGTCAAGCTTCCAACAGTACAAGACAAATAGAACTTTAAAAACCACAGGAGAAAAGAGCCAAGTCACCTTGAAGGGTACCTCTGTTTAACTAATAGCATATTTCTCAGCAGAAACCACACAGGACTGGAGAGAATACAAGGGGTCAAGTCCTGAAAGAAAATAACCACCAATCAAGAGTACCATACCCAGCAAAGCTATCCTTCAGAATTGACCAAGAAATAAAACACCTTTAAAATCAATTTTAAAACAGGGAATTTATCACCAACCAGATTAGCCATTCAAAAGATGTCTAGAAGCCAAAGAAAAATAAATAACATTTCAAAAAAGGGAAATTACAAGACAAAATCTCATCACTATAAATGTGAAAAAAAATCATTTTTAAAATTAAAAAATTGAATCCAGCCCAGTATATAAAGGACACTGTACCATGACTTAGAAAGTTTATTCTGCAGATAAAAGGAGGATTTATCATCTGTAAAGCAATCAGATTAATGGACCATATCAATAGAATAAACGAGAAAAAGAATAGCTTAGTAGATGCAGAGAAAACATTGATAAAAATCCAACATTCATTTATTTTTTAAAAAAAGCTTTCAGTGAACTAGGAATGGGAAGAAACTTCCTTCTCTGATGAAGTTGTTAACAAAAAATATATAAAAACCTTACAGCCAATATATTACTCAACAATGAGATCCTAAAGCTGTTCCCTCAGAGTTTATAATAAAGACAATTATCCCACTGACATTACTTCTATTCAACATTGCACTAGAGTTCTAGATAGTGTAATAAGACACACAAAGAAAGAGTTAAATATTAGAGGAAATGACACAAATCTTTTACTCATGAATAGTATAATTGTATAAAAATCCAAATGAATCTAGAAAGGGTGTAAAAGCATCAAAAGGTGAATTTGGCAAATTTGCTGGAGAAATGGTAAATACACAAATTTTAAATGCTTCTTTCTGTATATTATCACATTACATTTCATCTGTCCCTTCAAATCTATCAATAGTTGTTCGGATGTTGGGTGCATATGTATTTACAATTGTCATATCCTCTCAATGAATTGAACTTTTTATCACTGTGTAATGACTGTCTTCACCTCTTATTTTTACAATTGTTTGACTGGAAGTGCCTTTTATCTGATACAGGGGTACCCACTCTGCTCTCTATTGTTCCCATTTGCATTGACTCACTTTCAGTTTATTCGTGTACTTAAAAGTGAAGGGGGTCTCTCACAGGCAGCAGGTAGTTGGTTCTTTAAAAAAAATCATCCAGTCACACTATGTCCTTTAACTGTAGAATTTATCCATTTACATTTAAGTAATTATTAATAGGTAAAAATTTACTATTTCCATTTTGTTAATTGTTTTCTGGTTGTTTTGTAGACATTTCATTCTCATTTTTTTTCTTACTATCTTCTTTAGTGATCTGGTGTCTATTTTGAGTCATACATTTTGATTTCTTACTTTTTAACTGCATCTATTGCAGGTTTTTATTTGTAATTAGCCTAATGGCTTATATAAACATCTTAACAGTTATTATAAGCTACTTTATTTTGATCACTTTTAAAACTCAATATTTCACTCCATCCCTCACACGTTTTAAGTTTTGAAGCCAGAGTTTACATTTTTTATGTCACACAGTCCTTAACAAACAGTCGTTACAATAACAGTGATCCTTACTATTTTAGTGTGGTAGGGGGATTTTTAGCCTTCATGTTAAACATCATAAGAGAGGTAAATACCAGCATTATAGTATCAGCAGATTCTGAGCTTGGGTACTTTCAGGTACGTTTGTCATCAAGTTTTATCCACTTTCATATGTTTTTGTATTACTAATTAGATCCTTTTCTTTCAGCTTGACCTCCTGTTAGCATTTTTATAAGACGGGTCTAGTGTGGATGAACTTCACAGCTTCTGTTCATTTGGGAAAGCTCTGGCTCTCCTTCATTTCTGAAAAATGACTCTTCTGGGTACAGAATTCTTAGTGGACAGTTGTTTTCCTCCGTGCTTTGACCATATCATCCCCTGCTCTCCTCGCCTGTCAAGTTCCGATAGCCTCCGCTAGCCTTGTTGAAACTTGCTTACGTATGTGTGATTTGCATTTTTTTCTCGTTGCTTTCAAGATTTTCTCTTTATCTTTGATTTTAGACAGTTTAACTACAATGTTTTAATTTCTTATTTAGATTGAATCTGAAGATGTTTGCCCTTTCTCTGCCTGGATATTTATATCTTTCTCCAAATTTGAGAAGTTTTCTGCCATTAGTTCTTTAAATAAACTTTCTACTCATTTGTTTCTCTCTTCTCTTTTTTGAACTCCTGTAACTCATTTTCTCTTTTGACTCTTTCCCATGAAATCCATAAACCTTACTTATTCCTTTTCATTCACACTCTTATCTCTGCTTAAGTAATTACTCTCTTGATTTCTCTTGGTTGCATTTCTTAATTTCATTCATTGTAGTTTTAAATTATAGAATCTGTTTGATTTTTAAAATAATATTCATCCCTTTGCTAAACCTCTAATTTTAGTTGTTTATTGTTTTCCTGATTTCACTGAATTGTTTCTCTGTATTTTCTTTAAGTTTGCTGAGCTATTTTAGGACAATCACTTTGAATTCTTCATCAGGCTATCCATTCATCTCTGTTTCTCTGGGGTCACTTCCTGGAGATTATCATGCTGTCTTGCTGATGTTGTGTTTACTTGGTTTACTTGGATTCTTTCCTTGTTGCCTCACATCAGTGTTGGTGCTTGTGAAGAAGCAAGGATTTTTCCGCATCTTTAAGGACTGGCTTTGTCTGGGAAAGCCTTCACAGGTCAGCCCATGCAGAGTTTCTGATCAGCCCTTCTATCATGGCCAGGGGGTGGACTTGGTGCTCGAGACTTTAGGAAGGCTGGCCTGGTGCCTGAGTTATCGGGGCCTGCCCAGTCACTGTGACTGTGTGGACAGGCCTGGCTGTGGACTGATCTGACACCTGCAATACACCCGGAGTCCAGGACTGTGGGAGTTTATCTGACATGAAATGGGCCTAGAGCTTGTATCTGCGGGGGCTGTTGTGGAGTCTAGACCCACCAACACTAGTCTGCTGATTAGAAATGCAGGGGCTCACCTGGCCCTTGGGTTGGCCTGAAGATGAACTGAGGAATCCTGCCTGGCACCAGAGCAGCCTTGGAGGCTCAGTCTGTGGGTGCCACCTTGAAATCCAGGGCCATCAGGATGTGACTCGATGTGACCCAGGATATTCTCTTTTTTGAACTCCTGTAACTCACTTTCTCTAGGGCCATGGGGATGTGACCCCCACTGGGTTTTATTGGGGTGGGCTCAATGTTAGGATCCAAAGCAAATCTAGTACTCACGTCCTCTCTTTTCCCCACTAAATGGTGTCTCTCCCAGCTCTCAAGTCTATAGGTATGGTAGGCATGAAGGAGGTAAAGTTAAACTATCCTTCCTACCTTCCTCAATAATCTTTTCTTATTGTTATGCTATAACCAGTTGCCATAAGTTACCCTGATGTCTCACTAGTTTCTTCAGCTCTTAGGAAGATAATTTTGCACAAGAGTAATTGTTTGAATTGATGTTTCTGCAGGAGACAGACCTGGAAAGTTATAGTTCCACTGATGACCTTCCTATCTGTATGCTATCAAAATAATTAGACATGAAAATTTTAAACTTTATTTCATAAAGTATTAGAAAACACCAAATACTAAGAATAAATTAACAAAAAAGTACCATTATTTTCCAATGAATACTACACACTAAAAAAAAAAAAAAAAGATTTAAATAAGTGAAAAGTTTCTCTATTGGCATATTTAATATTGTTGAGTCTCCCAAATTTGCTATAGCATTGATAAAATTCAAATAAAATTCTCAGAAACATATTTGAGGAAATGAACACCATCAATAAAGTGAAATTACAAATCCAGACTGGGATAAAATATTTTTCAGAAAAAAAATTATTCACATGTCGAATATTTAAAGTGATCCTAATAATCAATACTAAAAAGATAACACCTAATTTTCTTCAAGATGAAAAGGATTGAACAGGAAGGGAAATCAGTAAAGAAAAGAGATCAGGAGAGGGAGGAGGATGGGGAGGAAAAAAATACTGGGGAACAATATTGGGTATTGTAATATCATGTGTATGCACAAATATGTAGTAATGAATAATATATCAATTTAAAATATGGAAAAAAAGAATTGAATGAGCATTTATCAAGAAGAGGAAATACAAATCATGCTGAAAAGTGTCTAACATCAATGTTCAGCAGGGACATATAAGTTAAGACCACAATAAACCACCACGCCACACCACTAGAACAAAGTGATAAACAGATTTTAAAAGGAATCTCAGGCTTAGCTCGACTTTTTGTGATGTCCCAAGGAAACCCTAAGGAAGGAGAATGGGCTCCATTAATCCACACAGTTGTAAGAAGAACCTGGGAGTTGGGGATTTTAATTAAATAAACAGAAAAATACAAATACTAGAAATATCCTTAAACTCAAGATTGCATTTCTCCAAAGTGAGCTAGGAGTGGCATTCCTGACTGTAAGGCACAGCTTTGGGCTTTCTTTTAGTGCTAACATGGGATAAGAGTGGGTTTCCAGAACGCGGATCACACCCTACAACCCACGCTAGTCTCCAGGAGAGGCCCCTCCGCCTGCCTGTTATACTTTCTCCCCAAATCGAGTCCGTGCCTGATGAATTGGTTACACGCTCGTGTCTTGGGACTGAGGCCGACTTTGAAATCGCTGTCTAGCCTCCTTTCCCCCCTTAGGTTTTCCTTTTAGAATCTCTTATTCTTCCAAACATCTTAAATCTCGGCTTTTATTACATAGAATCTAGATTTTCTATTTGAAACTCTTAAAGAGTTTTAGAAGAGTTAACATCGTTTTTCTAATAAGCAAAGTTGCTTTTCTTGTGTGTGGTCTTGATTAATTGTGTGGGACACTTAATTTCCTTGGTGGGACACTTCCCCATCTCTGATGAACTAACGGAATGATCAGAGTTCTGCAGCCAGATGAAAAGTGGGTGGAATGTTTTCCCAGGACTCTCGCACTCTGCTCAGTGCCTGGTACCTACAAATCATCCTCTCGAACATGCCTTTGCTTGCCCTGGCGGGATGGGGGGGCAGGTACTGCCACACACACACCAAAACAGGAAGGCATGCCGCTGCGTGAACAGCTTCCCCTCCACTGTCTTCATTGCCCTCTCCTTTAAATTCCTAAAGTGACCAGAGGGTAGCTGAGAAAGGTGGTGCCCACGGCTGGCAGCTCTCCCCAGAAAATATCCATCCTTCCACCAGCATCTCTAGGTGGGTTTCTTGCCCAATTTACCAATCTTGACCAAGAGTCGGGCTTTAAATGTTTCCCCCCTTGCTACCCTGGTCCTGCTGCAAAGCAGAAGGCAGAGTTCGGGACAATATGCAAGAGCAGATTCCTGAAAGGAATCTGAAAAAATCCTTCGTTGCTTTTTTTAGAAGGAACTTAAATTATTCCATGCCAACTCTGTCAGGGTCTCAAGAGTCCCCTTTTCTAGGTAAAAGCATCTTTCCCTGCTCATTATAGACCATGCATTCAGGCAACAGCCCCTAAATATTTATGCAGTACATCCCCTAGGAGAAAGCTTATGGGGAAAATATGCGTTTGTAAAAAAGAAAAATCCTAAGGGAAAGATTCCAAATCATGGAACATTGTACAAAATGCACGTATGGACCAGAAGATGGGGCTTTTCCAGAGAAACTCATTCCCTTCAGAAAAGAGCAAGATTGGGAAATCATTCAACTTCTGCTTTCCCAGGGGAAATGACCAGGGGTGTGATGGTACTTTGTCTTTTCCTGCCTCCAGGCCATGACCAGGATAAAGAGGAACAAACAAAGAATCTCTTCCCTTCCACTTCCTGTTGTGCTATTTCACACAGACGCATCATGGCACAGACTGGAACGGCTGAAGGAAAAAATTTTTTAAAAAAAAATGTTTTGTTAATGTGGTAGAAGAGCAGATGATATTTTTATCTGTTTTTGCACATTCTGTAACATATTGTGTTCACAGTTCAAAAAAATATTATGATCACATTTGTTTAACTTAGAGGATCTGGACCTGCAATGCATTCAGGTCAAGTGCGATCTTCTAGCCACCACACTTTCTCTGCAATATTTCAGGAACCCTGGTCCTGGCAGCCTCATCTAGCTGATGATGTTGCAGTCTAGAGAACAGGAAAATGTACCAGCACAAAGAAGAAAACAGGACTTGGTCTGCAAAGCGCCCCATGGATATGGCTGCTGCAGTTTGAATGTGCTTCCTAAATGTTCATGTGGCAGAAACATAATCCCCAAATTCACATGCTAATGATGTTTTTCTTTTAATTGTTTTAATTAGTTATACATGACAGCAGAATGCACTTCAATTCATTGTGCACAAATGGAACACAACTTCTCATTTCTCTGGCTGTGCACAAGGCAGAATCACACCTTTGTGCAATCATACACATACATAGGGTAATAATGTCGTCTCATTCCAAGTCTTTCCCACCCCCACACCCATCCCCTCTCCTCCCTCCCCTTTGCCCAATTCAAAGTTCCTTAGTTCTTCCCTACCCACCCCCATTATGGATCAGCATCCTCATATCAGAGAATAGATTTGGCCTTTGATTTGGGGGGATTGGCTTATTTCGCTTAGCCTGATATTCTCCAACTCCATCACTTACCTGCAAATGCCATAATTTCATTCTTCTCTAAGGCTGAATAATATTCCATTGTGTATATGTACCACATTTTCTTTATCCAGTCACCTGTTGAAGGGCATCTAGGTTGATTCCATAGTTCAGCTATTGTGAATTGAGCTGCTATAAACATTGATGTGGTTGTGTCACTGTAGTATGCTGATTTTAAGTCCTTTGGATATAAATCAAGGAGTGGGATAGCTGGGTCAAAGGGTGATTCCATTCCAAGTTTTCTAAGAAATCTCCATACTACTTTCCAGAGTGGCTACAACAATTTGCAGTCCTACCAGCAATGTTTGAGTGTATCTTTTCTCCCACATCCTCAATAACACTTATTGTTGCTTGTATTCTTGATAATTGCCATTCTGACTGGAGTGAGATGAAATCTCAGAGTAGTTTTAATTTACACTTCTCTAATTACTAGAGATGTTAAATATTTTTTCATATCTTTGTTGATTGATTGTATATCTTCTTCTGTGAAATGTCTGTTCAGTTTCTTTGCTGATTTGCTGATTGGGTTACTTGTGGGTTTTGTTTATTTGTTTGCTTTTTTTTGTTTTGGTGTTAAGTTTTTTGTGTTCTTTATATATCCTGGAGAACAAGGCTCTGAGATGCATGAGGTAAAGATTTTCTCCCAATCTGTGGGCTCTCTCTTCACGTTATTGATTGTTTCCTTTGCTGAGAAGAAGCTGTTTAGTTTGATTCCATCCCATTTATTGATTCTTGATTTTATTTCTTGTGCTTTAGGAGTAGTGTTAAGGGAATTGGGTCCTAAACCAACATGGTAAAGACTTGGGCCCACTTTTTCTTCTAGTAGGTGCAGGTTTTATCTGGTTTAATGCTTAGGTTTTTCACCTACTTTGAGTTGAGTTTCATGCATGGTGAGAAATAGGGGTCTAATTTCATTTTGTTACATATGGATTTCCAATTTACCCAGCACCATTTGTTAAAGAGACTATCTTTTCTTCAGTGAATTTTTTTGGCAAGTTTTTCTAGTATGAGAAAACTGCATTTATGTGGGTTTGTCTCTGTGTCTTTTATTCTATGCCATCAGTCTATGTATCTGTTTTGGTGCCAATACCATACTGTTTTGTTACCATAGCTCTGTAGTATAATTTAAGGTCTGGTTCTGTGATGCCTTCTGCTTTATTCTTCTTGCTAAGGATTGCTTTGGCTATTCTGGGTCTCTTATTTTTCCAAATGAATTTCATGATTGTTTTTTCTATTTCTATGAAGAATGACATTGGGATTTTTATTGGAATTGCTTTAAATCTGTTAACACTTTGATAATATGGTCATTTTGACAATATTAATTCTGCCTGTCCAAGAACATGGGAAATTTTCCATCTTCTAAGGTCCTTTTCAATTTCTTTCTTTAGTGGTATGTAGTTTTCATTGTAGAGGTCTTTCACCTCTTTTGTCAGATTGATCGCCAAGTATTTTTTGAGGCTTTTGCAAATGGGGTAGTTTTTCTAATTTCTCTTTCAAAGGATTCATCACTGATGTATAGAAATGTGTTAGATTTATGGGTGTCGGTTTTATATCCTGCTAGTTTACTAGAAGTTTTCTGGTGGAATTTTTTGGATCTTTTAAATATAGATCTTGTTGCCAATAAATAGTGATAGTTTGAGTTCTTCTTTTCCTATTTTTATCCCTTTAATTTTTTTCATCTGTCTAATTGCTCTGGCTTGAGTTTCCAGGACTATGTTGAATAGAAGTGGTGAAAGAGGGCATCCCTGTCTTGTTCCAGTTTTTAGAAGGAATGCTTTCAATTTTCTCCATTTAGAATGTTGTTGGCCTAGGGCTTAGCATAGATAGCTTTTACGTTGTTGAGATATGTTCCTATTATCCCTAGTTTTTCTAGTATTTTAACATGAAGAGGTGCTGTATTTTGTCAAATGCTTTTTCTGCATCTATTGAGATGATCATATGATTCTTATCTTTAAGTCTATTGATGTGATGAATTACATTTATTGATTTCCATATGTTGAAACAACCCTGCATCCCTAGGAGGATAACCGGACTTGATCAGAGTGTACTATCTTTCTAATATGTTTTTGTATGTGATTTGCCAGAATTTTATTGAGAAGTTTTGCATCTGTTTTCATCAAGGATATTGGTCTAAAGTTTTCTTTCCTTGATGTGTCTTTGTCTGGTTTTGGTATCAGGGTGATGCTAGCCTCGTAGAATGAGTTTGGAAGGATTCCCTCCTTTTCTGTTTCATTGACTACTTGGAGGAGTATTGGTGTTAGTTCTTCTTTGAAGGTCTTATAGAACTTGTCTGAGAATCCATCTGGTCCTGGGATTTTCTTGGTTGATAGGCTTTTGTTTATCATGCACGATTTTTATTTTGTCATCAAATCTGAAGCTTAATTTTGCTGGATATAACATTCTTGGTTGGTATCCATTTTCTTCCAGAGCTGGGTGTATTGTTCCAGAACCTCCTAGCTTTGAGGGTCTAGGGGTGATAAATCTGCTGAAATCCAAATTGGTTTTCCCTTGTATGTAATCTGATAATTTTCTCTTGCAGGCTTTAAAATTCTGTCGACTTCCCAGTCAGGCACCTCTCTCTCCAGAGGTCCTGTGGGCTGAGTGCCAGGATCCGTGTGCTTGTTGTGGAGAGCTGTTCTGTATCAGGCAGATCAGAACCAGGCACTGAGAGCTGTAGCTGGCCATGTAGCTGCAAGCACTGGGCCAGGCTGGTGGCTAGGGAGGGGTTGGGAAACTGGGGATTGAGGAGCTGGACAGCCCTATTGATTGCCAAACCAGCAGGACCAGGAGATCTGTGAATGTCGAATTGGGGAGCAAGTAGGGGACCAGGCTGGTGGGTGCTGTAATGTTTGGCTGGGCAAGTGGAGAGCGAGATGCCCTCACCCCCTCTTCCCACCTACTAACCCCATGAAGAGCTCTCTCCTGTCTCTGCAGTAAGATGGCAGTTATTAGCAGGGAGACTTTAGATGTTACCAACTTGCAGGTGCTGGGTGATGGTATTCCAGGCCCTGGCTGGTGTCCCAAGATGGAATCTGCCCCCACTCAAGATGGTGGTATCAGTAGCGGAGGTATCCCAACATGGCGGCAAAGTTGTCCCAAGGTGGAGATGACCGCTTTCAGAAATGAGGCAGCGGGGTTGGGCCAGGCGTGATAGTGGGTGGCCTTTTTCAGAGATGCAGCACTGTGGCAAGCAGCACTGTGGAGGGCAGCTGTCTCCAGGCCCTGCCCTGTGTACCAAGGTGGAGGCTTCCATTGAGGTCAGCAGCTGCAGTTCCCAAGGTGTGGGCAGCCACCTTGGGAGATGAGGCTGTGGTGGCAGGTGGCTCAGTGATGGTGAGTGGCCGTGTTGGTAGATGGGGAGCCCACAGCGCTGTCGGTCGCTAATGGTCTTTTGAAGTGAGGGCTTTGGGAGGTATTTAGGGTGAGGTAAGGTCATGAGAGCAGGGCCTCTATGGTGGCCTCTATGGTGGCCTTATGGAAAGGAAGCGATAGACCAGCTGGCAGTTGGCTTGACTCTGTAACGTCCTCTGCACGTGACATCCTCTGCATGTGATGTTGTGGGCAGCAAGAAGCGCCCCACCCACATGTTGGCATCCTGGGTATTGAGTGTCCCAGCCTCCAGAGCTGTGAGAAATAAGTGTGTTTTCTCTATAACTGTCCTGGTCTGTGGCATTCTGTGTTGTAGCAGCCCACAGTGGACTGACACAATGATCGGCCTTATACTGCAGAGTGGAAGGTCACACAAAGTTACATTCTTTTCAAGACCTACAAGTGACCCAAATAGCCAAGAGCAGCACATCTCCTGCTCCCAGATGCCCCTACTAATTCTTACGGTGTGACATATGTGTCAGAACTGAGGAGCCAGCCTGATGCCTGGCTATTAAATAGGCTCCCAGCCTTATTCAGACTTGCTTGGATTTTTACCTAAAATCTTTGTCTACTCTAAAATTCTGTTCTGGATACGCATGCCATTTAGTTCTCATGTCTCTGACGCTCCTCTTTGTTCGGACATTGTCTCCATGACAGTGTCATCTTGTTTTTGATGACCTGGACAATTTTGAGGAGGACTGGAAAGCCACTGCATAGAATGTCCCTTGATTGGGACTTGTCCTGATTAGACCAGAGATATGAGTGTGGGGAAGGTCACAAAGGCCATTTACTATGGATGTGACCTGTCCCTGTGAGATTGGCCTTGATCACTTGGCCGAGGAAAGTTTGTCAGATTATGACTGCAGAGTTGTCCCCGCTCCACACGGCTCCATTTGGAAATAGGGACCAGCGAGTGACCCAGACTTTAGGAGTGGGGAGGGTGCGCCTCCTCCCTGAAAGTGATCTACCTAAATCATCTACAGTTGCCTGCACCGGACAGTTTTTGTAACCCCCTTGGGTTTATTTGTTCTCCGTGTACTTATAGTACACACCTGTGGTGCCTTCCCGTGCTTAGCAGTTTACATCAGCATGAACAGATGGATATTGGTTTTGGACTTTAAGGTTTAATCTAAGGTTTTGTTGCTTACACGGTTTCAGCTTTGGCCATGGGCACTCTTTCAGTTGATGCCTGTGACGCATCTGTGGGTGCACCCATGTGGCCTTCACCTTCAGACACTACAGATGCCTGGGTTCGCCTTGTGTATTTCCTGCCCCAGTCACAGAATCATTTATTTTTGCAAGGGGCCCTGGTCCTTTATTGGAAGTGGCCTTAAGAACCAAGGTCTGGGTGCTTGGTGTGCTTGTCGCTACAGGCTCTGGGTCCACTCTGTGCTCAGAGCAAGGAAATCCGTATACGCACCCTATATATGCGAACATCCGTGAATATTTCTGTGTGTCGCCATTTCTGTCTACCTTAGGCTAAACATGAGCTTACTCTGATGTCTCAGTCGCCAACCCATCATCACATGGATCATTCTTTTCTCTCCCGTTTCAACAGCGACAAGCCTGTCCTGACCGTCCACCACCCACATGCCTCATTTTCAGCTCCAACGTGGTACATGTATGGTCCTTTCCCAGAGGTCTAGCCACGTCCCAGTGGAAAACAACCTCATCGGGCACAGAGCTCAAATACAGTCTCCTTCTCCTTTGGTTTTACAGTTTTAATAATTTCCAAGAACTTAGATCAATGACGTTTTCCCCATCCTCCATTCACTGAAGATGTTTCATGATCGTACTACACTGAGATTCTTTAGTTGCAGTCTGCATTCCACCTTGGAATCTCTCAAACTTCTAAGCAATTTTTTAAAATTTGCATATGGTTCACTTCTTATGCTATGAACTTCCATGCGTTTTGACCAATGGAGATGGTCACGTACCCAACACTGTAGCACCGTAAAGAAGCATTTTGCCACCCTAAAAACTCCTGCTGTTTAGCGATTCCAACCCATCTGCTCTGCCTCAAACCACTGATCGTTTCACGGTCTCTTCATTTTGCGAGCCCAGGTAATTGGGCTCGCATGGATGTAGCCTTCTCAAAGCGGCTTCTCTCGCTTAAAATACACAGTTAGGTTGTCTCATATCTCTGAGAGGTTTGGTATCACCAACCCTCTTTGTTATCACTAAATGAGATTCCATTACCTGGGTGCATCTTTGTTTTTCCATTCACCCATTGAGAGTCATCTTGCTTACTTTCACTTTTAGCTTACAGGGTTTCAGCTTTAGCATGGGCACAAAGCTACCACAGACGTTTGCATTCAGTTCTTGTGTGGATATGATTTTTCTAGTTAGCAGGATAACTGTACACAAGTGTGACTGCTGAATTGCATTGTGAGTCTGTTTAACTTGGTAAGAAACTGCCATTCTATCTTCCAAAGGAGCTCACCATTTTGCATTCCCACCCACAATGAATCATAGTTTCTGTTGTTCTATAACCGCACCAGCAATCAATATTTTCAGTTTTAGTTGTTTGGATTTTTACCATTGTAATAGGTATGTAGAGAGATCTCAATTTTAGTTTAATTTGCTATTCCCTTTTGATAAAGGAATATGAGTGTGTTTTCACTTGCCTAATTGCCTTCTATATATCTTCTCTGGTGAGGTGTTCAGGCCTTTTATGCATTTTTTTAAATTGAATGACTTCCTAATTTTCGAGTTTAAAAAGTTATATTGTATATTTTATATTTTTTCAAGTATGTAAAGAATATATATATATATCCATACATTCAAGATATGTACACACACTTACATACACACACACATACATACATACACACACATATGCATATATACATCAGGGTGGAAAGAATTGACTTCTTAACAATATTAAACTTTCCACCTCATTGATGTGAAACACAACTCCCTTTATTCAAATCACTGGTAACTGAAGAGATATCTGCAGTTTCCTACATATAGATCTTTTTCATTCTTTGTTAGATTTATACCACAGGGTTTCCCGTGCAGGGGTGTGTGTGTGTGTGTGTGTGTGTGTGTGTGTGTGTGTATTGTGTCTCATTGGCTTGTTTTGTTATGGCTAGGTTTGGCGTTTTTGTGCATTTTTTTTTACAACACTCTAGTCATATATGATAGCTGGGTTCCTTTTGACATAATCACACCTATGTGGGTTTTAATTTGCTACATTTCAGTCTCAGGTGCCTTCCTCTTTTCCTATCACTGTTATCCTTCTTCTACTCTGGTATTCCTGCTACTTATGTATCTATTTATTTTTAATCGGTGCTTTATTGATATACATATATTGGGATTTACTGTGGTATTTGTCATAATTTGTCAAATTTATCCTGCATTTCCTCCCCTCTCCTGTCCTTCCTCCCGCCCTCAATCTCCCACTCCTCTGGTCTTCCCTATATCCTTACGCTATCTGACCCCCCACCCGCTTTCTCCCCTTACTTTCCTCTAGCTTCAAATATGAGAGGAAATATTTGACCCTTGACATTCTGAATCTGGCTTATTCCACTTAGCATGGTGTCCTCCAGGTCCATCCATTTACTGGCCAATGGCATGACTTCATTCTTCTTTATGGCTCAGTAAAACTCCGTTGTGTATATACACCTCATCTTCTTGATCTAGTCATCTATTGATGGGCATCCGGACTGGTTCCATCATTTGGCTATTGTGAATTGCCTGCTATGAACATTGATGTGGCTGTATTGACGTATTATGCTTATTTTAGTTCTTTTGAATAAATATCAAGGAGTGGGATAGCTGGGTCATATGCTGATTCCATCCCTAGTTTTTTGAGGAGTCTCCACACTGCTTTCCACAGTGGTTATATTGATGTGAAGTCCCACCAAAATTGTTTGAATATACGTTTTCCCCCACAACCTCACCAATATTTATTATTGTTTGTATTCTTGATGATCACCATTCTAACTGGGTTGAGATTATAGTTTTGTGTAGTTTTGATTTGCATTTCCCTGATTGCTATCTATTTGTATATCTTTTTTTGACAAATGTCTGTTTAGTTCCTTTGCCCATCTATTGATTAGGTTGTTTGTTGGGGTTTGGGTGTGTGTGTGTGTGTGTGTGTGTGTGTGTGTGTGTGTGTGTATGTGTGTGTGAAGTTTTTTGAGCTCTTTATATATTGTGCATATTATTTCTCTGTCCGAAGAGTAGCTAAAAAATATCTTCTCTCTTCATGCTCTTAATCATTTCCTTTGCTATGTAAAACTTTTAAATTTAGTGTCATTCAACTTATTGATTCTTGGTTTTATTTCCTGAGCTTTAAAGGTCTTGTTAATGAAATCAGTACCTGCACTTATATGATGGTGTGTTGACCTGTGTTTTCTTCTGGCAGTTAAAAGGTTTCTGATCTAATTCCCAAGTCTTTGATTCACTTTGATTTAACTTTTGTGCAAGGTGAGAGATAGGGATCTAGCTTCATTCTTTACATATAGATGAAAAGTTTTTCCAGCACCATTTTTTTTAAAAAGGCTATCTTTTCTCCACTGTGTATTTTTGGCACCTGTGTCCAGTATGGGATAGAGTGCTGTAAGTACGTGGGTCTGCCTCTGTGTCTTCTATTCCCTTCCACTGGTCTTCATGTCTACCGTGTCCCCAGTACCACCCTGATTTTGTCACTGCAGCTCTGTGGAATAATTTGAGATCAGGCACTGTGTTGCCTCCTGCATAACTCTTACTCAAGATTGCTTCAGCTACTCTGGGTCTTTTATTCTTCCAAATGAATTTTAAGATCTTTTTTTAATGGTTCTGTGAAAAATGTCATTGGTATTTTGAGGGAGATTGAATTGAATCTGGGTGATATTTTTGGTAGTATGGCCATTTTGACAATATTAATTCTGCCTATCCATGAACATGGGAGGCCTTTCCACCTTCTAGTGTCTTCTCCCATTTCTTTCTTCAGTGTTCTATAGCTTTAATTACAGAACTCTTTCACCTCCTTAGGTTAATTCTCAAAGGCTTTTTTGTTGTTGTTGTTTGTTTGTTTTGAGGTTATTGTGAAAGGGATCATTTTCCTGGTTTCTTTCTCAGCAGAATCACTATTAGAATAGCACAAAACTACTGATTTATGAATGCTCATCTTGTATCCCGCTACTTTGCTGAGTTCATTGGTCAGTCTAGAAGTCTTCTGGTGGAGTTTTGGGGTCCTCTAAATGTAGGGAATGTCATCAGGAAAGGGAGATAGTTTGACTTCTTCTTTTCCTACTTGTATCCTTTTAATTTCCTTCACATGCCTAGTTGCTCTGATGAAGTTTGAAGAAGTATATTAAATAGGAGTGGTGAGACTGAACATCCTTGTTTAGCGGAAATGTATTCACTTTTTCTCTGGCACAATGTTGGCTTTGAGTTTGTCACGTAGAGACTTTTGAAGGTTGAGGAAAGTTTCTTCTATGTTAACATGAATGGGTGTTGAATTTTACCAAAAGTCTTTTCTTCATTTATTGAGATGATCATATGAGTCTTGTCCTTTATTCTATTAATGTGGTGAATTACACTTCTTGATTTGCATATGTTGAACCAATACGTCCCTGGGATAAAATCTACTTGACCATGTTATACTATCTTCTTGATGTTATTTTTAATGCAATTTGCTAACATTTTATTAAAGATATTGTGTGTGTGTGTGTGTGTGTGTGTGTGTATATATATATATATATATATATATATATATATATATATAATATAAATATATAATATAATATATAATATGAATATATATATATATATATATATATATATATATATATATATATATATATATATTCATCAGGGATACTGTATTGTAGTTTTTTTTTCCTTGATGAATTTTTTTCTAGTTTTGGTATCTGGCTTCCTTCACTATTGTGCCTTTCTTTGTGTTTTTATTTTTGGGCTCTGTGATACTTGGGTCAAGGGATGGGTTGCTAAATCCCTCTTCTTTGTGTTGCTCTGCAAGCTTCCAGCCACTGTGGCCAGGAGCCAGAGCTGGTTGTAGTACCTCTCAGTTCCTGTCTCACAGTATGGGAAGAGATAAGCTGGGGAGTGCTGACATATGATGCATGTCCATCGTGAGGCTGGTGCAGAGATCTAAATTGGAAGTTTCAACAGCTGAGGTTCAGACGTGGTTGACCTTTGGAACTCTGTCGATGGATGTGCATTTGAGATGCGATCCACACCCCTGTTGCTGGGCAGATGCCAATCTCTGCTGAATGTCTGTGTCTCGGGGGGTCTCTTTAAAGTTCCACTCTTTGGATAAAGAATGGAACCTTTCTCTGGCCTCCCCTATTTACCACAATCCATGTGAATTACCCAAGATCAGACATGGAGTGCAGTCCTTTCTGGCTGGTTAATGGTGTCTTCCCAGCTGTTCATGTGAGACTCCAGCAGCAAAGGGGGGCTCTCTCTCCTCAGTGTCCTGGATCACCCGAGGCACAGTCCTCTCTGTGCCTGTTTAATCAAGCTGGGTCAGGCATACCCTGGACCCCAAAATAGCAATTGCTGGGTCAGGCTGGCAACCTCCTTCAAGACTTCCTGAGCTCCTGCTTCAGCTCACTGCGGTGTGGCCACTCAAAATGGTCCCTGCTGTGGCAACTCTGATTCCCACCAGACTCTCTGCTCCTCAACCAAATGATTTTGGTCACTTTTCACCCAACAACTCCCCCCACCACCTCTGGGTCAGTTAAGATCAGCTTCTCTGTCTGGTCCACAGCTGCCGCCCACCCAAAGTCAATTTTATTTGCCAGGCTCTCCTCTCTCTCTGCCTGTGTTCCTAGTCTCTCTGCAGGGAGCTGGCGGGAGCTCAATCTGGTGCATTTCAAACATATTCTTATTTTACGTTCAAAGTTCCTGACTTCCTGCATCTCCATTATTGTGTTACTGCCCAATGTTGAATTTCAGTGAGTCCCCTAGCCACCCACCTTGCTGGGGAGCATCTTCTCACTGTGTAGTCCTGTGGTCAGGAGCTGCTGGGGAGCGTGCCGTCCCTCTGACCTGACAACTTTCTCCTTCTAGGTTGCCTTTAGACACTGTTGAGTATTGGTTTTCTAGGACTCAGATAGCAAAGTACCACAGACTGAGTGCCTCAAACAGCACAAGTTTGTCATTCTTATTGATCTGGAGGTCACAAATCCAAAAGCCAAGGTGACAGTGCCCTCAAATTCTTCTGAGGTCTATGAGGGAGGGATCTGTTTCAGGCTTCGTCCCATTTCTGATGGCTTTCTGGGGTCTTTGGCTTGCAGATGGTGTACCATTGGTATCATCTTCTTCCTCCCATGCATGTCTCGGTCTCTCCACATGATGTTCATTTTATGAAGACACCAGTCAGATTATATCAAGGTGTCATTCTACTTAATATAAAATCATCTTAACTAACTAATTCTATCTGAAATCAAGATATTTCTAGATAAGGTCACAGCCCTGATGGCTGTGCCTGGGTGTTTCTGCAAAGTCAGAGGCCCAGGCAGTCAGGCTGACATGATTTCCATCACAAAGGGCACAGCAAACAGTGTGCCTCAGGGTTCAAAGTTATTTTGTCCTTTGGAGTTACCCAAGGGAAATCTTGGTAAAAATACTTTTCAACTGCATAATTTCAACAGTGCTACTATAAACATATCCCGCTCCAAATAAGATGCTATGTGGCCTTCAGCACCTGTGGGTTTGGCGTGCCCTCTGGGCTGCTTCCAAAGCCACTTGCTGCAGGTCCTGACAGAGGCCTTCAGGAATGCCCACATGACGGAGACTCTGGGAATGGGCATTTAGTGGTGGAGACTTACGCTGAACTTACCCAGAAGCTACTCACTCATTTACGGGGCAATGGGACAAATTCAGAGTTTAACCCAGGTTCTGGACGAGGATGTGGCTTCTGCGCCTGTGCTGGTCATCTGTATGATGAGCTCGTCCTAAGGCCCTGACGATTGTAGGATAAGCCCTGGGTCAATGTGAATTCGTGATCAGGGTCGCCTGCTGCAGCCTGCTCCATGGCTTGGTAGCAGTGAAACCATTGGCTCTTTGGCTTCCAACCAGTGGTGGTTGGCTGGCCACGTACCTAGAGGGCCCTTCTCTCTATGAAGTTATTCTCTCTGTATGAGATGGTGTGCGAACCTCAGTTTTATTCTAGAAACATTTCCATGCTGTGTCAAATCCTGCTAATGCAAAGGTGAATAGAATAGACATGGACCCCTGTCATCTGTAGGGGAGGGCAGACTTCACCCCAGTCCACCAGCATGCCTGCAGCAAGGGTTAACAGGGGAAATATCCCGGTGGGCCCCAAGGACACCAGGGCAGAGCAAATGGGTAGCTGGACTGAGGGCTCAGTGGCTTCTCAGAGGAAACCACTCTGGGTTGGAGATGATAGATGGAACAAAAGCTCAGCTGACTGGGAGGCAAGACAGACCTCCAAGGAGGGTATCTTATGTCAGCAAGTCATCAACAAACTATTCTACAAGTGACCACCTGGAGAGCTTGGTGCTACCCAGCTCCACTGTTAGTGCAGAGCCAGAGACAAAAAGTGAAGAAGTGGGAGTGGCCAGCTTATTTATGGAGGCTGAGACTTTAATTTCATATGATTTTCATGTATCACAGTTTATTCGTTTGGTACTTTTTTAAAAGGTTTAAAACACCATTCATTCTCAGCTTACAGAGTTAGAAAAGCACAATGAACTAGATTGGACCCCAAAGCCATGTCTTGCAGACTCCTGAACTAAGCCTGCAGTGGGGACCTTGGGCAGCAGGACTCTGTCCTCAAAGGTGGACCCCCATATAATTAAGCATCCTGAGAACCCTTCCTTCCCTACTGTGCATGCTGCACACTGGCTCTGTGATCACGTAGGCCATGAAAAGCTGCATAGACACAAGGCACTCTGCCGCAGTCCAGCTGCAGCAAAATAACCGGGGGTGACCAGCAACTTGTGTAGATTGATATAGCAGGAGTGGGAGCCGTTTATTGTGGGACAACAGAGGTATTTATACATTCCACACAGCTTATCTTAATTAGCATAAACTAGATACAGCAGTCAACCAATAAGAAATTTCCACACTTAATGGCATGTTCGCTGGCTCCACCTCACAAACCACTCCCCCTGGCAAAATGCCAGGCACCATCCAGACTTGTTTACAGACTCCAACATTTGCCAGGTGCCATCCTGACTTGTTCACAGACTCTAACAGCACTCCATTACAGTGGTTTATGATCTTACCAAATGCTAAGGTTGGGGTCAGGAAAATTTACCTCGTTTGCATATAAAAAAAAATCCCAAGTGCCCAAGGTCAAGGGAGCTATCAAGACCAAGTTGTTCTCCTGAGCCCTCATTTCAACTAGGAAGGAGTAATTTCCTCTCCTCTGCTGATGAACACACCCTGCAGTTCAAAGTACCCCCTGAAATTCACCCCCAGCTGCTAATGAACATCAGCAAAGTCAAGTGTGTGCTGAGCGTGTCCTTTTCCTAAGGAGGGATTGGGATCTGCCAAGTGACAGTCCTGAGCTCTGTGAATGTGTCTACTGTACAGCTAGTGAGATGGCAGGCGTGGGCACCAGCTTAGAGGGAAACACTGGCAGGGGAAGGAGATAGGACCCCTCCCTCAGAGAGGGGAGACAGATCTGGGACGATCACACAAGTTATGCAGCTTCTTAACAAGTGAGGACAGACCACCTGCACTGAGGACCAAGCTTCCACATCTAAACTATAACACATGCTCATGTTGTAAACTTGGGTGCATTGCATGTGTGCGTGTGCCTGTGTTCATGTGTGTGTGCACATTCACACTTGTGTATATGCACACATGTGTGCTATATAGGTGTACCTATGTGTATGCATGTGTGACTGTGTTGGATACCAGGACAGGAAAGGAGACATATTTTAGGTTCAGGGAATGATACATATAAAGTCTAAAAAACTGAAGCTCTGTCTGAGGCTCAGAATATTTGAAGAACTCTGCAATGGCCTCTGGAACCTCTACTCTGAGGACAAATGGTCCAAGTTCAAGGCTAAGTTGAGTGGATCACAGGACTTGCCTGGCCTTGATGAGCAATGCATGTCTCGTTCTTCATGCACAGGAGAGTCTTGGGGGGTTTTAATCAGGAGACATCACTGTGGCTTCTGTTTTAACAAGAGGATAAAGGGCAGGACTGGCACAAGCTCTAAGGACAACAGGACCCAACGACGTTCACCCTAAATATCACAAAGACTATCTGCAGGTTACTGGGCTTCACTTCCACTGCTTGTCACATTCAGAATAGCAAGGAGGTGGCAGTCACTCCACTTGTGTCTCACCAGTACAAGAAGCAGCGGCAGCGCCTGCGGCCTGAGCTGTGGAGCAGGACCCTACTGGTGCCTGAGGACCTGGGAGATGGATGGCGTCACGGGCCCACCCTGTCTGAGGCTGTAGGACATTCAGGACAGAACTCCATGGTGTGGGGTCAGGAGTCTGTGCAGCTTGGAGATGCAGCATTTCATACTGCCAGATGTCCAGAGGGGCCTTCATTAAAAAGTATTTTTTCTTCAAGTAAAATCAATTAACGTGATATTACAGAACCTGCGAGTGTTCAGCTTTGCTTCTTACATCAACTATTTTCTGTACACAGCTGTCCTCTGCTTTTTCATTCTCAAAAGATAGGTCAAGAGGCAAAAATGCAGCCAGTAAAGGGCTGTGTCCCTTGAATTTAATGGATTTTCATAATTCTGAATATCACACTCATTTTTCTCAAAAACAAAAAACGTGGAAATGTCTAACTATGAGCACAGAATTCACAGCTCTTCTTACTAGGGTTTCACATCATTTATTAAGTGTAATTATAAGTACTTAATTAGGAGCGGGGTGGGGGAGGTGCTCTGAGGACGGGGCCCCCACGCCCCAGGCTCCCGCTGCATACTCAATGCTGATCCAACCCGGGAGCAGGCGAGTGCCGCTGCTTACCCACCTCTTCATCCTTCTCAACTGTGTGCGTGTGCGGGAGGCCAGGCCTGCTCTGAGCTACTCCAGGGCTGCAGAAGAGCCGTCCTCAGGTGGACCTCACCTGGGTCACTGCATCCTGTAAAGCAGGAGTAGGCCCTGAGCTACTCCATCTGAGTGCAGGGGCCAAGGTTGTACAAGTACACAGCCACCAGCTGCCTGCCCAACTATAACACACTCACGCACTCACAATAACACCCACTTGCACATTTACACTCATATGGTCACACATTCATACACTGGCACTCACACATCCACTCAAAGACACACAAAGTCACACTCATTCACCCCACACACTCAAACACATGTTCACACAAACATTACTAACACACTCACACACTCAGACATACACATGCTCACACACACATGCTCACAAATAAACTCTCACCCTTACACACTCAAATACACAAACGCTCACACAACGAGATACACTCACACCCACAGACACAGACATGCTCACCAACACACACACCCACACAGACAAGTACTCTGACACACTCACATACACATGCTCACACACTTACTCGCTCATAAACTGATGAACTCATAACTGATAAGTGATTCGTATATGAATGCAGACGTAACAGACTAAGTCAGGAGCACTGGACCCGTGGACGTACCAGATCATGTCAGGAACACCAGACTCGGGACTGGTCAACCTCGTGAGATGCACCTCTCACCTAAGGCCCAGCCAGTGGTGGTGAGCCTCACCAGGGAAATCGCCACAGCATGAACCTCAGGTTTCCTGTCCCATGGGCTTCAGCACAGCTTGGCTTCTGGGCCGATGACGACAGTGGTGGGGGACATGCCATCGAGGGCCCCTTCATAGACACTCGAGGAGCCCTCTTGTTGCCAGTGTGCATCTGATGACACCGAGGTCCAGCTTGATCAGTGATATGCTGCTCCGTGAAAGGCTCGAAAGCTTCATAAACATTTTTAATTAAAAAATAAATCCATCCAGGTTTTTGATGTATTATTCTTGTGTTATATATTATTTTGTGTTATTATTTTTTGTGTTGGTTTAAGGAGTTAAAAATGCATCTGGAGGGAAGTGTATCATAAGAAAACCTCACCTTTTCCATATGATCCCAGGTAGACACAACATCTTTATTTTTATGAGGTGCTGAGGATCAAACCCAGCGCCCCGCACATGCCAGGCGAGCGCGCTACTGCTTGAGCCACAGCCCCAGCCCCCAACGGTTCTTTAAAAGAGCCCCTGAGTAGAGAGGGGCAGACACGGGTGCACAGAGGACTTGCTCCTACACACAGCAGAACCCGAGAAAGGCAGGAAGCGGAGGCAGCAGCAGCCTCCGAACCCCTGGTAGGAAGGGCCCACCCAGGTTTTGGGCAGCTTTTCACCATTGTGACCAAAAGACCTGGCAAGAACAGTCATTGGGGGGAGGTGGAGTTTATTTGGCACTCACAATGGACTCAACCCCATTGCTCTGGGTACGAGGTGAGGCAGGACACCACGGTGGAAGGCATGGTGGAGGACAGTGGGTCAGCTCATGCCAGACGGGGAGCTGAGAGAGTGAGAACCAGGAGCCAGGGACAGACTGTGATCCCAAGGCATGCCCCAGGGACTCCCTCCCTCCAACCATGCCCCACCTACCTAAGCTACCACCCAGGAGTCCACCTGAATTATTAATCCATCAGATGGCTGATCCACTGATCAAGTCACAGCTCTCATGATCCCACCATGTCACTTTCTTGAGTTCCTACCTCAACACATGAGCTTGTGGGGGCACACCTCATGCCCAAGCCATAGCACATGGCACGGGTATCAGATGTCAGAGCAGTCATGCCAGCCCAGGTCTCCAGATCTCTTCTTATAAAGCCACTAATACCCTCAAGGGCGCCCTCCTTCATGACGTCCTCTCACCGTCCTCACCTCCTAAAGGCCCTACCTCCAAACACCAGGAACATGAATTTGGAGGTTACATTTGCAACCTGTGATCTCATGGGGGACAAACTCAGATGACAGCCCTGAGCCAAAAGAAAAAAACCCTCCCAGCAAACTCAGGTGCAAGCAAAGCCAAGGTTCAGTGGAACATCAGGCTTCTTGGTCTCAGACCCCCAAGAGCACCCTCATCCAGGAACCAGCCCCAGGGCTACAGGGAGCTCGCAAGAAGCCATATTCTGGGGTCTCAGATGCCTTCAGGGCCCAGGGGAGGGGGGATGCTTTTCAGGTTTAGCCTGGTCTGGGCAGCCATCCAGAGCCCAGCACAGAGCCTCCAAATCTAGAAAAGAAAGAGCAATTGCTTTCTTAATCTACCAGGAGGCTCAATTTTAAAAGGGAGGAGTGAACAAACAAAACCCTTATGCATCTCAACAGTAACGTTTTGTTGTATTTATTGAACATGCATAAATTGTACCGATTACTGGGGTTCAGCGGGGTATTTCCATACACACACACAGCAGGCCTTGGTCAGACCCGGCACCCCCTCCCCAAGCCCTGGTAAGTGCTTCTCTGCTTTTAGGTGGACTTTTTTGCACCTGTGAGGGAAGACATGTGAGGCTTGTCTTTCTGGGACAGCAGGCACCATCTGACCCTCCCCACTGTCCTGGCACCGGCCACAGGTGCTGACTGCAGACTGCTGGTCCAGGATGGACAGGCAACGTGGCTGCTGTGCTCGGGGGAGAGGCCGGGAGCGCTGCCTGGGAGCAGCCCAGACTCCTGGCGGGAAGGATCCTGGAGCCCAGCCGGAGGCAAGGCAGGAGCAGCAGTGGCTGGAGTTCTGGTTGGTGCCTGTGGAGGAGCAGCCCTGGGTGTGGAACGCAGGACAGCTTCCTCCAGGAGGGATGGTGTCCCCACCTGGGCTCCCTGCCTCCAGGAGAGGCCTCCCTCCTCATATCCTGAGCCGTTATTCTCTGTCATTGTTCCCCTGGTCCCGACATTTTTATGGCATCAGACTTTGACATCTCCATTCAACATTTCTTAAAAACCACCATTTATTTCTTACGTTTGTGTCATCTTTCTGCCTTGAGTGTCCACAGAACACAAAGGTCTCTCATCATCCTGGAGCCTTTCCATTTTCTTTGTTAATCAAGTTTCTTCACCCTTAAAACTGCTCTGATCATTTTTAGTGATTTGTTGAACGTATGGTCTTTTTTGTTTTATTGGTGCATTGTAATTATACAAAATAGTGGGTTTGTAAAGCCGAAAGGGCTAGAGACCAGGAACCACAGAACAAGAGTGAGGCACCACTATTGGGGGGCGTTCCTGGGCGCGGTTCCCAGGTCCACGGAAGGGTGAAGGCCAGGGGAGTGGGTGGGAAAGGGAGAGCAGTGCTAATGAGGGAGGCTGGGGTGGGAGGCCCAGGCCATCTAAACTGCAGCCAGGCCAGCAGGTTGGCTGAGTTTGGAGGCGTCCTGTCTGCCGCGGGCTGGTCAGGGCTGATGTGAGTTGACAGGGCGACTGCCTCAGCTGGCGGGAACCCATGGTGGTTGGGATCTGTTGCCATGTCAGCTTCTGATTGGCCATTTCAGGTGTCCTCAGCCAGGTGGAAAGTCCCCGGCCATGCTGCCATGAGAGGGGAGGGGGAAGGGAAGTGGGACAACCCAACAGGGTTCACTGTGTCACCTTCACACAGTCATAACACAGTTCTCTCCATTTCAGTCCCCAGCACTCCCCCTGGCCCCTCCTCCTCCCCACACAGATCTTCTTCCTCTACTGGTGTCCCTTCTGTTTATTATATTTAATTGGTGCCATTGTAATTCTTCATAAACGTGTGATGTGTTCTTCAAATTGTCTTATTGTGGCCCACTTATAACTACATTCAGCCTGGTTATAACTGTGCTCAGTCACTATCAACCAAGCAATCTGCAGAGTGACCTTCTCTTCCAACAGTGAATTTGTTTCCATTGTACAGGGCTAGTCTTTGGGGGGACAGGGGATGGGACAAAAGCCCAGGATATGGCTGGAGGGACATGACATAATTGGTGGGTTCTGTTCCCAGAGCCTCCTCTCCCTCCCCCTCTCCCCCCCCTGCAGTCTTCCCTTCTATCTTCAGGAACTACCTTCTTTATTCCTTTCTTTCTCTCTCGCTTCTCCATGTGAGAGAAAACATCCACCCTGACTTCCTGGGTCTGCTTATTTCACTTAGCTTGATGTCCTCCAGTTCCAGTAAAACAGTTTCCCAGTTAATAAAACCAGCTGCTTGAAGGAATGGCTGCTTCCAGGTTTCAGGGCAGGGCATCAGTTGAGCTAGGACATCTTGTCACACCCTGACTGGAGGCTGAGAAATTACTAGGAACATGCCAAACGAAGACCAGCAATTTGAGCTTTGATAGAGAACATCATGGATTAAATCCTATCAAGTGCATTTAAATCTATTCCTTTATAAAGATATTTTATGAAAAGCTAACTGGTCTTTTGGATAGTGATTAGGAACAAATTAATGCTCTCAAAAACTGGCACATTGGTAAGGAAGGAGAAAGACTAGAGCACTTACCTGGAGAACTGGTAAGTATGGGAGGAAATATAGCATTTATTTCCATTTATTGTTTGAACTAAACTCCAGGGTGACAGAATGGTGGTGGCGGTGAGGAGGTGGCGGAGAAGCGCTCCAGCTGCCGGGGGAGAAGAAACCACCACTCTGCAGCCCTCCTCCAGAACACACAGGGTGAGCAAAGGGGGCAGCATGCACCTCTGACAACACCAAACCACAGTGGAGGACGCCAGATCTAGGGTGCATGCTGGTGGCACCCCCAAGAAAGGGGAGGGGCAGGGAAAGCTGCCGACCCAACAGGGTTCATTGTGACACATTCACTCAAACTCATGACACAGTTCTCTCCATTTCAGTCCCCAGCACTCCCCCTTTCCCCTCTCTCAGAAGACCTTCCTCTACCCCCCCAGGGTCTTGCCAAAGGGACCACACCTGAGCCTCAGCCCCAGCCTCAGGATATGGCTGCTTTTGCTGGGATCTCAAAGGAGAAGGCCTGTGGGACTCAATGGGGAAGTGTGTTCCCTGGGGAACCTTCTGCACCAGCAGCTCAGTGCCTAGGCAGGGGGCTTGTGAGGAGGAGGGGGGAGGAGGAGGAGGAGGGGAGGAGGAGGAGGAGGGGAGGAGGGGAGGAGGAGAGGGAGGAGGGGGAAGAGGAGGAGGGAGGGAGGAGGAGAGGGAGATGGAAAGGGAGGAGGGGGAAGAGGAAGAGGGAGGGAGGAGGAGGAAGGGAGGAGGAGGAGAACGAGGAGGAAGGGGGAGGAGGAGGGGGAGGAGGAGGGGGGAGGAGAGGGCGAAGAGGAGAAGGAGGGGGAGGAGAAGGAGGGGAGGGGAGGAGGAGGAGGGGGAGGGGAGGAGGAGGAGGGGGAGGAGGAGGGGGAGGAGGAGAGGGGAGGAGAGGGGGAAGAGGAGGAGGGAGGGAGGAGGAGGGAGGGAGGAGGAGGGAGGGAGGAGGAGGGAGGGAGAAGGAAGAGAAGGAGGAGGAAGGGGGAGGAGGAGGGGGGAGGAGAGGGGGAGGAGGAGGAGGAGGGGGGAGGAGATGGGAAGGAGGAGAAGGAGGGGGAGGAGGGGGAGGAGGAGGGGGGAGGAGATGGGGAGGAGGAGAAGGAGGGGGAGGAGAAGGAGGGGAGGGGAGGAGGAGGAGGGGGAGGGGAGGAGGAGAGGGAGGAGGAGAAGGAGGAGGAGAGTAGGAGGAGAGGGAGGAGGAGAGGGAGAAGGAGAGGGAGGAGGGGGAAGAGGAAGAGGGAGGGAGGAGGAGGAAGGGAGGAGGAGGAGAAGGAGGAGGAGGACAGGAAGGGAGAGAGGAGAGGGAGGAGGGGAAAAAGGAGGGGTAGGGGGAGGAGGGGAGAAGGAGGGGGAGGGGAGGAGGGGGAGGGGGAAGAGGAGGGGGAGGGGAGAAGGAGGGGAGGAGGGGAGGAGGGGGAGGGGGAAGAGGAGGGGGAGGGGGAGAAGAAAGGGGAGGAGGAAGAGGAGGGGGGAGGAGGGGGAGGGGGAAGAGGAGGGGGAGGGGGAGAAGAAAGGGGAGGAGGAAGAGGAGGGGGAGGAGGGGGAGGAGGGGGAGGAGGGGGAGGAGGGGGAGGAGGGGGAGGAGGGGGAGGAGGGGGAGGAGGGGGAGGAGGGTAGAGGTGCTGGGTAGAAATTGTACCTTGAAAGAGACTTTGGCAATTGGGGGTGGGGGATGAGACTATACTGTCTAGGGATCCACGTGAGGGAGATAAAAACATGAAGAAGTGAGGAAGTCAGTTCAATGAAGGACAGGGGAAGAGTTATTTGGGGGAGTCCATATGATTTGAAGGGTTGCTGAAGAGGCTGCTGGGTAGTTGGTTAACTGCCTCCTTCAGCCTGGTTATAAGTGGTGACACAATCAACCAAGCAATCTGCAGAGTGACCTTCCCTTCCAACAGTGAATTTGTTTTCATTGTACAGGGCTAGTCTTTAGAGGGGGAGGACAAAAGGTCAGGATATGGCTTGAGGGAAGAATGTAAAGCAAAAATAATTAGCGCTATTTATGCAAGGCTATGTCCAGAGAATTTCTTGGCGAATTGATTTCTTTAGGATACATGTGTGGGCGACAGAGCGGCTCACAGCCGAGGGGCTCCATGAGGCAGAAAGAACAGTAGGGGATACGATGCCTAGAGATTTCCAACCATGCAGAGTTGTGCGCTCCGAACAGCAGGTCCAAGTGCATTTCGCAAGTCAGACTCCATATTCCAGAAATGTGAGTCCTCTACCAGGACTGCTGATAGAATTGCAAATCGTGACTGGAGAGTTACAGCCTCATAGTGCTGAGTCCAGCTGTGTGAGTGAATTAGCCTCCTCTATTATCAGGCACGGCACAGGCTTACTTGATTTCCAATACTCTCCGTTTAGCAATCAATATTTGTTCCTTATACATTTCATTCAAAATAGTTATGTGAAAGGTAACATATGATACCATTTTACTCCAAAGGTTTATGCCCACAGTAAAAAGCACTTCTGTGACAGGATCAGGGGCCCACTCCTATGCACAGCTGCGGGGCTTACATGCCCCTGTGCCCTCTGAGAGGAGGACAATGGGACCCTCACGTGCTCTAGCCACCAGCAATCCAATTTACTCCACTGTCTCCATGGATTAAGCATCAGCTGAGCCGAACCAAGCACGCAGTGAATTGAATTAACAATGTTATTCAAAGCCTGAAATCTCTATGAAAGAGGAATGCTATTCACAGGGTAATCTTATTCCTTATTCTCAATTAGATTTTTTGTTTGTTCCAAGGTAAATTAAAATTCTCTCTTAAAATAAATAAAACTTTCTTAAGACCCTGCTCAGACTACAAATGCAGCCCATACACAATGGGCCTGAATTTCCGGGCTGTCCAAAGGCCAAACAGAGACCCTGAAATGTGGATGTCTAGGATTCTGAGATTCCAGACCAGCTACACCCAGTCTGACCCAAAGGTGAAAACAAAGACTTGGAAATGGGAAGGCAGAAGAGGAGATGAACTAAATGGAACAGGAAGGGTAGTGCAGAGAAAAATGTTGGGAAGTCTCCCACCGCTGGATCAAAAGGCCTGAAACACAACTAGGGACACTCACGGTTTCTGAGGTTTCAATCCACGGTCAACTGAAACCTTGGATTTTCAGTCTGAGGCAGAAAATTATGGCGGAAAAGCTGCCCACCCCTGGCACCAAGGAGAGAGACAGGAGGGAGGGACTAGAGAAAGCTAGAACCTTCCAGGTCGCAGCCTCGGGGACCTCTTCCTACTACCAAGCCCCACCTCTACAGTTCCCACCACTCCCAGCAATGTACCAAGTTAGGAACCCGCTGGATTACTCCGCTGATGCGGTGTGAGCCCCCAGGGCCACACTGCCCCAGAGCCCCCTCTGCACGCCGCTGCACGGGGAGCAGCCTTCCACACAACAGCCTGCAGGGAATGTTCCAGACCCAAGCCACAACAGGGAGACTGTAGGTAAACCCTTCAGAACCCCAGAGGAAACCCTGCCTGCAGATGTGCTTCCAGGGATCGGTTCTTCATAGAATGGAACCTCTGGAGGGCAGGGGTGAGGCAGGCGCAGAAGCAGGAGGAATCCTGGCGGTGGTCCAGCCAGACCCGCCCCATCCTTACCACTCCTGCAGGGGGCATGCTGTCCTTGCACAGCCACAGCGTCTCAGACAGGCTCTCCGCCAGCTGCCAGTTGTGCCAAGTGTGCACAGGGAGAAAGGATGGAGGAGATGGGAAGACAGCCCCTGAGCCAGCTCCTGAGGAAATGATCAATGAAGTCCAGCTTCTTGGCTCCCAGATCCCCTGCTGCTTCTCCTCTACAGAACATTTATCTACACTTCTTCACTGCCCCAGTGACCACTGTGTCCAGGCTATGGAGCTTTGCAGTTAATCTGGGCTCCTCAATGGGGTGTGCTGCTCGTGCGGTGATGAGATCCCTGTCACGGGCAGCCAACAAGCAGAGCTGCCCAACCCTGAGCCAGGAACACTGAAGACACATACTGGGTGGGGAAGCAAGACCAGGCCCTCCACCCACCATAGCAGGAAGCTGTGTGGCTGGGCTGTGTGTATTGATGTCCATTCTAGAGACCTTCATTGATCTCCTACAATAGGCAGGCACTGCACAGAACATTCCCAGGAAACCTCAAATAAAATCAGCCTGCTTTATTCATCATTCCAGACTCAGATCATTGCCTGGAACAAAGGAGGTGCTCAGTATTTGTTGAATATGTGGATGGACCATGGAGAGATGGACAAATCTCTGAGACCATGCTGAATAACTTTTAGCTAAGTTATGTGATCTACACATTCATCTTCTGAACATTTCATTTCTGAACTGCAAAATGGGATTAATAATAATACGGATCTCTTGGGGTAACCATAAGGATTAAATTTTAAAATCTAGATGCGTGCTTTTGACCATGAAAAAGTAAGGGATGTACCAGGCACCACAAGTTCTCCTCTAGTTATCCCAGCAGCTCAGGAGGCTGAGGCAGGAGGATATCAAGTTCAAAGCCAGTCTCAGCAACTTAGTAAGGCACCCTGTCTCTAAATAAAATATAGAAAGGGCTGGGATCAGTGATTGAGTACCCCTGGGTTCAATCCCCAGTACCAGAAAAAGAAAAAAAAATAAGTGATGATATGGTACTTGTCCTCCTACCATTAAAAACAACTGAAGATACTGGGCAAAATACATGGCATGAATGTTTTCAAGCAGTGGGAAAAACGTGCTGCGGGACTGTGGTCGGTCTTTGATGAATGGGAAGCAGAGGAAGTAGCTCCCAGAGAGTCTCCAGACCAAGGCAGGAGGGGAACCACGTGGATCTCAGCTGGTTGCTTGGCCCAGGAGAAGGAGGTAGGTCAGGAAGGCCGAGAGCAGGGCCTCGTGGCACAGAGTGCAGGGAGGGAAGCCACAGGAAGACAGCTCAGGAGTCAGAGTCTGCAGCAGGGTCCCCAAGTGGGAATCCACCTGGGTCTAGGGTGAAACTCCACGGGACTGGATATCAAAAACAGTGCTGAGAGAGGGAAGTTATTTGTGGTAACAATAAACTGAAAAATTCCCAGTGCTCCTGTATGGGAGTCATCAGGTTCCCACAAAGCAGAGGTTACCCATTACCTCAAGGGGCGCTCTCTACAGGCACCACCAGGGAACCAGCTAGCCCTTAAAAATGCCCCAGACTCCATCCCATATATAAAAGTAATTTAGCTGCCTGCTAGACCACAGTCCAGTACTCTTTAAAATCCAGCATGCAGCAGCATAAAATTCGAAGTCTAACTTCAATATATTCCTAAGACATGAAAACAAGCAGGAAAATATGACCAAGAGCCAGGAACAAGAATCCATCAGTGACTACATACTCGGGATGATGTAAATAGCAGAAAACAACATAGATATTTTCAAATATCTAAAGGAAAACTGTTTTTGAGTGAGATGAAAAATGTTTTTAAAAATCAGGTGGAACCTTTAGGGATAAAAATGCAAAACATGAAATAAAATCTGGACCAAGCGCACAGGAGTTAGAGCCACTAGACACTGCAGAGGAACAGATCAGTCAACTTGAAGATACGGCAAGAGAAGCTATCTAAAGTCAAGCAAAGGTGGGGATAGGTTAAAACACGCGCAAAACCTCAGTGGGCTGCTCGGTCACATCATGCAGTCCCACACACACCTGAATGGACTCCCAGAAAATGAGAGGCTCCAGAAGGTCAGGAAAACATTTGGAGAAATAATCCTTACCCAAATAATTAGTATTTTCTCTTATTATTTATTTACTGACTTATTTTGCAGAGCTGGGGATTGACCCCAGGAGTGTCCTACCACAGAGCTAGAGCCATATATATATATATATATATATATATATATATATATATATATATATATATATTTTTTTTTTTTTTTTTTTTTTGGTTTTTGAGACATGGCCTTGCTAAGTTACCCAGGCTGGCCTTTAACTTGAGATCCTACTACCTCAGCCTCCCCAGTAGCTGGGATCACAGTTGTGCATCATGGTTCCTGGCTTTGATTACCAATTTTTTTTCCTGATAAAATTTGAAGGGGAAGAAAACTCAAAGTTTTACAAATCTAACTCAAATAGGAGGGACATGAAGAAGACCACAGCAAGGTATGTCACCAAAAGAATCAGGAAAAGGGTGATGTTAGAAAACCTGGAAAGCAGGCAGGGGGAGAAGGAGAAAAGCCCGCGGGTCTCACCAGAACCCAGGATGGACGCCGAGGGCCAGCCTCAGCTCCAGGGCTCTGGTGACCCAAGTAAGGTCCCAGGGCCGCAATGCTCAGCCAAGACTCTTCCAATCAGATGGTGAGATAAAAATGTTTCAGGCAGGCGGGGTGCGGTGGCCCACACCTGTCATCCCAGTGGCTTGGAGGCAGAGGCAGGAGGATTGAGAGTTCAAAGCCAGCCTCAGCAATTTAGCAAGGTGCTAAGCAACTCAGTGAGACCCTGTCCCGAATAAAATACAGAATAGGGCTGGGGATGGGGCTCAGTGGTCGAGTGCCCCTGAGTTCAACCCCCAGTACCCCCCCCAAAAAAAAGTTTCAGGCAAACAAACCTGAATTAAAATTCACCTTCAGTAGACAAAAAAAAAGAGCACTCCTAAGATGAAATAAAAATGTCACCTGGGGAAACCACCACAGGAAGGGATGGCCAGCTCTAGAGATGATGAACAAGTGGATGAGTGTCAGATAAACCTGTGTTTTAATTTACTTAAAAAACTGCAGAAATAATAGCAGTGCATTGTGGAGTTAGAGCATTTAGAAATATTATGTGAACCACAGGAGGAGTGATAGGAGGTGGACAATGAACATGTGGCTCCGAGTTTCTTGAATTATGGCAGGATTTGTGTAAAAATAGACTGGGATGACTTGAAGACACATTTCAAAGCTAAAACGATAGAGAAAGCTCTATGTGGGTGAGGGTGGGTGAGGGTGGGTGAGGGTGATTGAGGGTGGGTGAGGGTGGGTGAGTTGCAATACTCCTCTCTGCCACTGCTTTCAAAATATCAGTTCCTGGCACAGTTAGACATGCCCTCCCAGACAGCCCACAACCACCGTCCTGATAGGTATCCAAGAGAGGAAAGATGTCTGTTGGCATGAGAACTCGCCCACCAATGAGGATGGCGTGTGTCTACTGGAGCCAAGATCCAAGTGTCTAAGATGGGTGAATGGGCAAAGCCTGCATGGTGGATGCACATGGTGGAATACAACACAGAAAAAGAAAGAACAAAGGATCAAACTTGATAAATGCACAGCTTGGATAAAACTCACGAATATTTGCTAAGCAAAAGAAGTCAAACCCAAAGAATGCTTTGGATGATTCCATGCTTATAAAATTCTAAGGAAGACAGGGCTTCTGTCCAGCCTGTGTCTAGATATTAAAACTCAGGGATGTCCACAGTGGAAGTCCTTCCTGAGTGAAGTCCAGCTGGGCATGTGCAGCCTATGGCTGGCCTCTGTGTGGGCTGCCCTGGCAGCGGAGGCCAGGACTCGCCTGTGTGGTTGGTCTGTCTTGGGTCCACCCACCCTGCTGAGCCTCTGTGTTGACAGCTCCAGCGAAATGTTCTGAATAAACGCCCCTTCTCTCCCTCGGCACGCTGAGGGGAGTCACTGTGCTCACTGGGAGCTGGCTGAAACTGTTTTTGGAATACCCCTCCCCTGCCTGGATGGGCTCCTTCAGGGGCCTTTGATTCCTGCTATCCAGTGTGATGGGCTCCAGGAGGCCCGATACCAGGAGGAGGGCCTCTGCTTGCTTGGGGGCCAGGCTCAGCACTCAGGTGTCCAGCTGAGCCCCGTGCCAAGCCCTGTGCCCCCCTCCCCTCACTATCTAACTCACTATTTTTCTGGGTGGCTCACCTCGGGGAGAGCACGTGGCAAGCAGGACCAACAGATGCCCCGGCTCTGACCAGCTCCTGAACCCCATGGCCTCCCTGAGGCAGAAGAGGAATTCTAAAGAAAACAAAAAAGAAAAGCGAAGGCTACCTGGCTGCCCGCCCACCATGGGTCACCGGCTCCGCAGCCAGGGCCGACCTCCTGGGCCATCCTGTGGGAACCCCCTGCTGGCAGAGGCTGTCTGGGGGTGCGGGCTCTGTTTCTAAGGACTGACTTGCCTTAATTCACAGACAGCCTCTGGTGGTAGTGGGGCTGGAGATGGTTTGCTGTTAAACTGCAGAATGGATGTTCTTTATTTCCTTTAAAAACATGCGAGTGTTCTGCTTCTGTTTTCCTCCACGTGCGTGCGTGCAGAGTTTGATCCAGTTGCTCAGCCACAGGTGGCTCAGGACTAGAAAGATCTCAGCCAGGTGGCTTCCCAGCGCCCCTGGGGTCAGGCCTCAGGGGATAGTTTCAGATCCTCCATGCAGTAGGCAAAATAACCCCCTCCAAGATGCCCACCTCTAACTCCTGGAAGCCTGGCCCCGGGAGGTGAGTTAGGAGAAGGGGATTGTGGGTGTGGTTAGGGATCCTGAGAAGGGAGGCAGGAAGCCCCCCAGGGTGGCATCCTCCAGTCCCCTGACCCCGTCTCTCTGACTCTGACCCCTGTTTCCGTGGTCATGTCGTGAGAGGAAAGGAGATATGGCCACAGAGACGAGACCACCGAAGCAGAGTTGGACCACAGAGATTGGAAGACACTTCCCCACTGGGTTTAAAGGTGGAGGAAGTTGAACAGGTCCAGGAAACAGAGTCTCCCCTGGAGACTGCTAAAGAAACCCAGGCCTGCTGATACCCTGGGTCTAGGGCTTCCAGGGCTCATTGTTATGAGCCACCAGGCGCAGGCAGTCTGTTACGGTAGCAGTAAGAAAGAGCCCACTCTGAGGCAGAGAACAGGCGTGCAGGCCCCACAGGAGCTCAGCGGCATCAGCTGATCTCCACTGCCCTTTGAATGAGGAAGAAATGGCTTCCCACTCACCAGGAAAGTGGACTGGACCCCACCCTGCCCCAACCTTCTGGCTTTCAGGTCAAACAGTATATTTTTGAAATGTGGTTATTTTTTTTGGGTCCCCTCCCAAGGCAGGCCACCACAGGGGGGTCTCCTGCCTAGAAACCTTGCTGCTCTGCCCTCCCGCAGGTATCTCTGGGGCTCTGGACTTGCAAATCAATGCGGTTGCTACAGCAGCCTCTGGCGAAATCCTCGGGGTTCAGGGAGCTAACCCGCACAGCTGCTGCCCACTGGACAGCATCCCAGTGTCCAGAGCCCCTGCTGGAGCCGCAGTTTCCTTCCCATGTTGGACCGCTGGCCATGAGGGAGAAAGGGCACACCGACTGCGGCTGGGGACAGAGAGGCAGGCCAAGGGCACCGCGCACTGCAATTGCAGGAGACTCTGGAGGGGGTATTACAGTTCAGCCCAGAGGCACCTGCTCTGGCCCCACCTTGGGGCTGAGGGAACAAACAGCAGAGGTTCCTGCAAAGGAACAAAGGGCCAAGGAAATCCTGCTTTGAAAACCGCGTGCCCACCCACCTGCGCTGGAGTGCCTCCGGCCCCCTCCCTCATCCTCTTGACATCGTAAATCAAGGCAGAGTTTTGGCCTGGATCATTCATCAAATTGTAACCATATTATCTAATTCATTTCTCAGATTGCAAAACTAAACAAATAATAGAAAACCGAAGAGGGGATTCAAATTAATTGTAGAACACCCTACGAGACTGCAGATATGGGCACCTCTATAGAACCACTTCCTCTATAGAAAAAAACAGTGTAAAAGCAGCTCAGGAAACTCTGTAATAAGGTCTGATTTTTTGGTCGATTTATGTCTATATAAAAGTTGAGAATTATATACACAAGGTTGCCTATGAATGGGAGAGAAGTGTTTGTTATTTTTTTCATTTGTCCTCATTTTCTGATTTTTTTTCTGTTAAATAGATGTTTTGCTTTTATAAAAGGAAAAAATAAGTTCTTTCATGTCCAAAAATTTTTTAGTAAGTCCAATAAGCCCATTGACAATAATAAACCTCTTATACCATAATAATAGGCAGAAGAAAATTGACGAAGATATTCTTGGCTTCCCTTTATTGCACTGACACTCACTGCCCCAAACAAGAAAATATGTGAGGGACAAACTCAGAGGAATGTGCGTCCTCACACAGTTCCTACCCAGCAGGGTCTCATGGCCATCAGTGTCATCACCACCACTGTGACCTCAGGGTCGTCTTCATCGATACTCCTAATAGGCACCACGGGCCCCCGCCTCTGCTGGGTGCTCTGGTTTCCAGGGTAGCCCTTTGGCTCAAGCCCGAGAACTGAATCTGATTCATGGGAGAAAGCCGGGTCCACCCAAAACCAGGAAAGAGGATGCTGCTGTGTGCAGCTAGATGAGCAACAGTGATGTCTCTTCCCCTTTGCTTCTAGCACTTCTTGCTGGCACAAGGAGGACAAAGGGAGAAAATTAGAACTGCAATTAGGCAATAAATAGCTCGCTTTGAAAGAGGAAGCACATAAAAGTGTCCTCAGTGCTTGGACAGAAGCAGGTGTGACATTGTGGGGACTAGAAAGGAATCTGGGAGGCTCCAGAAAGGGTCTGCATGTCTGGAAACCCCAAGCATGTGCTTGAGCTCCCAGCACAGCATCCACAGGCCCAGGGGCCCTGCCCTGCCCAGGGTCTCCATGGGTGAACCCAGAGATGGCCATTTCGCTCCGTCTAGCGCACAGCACTTATGAGCATGATGCACTCTGCTCTATGCAGACATGACTGCTCAGCCTAGACAAAACAGTCTCAAATACCAAGGAAGACAGCACACTTTCACCCAAGGCTCCCAGAGTCGTTGCACACACACGAGCAAATGAGCACCCGTGCACACTCGCGCTCCCAGGCTGGGGCTGCCTTCCTGTAAGAAAGCCGAGCAGCAACGCCGTGTGCCACCCACTTGGAGGTAAATAGACATCACCTCTGAGCAGCATCCAGCACACTGCCGACCTCGGGGAATTGTGGGGTGCTGACCAGAGCCCCAGAGCACAGTGCCTAGGGGCCAAGCAGGTCATGGTAAAAGGGGCTAAATGGAGACCTGTCTTAAAGCACGGGTGAGAGGTCATGCGGGGAAGGGGCCATCTACAGATCTGGACGTTTTGTCAATGGCAAGAATACTGTAGAACAAAACCAGGAAGTCCCAGAACCCAAACCTCCAGAGGTGCACCCTGAATGATCAGGGATGCCGCCTATTGTGCACGGCATTTGCACTTGCATATTTTGAAAATTAATAGGAAAAATCCATGTGTGCGTGTGTGTGGAACTGTGTGAGCCTGCCCGGTCCACGCTCTGCCCCTGCGCATTGACTCCCTCCCACATACCCCTCACTCCCCACTGCACAGTGCCACCTGCACCCCAGGGCCAGGAAGAGCAGGAGGAGCCAGTGGCCCCTGCTCAAGCCCCAAGAAGCCCTCACCAGATCCAGGAGGACAGTGGAATGTCATGCAGCGGTGAGGAGGACACTGCCCCTCCTGAAGGTCTGTGGAGGTGTCCTTCAACCATCCTCAGGTTTGGTCCCTGGCACTCCCCGCCTCCTGCTCTCGCTGTGTGCTGTAGTGGGAAGCAGAAGGAGCCGCAGGGTCTCCATGGCTGAACTAGAGATGCCGGTTTTCACTCCTGCTAGCCCACAGCAGTTATGAGCATGATGCGCTCTGCTCTATGCGGACATAATTGTTTAGCCTAGCAAAAGCCAGTTTCCAATACGAAGAAAGAGGATTTGAGGGTGCAGGTAACATGGGACAATAAAACCCAGGGAAATCCACTGGGCTGCACTCCTGCGGCAGAACAGTGTGTGCCTCTGTCAGTACACCTGGACAGCCACCGCCTTTGTTCTACTTTGAATGACCCCCAGCCTGGACCATCACATGCTGCCCCGTGTTGTTCTGGAGGCTGAAGCCAAAGATGGGGAAGGCGCTTTCTTACGGATGCAGCCTCCACTCTCTGCGTGGGACGAGCCCTCACTGGAGACCCAGGTCTGCTGGCTCCCAGGTGTGCCTGGGAACAACCGAGAAGCCCTGTGGCCGGGACACATTGGCTGCTCACTCCAGGGCAGCCAGGGCAGCCCGGGCAGCTGGGCAGGAAGAGGCTGGTTTTCCTTTGGGTTTTGCTCTGAACCCTGTGGTCGAGGTGGCTGGATCCACCTAGGGTGGTGGTATTCCAGGGGACCTGCTGCAAGGTGGGGGCTGCACTCCTGTAGGTTCTTGTCTGTTTCATAGAAATCGTGACTGGGCTTTGGAGAAATGAAGGAGCAGAAGGCCCCCTCTGGGGGGCTCATCTGGTAGTGAGAGCCCTGCAGCATGGAAAGAGTCAGGGTGAGAGGTAGTGCAGGTGGGAGGCCAGAGAAGAAAAGATCTGAAATGGCCGAGAAGCTCCTTTCCCCAAGCTTTTATCTAGGAAGCAACAGCAGATGCTGTACCTTTATTTCTCTCTGATTGTGCTTATGGGGTTGGCTGGGCGGAGGTGGCTCCTGCTGCAGTGGCCACCTCTGCTCACAGCAGGCTAGCCTGGGCTGGCCCAGCTGCAGACCACAGAACTCCCGGGGAATGCTACAGGGAGCTGAGGCTTGAGTTTGTCCCCATCCAAGCTCCGGCACTGCTGCCGTGTTCCACGGTCACTGCATGTCCCAGCCCACCCAGATGCCAGAGGAGGAAGATGTCCACCTTCCAGTGGGAGGAGCGGCAGTCACAGGCAATACAGGTGCCCACATGGGAGTGAAAGATGGGCCACAGTGATGACAGTCAGGGTGTCTGGGAATCGTCTTCACTCTGAGCAACTCAGCTTGCCCAGGAACGTGGCTGAAGGGACCCAGTGGAAAACCCACGGGCTCTCTGGATCCCTTGTTGGGGACCATCAGCCACAGGTGTGCTCAGCACTGATGGGCTGCATCTCCGGGAGGTCCCAGAGGCTCTGCATACACTCTAAAAACTGTTCAATCCATCTTCCACAGGATTCTCTTAAATATGGACCCAAACAGGAAGACCCTTCTCTAGGCCAGAGGCCTGGCTGTCCCTTAGAACTGTGCCACCCAAGGCCTTGGCTTCTGCTGAACGCTCCTAACTGGGAAAAGACGCACACAGAATCAAAACCAAAGGGGACGACTTCGGGGAGACTTTTGTTTTTTCTGAATATGCACATGGTTAAAGTGTCAAATGGTAGCAAATAGCTTTGATAGTGAAGAGCAAGAATTCTTCTTTATCCCTAAACCTGCCTACAGAAAAATCAACTTTTAACTTTAAAAATTGGCTCATATTTAGTTCTTTGTAGAGTTACCTATAAATAAAAGCCTTATTTTTTATATGTCATCAAATTTAGGTGTTATCCAAAATAAAGGAGTTTAAAAATAAGACGATTAGTCCTTATCTACTGGCCTCTTACAGTGGAAGATAAGAACTGAATTCACCAAAGCATTTAAGTTCTTTTCCCCCTTTCCTCTCCACATCCTTTTATCATGGGGTTTTGAGCCTTTATAAGTTGGCTTTACCATTTTTTAAAATAATTTGTGTCTTATTTGATCAACTGTGGGCAATAGTCCCCAAATGAGTGTATGCATGTCCCTCCCCACCTCCATCTGTTCTTTCCTTTTCCTTCTCTTTAACAAACTTGCTTTTTCCTTGCCTATGTTTATTGTTACCATGTTTGGTGTGTGGCTGATCATAAAGGATAGAAGTTAATTACCTGTAAAATAAGGCAGTAATTAGTTTCCATTTTGCATGAATTTTCTCTATCCTGGAGCATGTGTTTATTTATTTACCTATCTATCTTGCAATGTCTACTTTAGCAGAACCTTACCATCATCTAATACTTCAAAGACATTTTCAAATACATGGTGTAATCTTTCTTCACTTCTCCCATCTTTATTGAGCCCTTTTTCCCTACTTGTGATTCATAGTTGGCACCCTGACATGCTCGACTCTTACCCTACCACATGCTCTCCTGTTTTCAATCATGCCCTTATTTTGCTGGAGCACATCCTCAAATAACTTTGCCACAAAGGTTTCCCAGGAAATAAAATTTAGGGGTTTTTGCATAATCTGTCTTCTGTCTTTACATCTGGTGGATAATTTTGTTGAATAGTCAATTATTCTAGGCTATAAATCACTATCTCTGGAAGAAATTCCTCCTTGCCTTGTAAAATTAATTAAGTGTTGCTGGTCAGAATTCTGCAGCCAGTGACTCAGACACTTCCTGGGCATGGGTTAGGAAGTTCCTACTGTCTGGATGCTTTCAGGGCCTTCTATCAAATCAAGTCTTCCATATAGTCACAGTGATGTGTCTCCGAGTGATCTCTCCCTCACATCATGCCAGGACCATAGGACCATTTCAGTTCATTCAGTTCATGCTTGTTCAGCCTGGGAAAAGGGTCTTCTGACATCCCTTCGTGTTTGCTTTGGTCTTTCTGGAAATCCCTTTACTTGTGTGTTAGGTTTTCAAATGGGCATTTGCTGCCTCTTAGGAGTGTGCACATATTTTAATCCTCTGTCTTCTTGGTTCTGTTCCACTTAATAAGAAATGTCCTCGATGTCCATTGTTAAACCGTCTCCCAATTTTTTCAGTTTGAATTTTTCTTCTTTCCAAAAGGTCTTTCTAGCTCCCTGGTGATCTTTTTCTTCATAGCACCCTGTCTGTGTATTGTGGAATTCCCATGTTCTCATACCTCTCTGGGGACACCAGTGAGGAGTCTGTTAAAACTCCTTTTTTATTCCCGATCATTGGTCTCCTCCTGGGTCAACTCCTTCTGCTTGGTCCTCTGGGTCTTTCCCCTGTGCTCCTCCTGGGCCCATGACCATCAAGGAAGGCTGTGAGCTTGGCATCTGCAAAGGAGCCCCCCACCCCCCACCCCCCATCCAGGGGCTTCACTCCAACTGGGGTCCAAGGGCACGACTGTGGGCGCCAGCCCTTGGTAGCTGCCCTGCTGGTTCTCAGGCCCCTTGTTGGCTTCTTCAGTGAGAAAGTCTTTGGTTTTTGTTTTGTTTGCTTTGGTTTTTTAGCCTGAGGAGTAAACATCTTCCCATTGGCAGTTCTATGCTCAAAGGGAGGAAGGAGTTTGGGAGTTTGTCAGGGTTCACATCTTGCTTGGCCCTCACTGGGAGCCTCAGAGGAAGTCCACTGTACACAGGGGCAGATGTGGAGCCGGGGTGCCTCCTGCTCCGTGCCATTGTCTCCATTGCTGCTCCCACTCCTGGTCTTCAGGGATGGGTGGGAACTGTCACCCGCGGCCAGCTCCTCGCCAGCTCTCTGGATGGTTGTAAGCTAGTGCAATTTTAAAATCTCCTTCCTCTTTAGAGGACCTTGAGAGGAAGAGAAAACAATACACAAAACATGCCTGCCCACCCTGCCAGTGGGAAGTGGAAGACATTTTTTAACAGAACCAACACCCCCTACAAGAAGGAGATTTGATCTTTTTAAATGAATTGAAATGAGAATATTCCAACCAATGACATTTTCTTGGGAATTTACTTTTCTTTTTGCTTTACTAATGAGGGAATTTTCAACATAGAAGGATTTGGTCCTTGCCCCTAAGGAAAGCTGTTCTGCTAGGAATCACAGACGTTTCAACTGTACAATGGACCAAATGACGATTTTAAAGTGGCAAAGTCCATCTGGACACACCTGGTCGAGGCTTTGCGGCAACGTCCCAACTTGGCCAAGTGTCACAACTAGCAGCAGCTTTGGACCCACAGCCTCTGCACGTGTCCCACACTTCTGCCTCCCTTACACACCAAAAAAAGGCCTCCTTTTCCACCTGACATTCTTATGGCAATGAGGACTCTGGATATTGTGAGATAAATACTGGTTAATGCCGGAACCTTCTGTGCCTCTCTTAAGACCCAGCACAAGGCTGGCACCCTCCCCTTGACCACCCTACAAGACAGAATGCCTCCTCTTGCCCAGCTGCAGGGCCTCCAGCCCTGGAAGGCCGCCTCCTCCCCTCCTCTCCCCATCCTCTGCCCGCCTGGCTTCTCCTGCTGCGCACCTGTTTTCTCAGACGCGGCTAATCCAGCGCTTCTCCTGCCACCCTCTCCCTTCTCCTGTGCTCTCAGACTCCTCAGGCGGAGGCAGGTGTGCCGCTGTCTGGCTGGGCACAAGATCACGAGCCACTCAAACAGGAACAAACTTTATTTGAAAAAACCGCCAATATCACGTCCGTGCCCGGGAAGCTTCCCGATCCACCCACGCGGCGTTCGGCAGGTTCCTTCCCGGAACTCCAGCGCAAGCGCCTCCCCCGGAATTCCCTCCTACTGCACTTTCCCAACCAATGGGAACTCTCCAGGAGTCCCGCAGCAGGAGTCCGGTATCCATATGAATGTAATTTTTAACATAATCATATCATCTCAATGGCTAGCTGGCATCACCTTTCAATCAAAAATGCCATGCATCATATTAATTGGCTGTGGCTCCCAGCACAGGTGAGCACCCAGTCATGAGATATCACCAACCACTGCCTGCCCGCTGGCTCCTCCACCCTTCCCAGCCACCTCCAGTGAGGAAGGGACGTCGGGATACTCCTGGCCATCCAGTGTTGAGCAGAAGTGACATGAGTCACTGCCCGGCCAAACACTGGGGGCTGGTACAAGACTCTCCAGTGTCCTCTTCCCTCACCCCGACCTGGAAACCATGTTTCCATAGGTGCAAGAAGCCTGGATCCCTGAGTCCCCATGTGGAATGGAGCCGTCCTGGTGACGTCCGTGCTGGGTCATCAGCAGAACTTGTGGTGAGATAAATACTGTTAATGGCAGAAACTTCTGTGCCTCTCTCTCCCTCCCTCCTGCCCAGTGTGGAACCCTTCAGGTGGGAACTTGTCCCAAAGGACAATAGTGTTACAAATCAATAAGGAAAGACCAACAAGTTAACTGAAATATAGGCAGTAGACTTGAATGGTCACTCACAGAAGAGGTGCATGAGAAATCAGCAACTTCATTATGATCAGGTAAGTGCAAGTTAAAACCAACAAGCTCGCTACTGATGGCCAAAGTGACGAGGTTGGCAATGCTAGATATCAAAAGGCCGTGGAACAACTGCAACCCTTACACCACCCTGGTGGGAATATGAACTGATAGAACCACTTTAGGAAATGGAAATTTCCACTAAAGCCAAATATACACGTGCGCCCAGGCTATTCTCCACCTAGGAATATGCTCAGGAGGCATATGTGTGTGTCCACAAAAATCCAAGACTACAAGGCTTTCATACCAGAACGATGCTTATTAGTCAAAAACAAGAAACGACTCAGTAGTCCCTCAGTGGTGGAATGGGTATTGGCATGGTTTGGATATGAGGTGACCCCAAAAGCTCATGCATGAGACAATGCGGGAATGTTCAGAGGTGAAATGATCAGACTATGAGAGCAGAAACCTAATTGATGCATCAGTTCATTTGATGGATTTGTGATTTGAATGGATCAATGGGTGTTGACTAGGCAGTCTGGGCATGCTGGGGGGAGTAGGTGACTGGGAGTGTGCCCTTGGGCATTATGCTATCCCTGGTTCCTTGGACTCACTGCTTCTTGGCTGTCGTGAACTGATCTGCTTTCCTCCTCCACACCCTTCTACCATGATGTTCTGCCTGACACAGGGCCCAGAGCTATGGAGTTGGCCAACCACGGGTTGAACCTCTGAAACCATCAGCCAAAAATAAACTTTTCCTCTTCTACATATTCCTTGTCAGGACTTTTGTCACAGTGATACAAAACTGACTAAAACAGGTACATATCTTACACTGTAAACTTGCAATGAAATATTATATGGCAAAGAAAAATTACTGATTTCTTCCACAGATGAATCTCACAATGTCAGGCAGAAGAAGCTATTCTTGCAAGTATCTGACTATAATCCTCTTTTGTGAACAATATGATTTTATATTCAAAGGTGAATTATATAGTCTGTAGATGTACCGAGGGGGAGTATTGGGGGAGAGTCCAGGTGAAGTGTGGAAAATGCTTTATTTCTTCATCTGGGGGTGTTTTCAGAGTGTGTTTAGTTTAGGAAATTTTGTATAGCTGTATATGTAGGTTTCTGATGTATATTTCAAAAATACATGTATTTTAAAAAGAAGAAATAAAAAAATAAGGAGAATTAAATAGTACAAATGTCATTCCTAAGGGGAAAATCTGGAATGCAGACCATTAATTCTTTGGAAACAGGGGCTGTTCCCTATGATGTTCCTGACCCCTAGCCCAATGTGTGAACGTACTCAGTGCATGCTTGGGAAGAGAAGAAAGGAGGGTGGGAGGGAGGAACAGAGAGAGGGGTTGGCTTGGTATTAAGCCACTGAGATGGGACACTGGTTGTCGTGCCAGCATGGCCACACAGATCCTACTAATACACCCTCTATGTGCTCACACGGAATCTTGCACACAGCCGCATTAGCACCCAGCACTATCCTGTCTCCCTCCCTCCTGCCCAGTGTGGAACCCTTAGGTAGGAGCTTGTCCATAAGTACAACAGCACCTGCCCACAAGTGCCCTGAATGTATTTCAAATGAAGAAACTGCTCACTCCTCTGCCAATCACAGGGGTGTGTAAATAGTAGACCCGGAACAGCATAATGGTCGGCTGTGCCGGGAGGGATTTCCAAGAGATTGCAAACAGAAGAGATGCTCTCAGTGGATTTTCTTGGGAATTGGCTGGAAGCCCACCAAACACCTCAGCTAATCTGCCAGGTCCATAAAACGCATGTGGGTGAGAGTTCCTTCCAGAAATACCCCAAAGGCCGGCCTCCTTGGTCCCCTTCTAGCTCTGTCTAAAGCAAATCCCACCTTGCACAAACCTGCAGCCTCTGCGGTAAGGACAATGAGCAGGTGAGGCTTGATCAGTTCTGTAAGATGCGCTTCCCTTAACGGTTCCCAAAAGGAATGTGAATTCCACTCCTCCGGGGCTCGTGGGGGCCTAGCAACCTCTGCACCTCGCCTGCCAGGGCTGGAGAGCTGGGAGCGCGCCTTCCTGCCTGTGCCCAGGGAAACAGAGAAGGTCGTGTGGAGAATGAGCAGCTGGCGTGGATTCCCTGAGGGGGCAGCATCCTTGGGCCTGTGGAGAATTTTGCAGCTTTTCTTTATGCATTTTTAATCAATTCTAAGCTACTTACAAATATGTGCAATTACTTCCTGCACTTCTCTGTGTAATAAGATTTAGTGGCTCTGCTACGATCCTCCGAGTGAACATTGATAATCTGACTCTGTGATTTAAAATTTAGCACAGGCAGGAGGGGAGGGTACAAACTGAGGAAAGGGGCTTTTGATTTTTTTTTTTAAGGAATCCATAAGCTGGAATTATTTTAACATTCAAAGAAGTCCCCAGTACCAGGGGACAGAGTGGTTGGTTAGTTGGTTGGTGGGTTCATTCTTGTCACAGCATCTGATTCAAATACAGGGGGGAATAAGGCACTGGACCCCATGAACTCTCTTTTTCTTTAAAGCATTTTACTGGTTGCCATAACAGAGCAGCCAAAGGGCACAGGGAGGTCGTCTAGTTCACCCACAAGTCTTGACACACCGGGTGTCCTCCAAGTGTCCTTGACCAAGCCCCTCCATGCTCCTGCTCCTTGGGAGGACCCCCTGCTCCCATCACCCTGGCACTCGCGGCCAACCAAATGATCTGTAACAAGTGATGGCAAATGCAGCCGGGGGTCAGCTGGTGGCCAGGGTCCACACATCCTTACCCAAACCCTGCCTGCCTGATGGCCGTCCTCCACCACAGAGGGAGGGTGAGGCCTGTGCAGCATGCTCCCTTTGTGGCATGGCAGGAGCTGCAGCTTTTGAGAAGAGGCCATGGACACCCAGGACCCTCTGGTGGTTGCTACAAGCCCTTTAACTGGGCTTTCTGCAGATAGCAGGACTCCACCCTGCACCTCAGGGCCACTCAGCGGGCTTCTTACTGCCCCACTGTGAAGGTTTGGGACACCAAAGTCTCACAGGAGACACAACTCACCCTGACCCAACCCACCCCATGGCATGATTCCCTTCTGCCCAGGACTCTAAGGGGCTGCGAGGCTGCCTGGGAAGGGGGTCTGGGCCAGAAGTTCCCAGCCTGCCTGTCCTCATCCAGTTGCTAGGCAACCAGGCAACAAATTGGGGCTCAGGCTTATCCCCTAGAGGCTGCACTGGTGAGAGGGCTTGGGGATCCGGCTCAGCCCTACCACGTGTCATTCAGTGAACAATCATGTACTGGTCATTATGGGCTGAGAGTTCAAGACGGCTAAGGCCTTTTCCAGGCCAGAAGAAATGTGGACATTTCTGAGTGCAAGGCCAACCTGTGGCGGAACACTCAGGCGCAGCGCTTCCCGGAGGGGCCGGGAAGTAAGGCCCTCATTCCTGCCTCCCTGTGACCCAGTAAGACACCCGACTCACACAGCCTCCTCCTCCTCCTCCCCTCCATGTCTTCCTACTTTGGGAGGAAAGCTGGGGGCCTCTCTGCAGGGAAGGACCAGATTCGCCCTAGGACCCAGAGACTGAAGCAAAGGGAATCTGATGAGGACCTGTCGGCACCTGGAAGGCCAGGCCTGCTCTGTGGGGCACTAGGGAGCCTCTGCGTGGGCTTCACAACCCACCGCAGAAAAGACTCACAGAACTTTGTGACCACAGCCTTCAGCTTCCCCAATGGACAAGCCACCCCAGGCCTCCTTTGGTCTAGCAGAGGCAGCATCGCAAGCATCTTATAAGGGCAGCCTGTGGGAGCGTGGTAAATAATAAGGAACCCTTTCCAAATGCTGTTTCCATTTTTAGAAGCAAGACACAGCTTAATGGGATTGCTCACTGCATTCTGACTTGCTGAACTTCAGATATGAGGGACCTACTTTTTCCTATTAGGTTACAGAGCACTGGCACTGGGATCTGAAAAGTAGCTACAAAAAAAATAAATAAATAAAATAACAAGACTCCTAGCAGTAAATTTAACCAAGTAAGTGAAAGACCTCTACAATGGAAATTATAAAACTCTGATGAAAGGAACTGAAGAAGACACCAAAAAATGGAAAGACTTCCCATGTTCATGGATTGGAAGGATGAACCTTGTTAAGAGTCCACACTCTGCAAAGCAACCTATAGATCCACGCACGCCCATCGAGATGACAATATTCTTTGCAGAACTATTTTTAAAAATCCCCAAATTCATATGAAAGCACAAAAGATCCCAAATAACTACAACATTCCTGGGCCAAAAGAACAAAGCTGGGGGCATCACACTCCCTGACTTCAAAATACAAAACAAAGCCACAGTAACCAAAGCAACAATGTAGCGTTGACATAAAAACAGACATGTAGATCATCGGAACAGACCAGCCAGCCCCCCCGCCCACCTCCGAGTAACCCACACAGCTACAGACAACCAGCTCCCAACAAAGACGCCAAAATAAATGGTGCTGGGGAAACTGAACACCCACATGCAGGTGACTATGGTCTCACCTAACAAAGCCCAACTCAAATGGATCCAGGACCTAAATGTAAAGGCAGAAACTCCAGAGCTACTGAGAAGAATATAGGGGAGATACTTCACAACAGTGTAGACAGCAATGTCTTGATAGCCCCCAAACACAGGTCAGCCCAAGCAAAATGAACAAGTGGGATTATATCCAACTCAAGAGCTTCTGCACAGCAGAGGGAACACTGGGAAGAGACACCAAATAATGGGAACAGTTGGCCAAGGGTGACTATCCAAAGTATGTAAAAAACTCAAAGGGCTCAGTAACAAACAGACAGATGATTCAATTTTTTGAATTGGCAAATGATATAGACTCAAAAGAAAAAGTTAAATTGAACAACAAATTTACGAAAAAATGATCATGAACCATGAGTTAATGCAAATCGATACCACAGTGAAATATCATCTCGCCCAGGTAGAACTTCTACAATTAAAAAAGACCAAAAAAGAAAAATCACAACTACTGGCAAGGATGTGGAGAACAGGGAACTCTCATACACTGTTGGTAGGAATGCAAATTATTAGGATCGTTGTGGATAATGGTATGGAGGTTCCTCAAGAAACTAAAAACAGAACCACCACATGGTCTAGCTGTCCCACTTCTGGGCATAGATCTAAAAGAAATGAAATTGGTATGTCAACGAGACATGCTCATGTTCACGGCAGCAGGATTCACAGTAGATAGGACATGGAGTCCACCTAGATGCCCGTCAACAGATGCATGGATCAGGAAAATGTGGCATATACACAGTGGTAGGTCATGCAGCAACAAAAGGAATTATAAACTGTTATCCACAGCAGACGAGATGGGACTAGAAACATGTTAAGTGAAATAAATCAGACAGACAGACAGACAACAGACAGATGCTGCATGGTCTCTGTTATAGGCAGAAGTCCCTCTGAATGCACAGTAGTGATTTCCAGAGGCTAGCAAGGGTGAGGGGGAAGGGGGCGCAGGGTGAAGTCGCCCAGCTGGTGCCCCAACACAGCTCAATGAGAGTGATCAGTTGTAGTGTCACACAGCACAGCGGGGGACTATAGTTCACAACAATTGATTACAAATTTTATGGAGAACGAGGGGAGGAGCTTGAAGGCTCCAAACACAGTAACAATGGGAATGCTAACTCCCGAGCCTTGGTTGGTACCTGTTGTACACACGTCCTTGTGAATAAGCACAATCACCCGTGAATAAGCACAATCACTACGTGTTAATCAAAGGCTTTAGAAAACTGAATATGTGTATTAAGTTGTTGTTGTGCACCCCGTAAATATGTACTACTAAAATAACGGCAATCATGAAACAGAAACTAAAGCTGAGCAAAGGTAGAGGTGACGGGGGAGAGTGAGTGTGGCCAGGTTGCAGGACTTCCTCTGGCAGCTGCAGGGCAGTGGGTGTGGGGCCCTCGGGGTCTATGTGGGAGGAGTCCTCACAGCCCTGTGGATACCCATCCTTGGATGCTCGAGCCCCTTACAGGAAGCACCCAAGTTGGGCACAGAACCTTTGCACATTCTGCACGATACATCGTCTTTAGAGACTGTGATACTTGACATGAGGTCCAGGCCACAGACACAGCTGTCATCCTGGATTATCTAGGGACATGTCAAGGAATAAAGCTGCCCGTGTTCAGTGCAGGTCAGTTTTCCCAAGTGCTTCCGCCCACGGTGAGTCGAGTCAGCAGACGGAGAGGCCCACTGTGGTGTGGAGGTCCCATGGGCCCGGGAGGGAGAAGAGAATGTGAGGATGGGAGGCGGATGCTCTCGTGGGCACCACAGACCCTAGTGTGTGTCTGCTGGGCACCAGGCCTGCCGGGGGAGAGGGTTTCCCCGCTGCTGGGCAGGTCTGAGCATGGAGGGGGAAAGATGATTCTGGACTGGACCAGGGAAATCGGGTCCTGGTGTGTCATTGCCTCCATGGCCAGAGCATCCCAGATGGTACACTGCAAAGTGGGCATGGAAAGACCAGCAGGAGCAAGCTCTCTACGAGCACAGAGCCACAGGTGCTGAGGAACTGAGTGGCCAAAGGGCAACTGAGTTGATGAAGTTCAGTGTCCATAACCAACGATCTGCCAGAAAGCCCAGCTTCTCCATCGATGTCTCCCTGCTCTGTGAGTGTCCACCAAAACCACACTTTCCAAAAACCCTTTAAGGGGGTTGAAGTTTCAATTACTGTGATCAAAAGGAAACCATCTACTTAGGGACATTTGGCACTAAGTATGTTCTAAATGGTGGAGACAAGGCGGAACCCTTCTGCAAATGGCCACTGCTGGGTTCCCATTAATAGCATCCTGGTTAGGAACTGCAAAGCCTGCAAAATCAAGAAAGCTGTTCTCTCCTGAAACTGTGAACTTCAGCCAACAACATGGATGCACCGGCAGGCTGAACAGCTGACAGCCCGATTCTCTCCCAAGAAGAAACCAGTACTGATTGAGTCTTCTTAGACCTCAGCCTCGGAAAGACGCATGGTCACCTAAGGAACAGCACCAGAGAGGCAGGGTTTGTGTATCTGTGCGTCTTGCCCTGTGGTCCTGCTGATCCTCCCTGAAGCATGCTGATTGATGTAGCACCTGCTACATCCCAGTGTCACAGGTAAGAATGAAGGCCAGGTGGGTGAAGCAAGGTGTGCAAAGGTGACAGAAAGTAAGAATCTGACCTCAGGACCAGGGCTCTAAAGCAGCAAGAATTTTTAAGTGATGCTTTAAAATTCTACTTACATTAGCATGAAAAAATGTTAAACACCTGGGAATAAATCTATCAAGTCTCTGAAGGCCACCAGAGTCCCACAGCAAGAGCTGAGATACATTACTAAGAAATCCAAGGAGACCCAAATCATGGCCAAACATTCCATGATCACAAATGGGAAAGCTCGGAGTGGCTGATGTCCACTCTCCCCAGAATGACTCATGGATTCAGCACATTGCAATAAAAGTACCAACAGGTGTGTGTGTGTGTGTGTGTGTGTGTGTGCACGTGCGTGTGCGTATTGACAAGGGGATTCTAAAATAAATATGGAGGAACAGGGGACCTAGGAGAGGACAGACGATCTTGAAGAACAAGGTTGGAGGACTTACGCTAACGGACTCCAAGACATTGCTATAAAAATCCACTAACATTGGAATTGGCCCAAAGAGGGACAAATAAGCCAATGGAGCAGACTAGAGGATCCAGAAACCGACCCCCATCCCTGTACACAGTCTCCTGATTGACAAGAGGCATAAACACTATGCAGAGAAGAAACAGTGATTTTTTTTTTTTCAAAAAATATGGGAGGAATTCATTAGCAATGGGTGGGGGGACAAACCTGAACTCCTGCCTCATGCCGTACACAAACCTTAATTTGAGATGGCAAATTGTCAAGTCTACAGCTTCGAAGGCGATAGGAGAACATCTATGAGAAGCTCTTCACGGCCTTGGTGTGTGCCGTGTTTCCTATCCCTGACCAAAGCACGCAGACCACCAAACAGACAGCCGCAACATGGTACTTCCAGAAAACTGAACAATCATCACTCATCAAAAATCTCCATTTAAAGACTGGGAAACAAGCCATAGGAGGAGAGGCGATGTCCACAAGGCACACAGGCCATGGGAGGAACCTGTCAAGATACTTGGAGACACCTATGATTCAATCAAAAAAACAGTGTTGAATGAAGAGTGAGAAATGCCCTTAGTAGATACCCTCCCCCAAAAAGGACAACATTGCCAATATTTAATTCACATGAATTTTGCAGGGTAGCAATACTTTCCAAGGGTATAAAACCAGAAGGAGTTACCACTGCACATCTGTCAGAAATGTGGCTCTTAAGAGTGAAAGTACTAAGTGTGGATACAGATTGCCCATCTGCTGCTCATGCTTAGCAAAGCAGCGTATAGTAGACAGCACTTTAGAAAATGTCCGGCACTGTCAATAACAGGTAGACACCCCTCTTGCTGTGAAAACCCAGCACTGCACTCCTGGGTGTGTGTACACCAAGAGATGCGAGTGCACACGTCCACACAGACCTGCAGCTTTTCAGAGTAGTTTGGAGACAACCCAGTGCCGGTTAGGAAGGGAATGGACAGACCAGCTGGGGATGTCGATAATGAAGAACCACCAGCCGAGACTCAAACAGCATGCATAAATCTCAGGTATCCCCCCGAGTGGGAAAAGTCACAATCAAAAAGGTGGCCATAAGTGACTCCTTTCTTTAAATGATACATAGAACCATTAATTGTATGAATTGTGTGAGATCATAAAAAATTCATATTGCATAAATGTGTTAATGGGGTGCCATGTAATGTTTAAATCAGATTAAACGTATCCACTTCCTAAATCACCTATTATTTCTTTATGGTGAAAACATCCAATAGCTTTTCTTCTAACTTTTCGAGATACACAGTACATAATTTTATCAAAAAGATCAAAGATAACAAGTGCTGGCGAGAATGTGGACAAACAGAAGCCTTTGCACCCAGTTGGTGGAATGGAAATTACTCTAGCTATTAGGGGAAAGAATAAATTAAAAAGATAATGGCCATGTGATCCATCAATCCCATTACACATATACATCCAAAGGAGGGCAATCTGTCAAAGACACTGCTGCACTCCCAGGTTCATTGCAGCACAGATCACAACAACGGAGACGGAAACAACCTAAGTGTCCATCAGTGCATGAACAGACGCAGAAAATGTGGCACATATACATGATGGATTATTCTTCATCCATAAAAAAGAACAAAATCCTGACCTGTGCAACAGCTGGATGAACTGGAGGACACAGTGTGGAGTGAAGTAAGCCAGGCACGGAGAGATACGCACTGGGTGGTCTCACTCACCTGCGGAATCCAAAGAAGTCAATCCGATCTCATAGAGGTTGAGGGTGCAATGGTGGTCACCAGGGGCTAAGGAGAGTCTGCAGAGAGAAGGCAGGGAAAGGTCTAGCTTAGATAGGAAGGAGAAGCTCCACTGTAGTGATGCACGGTGGGGGATCCCATTTATTGTTTGAATTCACAAAAAGGTAAAACTAATCAATGGTCTTTGAACTGAGAGGTATTATCTCTTGGGAGAGTATTAGTTGGGAAGAATAATTCTGGAGACTTCTAGGGTAGCAGATGTATTCTTTCCCTTTTTTTTTTCTTGATGGTATCACAGTTTATAGATGTATAAAATTCCACCCACCATTCACTGATGATTTGTGTATTTGTCGTGCTTCGGTATTTATATTTTAACCTTGATTATAAAATCCAGTGGCTTACTGGGCAAAGGGTACTTGTCATTTAGTAGTCAGGTAGAGTTTCAGTCTTGCAAGGTGAAGGTTTTCTGGAGATGGGAGTTGGTGAAGGCCACACAGCAGTGAGTGCATGTGCTTACTGCCCTGGACCATGCACTTAGACAAGGCTAAAATGATACATTCTATGTTGTGCATCTTTTACCACAATTTTTTAAATAACTCTAAAAAAGCCATAGGGCTGCTAGAAGAGAGGTTGTTTACATGGTGGGTGGAAAGAGGACGAGATTTCAGCTGGAACGGGAGGTGAGAGCCCCAGCCCTGCACCAAGTGCTGGGTGCTAAGTATACCCCCAGGAAATATTCATTATCTTACCTCCTAGTTTACCCCACTCGCCTATAGTTTGCATATATCCCTACTCTGTACCCAGCTAACGGGTTGATGGCCAGCATCTCACTGGTGGGTTCTTCTTTCTGCCCAGGAGGATATAAGCCACCCTCAAACTTAAACTCTCAAATAATTAGGGAAGAACAGAACACAAATATTCAGAAATATATTTACAATAGCGAAGCCCCTGACAGATCTAGTCCAGATGGGGGATGGAACTAGACAAAGGAAAGATGATGGCTCTGGTGGTTTATTTAAGGGGTACATCAAAGGCAGGGACAAGGTTTCAAGGGCAGAGTCTTGCTTCCTGGTGACTTGCAGTCAGCAGGTTGATTGGCATCTTCTCAGGTCACACCCATCTCAGGTGCTGTGTGGGATCTTTGGCAGAGCTTGAGGGGGAAGTTCACCTGCATCAGGTGGTCAATCCCTGTGGAGGTCCCACGAGAGGTTCCCAATGCCAGACCATCCCCTCACGAGGCTACAACACGCAACGTAGTCCACACACAGCCCATGGGCGGCTCGTGACACCCGGTTCCGTCAGATGTACGATGATGGCTGAGAGGGATGTCCACCCACCTGGAATACACAAGATGGCACTGGACCCAGGTGTGCCCCGGCTGAACGTGGCAGAAAGGAAATGGTAGAACACTGGGCACAAAGGGATTGCTGGGCCAAGGAGGGCAGGAGCAATCTTGATCCTCAGCTAAGCATCTTGTCAAATTCCTACAATTCACTCTCAATTGTCCCAAGGAAATTCAGCCTGACCTGCAGGGTGTGCGGGCGGGCGCCCTGATTAGCAGCCCACCTTGAGTGGTGTCCTTTTGTGGCCTGTGCTGTTCTCACCTCTCCTCAGACGCAGTGGAGGAGTCCCTGCAAAAAGGAGCTGCCACATCCCACGGGACTCACCCCTCTCATCACAGCTAGCCCAGGGCCCTGACAGAGCAGGGCCTGATAAATACTCACTCAACTGCATTACCTGGGTTTCCTTCCTGCTCCAACAGGGCCCCGAACCTGGAAATACCCTGCCTACACCTGATCCCCATGGAGATAAGCATTCTGTGCAGGAACAGGCCGTTCATGGCTCATGTACCAATTCATAAACTACTTCCACCGTCTTTCATTAAGCACTTTCTGTGTGTGAGGAGTTTTACTAGAATGCCCTCCTGACTTTCTCACGGGTTTAAACGTACTTTCGAGTTCCTTGAGTTATTCAACTTGATCTGCGTGACGCCACACTAGATGGGGAATATTCTCCCAATCCTCATTCTGTAGATAAGGGAGTAGAGTCTCAGAGAGAAGATGTGACCCGTCCCAATCACATTGCTAACTCATCTTGGAGATCAAGTGTGCCTGAAGGCCCACTGGCCCCATCAGGAGCAGCCTCCTGCAGGTATTCTTCAACGCGTGAGAAGCTTGGCAACCTGTGGCCCCCCGCCCATGCCATCGATCACTGTCATTTATTGATGATTGGCTGCCACTAATTTTTATATCTGAAGATAAAAACCTAGAGAAAAAGATAAAGCTCCAAGCCCAAGAGTCATGAAATCCACCACAGCAGCTTGGAATTGAATGTGACCGTCATGCGCAAGTGTGACTGTGTGGGACCCAATCCACGGAGATGCCTCAGAACTCGGTGCAAAGCAAAATGTCACACCATCCCTCTAGTGTTTCTGTCCCCAAACCACCTGCATGACCTGCTGACCACCAATAGAAATGAATCTTCTCGACCCAGAAGCACTGTGACCACTAAGGTGACCCCTCAAAATGCACGGGCCCACAAGGAGCTGGGCAGGGACTTGAGAAGTCCTCATTGTGTTCCCAGAGGTACCGCCCGCCAACCAGAGCCTCGCGTAGGCTGAGATTCAACAAACTGGCAGCAAGAAGGTTCCAGGCAACGGCAACTCCTGATTTGCAGATTGGATTGAAGATTTCAAAATGGCTTGACAGAAACAAGGAGAGGCACTGAGGAGTTAAGAAAGGAATCCAAGCTGTGAGGCAGGAAGCACCCTTCTCATGACCCCTCGGAAGCTCACTTAACAAAATGGGGCAGTTTCCATGTTTTGGTTAGATTGAGAAAAGCACTATCATCTGCATAAGAAATTTTTTTTTTCTTCACAAAAGTGAACTTAAGCATCCACCCAGCTTCTGCTTTCCCGTATGTGCCATATGAAAGATGGATTGTCTTAAGTCTTTTTCCAAAATGGGAGCAGCGGAGTGGGCAGCTTGGTCACCCCATTCATTTATCCTTGGCACCTGCCATCAACATGGTGGGACTTCACGTTCACCGCTAGGTGAAGGCTGGAGAGCTCCCAAGCCTGGCTCCATCATAAGCCCATATTTTGAATTATTGAAAACCTTCCACCACACTCACCTTAGGGCACTCCTGTTGGGGTATAGATATGAGGTGTCCCCCGAAGCTCGTGTGTGATACAATGAAAGAATTTTCAGAGATGAAATCCACTGTAAAATCCTTAACCCAATCCATGGATTAATCAATGGATATGAATTAAAAGGGTGGTAACTGTAGGCAGGTAGGGTGATGGAGGAGGTGGGCCACGGGCTGTGCCTTTAGGTTCAGATTCTGTCCCTGGTGAGGGGGGGGGGGCTCTCTGCTTCCTGGCTGCCAGGTTCTGAGCAGCTTCCCTCACCAGGCCCTTCACCCCAATGCTCTGACGGGGAACCGAACCTCTGAAACGGTGAGCCTAAGTGGACTTTTCTTCCTCTAGGTTGTTCTTGTCAGGTCTTTTGGTCACAATGATGCAAGCTGACAGAAATAACTGCATTTAAAAAATCAGGTTCTATCGTAAAGGGAATGTTTACAGAGCGAATCCCACAAGCTGCTCACCCAAGATTGTATTAAAGAGGTGAGCTTGGTATTCATTGTTCACTTCATTTTATTATTTTTTCAGAACATACGAGTTCATGGCTATCGAGGGACATTAAACATGGCAAGCACAGCTAGAAGGGCCTCTCAGGCACATCACCTCTTAGGACGAGTTGGACAGGGAAGGGGGTAATCCAAAGTAAAACAGATGTGATCCATTACAAACGGAACGCCAACTCCCTACCTGATTGCACAGACTATTAGGAAAATGGTTACATGCTATTTTGGAGAATTTTTACTCATTCATTAAATTTTCTTCTTTTTTATAAGATCCAGATCCAACAGTGAAGAGTTCTATTATCACATGTGGAGGCTATTTCATGCAGAGCTGTACCAGAGGGAAACTAAAGCAAAGGTAAAGATGACAGTGAGTGACTTCTGCAATATGGCAGAGGAAGAGGACTCTGCTCATGTCCCCCCAAAGTAATAATAATTTGGCAGCCATCCTCGGACAAAAGTGCCCATGTAGGAGCTTCGGGATCTAAGTAGGAGGCTGTAAAACCTCAGTGGAGCCTGAAACCAACAAGGGCCATCTTAAGGAGGCAGGCTCAAGCCAGATGGCAGGTTTGCTGACTCTGGACTCTGCTACAAACCCACAAACCCCTGTGGACTTGGCTACAATTCCATTTGGCCTTGGTCCTGCCAAAGCATCCTATTATAGTTTTTATCTGGAGTGTCCCAGAATCTCATGTGCTGAAAGTTGGTCCCCAATGCCTCAGTATTTAGAGGTAGGACTTAGAGGGAGTAATGGATCATGAGGGCTCCGACCTCAGCAGTGGGTTAAGGCAGGTTGGCTGAATGGACCAGGGAGCTGGTGGAAACTGTGCCGGGGCATGGCTGTGGGAGGCAGGTCACTGGGAGCAGGCTTGTCTCCAGCCCTTCCCTCACACACACCCTCTTTACTTCCCGGCTTCCATAAATGGAACAGCTTTCCTCTGCCATGCTCTCCCTCCAAGATGTCCCCTCTCACCTCAGGTCCAAAGCAACAGAGCCAGCTGACCACAGAGAGAAACCTCGAAAACCAGGAGCCAACTAAATCTTTCCTCCCTTAAGTCTCCCATGTCAGGCGTTTGGGTCACATCAATGAAAAGCTGACTGGCCCAGACCCAGAGGAGCCACACTGTCTACACCTCGGGTAACGGGAATATCAAACTCAGCACTTACTGTGGACCCTGAAGCAGCCCATGGGCCTGGCCATACTCCTCCTGACTATGGTCTGTAATTAATCATGCCCACCTAGGAGCCCCCTGGGAGACAAGCTTTTCCATGCCCCTGAAGGAAGGCCTACCCTCTTGGTCAGAGCATGAATCCTGAAGCAACCCTAACCCCATCTCCAGATCGTGGTCTCGGGGTAACCTGCCTGTCCACAAACCTGGTAGGAAGCATGTCGTCCTATACCCCCAGAATCAAGACTGCAGATTCAATCCCAGATGTGAACCCTGAAGCAGCTTTATGACATAGTTCTATCCCCTCAGCCTCAGTCTGGATCTAGACCTGTCCACACAGGGACCTTCCCAGTGACTCAGTGGGAAATCTCTTAGGGTTGCAACAGGAGCTATATCTATCCATGCACCTAGTACAGACCTGCCATCTGTAGTCCCAACTGCAGCCCCTAATGTGGAGCCCTGTTCCAGCATCATTTTTACTCACCGATATCTTGGGGGTGACCATGTTTACCCAGGGGTCTGGTAGGATCCATGCCCACCTGAGCCTTCAGTAACAGGCCACTGACTGCAAAGCCCCTTGCTATGGCACAACAGGCACAGTGACAGCTATGTGAACCAATTCAACCCCACATGACTGCAATCCCTGGGCAACCCCACTGGCCCAGCAATCCAACAGGAAAGGCCTTTACTTGTCAAAAGCATTATACAAAGACAGGAAGAGGTATTTGCTACTTCAAATGCACAGACACTGATGCAAGACTACATGGATCATGAAGAATCATGCAAACATGACAACACATCCCCAATTAAGTAACTGACCCCAAAGAAAAGGAGACTAGTGAATTGCCTGGAAAAGAATTAAAAATAATCATCTTAAATAATCATCCCCAGATGGTGGGGAAAATCCACAGAAAGGCAACTGAACAAAAATACCAAGAAAACAATGAACAAAATGAGAAGCACACTAAAGAAATAAAAGCCAAAAACAAGGATGAAAGAAAAATCCTAGAACTGAAGAATAGAATGAAATAACTAAAAAATTCAATAAAGAGCCTCGTTATTTGAAATTAACTAAATTAAAGGAATTTAAACGAAAACTATGAAGAAAGTGAAAATGCATATGAGACTTAATATGAGACTTATGGGACATAATAAACAAACAAACACCTGTTTTTAGTCACCATTTTCCCTGTTGCGCCTAAAGGACTTGACCAGAACAGCTGTAGAGGAGGAAGAGCTTATTTAGGGGCTCAGAGTTGCAGAGGTCTTCGTCCATAGGCAGCAGGCTCCGTCCCTTGGGGCTCGAGGTGAGGAAACAGGACATCATGGCAGGAGAGTGTGGCAGAGGGAAGAAGCTCACATGATGATCAGAGGCGGAAAGAGACTTCACTCTCCAGATACAAAATATGCACTTCAAAATCACGTCCCCAGAACCCACTCCTCCAACCACACCCTATCCCCCTCAGTTACCACTCAGTTAATCCCTATCAGGGGATTAATTCACTGACTGGGTTGAGACTCTCACAACCCAGTCATTTCTCCACTGAACCTTCTTGCATTGTCTCACACATGAGCTTTTGGGGGACACCTCACATCCAAACCATCACAACCTGCATTCTGGGAATTTGAGGAGAAGTGAGAGAAAGAAGGAGAAAGTATATTTAGAGAAATATTGGATGAAAACTTTCCAAATCTTGAGAGATATGACATCTAAATTCATGAAGTTCAAGGGCCCCTAAACCAGACAAACTCAAAGATTATCCACAGATACATTATAAGGAAATGTCAAAAGTCAAAGACAGATTTTTTTTTAAACAGCAAGAGGAAAACAATTAGTCACACACAATGGAACAGGCATAAGGCTCTCAGGAGATTTCTCAGCAGAAACCTAGCAGGCCAGAATGAAGTTCCAAGTTCCAAAAGAAACAGCCCTGCCAATCAAGAATACTATAGCCAGAAAAACTGCCCTCCAGAAATCAGGAGAGTTACATTTCCATAAAAACAGAATTAAGAAAGTTTATCACCACTAGGACTTCCTTATGATACTGAAGAAAGTTTTTCAAGTTGAAACAAACAAACAAAACCACTAAGTAACACCATAAAAATACGTGAAAGTGTGAAACTCACTGATAAAAGTGAAGTTATCATCACATTCAGAATAGTCTAATATTGTAATGGCAGTATGTAAAAAAATTAAACTCTGTATAAAAGTTAAAAGAAAAAAATTGGAAAATAAGTATAACCACAATAATGTGTTAATGAATATGCAATATGGAGAGATATAAAGTGTAATGGTCATAGCATAAATTTGGGGGTAAGGAGAAATAAGTATAGTATTTTAATACGATTCAAGGTAATTTGTTATCATTGTGAAATAGACTGCTCTAACCATAAGATATTTTATGAAAACTTCATGGGAATCACAAAGAAAAAACATATAGTAGATACACAAAAGGTACAGCAAAAAGAATCAAAGTACAGCACTACAGAAATCATCAACACCCACAGGAACAAAGAAACCACAAAAATAGAAAATGATTCACAGCACTGCAATAGTAGTCTTTACCTCTCAGTAATTGCCTAAATGTAAATGAACCAAATTCTCTAGTCAGAAGACACAGTCGATGAATGGATTAAACGGCAAAAGCCAGCAACAGACTACCCATAAGAGACTTCCTTCCTCTCTTACGGGGCCCCCTGCCCCGTAACCAACAACCAGCAGAGATGAGTATATTTATGTCAGACAAAGTAGACTCAGATTCTGTCTCCAGAGATGAAGATCATTGCCTGATGATAAAGCTTCACTCATCAAGAGGAAATGACCAAGATGACTGTACATGCACCAGCATCGCAGCACCTAAGTATATAACAGATCTGGAGAAGAACTGACAGCAACATGGTAATATCAGGGCATTTCCATACCCCTCCTTTCACAGCTGCTGGTTCAGACAGAGCATCAGCAGGGAAGCAGAATGTGAATCTATCCAGTGGACCTAACTGATGCGCAGGACTTCCCATCCAACAACAGTAGAATACATTCTCAGTGAACTTGGAAAATTCTCCAAGGTGGACTATGTGTGAGAAGACCACAAAACCAGCCTTAACAATCATAAAAGACTGAAGTCACATCCAGTATCTTCCTAACGCAATGGATTGAAAGTAGAAATCAATAACCAGAGGAAACTTTGAAAACTCACAGACATGAAGAAATTAAGCAACACACTCCTGACAATGAAGGGGTCAAAAGGTACATCAAAACAGAAATCACAAAGTATCCTGATGGGCTGGGGATGTAGCTCAGTTGGTAGAGTGCTTGCCTTTCATGCACAGGGTCATGGGTTCAATCCCCAGCACCACAAAAAACAAACAAAAAATGTATCCTGAGATGGACACAAATGGAAATACAGCAAACCAAACTTGGGACATAGCAGATACAGTTCTAAGAAAGAAGTTTCAGCAATAAATGCCTGCATGTACCTATGTGCATATAAAATGAACAACCAGCTTTACTCCTGAAGAAACACAGGAAAAAACTAAGCCCAAAGTCAGCAAAAGGAATAAAATAATAAAGATGAGAACAGAAATCAACAAATGAAGTCTATTTAAAAGATCAACAAAACCAAAGGTTATTTTTAAAAGTTAAAAAAAACTTGACAAACTTTTAGCTAGACTGTCAAGAGAAAAAAATATTTGATTAAATGTGATTATAACTGAAAGAGAAGACATTGTGACTCTCCCACAGAAACACAAAAAATCATAACTGATTACTACAAAAATTATAACACCAACAAATTGGAAAACCTGGAAGAAATGGAAAAATTCCTAGAAATATACAGTCTGTCAAGACTGAATCATGAAGAAATAGAAAATTCTAACAGACTATTAAAGAGTAAGGAAATTGAAATTATAACCAAAAATATTCCAGCAGGATCTAGGGATGCAGGTCAACAATGGAGTGCATGCAACCTTGGTTTCAATCCCCTGAATAAGAAATAATTAAATAAAATAAAAAACTTTAAAAAAAAAAACACTTTTCAACAGGGAAAAAAAAACCCCAAGCCTAAGATCAGATGGCTTTGCAGGTGAATTATACCAAACACTGAAAGAATCACTAATTTTGATCATTCTCAAACTCTTGCAAAAATTGAAGAGGGGGAGTCACTTGCAAACTCATTTCACAAAAGCAGCATTACTCTTGTAGCAAAATTAGACAAGGACATCACAAGAAAAGAAAATTGCAGACCAACATCCCTGATGAACATAGATACAAAAGCCCTCACCAGCACATGAAAAGATTCATCCACCATGATCAGCTGGGGTATGTTCCTAGGATGCTAAGATGTTTCAATACATGCAAATCAATAATTGTGTGGTCACACTAGGACCAGGAAGGATGAAAACCATATGATCATCTCAGTAGATGCAGAAAAATCATTTTCAAAACTCACTATCCTTTCATGACAAAGGTGAAAAAGACTATGGACAGGTCACTTCAACATGATAAAAACTGATAGGATAAGCCTGAGGCTAATCTCATGCTCAGTGCTGAAAAGCTTTCACTATTGACAAAAGCTAAGCTCAGGAACAAGATTGCTCACTCTCCCCTATTCTGTTTAATCTGGTACCAGAAGCCTCTGCAGAGCAATTAAGCAAGGAAGACAAATAAAAGACATCCAAATTGGAAAGGGAGAAGTCAAACCACCTCTGAGTCTTCTCTGTGTTGGGCTGCTATACCAGAACACCTGAGAAGGGGTGAGTTCTAAACAGCAGAGATCTATTCCTTACCATCCTGGAGGTAAAGGTCTAAGATTGAGGGTCCTGCATCTTGGGAGGACCTTCTTGCTGCCTGGTACCATGGCAGAAGGTGGAAGGGCAGGAGAGGGTTGGGTGTGCATGAGGAAGAGAGAGGGGGCTGAGCTTGCTTTTGTAACAAGCCCATTCTCACAATAATGAACCTGCCCCCAAATCACAATGATGACAGTAAGCATGGATCCATCTGTGAGAGCAGGGACCTCTTGACCTAAATGCCTCTGGAAGGTGTCACTCCCTACCCTGTGGCACTGGGATTAAGCTTCCTACACATAAGCTTTGGGGTGCACACATGGCACTCGGCTTAGGAATAACATCATCTTATATTCATAAAATGCTAAAGGTGACAAAAACCATGGTTAGAGTTCATAAACAAAATTTGGTAAAGTTGCAAGAAACAAAATCAGCATATAAAACTCAGTTGCATTTCTATATATAAAATGAGCTATCTGAAAAAGAAATTGAGAAAACAATCCCATTTACAATAATATCAAAAAAGAATAAAATGAGAATAAACTTAGTAGAAAAGGTAAAAGATCTGTTTACTAAAAGCTATGAGAAATTGAAGACGACATAAAATAAATACAAAGGTACCCTATATTCATGTTTTGGTAAAACTAGTTAAAATGTCCATAATACCCATATCAGCCTATAGATTCAACATCTATCAAATTTCTATCAAATTTCCAATGTTATTCTTCACAGATCATCTTAAATTTGTATGGAGCCACAAAAGACCTTAAATAGCCAAAGCATCTTGAGTAAGAATAACTAAGGTAAAGGGATCTCACTACCTGACTACACCACAACACTCTAGTAGTCAAAACAGCAGGGTACTGGCATCGAAACAGACACATGCATGGAATAGAATATAGAGCCCAGAATCAAACCACAATCAATTGAGTGAAAGAAAATGTCTGTAAACCTTATGTATGATAATGCATTGGTGTCAGAAACAGAAAAGAAACTCATAAGAACTCACTAGGAAAAATAACTTCAGTAAGAAATGGGCCAAGAACATACATAGCCTCCCCACCCCCAAAGAAAACATACGAATGGCCCACAGTAAGGGGCACGCCCCACGCCTGTTAGAATGGCCATCATCAAAGAGACAGAATATGAATGTTGGTGAAGATGTGGAGGAAAGGGACCCTGGTGCACTTACAGGACTGTACACTGCTATGGCCATTATGGAAAACACCACGGAAGTTCTTCAGCACAATTAAAGTATCACTACCATGTGAATCAATTCCCATTTCTGGGAAGAAATGCAAAAGAAATGAAATCAGTGGGTGGATTTCATTTCATACCTGCACTCCCCTGTTCACAGCCGCCTGTTCCCAGTGGCCAAGCTGTGGAAACACGCATCTGCCTACAGGGAAAGTGATAATGTGGTGCATGTATGCATAAAGTATGAATGTCCCCGCAAAGGAAGTGAAAAAGGAAGGGAATCCTGTCGTGGTGCCAGAGAGGGTGCACCTGGAGAGCACCCTACTGATGACACAAGCCAGGTGTGGAAAGACAATACTGTGATCTCGCCTGTACATGGAATCTAAATGCTCAATCCTGGAAGCAAGACTAGAACAGCATTTGCCAGGGGCTGGGGGGTGGGAAATGGGGAGAGTCAAAGGTACAGACTTGCAGCAATAAGATTCACAGCAGGATGACCACAGCTAATGATACAGCAATGTGTACTTTGAAATTCACCAAGAGAAGGGTTTCCATTACAAGAGGGGTGGAGGGTAATGGATATGTTAATCAGCTCAACTGTGTTAATTATTTCATAATCTATGCCCATATCAAGTCATCGTAGCCTTTTAAATGCATCCAGTTTTTATTTGTCTTTTATACCTCCGTGAAGTTGGGTTGTGCTAAGCTGTCACTTAGGTACATCACGGGCTTCACACACCAATGCCCAGGAGAGTCCCACTGAACAGGTTGAGAACCTGAAGCTCCTCCGCTTTCCCAAGGTCCAGCAATGGATGAGTTGACTCTCAGGGATTCCTGGCACTGTCTTGTGAACAAAGATGCTGTCACACGCCTTCCCCTGTGCGTACCCTCTGACCCTTCTCCTCCATAGGAAATCCTAATCAAAGAGAGAAATCTCCCCTTAACAGATGTCGTGAGTAGAATTATTACCCCCCAAAGAAGTTGAAGTCCTAATTTCTACTTTCCATGAATGGGGACCATATTTGAAAGGGGGGGGGGTCTTTGCAAATAATGAGTTTTGATCAGGTCATACTGGATTAAGATGGGCTTTACCCAATGACTGCTGTCCTGATAAGAGGACACAAAGAGACACAAATGGGGAGGAAGGACATGAAGACATTCGGGGAGAGCGCATGTGGTTGGAAGCAGTTGCCACAAACCAAGACGTGCCTAAGATTGCCACCAGCCACCGTCTGGGAGAGGCAAGGACCTCCCTCAGGAGCCACGTGTAACTGAACACAGCAGGTAGCTCTCCTTTTCAGACCTACCATGCACACGCACTGTCGATAGTTTAGGGTAATCCTATGCCCTGAAACCGTCCTTTGTGGGTTCCCTCTGCCCATTTTGATTTTTAAAATCATGGCCACACTGTGCAAAAGAGCAGTTCCTATGACTTTGGGCCCAGTGGGCACCCTGTCCTTCATTCCTCTCCGGCAGCACCCGGTGCCCAGGTCTTCCTTTCTCTGGTTGGTGAGCACACTTCCCCATGCCTGGCAGTTTTGTCACCACAGTTCAGTAGTAACATCCTTGAGGATATAGACCATGGTGCCCGACAGCCCCTGAGCCAATGACAATGACCCCAAAAAAATTCAATAGAAAGAGAAATGGCCGAGAATCCACAGCACAGGGTCTGCAAGCAGATATGCACCAGCCAGCATGGCGCTCCCGGAAGCTCCGCTGACCTCATCCCCTCACCTGTGAAGGAGGTGACTGGACCACTGCATCTTTTCTAAGGCACCTCCATACTCTGTGAGCCTAGGTCCTCGCTAATTACTTGTAATTACTTGCATCTGTTGTGTTAGGGACCACTCTCATTTCTCTCTTGTGTCTGTGGAAGTCTCTCTCTCTCTCTCTCTCTCTCTCTCTCTCTCTATATATATATATATATATATATATATATATATATATATATATATATATATAAACCGCAAGTGCATGGGGTGGCCTTGCATTTTAACTTGTCCTCTTAAGAGCTCAGTCACTCCTGAATCCAGGGTTAACCCCATGAGCCTCCCCTCTTTGGCACTACCGGAGTCACGTTTCTCAGTCAGATTTGAATAAATGCCCTAGTGGAGGGAGCTGGCTGGTAGTTCTGCCACAGAGGGGGTAGGCAACAGCTTCACAGAGGTGGTGGCTTTTACCATGCAATTTAAAGTGTGAATTTGTTACACCCGGGAAGTGGAGGAGGTCTGGAAGCAGCTAGGGAGAACTGGGAGAAGGGGAAACGCCTGGAGAAGGCAGGGAAGTATGGGCAGTAGAGAAGAAAACAGAACAGGGAGAGAAAAGGGCCTATGTGAAGAAGAAAGTCCAGTCCAGCACCTGGAGTCTTATGGCAGGTGTGCGAGGCTCGGACATGAAGCAGAAGGTGCAAGACACCCATCCAGCCAGGGAAGAAACCCAGACACAAATCTCATTCCAGCAGCCCTCCCCTCCTAGGTAACAGCAGCGGAGAGAAGAGAGAACATGACTGTGCACCTATTTCTCCAAAAAAGTAGGTGTCCTGTCAGTGCCCTTCCTGTTGCCTCACCCAGCTCTGAGGCTTCACACAGCTCATGGTTTAGGTCCAGCGCATGGCACAGCTGCCAGTGAGGGCCCCCTTGGCTGCATGGCAACATGCAGAAACCTCTGCAGCCACTGCAGAAAGGGCCAAGTGCACGGGGTGGGTCTGCCTTACCACACCTGCTCCTTCGAGGGCTGTCACTCTGGAGACCGCCCTAACCTCTTCCAAGGGCACTGTGCCCGGACCTAGCTGCTTGACACTGAGCCCCAGCTCTAAATGGTTCCACCACCTCACCTCTCAACATGGCTGCAGGAGCCAAGCTTCCCACACATGGACTTTGGGGGCGAATCTCCTCCTAACCACAGACGGAACCACGCCCTTCGCAGCTCCTTGCTGGAGGGAGCCAGCCACATCCGCCTTCAGACTCTTCCAACTGAAATTCTCTAAATCTCCAGCATGCCTCCTCTGCGCAAAGGTGTAATGAATCTGAACTTCACACGGGATTAAGGGGGAAAAAAAACCCGAAATGTCTGTTCAGAGAGTCAGCACTTGCACAATCCCAGCCAAACGGATTCTAGCGGCAGGTTTGCTTCCTGAGGCTGGTGCGGGAAGAGGTCAGCCTCAGGAGTGTGAGGGATGGAGGTGATGCACCCTCAGAAGCCTTTCAAATCATCGCAGTCCCCTATCAAAGACCAAGCCCTCACTCTTCATTCTGAGCTCCTAAAAGACAAATACCAGCATTTACGAAATTAAACTCCAAGGATAAACCACTGGAGCGTTCCAGTTGAGCCACTGGCGGACTCTCAACTAGGGCGGCCGGCTGGGGGCCTCGGGAGCAGGCGAGCTGACTGCTTATGCGGGCATTTGTCTGATGGCTAGGGTCTGGCTCGGAGTCCTTTTGTAGCAATCCTATTTGACCGCAAGTCAGGTACAAATAAAAAGGTTGGAGGCAACGTCCTCCCTCTAAAGGCGGCTATATTATTTTATAGATGTTTAATATTTAAATGTTAATGAAGGATGGACCATGGGTTGGAGGGAGGCGAGCAGAAAGAGCTCGCTCTGGAATAAGCAGCTCCCCTGGAAGGAGGGAGCTCGGGGAGGGTGAGAGCGCAGGGGTGCAACTGCCCCTGCGGAAGGACGAGCAGGCGCTGGCCATTGGCTGGAGGCCAGCATTCCGACGGACAAAATGGCTTCAGTGCACCGCAGGCCGAACGCGAGCTCGCGCCGGGAGCTCCTCGCCTGAAATCCCAGCCGCGCCCCGCGCCCCGCTCCCGCGTTACTCCACGGCACCCGCGGGCGGCTCCCGCGCTCGCGCTCCGCGGGGCTGCGCGGCTTTGCGTCCGCAGGCTCCTCCGCAGCGGAAGGGAGGAGCCGCCCTGCTCTCCCACCTGCTGGCGGTTTCCTGAAATGCAGGGTGCACCTGGCCACCCGCAGTCCGCCCAGGCTCGCGCCTCAGTCTTACTTCATCCCGTGGAAGGCAAAGAGTGTCTCAGAAACGACTCTAAGAGGATCATGTCATACCAGATTCTCCTCTTCTAAAATGTATCTCTATCTCAGGTGGCAGTTCTGGGTTGTGCACAAGAACAGAAGGTTATGGAATGCGTGGCAAATATTTTGGGATTCTACTCTGCGGTGATTGTTTTCCTGTTTCAGTGTTTTGTTTTACTTTTATTAACATGCATTAATTGAGCCTATAAACAGGGTTCAGTGAGATATTCCTGTACTTGCATACAGCAGACACTGTTCAAGTCCAGGCTCCCCTTTTCTACCCTCGCCACCACCTGCACCCTTCCCAAACCCTATAATCACTGCTCTACATTCAGACCAACTTTTTTTTAGCTTCCACATATGAAAGAGAACATGCAGTGCTTGTCTTTCTTTTCCTGAGTTATTTCACTAACAGAGTGTCCTCCAGTTCCATCAGTTTCGCTGGGAATGGCAGAATTCCATTCTTCCTATGGCTGAATAGTATTCTGTGTATACCATCTCATTTTCTTTATCCATTTACCCTCTGACAGACACCTTGGTTGATTCCGGACCCTCACTACTGTGAGTAGTGCCACAGTAAACATGGGAGTGTGTCTTTGATATGCTCACTTTGCTTCCTTGGATAGACACAAAGAAGGTGGATGCCTGGATCATTCTAAACCATTTCTGGTTTTCTGAGGAAACTCTGGACTGTTCTCCATAATGTACTAAGTAACATTCCCACCAACAGTTTATGAGTTCCTGTTTCTCCACAACCTCGCCAGCATTTCTTTCTTCTTCTTTTTTTTTTTTTGCTTGTTTTTGTTTTGTTTTTAAGAGGCATTCTCTCTATAGAAATATTTTCCATCAAATCCAGAAATGACTGCATTTTCCCATGAAACAGAACCAATTGAGTCCTACTACTCTTTAGGAAGGCGAAATGCTTCCTAAACTGTGTTCCTGGACTCTGAGAGGGTGTTCTTTCCACCTGAGGACTGCCAGGCAGACCATCCCCCTGACATCTCTCTGACCTTTAGGTGCAGCTGTGCCTTCTAGAAACGCCAGGGCGGAAGGCTGTGCAAGATGGCCAGGGCAGTTCCCCTGCACTCTCCTGCTGAACATGGGTCTCCTGGGCAGACCTGCTGGGCTTGAGTACATCTCTGCCCACGCACATAACTTCACCAGTCTTGTTTCCTGTGTCCTGACCCACGAGTGGGTGGAACTGGGTGTTCCAGAGGGAGGGTGCAGCTGGGGTACCAGCCAGGGGAGTGTGGGAAACATGGGATCCACACTTCATAAAGAGACAAACAGAACTTGACAGAAAGGGAAATCAGCTGTCAGTAACTACCACATCGTGATGCTGTGGCATCAGAGGGAAGAGAGGGATTCAGAGACCCAGGAAGAGAGGGTTGGATAGACAGGAGAACCTTCAATAAACAACTCAAAGGCTCCTTATGATCACCGTCCCCACAGGGGCAGTGCAATTCTGTTGTCCCCAAGGGGGAGCAGCCTTAAAGAGTGAAGGTGTCAAACACTCTCCTCTGCACACAGACCCTGAGCTCACACAACAGCCCAGCACTGAGCCTGCAGTGCCCCAGCTGTGCCACCTGGACCAGTGGCCGCTTCCCCAGGAGCCGCCAAGTAGGAAACTGCTCCCATGTTTGACAAGCCCTCCAGGAGACCCAGATGCCCGCTGCAATCTGAGTGCACACTGTGCTCCCCGCTGCTGGCTGGAGAAGAGCAACCTCTGGGACTTAGGTCTTGCTGAGTGTGCAAGGCCAACACCTGCCCTCCAAGACAGGGGAGGACACATGCTGGACAGATGCGCTCTGTGCTTTAGATCTGTCGCTTTCCTCCTAAGACGTCTCTAAGCAGCTGCAGTATCCATGCTGTAGAAACGTCCCACTTGTTGCCGCAGTCCGGCTGCAGCAAAATAACCGGGGGGTGACGAACAACTTGTGTAGATTGATACAGCAGGAATGGAAGCCTTTTATTGTAGGACAACAGAGGTATTTATACATTTTACACAGCTTATCTTAATTAGCATAAACTGGATACAGCAGTCAACCAATAAGGAATCTCCACACTCAATGGCTCGCTGGCGCCACCTCACAAACCACTCCCTCTGGCAAAATGCCAGGCGCCATCCTGACTTGTTTACAGACTCTAACTTGTCCCCCCAAAACCGAGGCTGCGGCGTTCAATGCTGGGGAAAGGGTGAAGCAGCTGGGGGCAGGCAGGGCTCCTGGCCTGGCCCTGAAGCCCTCTCCCTGGTGCACCGGCCACCCCTGCTCTCACCTCTTCACAGAAAGGGCTCCCTCCTCATCTCCTCAGGGGTTGGAGGCTGTGGTCCAAGGTTCCCCGGGAGGGTGGTCCTTCTGCCTTCCTTCCCACCTCCCTGGAGCTAGTAGGCACCGCAGGCACACTGAGGAGGTGCCAAACGCTCTGCCAGCCCCCTTCAGGGTCCTGCCCCTGGACCTGTCCCTGCTCGTGCTTTGAGACTGTCCCAGAAGGCTCTGCAGAGGGGCTCTGACCTGTGCAGAGCTCACCTGAGGCCACACTCCCAGGTTGCCCCTTCAATGACGACACTTTGCAAAATTATCTGAGCTGGGCCTTCTCTCGCCCAACTCATGGGCATCTGTGCATGTGCCATCTCTGCTCTGGGGCTCGGGGCCTGGCTGTCGGAGGCTTTTCCTGCCCACTCTGTCTCTGGCCCTGGCTGGGGCTGCATCACTGTTAGGCTGTGAGGCTCCCCCCACCCACTCTCCTCCCCCACCTCCTGCTAAATCTCTTGTACTTTCTAGTCCACTTGCTGGCCATTTCCAAAGGACCAGAAGGGACACATCCTGCTTAAGGGGAGGGGCCTGAGAGCCATCTTATCCCAACACTGAAGCTCTTGTCTGCACTTGTCCATGCTTTGGGGGCTGGGACCCTCCAGACGCTCCTTTGTTTCAGGGTACATGTGACCCTGGCTAACACTTGCCAGCCACTTAGGCTCCAAGCACTTCTGAATGCTTCACATGCCAATGCCCATTTTGTTCTTGCCACATCCGGATGAAGGAAGCCACTATGTCACCTCCATGTTATCCATGAGGAAATCAGCAGCCCAGAGTCACACAACCATGAGGGACAGAAGGAGAAATCTGCTTCTGAGCTCTGATGACGAGCCCATTGTTGGCTCCTGTGTGTCACCCTAAGGCAAGAATTGTCCACTGTCTGTCTACTTGCCCTCAGGGCCCAGCA